>NW_027117310.1:2643035-3303794 GCF_021436955.1 Diplodia seriata | reverse complement strand
AAAGCCCCCAACATGGTGGATTCCGACGCCGAGGTTGGCGACAGCCGCCGCAGCAGCTATGCGGCCCCTACGCGCCGCAGCAACGGCATGCCACTATATCGCCAAAGCTCCAACATGAGCGAGTGAGTGCGCGCGCGGAACATGAGAACAAGTTTACTGAGACGTATCGCAGCGTCAGTCTCCTGACCGACGTCCAAATGGCGCAGGACGAGGTAAATCTGCCGAAGCTGGTGTTTGACGTCGGGAGTGGAAAGCCGGTAGCGTTCGAGTAGAAACCCGCTACTGGGCTGTTCCCATTCTACGACAGTATTGGGTGCTTCTCAGCGCAGATGGCTGACCCGGGAGTAGATCTTCTCCGGGCCCATGTCCGAGAGCGTGCCCACGAGTGTTACCGGCTTCGCCCATCGCCAGCGCTCTCGCGCGGACTCGACCGCAAGCGTCACGAGCTTCACATTCTACGACGAGGAGATGGAGTCGGCCGATACGCTTGAGGAGGAGGCTATCGCGGAGGAAGAGGCGGATCTGCTGGACGATGTCAACGGGTACGCGGATGAAGACGATGACCTGGAAAATGGCCACCATCACCGCCGCAGCTCGAGCCGTCGCCGGAAGTCTTCGACGTATTCGACGCGCTCCACGCGGTCGAGGCAATCGGACAGCGCGCCGTTGCTGCGCCGTGGCTCGAGTTCGAGCACCATGGCTTCCGGACATTGGAGAGGCGGCAGGTCCACCCAGAAGATATACATCGCTACCGAGGACTTGACCATCGTGGTCGCTGGTTTCCGCACCTCCATTCTTGGATACAGTTTGTATCTCCTGCTCTGTGTGCTAACAGCAGGACTTGGGTACCTCATCTTTCGGTGGCTTCCTGGCTGGCGGATCAAGATTGTGGGAAAAGCCGCGCCGTTGCACGAGTGTGACTGGGTGGTTGTCGAGAACCAGTGGGGAGAGATGGCTGTGCAGAACATCGGGAAACAAGTGTACGGCCAATCCTTGTCCTCGGTATTTGGAATCGTTGAAAAGGCGGGGCACCGCGAGTACGACGAGGACGACGATCCAGTACTCAAGGAGTTGCGCACCCTGGACTACCGGTATATCCGGTTTTGTTATCATCCTGTCAAGGACAAGTTCATCCTAGGCAACACTTGGAAGGATCCTGCCTGGACAGACGTGAGGACGATCCGTGACGGGCTTGACAACGAGGACAAAGGCCATCGGGAGCAAGTGTTCGGAAAGAACCTGATCGACATTGAGGAGAAGTCGACAACTCAGCTTTTGGTTGATGAAGCATTTCATCCTTTCTACGTCTTCCAGATTGCCAGTCTGATTCTCTGGTCCCTCGACCAGTATTACTACTACGCTGTCTGTATTTTTGTCATATCAGTTGTCAGTATCGTGACGACGTTGATTGAGACGAAGGCAACCATGCGTCGACTGCGGGAAGTCTCGAGGTTTGAATGCGACGTACGAGTTCTCCGCAATGGCTTTTGGCGCTACGTCGAGTCCAGCGAGCTCGTTCCGGGGGATATCTACGAAATCACCGACCCAAGCCTCACGCAGGTTCCATGCGACAGCTTACTTCTCTCTGGCGACTGCATCCTAAACGAGAGCATGCTTACCGGCGAATCCGTGCCTGTCTCGAAGGTGCCCACCACCAACGAAGCTTTGGACTTTTTGAGTCTTAGTACTGCATCGGTCCATCCGGAGGTCGCGAGGCACTTCCTTTTCTCTGGTACCAAGATCATCAGGGCGCGACGGCCCCAGGAAGACAAAGACGACGAGGCTGCTGCTCTCGCCTTGGTTGTCCGGACTGGATTCAACACGACGAAGGGAGCACTTGTCCGGTCGATGCTGTTCCCAAAACCCTCCGGATTCAAGTTCTACCGGGACTCGTTCAGGTACATCTCGGTCATGGCCATGATTGCTGGAGTTGGCTTCATTGTGTCATTCGTCAACTTCATGCGCCTAGGGCTTGCCTGGCATCTCATTGTCGTCCGAGCGCTGGATCTAATCACCATCGTGGTTCCTCCAGCGCTACCAGCTACGTTGACCATTGGGACCAATTTCGCGCTGAACAGACTCAAAAAGAAGCAAATTTATTGCATCAGCCCGCAAAGAGTGAACGTAGGTGGCAAGCTCGACGTGGTCTGTTTCGATAAAACCGGTACTCTGACGGAGGAAGGCCTTGACGTACTAGGACTCCGAGTGGTCCAGCAGCCAGCCAATAACTTCAGTGATATACTCACAGATTGCGGAACGGTCCTGCCCCATGCCGAGGACAGACTTCCAGACGTGGACTACAAGAACCACAGGTCACTTTTGTACACCATGGCCACTTGCCACTCTCTTCGCAGCGTGGATGGGGAGCTTGTTGGAGACCCACTTGACGTCAAGATGTTCGACTTCACCAGTTGGCGATACGAAGAAGGGGAGCAAAGCGGGGGCGGTGGTGACAATGAAGAGGAAAGCTTAAGCATCTCCCCTTCAGTGGCCCGACCTCCTCCCGGTCAAGAATACAACCTCGACAATCCCAACGACCCCGACCGGAAACCGATTGAGCTTGGCATCATAAAGGCGTACGAGTTCGTTTCCCAGCTGCGTAGAGCTAGTGTGGTGGTTCGGCAGTTCGGCGCTCGCGAAGGTTACATCTACGTCAAAGGCGCTCCTGAGTGCATGAAGGATATTTGCCGCCCAGAGACCTTCCCGCCAGACTACGAAGATCTTTTGAGCCACTACACCCACAGTGGATTCCGGGTTATTGCGTGCGCTGCAAAGACGATCCCCAAGCTCAATTGGGTCAAGGTCCAGAAGATGAAGCGTGAGGAAGCGGAATCTGACCTCAACTTCGTCGGGTTCATCATCTTCGAGAACAAACTCAAGCCCACGACGACCGGCATTATCGATGAGCTGGCTCAAGCTGGCATCCGTAAAGTCATGTGTACTGGTGACAATATTCTCACTGCCATCAGTGTCGCTAGGGAGTGTCACCTCATTGACAAGACCGCCCATTGCTTTGTCCCGCACTTTGTCGAAGGTGATGCTCGCACACCCCTTGCTCGCCTGTCTTGGGAGAGCATTGACAATCCAGCATTCAAACTGGACGAGAACACGCTCAAGCCGCTACCGCCTCCTGCTGAAGAAGACGCTTCCCTTCCTTACGACATCTCTAACATCCGCAACTATTCTGTTGCCGTCAGCGGTGACGTCTTCCGCTGGATCATCGACTACGCCTCCGAGAAGGTGCTCCGGGAAATGCTCGTCTGCGGACAAGTGTTCGCTCGCATGTCTCCAGACGAGAAGCACGAGTTGGTGGAGAAGCTCCAGAGCATCGACTACTGCTGCGGATTCTGCGGCGACGGCGCCAACGACTGCGGCGCGCTCAAGGCGGCTGACGTAGGCATCTCGCTCTCAGAAGCCGAGGCCTCGGTGGCAGCGCCCTTCACCAGTCGCGTCTTCGACATCTCGTGCGTGCCCGAGGTGATCCGCGAAGGCCGGGCGGCGCTCGTCACCAGCTTCAGCTGCTTCAAGTACATGTCGCTGTACAGCGCGATACAGTTCACGTCCGTCTCCTTCCTGTACGCGTCGGCGTCGAACCTGGGCGACTTCCAATTCTTGTACATCGACCTGCTGCTCATTCTGCCCATTGCCATCTTCATGGGCTGGACGGGCGCGTACCCGGTACTGGCGCGCAAGCGGCCGACGGCATCGCTCGTGTCGCGCAAGGTGCTGACGCCACTGCTGGGCCAAATTATCCTGTGTGTCCTATTCCAGGCCGTCGCGTTCCAGGCCGTACGCCAACAACCGTGGTTCCGCCCGCCCGTCCTCGACAAGAACCACAGCAACAGCAAGAACAGCGAGAACACGGCGCTGTTCCTGCTCAGCTGCTACCAGTACATCCTCTCGGCCATCGTGCTCAGCATCGGCAAGCCCTTCCGCCGCCCGATGCTGTCCAACGCCCCCTTCGTCTTCGCCCTGGCCTTCGCCCTCGTCGTGTCGACGTACATGCTGCTGTTCGTCGCGCCCGATCCCGCCATGGACGAGGAGGTGGAGGAGAAGGAGAAGAAGAAGGCCGGGTTCGCCGGCCAGGCCGGGTGGCTGTACGACCTCATGGAACTGACCCCGCTCGGCAGAGGCTTCAAGGCTTTCTTGCTCGCGCTCGGCTTCGGCGGTTTCGCCGTCGCTTGGGCCTGCGAGAAGTACGTGTTCTTGGGCTTGGCTAGGTTCATTGGCCACACGAGGGAGCGGCTGCAGCCTGGCAAGCGGAAGAAGAGGAAGGAGTATAAGGTCATTGCTGAGGGGATGGCGATGTAAGGTGTGGATTGTTGGGTTGTGCGGCTGGGGTCGCAAACATCCTAATGGTGGATAGAGGATGTGTGTGTCGAAAGGTGTATCCATTTTCCTGTCCATGAACGGGGAGTGAATGGAGGGGTAGGTTGAGTGCACACAGGTTGCGTGGTGAGGTAAAAATATACTGGTGGCGCTCGCGCGCGCATAAGGAGGTCTTTGCTGGTAGGTGTGAAAAAGTTCCGGGTCTTTTCTTCGTTTTCCCAGCTGTTTTTATAAGCTTGGCCTAGGTCTCTCATTGAACTTGTATAGAATCGAGACAAAGAGAATTATATCATGTTTACAATAAATCCAGACATCGCAATCTAGTGCCTGCGCCAGTATTGACCCCTTTGAGACGGGTTTAGGTGGGAGCGTTCAATCCTTTGGCAATTTGTGATGCGGTGGAAGACTATCGAAAGATCCGCAACGTTACCATTCCATCCTTACACTCTTGGGATTGTTCGTGTCATTTGTTATATCCATATATGGTTTACAGTCTAATACACAACTACGCTATGATATGATTTCCGAGCCGGAGTCCCTTAGACTTGGTATCCCTGCCAACCTGGTACACGCTTGCCTTCCCACCAAAATGCCAAACCGAGCGCGAGCTCTACGTATATCAAGCCAAAACGAAGCGCCCGCTTATCCACGCTATGTTCGGAAACCAATTTGTATAGAACGCCATACCTGATTTATTCTTTCCAGTCATTCGCCCAGACCGATTCCGAATGCTATACCCACGTTTACTGAATTCGCCAAAAAAAAAAAACCCCCCCATCATTCCTCACCCTCCTCAGGAGAACCCTGCTGCAGTGCGCCCGAAGCTTCCAGCACAGCCTGATTCTCCTCAAAAACCCTCTTCGTCAAGAAACCCGCGATGATGGCGCAACACCCGCCGAAACGCAGCACCCACCCGATGCTGTCATCACCGGGAGTGCCCCTTGGCTTCTGCAGAATCTTGAAAAGAGCGGAGCTGAAGAGGGTGGCAACGACCTGGGGCGCGGCGATGGCGACGTTGTGGATGCCGAGGACGACGCCGGCCTGGTCGGCGGAGTGGTCGTCCTCGCCGGCGGCGAGGAGGGCGGCGTCGCGGTCGTGGGCGGGGGCGCGCAGCAGGCCGCGGCGGAGCGCGTCGCGCTTGGAAATCTCTTGGGAGATGAGCGCGAACGGAGCCCAGTTGGTGACGGCCCAGGGGATGCCGATGAGGGCGACGATGATGGTGGCACCGACGGTGGAGCGGACGAGGATGGTGCTCCAGACGAGCGCGGCGAACATGAAGTGAGAGAGGAGCCAGGTGCGGCGGAGGGTCAGCGACTTGATTTGCAGGTGGTCGAGCACGCTGAAGTGCTGGGCGAAGGACACCTTAGCGCCTTTGTTCTTCTTGAGGCTAAAGTAGCCGGAGCTGGCGTGGGAACTGGTGGGTGTGAGAGGGGTGGTAGGCTCCGGAACCGGTGCCTTGAAGGTTGGCGCCACAATCAGGGGGAGAAAAACGCTGGCAATGAAGGTGGTGATGGCGAAGATGAGAAGCGCAAGGGTTCCCATACGAGTACCTCTGTCCCACACTTTGTTGATCTCATCCTCGGACATGTGAGGATTCTCTCGGAAGTAGGAGTCGGCATAGATTTCGCCGACATATGTTGTAGTGTAGAACAGAAAGGGGAACCATCCAATCCATGCGGCGAGCTGAACCTGGCAAACGCGAGAGACCTGAGGCGGTAGCCGGCGCACAGACCAGAAGAGGTTCTTGAAGAAGCCCACGAGACCACCCGAAGCTGCAGGCGGGCCTTCACTTCGCGGATCACGCTCCGAGATGGTGGCACAGGTCGTCGTCACAGTCGCGGCTAGCGCGATGCAAGCGATTGCGCAAAGCACTTTCATCTGCGTGTTGCCGAAGAAGGGGAACAGCGTCGGGAGATCGACGTATCCGGACAGGTAGCCGAGAATATTGCCTATTCCGGAACATCGTATGAACCATGCATTAGCTGATTCTTGCTGGTGTGTCGGAGCACAGTCTACTGCGAACGCTCGCAGAGCGGCTTGTACTGTGCAAAGTCAGCGGTGCACCCGATGCAGTTACGAAGGAAGCCACCTACGGACGTTGATGGCGAAGTCGAGGACGTACACCATCAGAACAGCAAAGAGGATCGTCGTTGTGCTCGTCGCAGGCGAATCCCAAGGTACGCCGAAAATGGACAAGACGCCGGCCACTATTTCTCTCGCCCACGCTAAGAAGAACAACGATATGATGGTCGAGACGGCGCCGCCGATTATAAACGGCCGTCTTTTCCCGTACTTCAGCCTGCAGTTGTCGCTCTTGAGGCCGACGTATGGCTGCACCAGCGTTCCCGAGAGCGGGCCGGCGATCCAAACGAGAGCAAGCAGAGACTTGCTGAGGCCGAGGGATAATAGGTACGGCTGCGGAAAGGCGGTCAGAATGGGGGCTCGCTGGCTTGATGCGGCACTCACAGATCCATACGACAACTCGACCGACCATGCTATCTGCAGTCTGCAGCCCCGATCAGTGTCTGACTCGTCGCCACTCGAGCTCCAGAATGACGACTTACCCTCCCGAGCCCAGAGTCAGTAACAGCAGGTACCATGTGCTCTTTGTCTCCTCGGTAGGCTCAGCGTCCCAGCCATCGTCACTGAGCGGAGAGGCGACTGGTTTCAAGCGATTGCCCTCTTCATCCGAGGTCCGGGCAGACAGGAGCGGCGAGGTCTCGTTCATCTGGTCGCGGGACTGGCTGGCTCTCGGGCTGTTGATCGAGGAGCGGCCGAAGGAGACGATTTTTGGCAGCGGCGTGGCGGCAGCGGGGTTTATCGGGCTGCTAAAGGAGTCGTGAGGAGTCGGCGAGGCGGAGGGTCGAGCACCTGCCATGGCGCGGGATGGCAGACCGGTGGAGGCCTCGTGTGTTCGGCAGCGTAGCGCGCGTGGCAGCAGGAGGTGGTCACTGGCCAGGATCGCAAAGAAATCTGGGGGAAGTGGAGCCGCGGGCTGAAAGAATGGGCTAGGAGTGGAGGAGGGCTTGGAAGCCAGGAGAAGCCTGGGCGGAAGGCGCCATAGCTTTGGTCACGATGATACTGGAGGGTTCGACAATCGACGTCACCCGACTCAGCAGGCGGCGGCACGCGTCGGGACTCAGCCGTAGCTCAAGCAATGCTAAGTCAGGTGCTTTCGTCACACTGATGGCGGGCGCGAACAAGGCGAGGTCAGCGTTGGCAAGAGCTCATTCGCCGTGCCTGATCGACACTGAGGCAGGCGTGCGTCACGCAGGCCGGGCGTGGGGACGAGCCCGTGGACGCGGCTTGCCGTGCCTGGAGACCGGGGGCCGCGCGAATCAGCTCTGCAGTGCTCCTCCCAGCCTCGCAGCCATCAGCATGCGCCCGCCGTGCCCGCTGCGCAGCCCTACGGCAGCAGGCTAGCGGCCGCCGGCGGGACTAGCCCTCGCTGTGCCGCCGTTTCAGCGTGGGGAAGCCGTTTCTCCCAAGAGCGCAGCACCGCGACCGCGACCGCGGGCCAGGCGCGCGGGTGCAGTCCAGCTAGGACCACGACAATGTGACAGCGCGCCCCTGGCGAGGTCTGACCACGACGCAAAACGAACCGCGTGGCTGCATATATAAGAACGCGTGTGGGTGGCCCGTGCGCGCCGAACGTAATGTGGCCACAGCTTTCCTCAGGCCGGCCGACCCTTGCGACGCCGAATCGCTGCGTCTCATCCATCGCCGACAACATCTCCCTGCCGCCTTGTCCAACGCCCGCCCAGCTATTCCTACCACGCGCCCTCCACTGCAGCTGCCTCCCAGCCCCGCCTCGCCTGCGACCCATCGCCCAGCTGGTGCCCGCCGCCGCTGTCGGCCTCAAGCCCGCCCGCCGCGCGCTATCTCTGCGCCGCGAAGCAAATGCTCATCTAGCCCACTTGCTCCACCATGGCCTCCTTTGTCGGTTGGGCTGTGACCGAGCTCGTCAGTATGTCGCCCACATCTGTCCGCCACTGCGCCCGCTGACGAGCGCACCCCGAGACCCCTGCTAACATTGCTGTTCTTTCAGAGCGCGAGACCAAAGATGCCGATACTGAGGGTTAGTCCCGATTCCGCCGCCGACCCCTCCCCTCCTCGAGAGCTGGATCCTGACACAACTACACACAGAGCCGGAGGCTGGTCAGCAGGAGATCTACGCATCATGGTCGCTCTTCATCCTTATCTCGCTGCTCATAATAGCTCTCTTCACGAGCTACATGCTGCAGACGAGGAAGATCCAGGCCGTGCACGAGACGGTTGTATCTATTTTTGCCGGTATGCTTGATGCGCGCCTGCCAAGTCATACCCCGCTTACCTGCAGACAGGTATGGTCGTTGGCCTGGTATTACGACTAACCGCGAACGAGGCTGTCCTGGGCGTCGTCAGCTTCAACTACCAATTCTTCTTCAACCTCCTCCTGCCGCCCATTATCCTTGCCTCTGGTTACGAGCTCCACCAGGCGAATTTCTTCCGGCAGATTGGCACCATTCTCACATTCGCCTTTGCCGGCACTTTCATCTCTGCGCTGGTCTTAGGTATCTTCCTGTGGCTCTGGACTCGGCTGAACCTGGACGGCGTTTCTCTGTCCTTTGTCGAAGCCATTTCCGTCGGCGCCACGCTCTCGGCCACTGATCCGGTTACGATTCTCGCCATTTTCAACACTTACAAGGTTGATCCTAAGCTGTACACCGTCATTTTCGGTGAATCTATCCTCAATGACGCCATTGCCATCGTCCTTTTCGAGACAGCCCAGAGATATAAGGATGCCGACGGGGAGAGCTTAACAATTATTACCCTCTTCGAATCAATTGGAATCTTCTTACTGGTTTTCTTCGGTAGCCTGGTCATCGGCCTCATCATTGGCGTCATGACCTCCCTGCTTCTGAAGTTTACCTATGTGCGCCGCTTCCCCAAGATCGAGAGCTGTCTGGTTATTTTGATTGCATACCTCAGCTATTTCTTCTCCAACGCCATCCACATGTCCGGTAGGACCGCAAGAGTTCCAATAAATTGTAATATCAGCTAACGTGTAGTGTAGGCATCGTCTCCCTCCTGTTTTGCGGCATCTGCCTGAAGCACTATGCTTACCACAACATGTCGAGACGCACGCAACTTACGTCCAAATTCGTCTTCCAAGTCATGGCCCAGCTTTCAGAGAACTTCATCTTCATCTACCTAGGTCTCTCCCTCTTCACCGAAACCGAGCTCGACTACAAACCGCTTTTCATCCTCGTCACTGTTATCGGCATTTGCATTGCCCGTTACTGCGCGGTGTTCCCTCTTTCGAAACTGGTGAATTGGGTTCTTCGTTACAAAGCCCGGAGGCGCGGTCGCGAGATGGCCGAGGAGTTGCCATGGTCCCACCAAGCCATGTTGTTCTGGGCTGGGCTTCGAGGAGCTGTTGGGGTTGCGCTTGCAGCAGGTCTTAGTGGCACCAACGGCTATACCCTCCGCGCCACCGTTTTGGTCGTTGTCGTCCTTACGGTCATTATTTTCGGAGGCACCACGGCACGCATGCTTGAGATTCTGCAGATTCGAACAGGTGTGGTCGAAGAGATTGACTCAGACGATGAGTTCGACATCGAAATCGTCCCGGGAGGTGGTAGTGGTGCTACTGGCGTCACATTTGCAGCCAAGCAAGGCCGCGGTATCGGTCACACCCCTCGGCCCAGCTCGAACGGCTTTGTCCTCACGCCAGTGGACTTGGACCATTCCGGCCGTGGCAAGGGTTTTAGCAGCAGCACTATCAACGGCGGCTCTTCCCCCAACGCTCGCCCCAATGGTGGTATGCCCTCGCGCCGCAGCTCCAGCCGGGCTCAAAACCTCCGTGCTCAAGACTTCGCCGAGCAAGGCCTGCTCCAGAACGAAGACTCGGGATCGAACTCGGACGTGGAAAACGACCTCGATTTGCCGCCTTCAGCCCGCCGCTCGCCTGCTCGTCGCCCTTCACCAAACCCCGCCGGCCCTGCCGCCTCATCGTCACCTTACACGGCGGATACTACTGTGCCGGTGGAGCCGATGGGAAGGTTGCAAAGAATGACGGGCGCCACGGCCGCGGCTAGGCAGTTGCTGACTGGGTTAAGCGAGGATCCGGCGAGTGCCTTCAGGCAGATCGACGAAGGTTTCATCAAGCCACATCTACTGCTTGATCCCGGGTCGGGAAGTCGGCATAGCGGCGGGCAGGGTGGCCCGTCGCATTGAGTGAGCTGAGCTGTTTTTGTTTTTGTTCTTCGTTTATTCATTTACAGCCATGGGCTTTTCTCCGCTTCTGACCAGCGGGAGGGAAAACTTGCAATGGGCGGCGTTTAGCTTTTGCTTCTTGGTCTGTGCCTTCTCCATTTGTGGTACTGAGGAGCGATAAGCGTGTTTGAGAGAGGTCGACACGCTTTTGTCGGGCGAGAGGTGCGTTGAGAATAACGGAAGTGATAGACGATTAGGTAGCAAGTGGCTTAAGTAGGATAGGGTAGGACGAAGGTACACCGATCCAGCAAGTGGCACAGTCCTTTCCACAGTCCATGTAACACTTTGGCCGAGACAGCTCGCTGTTGCAGCTGGTTGAGCAGAGACGAGAGAGACGAAACATATGAGGTATACCATGTTGTGTGAACCCTGGTGTCAGAGGAGTTGCGGAAGAGTGCCATGCACTTTCAAGCACATGCTCACAGCAAGACAACACTCCCGCTAGGATAATGCGTATAATAACCATCAATGGCTAAAAGGCCTTCTATCATTTTTAATTCGGGGAGCGCGGTACCGCTTACAGCCACAGCCCGGCATGGGGACTGATGGATCAAAGCGGTAGACGACCTTTTCCGCATTGCAATCTAAATGCTATCTCCTGTTCTATAGAAGACAGCCTTTCAGCTACCTGCTCGCCATGTGGCCATGCTTGCTCCATCCAGGTGGGAAACTATCCCCCATATACGCAGTTATCAGAAGCACCAGCGATCCATTCGAGCGCCTCAAGCTCTTGCCATCTCCTTCATCTAGACCCATTTTTCGCCAGATACTACCCCTGCGGAGCAAGAAAACCAGAAGAAGCCATAACCATGAGTATTTAACCCCAATAACGCCATCTGCCCAGTCCTGTTATTCTCTGATTGCGTTAGGCATTACTCGACGACGCTCAAAAACAAAAACTCTTCTCTTCCAAATTTTTTTTCTTCTTCTCCGCACTCAGCACTTGACGACGACCTCCCTCATCTTCAAACCCCAATCCGGTTCAGCGCGGCACTATGCCCAGATACCGCCGGCTTCCACCGCAGCGAGGATTTCATCCGCCTTCTCCCTCGTCTGCCTCACGAACTCCCGCTCTTCCTCCTCCCTCCTCCCCACCCACTTCTCGCCCCAACTCTCCGTCGGCTTCAAGACCTTCTCCCTATTTTCAATCTTCCCACCTAGCAGATAGCTATCCTTCTTCTGACCCTTTCTGATCTTCTTCAACTCCTCCGCAGAAAACTGATTGTAATCAGTGACTATCCGCCGCGGCGCGAGAGCGGCTCTCTCTTCCTTCATCTGCACCTCCCGTAGCAGCTCGTCCCTCCTCCGCATCTTCTCCGCAAAAAGCGCCGGGTTGGCGACGTCGCGGTCGGTCGGCAGCATGATGACGGTCATGAAGAGCCGGTTTTCTTCCATGGGGGTCTTGACGAGCGGGCTGAAGGCGGCCCTTTCCTCGGGAGTGGCGCGGCGTTGGACAATGCAGCAGTCCGCCTCGCCGGCGCGGATGCAGCGGAGGCAAGCGGGAAAGCGGGGGTGTGTGGTGGACGGGCGCGATGTCGTTGGGATGTCGTCATTGTCGGCGTTGTTGTTGGGACCAAGCAGCAGCGGTCCGAGGTGTGCGTAGCCCGGCGAGCGGAGGGTGAGTGGGCAGCGGAGACCCTTGACCCTGCATTGGAGGCATGGCTCGATCGGGATCGCCTTTTTTGCGCAGGACCAGGCCCGCTCGTGGAGCTCGGAGAGCGTGTGTGGAGATTGGTAAGGCCCGAATGTAGTGGGTGCGTGCAGGTCTAGCGGAGGCGGTTCTGAGAAGGAAGCTGATACTGCAGACAGGCGCACGTATGGAAGGGCGTAGATATCACGCGCCGGAAGCAAGGACCTGAGAGTGATTGAATCTAGGTCAAAATGGCCGTTCGGCGAGTCCTTGGGACTTAGTGATGGAGACGAAGCGATGCCGTTAGGAGTCCTTGGGCTCTCCGAGGTGGAGGTGGAAGTGGAATCAAATGTGACTTGCGGCACAGAGACGGCTTGAGTGGTGCGGTTGAGCTGACGAGTGACGGGCTTGACCGTTGAGGACCGAACAACAGGCGAAGTGGTAACACTGGTCGGAGCAGTTGAGACGGGCGAAGGATGACCGCTGCTAGATCCAGGCGAGGTGTGGGAGGTGACTGAGAATGGCGACGAGAGAGCCCCACCCCCTTGGGGCGGTGTGGATGGTCGCATGGTAGGAATAGATCTTCCTGCCGCAGCTGAGCTAGCTGCGTTGTTCTGCGTCTTATTTTGTAGATCTTTCTCAGGGATCGTGCCTGTGGTGCACCTGAATGCGTGGTCTTGGCCGTTGTCTGGCTCGACAACAAAGGAGCCGCTCATTGTCTGGGGCGAGGACGACGGAACAGGTGTGTTTGACGTGTTTGACGTGTTTGGATTGAAACAAAGAAAGAGACAAAGGGCGAAGAGGGCGTGCGAAGTAGGGAGAGGAGTGGTAGCGACTCAGGGTGCACGTGGACTGCCAGCACATGAGTGCGCGTGATGAGTGCTCGAGGCCATTTTCAGTGTGAGAGAGAGATCCCAAGATGCGGGCAGCAGTTGGGGCAGTGCTCCCCGGGAAGTCGCGGGCCTGACGTTAGGGCGGGTTAGTGGGGCGTGGAGAACCGTGGTGGAAGGCGCGGGGAGGCGGCACCGAAGGTGAGAGGGAAGGGACGGCACCGCGCCTGCCGAACGTGGACGGTGACCGGACAATGACGTTGCTTCACACTAACCACCTCGGCCGAATGTGCTTTCCGCTGGTAATCACAGTAATTACTATTCCGTGGTGAAGTGCTGCTCGCTAATGACATGTTACAGGTTCCACGCGCTCGTACTGATACTTACGACGGGTATCTTGACTCCATGCGACAGCCGCGCCCCTCTAAAGCACAAACCCACCCACTCCCACACAACTCCATTTCCTAAGCGCCTTGCTATCCTCCAGCTCCACGCACCACCACAGCACATCCTTTGCCTTTTGGACCTGTCCGCCCTCCTCGTATGCCCTCGCCAGCGCGAACCACGCCTCCGAGTAGTCCCAGCCCGTGCCAAGCTTGGTCAGCGACGACAGCAAGCTATATGCCCGGTCTCTTGCCGCAAGTCGGTTGAGCTCCTCGGGATCGGGCGCATTGCTCTTGGAGTCCTTCGCGCTGCGCCCTTCCTTCGCCGACGCACGTTGCGCCGACTCGGCCGGAATCACTTGGCCGTAGATGTCGAGCAGAATAGTCGACAGCCCCACTACAGCCGCCGGGTGATCCGGGTTGTGTGAAAGACCCTTCTCAAAGTGCCCAAGAGCTTCGTGCGGCTCCGCTTCGGCCGCTGCAATCTCACCTCGCTGGTGCTTGTCAGTACATCGCACTTGGCCAATGTGTCATGTCGGACTCACCGCAGCCCAGATGTCCGCCCACAGCTCCTCGATGCTCTTTCCGCCGCCCCAGCCTCTCTCAAAGAAGGCTTTGGCGCTCGACTGATCCTGCGACATTTCTGACTCGAGATTATCGGCAAGCTTGAATGCTTCGTCAACCGCTCCCTTGGCGTCTTCGAACAGCGCGGCGCGTGCGTAGAGCCCCGCGATGAAAAGCCACACGTCAATCAGGAGCGACGTCGTGTGTCTCCGCTCTTGCAGCACTGGAAAGCGCGGTTCTATTGCTGCAAAGCTGGCGTTGGGGAACGGTGCGGGCAGGCGGACGTCTTGGTGCGGGGGCTGGTCGGCGTGGCCTTGCGGAGGCAGCTGCTTGGTGGGCGACATGTTATGCGGGACCGGCCGAAGGGGCTGCTCTGCGCCCGAGCTTGAAGGTGCGCTTCCTCGTCGAGAGGTTCCATTCGCGATGCCGTCCGACTTCTCCGAGTCCTTGCCGGCCGAATCTGGGGACTTGACGTTGCTGGCACTTCTCTTTCGCAGCTTGATGCTTCCGGTACTAGACTTCTCGTGATGCTTGTGATGGAATAAGCCATGGTGGTGATGACCGTTGGGTTTGCCGGACTCATCCGTTACCTGAATTGTAGGTGCGCCCTCAGTGGCGGTCGTCGACGGCCGAGACGAAGTGCTTCTCCTCCCCCCAGGCGCTGCCGGATTCTGGTCTTGAGTTATGGTGTTCTTCCTGAGCGTCTTGGTCCTGCCGAAGAAACTTGCACGATTGCCTGGAGTGTTTTGCACGGAGATGTCTACCGTCTCAGGTGGCTTGATATCGCCGGTGGGATCTCCGTAAAGCCGTTTGTAGAGGCCCAACAGCTCCATACTGGCGTCGACCGCAGCCGTTGTCCCCTCAACAACCTCGAGAAGCAGCAATTGCGTAACCTTCACTTGAAGGATGCCTTCCTTCTCAAACGATTCCATGCGATCAACAAGACCCTTGTCCGCATTGCCCCGAGACTTCTCGAGCTCGGCGGAGCTCTCGTTCAGATGTTCGCTGCGATAGGCCTCACCTTGGTTTCCAAAGAGGACGGTTGCGTCGTCGAACTGGTCAAATGCCGCGTCGCACGTTTTCGCAGCCGTGTTGAAATCTGACTTTGCGGTGAGGAGTAGCGCTAGTAAGTGCCAGAGAGGAATCAGTTTCCGCTCGTGGACGTAGTTGGCATCTTCCCCTTCAGCGTTGCCAACAACACCGTCGGGAGATCTCAAGCCATCGCCGCGGGGGTTAGAAGAAAGAGCACGCTTGACGACCTTGATCGCTCCATTGATGTCCCGCATCTCGGCAAGGAGCAATCCTAGGGCGTACAAGGTCTCGAGGTTAGTGGTGTCTTGATACTCCGGATGCAATGCTTTCCGGAAGGCCTGGACTGCCTGTGCCTGGAAAGTTGACCTTGCCGTTGCCTCGTAGGTAAGCCTCGCCCAGTGGGCGCGACTGATACCCACTGCACGGTGTGCGATCGCGAGAACCCGAGGAGAGAGAAGCCTCTCCGTAGACTTGTTCGCATGGGGAGCCTCGGAAGTGGCCGTTCCCGGCCTCGAAGCCGGCGTCTGTTGTTTCAACCACTTTTCGATTTGCTCGCCCACCTCCTTGGCCTTTTCGGCATGTCTCCTTGTACCAAAGCGGCAGAGGATTCTGACCGCCTCAGCCGCGGTCCGAAGAACCGTGTTATCGTCATCCAAGCCAGGGTCTTCTTCTCCACTTTTTTCCGCACGATCCTTGCCCCTGCTGACGATCTCCACGTAGGAGTCGAAGGCCTTGAAAGCGAGGTCGAACTCTGCCAGAGACGAATGAACAATAAAAAGGTGCCGCAATATCCGTGTCGAATGGTACGACTTTGTTGCCGCGCGGTAAAGAATCTAGAAGGAACTGTCAGTTCTGCACAACATGGAGCATAATGACTCCACATACGTCAAGGACGCCCTTGCCAACAGCGGCTTTGCCCCCTTCGCCAAGCTCCTCGTCCGTCCAAGCTGGACCGCAAATAATTCGCCAGTTGCCCATGACGGACTCGGCCCATGCGTCCACCTCTTCGTTTGATTCACTCGCTTTCGGGAACCGCGCCTCTTTCAGCAGTAGTGATTCATACACGCTCTCCGCAAGCTTGAGTTCAGCGCGCTGTTGTAATCTTGCCGAGAGATACTGCTCTTCGGAGGCATGCTCTGCTGCATCGCCAAGAAGCGCATGGTCGGGATCCGAAGAGCCACTGTACAAGGAACCCCGACGAAGGATGATTGAGAGCGTGTCGTAATATGCCTTCCAGACAGCACGTCTCATGTCCGGCGGGTCGGCTAGGGCTTCACCAGAGAATTGTGCCTTGCCATTTTCCATTAAACGCGCCCACAACCGGAAAGCGTGCAGGGCGGAGCCTAGGTCCTCGGGTCGATCACCGGCCTTGCTAATGTCCAAAAGGACGCACAAACGGGCAAGGAGAGCTTCAGACCAAGCCTTGAACTGTAGGGAAGCAGCGCTCAGAATATCGGAACCCACGAAATGTAGGACGGACTCGTAGGTTTTGAGGGCCTCGTCGATAGCGCCGTTTTTCTCCTGGACAGAGCCTGCAGCATGTAAGATGCAGTGCGCAACAAAGCCACGAATAGTTCAACGTACCCTTCAGGTAGGCAGCCTTGACAATGCAGACCTGAGTCCAGCCGGTAAAGGATTCGTCCCCATGGCGCAAATTATCTATCGTCTCGGCAACGTTGCTCGGTAGCCGGGCCAAACTCTCGCTAGGCTGGTCCAATACCCAGTGTATCCAGGCCAGGCAGGTCTCGGCGGCGAAAACATCCTGTTTGTGGGTCGTCTCCTGGTCCTTTGCAGCGGCCAACGAGTCGATAAGCGAAGGAAGGTCGGGCGGCGGTGTGGTAGGCGTGGGCGGAAGGGAGTCGTTGCGCTGCTGTCTGATGTGTGCGGCTACCTGGGCCTCGGCACGGGCGGTGGTGTATATACCTTGGTGGGGCAGGTCAGCAAGGGAGCTGAGGGTCGAAAGGAGGACATACAGGTGCGGTGTGAAGCGTGCTTCTCGATCTTGCGCGCGAGCTCGGGCAGAGCGTCCCAGCGGCCATTGCAGCGGGCCTCGTCCAGCTGGCCTATGTAGTTGAGGGCCTTCGCGTTTTCCTGCGCATTCAGCGGTATCAGCATGAGGGGAAGGCTGAGCTCGTGGCCGGGGTGACGTCGTGGGGCAGGGTTTGTTTCGCATGCGACGACGACGGGCGGCACGTACAGCGGGCATGTTGCAGTCGGAGCCCTGGCCTGGAGCAGAGAGGCTGTCAGCACCTAAGGACCATGGATCGGGATAGGAGAGCCTGGCGTACAAGCAGGAGCGCGTCTGGGGAGCGGACAGGTCGCTGGAGCAGCTCGCCGACACGCGGCAGGGAGCACCCGCGACCCTGGTCCCTCGCCCGGCCCGTGCGCACATTTATTTTGCGGCTTCATCACCGTCACAATTCTCCGCCTCCGCCGCGTCCTCCACCTGCAACATGGCCCCCAGCCAGGACGTCTACGCGGCAAATGCCCTCAAGGCCGTCACCTACCGCCTCTCGTCCGTCCCCGCCAAGCAGCTCCCCGCCCTCGTCCCCCACGTCGCCGCAACGCTGCCGGCCTGCAAGCCCGTGCTCGCCGCTCCGCAGATTGCCTCGGGGAAGGATGCCTCTGAGACTGCCGTGCTAGTCCACAAGTTCAGGACCCAGATCTCCACCCTCCTCCAGGACCGCTCCGCCGAGGGACGATGGGCTGCCGTCATCCTGGCAAAGTCCGCCATCGAGCTCGGCGGCTGGGAGATGCTGCAGAAGAGCGGCCCGTGGGTCAGAGGCCTCCTGGGCATCCTGACCAAACCCGACCCGCCCACCTCCAAAGTCCTGGCCATCGTCACCTTGACTCGTATCTTCATGCTGACGCGTGATTACCAAACCCTCGTGAGAGAGATCACCACGCCCTCCCTGACCCCGTTCATCACCTCCTGTGAACACATCCTCTCCAGAGCCAGGAGTGCAGATCAAGGCACCCCTCAGCTGGTTGAGACTGTCCTTGAAAGCTTTGCCCGTTTGCTCCCGCGCCACCCGACTACCTTCCGCCCCCACCTAGGTAAGATCAACCAGTATCTTTCCACTGTAGTTGCCCAGTCCTCTGCGGACGAGCATGCGTATCTCAGCGCGGATGGCCTAGCGGCTGCCAGGAACTTGTATGCACAGCTTCCCAACTGCGCCGCAAAGAGCGGGTCCAAAGAAGAGTGGGAAAAGTCGCTCCAGAATGCCATCATTGCCACTCACCAGGCCGCGGACAAGGTCTTCCGCGCAGTCATTGAAGACTGGGAGTCGGTCACAGGCATCCAGCCTCCCAGCACCACGAACCGCACCTTGGAGCAGGTCGTCCAGCAACCAGAACCAGATCAGTGCGGGTTCCCTGCTTGGACCGGCATATATGCCGGGAGTTCGCGTCTGATTGGCCTGCTCGAGCTTCTGGCTAAGCTGACCGCTTCCTCCACTTCTCCATCCGGTCCCGTCAGCTACCGCATAGCGCATGTCATGGATCTTCTCACGCGCGTCCTCTCCATCACCGCTCCGGCGGGTCAGGACAGGAAGAACCAAGACCGCGGAATCACCTTCAATGACCAAATCGGAAAGGAGGAGCGTAACGCCCTTTTCACGGTACTGCCGCAAATTCACATGGCCGCTCTTGGCCTGTTCGAAGTCCTCGTGGATCGCTTTGGACGTGCTCTTTCTCCTGTCATGGAATTCTTCCTCGAGCGCCTGACTTTCGTCTTCGAAGAGGAGAGATCACTCGCCAACTTACGCGCCTCTTCTTACTCCGTCCTCTCCAAAGCCCTGCCCATCGTCGGCTCGACGCTCACCACCCCGCAAGTGAAGAGCCTCAATATCATCATGCACACATGTTGCGAGGACCTCCTCCCGCGGGACATCGCTGCAGTAACGGTATCGAAGACTGGCCCCGCGACGGGCAGCACCAACGGCAGCACCAAAAATCAGCCGCAGACTTCCATCAATGCCGACAGCTTCCTGAGCAACGCGAAGAATAAGTCGCCGCAAGCAGACATCCCTGACGCTCTGCGCGAAAGCGCGCACGCGCTCCTGCCGCTCCTCCTGACCCACCTCCCCGCACACGCCATGGACAACTCCGTCCGCGCGCGCATCGACAGCACCGCCGTCCTCATCCAGAATGAGGAAGCCCTCCTCGCTAGCGTCCTAAGCCTCGATCCCAGGGGCAATCCGAGCCTGCTTCCGCTCCTGGCGCGTCTGAATCCCGAGTCACCAGCCGTCGAGGCTCTGCTCCGGCCGCGCGTCCCGGCCATCAGAGCCAATGCCAGGAGCAATTTCAACGTCGTCGCTGAAGAGAGCGAGAACGAAGAGGAAGAGGAAGAGGAGGAGGAAGAGGAGGAGGAGAAGGGGAAGGAGGAGGCCGCAGAGGCGCCCGTCCAAGCCGATGAGATGCAGCTTGACACTGAAGAGCCGACAACGGCCCCCACGTCGGAGCAGGAGCCCGTCACCGTACGGACCAAGCAAGTGAATGAGCACGAGAAAGAATCACGTACCGCTGAACCGGAAACCACCGCACCCGAGGGGCCTCAATCCGCTAGCAAACGGCCGAGCACGGAAACGGAAGCGCAGCAGCCTCGCTCGCCGAAGCGCACGCGTGTAGAGAGCCCGCCAAGAGACGTGCCGCAGCCGGGCCAGCAGGAACCGCCCGCGTCGACGCTGCCGGCGGCGGTGCCTGTTGAGACGGGGTATGGTGTGGAGGATGAGGATGACGACGGCGACGTGGAAGTTCCGACGCTGGTGATGGGCGACGATGAAGAAGAAGAAGACGAGAGCGGAGAGGACGAGTGAATGCCCAAGGGTACATGAAGCAGATATCCAGACGTAGACGTACGTTTCAAAAATGAACAAAGCCATGCAAACTTCCGTGCATGCAAAGTTGCAATACGTGTTGTGTTGCAAAAGGATGCCTGGGGGCAAGAGTAAAAGTCTTTTGTAACCCACCGTCATGAGGGATAGTCCTCGCTTCCAATGTTCATGAGTCGGGGCTCGTCTATAATCAAACAAGCCCTTGCGAAACCCGCCAGGCAGATAGATGCCGGAGCGCCGTAACTCCCGTTACTTTCCTTTTCTTCCAAGATCCTTTTACCTCCAGTAAATAGAAGACGAACTCCATCATAAATGCTTTAACCTCCTGCGCCCGCCTACGCAAAAGCAAAAAAAGCACCCCATTCATTCCTTCTTCAGCTCGGGTCCCCAAAAGTCGTCCGCCTGCTGCTGGCTCTGCTGCCTTTCCAGCTTCCTCCGCTTCGCCAAACTTTCGTCCAGCGTGCCCTCGGATGCGCCGCCCCGCTTCTGTGCGGCGTGTAGACCGATTAGGTCGGCCTTGTCCGGGTCGCTGCACAGGTCCCGCTTGCGCGCGATGCGTTTGCACTCCTCGTCGAGCTCGGAGCCCTCGAGCACGCGGCGCTGCGTCTCGAGCAGCTGGGCGCACGCCCGAACGGTGGCGATGAGCTTGGTGCGCAACTGCCACGCAGCAGACGACTGCTTGTCGTCGGCGGGTGCGGTAGCGCTGCTGGAGGGGAACTTGGTGTCGATGTAGAAGAGCGTCAGCGGCTCGTCGGCCAGCAGCATGGCGGCCAGCCAGATCTGGGCGGGCGTGTAGAAGAAGTAGGCGTCGGAGATGGGCGCGATGCTCTTGAGCGTCGTGCGCGCGACGTTGTACGCCATGCCGATGCGATTCACCATTGCGCGCTCGTCGCTGTTGCTGGGTCCGTCGGACGGCGACCGCTCTGGAAGCTTCAGCATCTCGGCCTGGGCGGCTTGAGGGGTCCGACCGGAGCTGGGCAGCATTGCGGCCTCGCCCTTAGCCAGGGCTATGAGCTCCATGTGCCCGCCGTTCAGCCCGCGGTACGGATGCCTTATCTCGAATGTGAAGCGCAGGGCCTGGGCGACGAGGTACTCGGGAGCGAGGATGTCTTCGGCGGTCATGCGGGCGCCCAGCAGTGGGGCGAGCTCGCCGGCGGGGGTCCAGTGGATTTCGGTCTTGGTGGCGAGGAAGAGGCATGTGGGCATGATCTTCTTGGGGTCGTAGACCATGATGGAGTTGAACAGGTAGAAACGCTTCACATACTGGACGGCGGTGGCCTTTGCTGGTCAGCGGCGGCATCAACATGTGGTCGGGCGGCTCACAATGACGTTTGTGGGGAAGTTGAACTTGGTGTTCTTTTTGGCAAAGTCGGCGAACTCGACGCAGGTCTTGCAGATCTTGGTAACCAGCTTGAGCTCTTCGTCCGGGGTGAGTGGGTCTATGTCGAGGGCGTCGGAGCCAGTACTGGCGCCGTTTTGTTGAGCGGCATCGTCGGCCGACTTCTGGGCCCTGAAGCGCTTGATGTTGGCCTTGACGCGCTCGGCGGCATTGACGTTGGTCGAGTCGCGCAGCGAGCGCAGGCGTTCGGGGGTGAAGGACCACAGGCGGTACTGGGTGGAGGTGCGGTAGACGTCGTCCTCGGTCAGATGCATGGTGTCGGCGGCGGAGACGGCTCTGTTGCGCAGGGAGCAGGCGTTGAGTCGGCGCACGCGTCAGGATCGAGGCTGCAGGCTCGGCTGCACCTACCCTGGCTGCCCGCCGTTCCCATTGCCCCGATTCTCCACACGCTTGGCGGGTCTTGTCGTTTCTTCCCCGGAATGCTTGTCCCACCCCAAGCCTTGCCGGGCCTCAGCGCTTCATCACTGCATCTCAACCGCCGCCTCTGCCTGCCAGCATCACTCGAGTTCCGACCGCAGCCAACTGAGGTCGGCTAGCAACGAACATGGAGCGGCACACCAGCTGCTGGCCTGTGATGCGGCAACCCTTCCCAGCACGGCTTTGCCGCAAGCCACCCGCGAGCTGACTGGCTGATACCCTGCAACCCGGGCGTCGGCTCCTGTGGCTCCCACCAGGCCTGATCGTCACCAACCCAAACCCCGGCGCCTGTTTTGATTGCGGCCCTGGGCCCTGGGCGGTCGCTGACATGCGGGGAAACCGTGGTTGCCGATAGGACCGTCCATGCTGTGCCTGCCGCTTTCAATAATGACACCGTGACTTTGCCCGCGTATTTCAGTCCCGCGCCCGCGCTGCTGAACAACCAGCCCTCTTCTCCCTCTCTCCCGTTCCAGCTGTGGTCCCCAGCCTTGTCAACCAACACCTCACTGACCTTGTTGTCGCCAACCCGCACGGTTCTCGAGGCTGCATCATGTCTGAGTCTTCGCCCAGCACAGATGTCGACAAGAAAAACGAGGTGAACTTGGAAAAGGTCAACTCCACATGGACGGACCAAACCACCATCGATCCTGGGCTGGAAAAGCGCGTTGTCAAGAAGTTCGACACGCACATTGTACCCTGGCTGTTCGCCCTCTGGCTTCTCGCTTTCATCGACCGGAGTAACATTGGCAACGCCAGAATCGATGGCTTGGAGGACGATCTCGGCCTCGACGCCGACAAGTTCAACATCGCGCTCGCCATCTTCTACGTCCCCTACATCTGCTACGATGTTCCCAGCAACCTCGTCCTCAAATACTTCCAGGCTGGATACTACCTGCCCGGACTGGTGACCATCTGGGGCTTGATCAGCACCTTCATGGGCTTCGTAAAGTCCTACCAAGGCCTTCTTGCCGCGAGATTCTTCCTCGGTCTCTCCGAGGGTGGACTTCTCGGTGGCATCATAATTTACCTGGCCATGTTTTACCGTCGCCACGAGCTTCTCTATCGCATTGGACTGTTCTACTGTGCGGCTCCACTCAGCGGTGCCTTTGGTGGTCTCCTGGCGACTGGTCTGGCAAGGATCAAGACGGACGGCTACAATGGCTGGCCGTTCATCTTCTTCATCGAAGGTAGGTCTCATGCATTCCTTATCGTGCAGTCATCTTGCTGATTTGATTTGCTTGCAGGCGCTATTACAGTCGTTGTCGGTATAACGACCATGTTTTTCCTCCCCCACACTCCCGCCGAGTCGAAGTTCTTGACCGAAGAAGAACGCAACGGAGCAGTTGCACGCATGCGCCTCGATTCCCACGGTGCTACAACAACTGGCGATGTCGAAGCCGAGACATTCAATTGGGCCTGGGTCAAGCGTGCCATTTTGAACTGGCAAACGCTTATCCTCTCCCTGAACTTCTTCGCCATCATCACGCCGATTTACTCCTTCTCCCTATTCCTGCCTACCATCATCAAGACACTTGGTTACACCTCTGTCAAGGCTCAGCTATTAACGGTACCTCCAAACGTCGGCGGTTTTCTCAGCGTTCTCCTCGTTGGCCACTTGTCCGACAGACACAGAGTTCGCGGTCCTTTCATGATTGCCCTCGCGACCCTCGCCATCATTGGATACATCATGCAAATCGCAAGCGCGCGACCGCTCGTACGCTACGGAGGCACCTTCTTCGTTGCAGCAGGAGTCTTCCCATGCCCCCCTCTTGTGATGGGCTGGCTCGCGAACAATCTGGCTCCCCACTACGTCCGAGCAACGGGCACCGGCTTCCAGCTCATGATCGCCAACATGGCCGCCTTTATCGCGACTTTCACCTACCTGCAAAAAGATGCGTAAGTAGCCGTCTCTCCGTCTTGGCTAGGCTGACATGCGTCATTGTTGCCCCAAACGAGCGCTCTTGCTTCGGCGCCAGTTTTTGGCGCCGAGCGGGGTGGCTTACTGGGCTTGGACTCGGCCCCGGCTGAAGGATCACAATCCTTGCTGACTTTTGGAACTATAGACCAAGGTACACCAGCGGGCATGCCATCAACATCGGTGTGCTCTGCCTTTCGCTCGCCCTCAGTACGACCAACATCTGTTACTGTCTGTGGGAAAACAGAAAGAGGACAAGTGGTAAGAGGGACTACAGGCTGCAGGAAGGCGATGTGGGTATGCTGGGTTACAGGCATCCGGACTTCAAGTACACCATCTGAAGTGACGGGAGATGCTTGCAGCCAGCGTTGTTACTGTTTCTCTGCCCTTGACGGCAGCTGCTGTACTCAGCAAATGATACCTCATGTGATCGCGTAGTCGCTACGTAGTTTAGACGTGGAGGAAGAAGAATCTCGAGCTCGCCACATCTGTTTCAGTGTTGGCGACGTTCTGAATTACCATTCGTCGCCGTACAAGATAAACACACCCACACGCGGAAGGGTGTTCTCGCCAAGTCAGCCACAATCATCTTACACACCGGTACATTCCCACCCAAGCGTTCCACTGCAGCATCGTTGTTACGCCGATTGGCCCGCTAGGGAAGTCCAAACCCCGGCGGTTGCATTCCTTTTCAAGACCCGCTTGTCTACACGGAACATGCCCTGCCTCCCTCCTATCATCGCAAGCTCTGGCACATGATAGTGTGAATGTCTCGACACCAGAGTGAAGGTATGGTTGATCCTTCGTGTTTTGTGCTTCGACGTAACATACCAAAAGGCATGGATGACAATTGTCAGAGCAATAGTGTCGACCCAATAGAGCCATAAGTACTGCGAAACGACCTTGTCGTGCTTTTCGGATGAGGGTTGAAAGTTGAAGAAGGAAGTAGAAAAGAATGTCTCCAGACAGACGCATAGCACATTCCGATGGTGATACAATGTTAAGACCCACTGCCACGAACTTGGCTGGAAGAAACAGGACAGCAACAGTGGAAATAACCCGCATCAACGCGTACGGCGAGAGCAACAATCTTTAAGCCTTCGGCGATTTCCTTCATCGCCAGGTTGTCTTCACGGCTTGCACGCGCCATTTCAAGCGAGTCACTTGCCATTTGTGCGTTGTATGCGTTGTATCTCTGAGCGATGAGATTGTAGACCTGTATGTCGAGGAATTCAGCCAATGCAAGACATCTATGCCCGACGGTGGTAGAATATACAGACTGCACCTGCGCCTGTGCTCGCTGTAAAAGATACTTGCATCTTGCGTTCATTCCCAGGCAGAGACTGCGGGTACTTTCCCTGCATTTCTCGTGCTTGTCGCTAAGTAGGACGGTTTTATTCATGCTTTCGACAAATACCAACATTGTTAAAAGGACTTCGTAGGAGTACGCGCAATACGCTATCTTGGAAGACACAGCGGTCAATCGAAGCGTGATGATGTTCAAGTCCAAGGTTTTCCAGTGATCCATCCGGTCTGCAAGACCATTCAGCTCAGTGTGCAAACTGTCGACGGATATAGAAAGAGTATGCAAGCCTGTTGACCTTTTTCAATGCTGTAGATATCATTGTGAATACTGGCAGCATAGTCGGACTTGACTTCGGCACAGCTCTGGATCAAGAATGTAGGTCCTCAGAAAGTTCTCCCGCCTCAAAACAAACTTGTGAGGCGTTCTGTACCTAAACGTTAGCCCTTAATATATGAAAGTAAAATAGTCAAACGACTACCGAAAGCGTTACAAGTGAGAAGTAGTACAATAGAGCGCAACTAGGCTCGAAACATGATCGGACTTCTTTAGGAACTGGTCGTAGAGGTATCCGTCCATTTTCCGCTTAGCAGGATGGGATGTTAGAGTTGTCATCTGGCTTCTTAAAGGATAGGAGGGGTAGTTGAAACGAAAGTGTAACCACAAAGTGCAAATGCTGGAAATATAAAAACGCTCTATTGTGGGGTTAAGATTGCCTGCGTCAGCTTGCCAAGGAAGCCCTGCCGCTTAGATGCTTGTACTTATATCGGGAGGTTGGCATTTCGTCTAATTAACTGGATAACTTCACAGGATAAATCCAAAGGATGGCAGTTATTGCTTTTCGCAACAATGACGTGAGTCTCGCACCCTGTTACCAGTCATGGCTTTCTTAAACAATCGTGAGAAGTATAATGGGTGGGTAACAGAAGAATCTGGTCATCCAAACCTTGTTCCATACAAATTGTCGTACCGTACCTACACAGATAGCTGAATTTAATACCCAAACTCAGTCCGAGATTTGAACGCGGACAAACTCGTCCAGATATTGGATTCAAGTACCCGCGTAGGGGGTGTATAGCGTCTTCTACAGGGCTCGGAGTGCTTGAATCTTCCGTAAACCTGATGTGGCGTCGCTTGTGTGGTGGGCTCGCAACGGTTAGACCAGCCGTGAAAGGAAGCATAAGTGTACATCTTGATGCACAAAGCAATTCGTCGATTAGGATAGCCAGACAAGAACTTGACTCGTGCCGACCGTGTTGCCATGTCACCTGGAGCAACCTGGTCCCTGTAACGTAAACGACGCCGGAACCAATGTCTCCCGCAATCCCGCATATTTCTGGCCAAAGTTTCAAGCACCACGACATCCCCGAGATCCCAAGACATTTCACCGAAGTTGGGTGCATTCAGGACACGCGATCCTCCAGTATCCCGAAAACAAGCGTGAGATTGGAAATTGTTTTGATTCGAGTGAGCGCAAAGGAGTCAAAATCCCCGAACCCGAGCCAATTCCCCAGCTCGTGATCATAATCCAGCCATTTGCTCTTTGCTTTTTGCATATGCGCCCATGATGGAAAACTCCTTTATCATCCCAACCCAGAGAGAAAATGCTCCTCCTCGGACGCTTCTTTCTATCCTTCCCCCCTTATCCCCTGACCATTTTTAAACCCTCAATGCCGAGCGTGAACGGGAAATTTACTCGGACTTGGTGGCCTGCTGGAGGGCCTTCTTGCCCCTAAGCTTGGCGGGCTTCTCAGTCTTGACGGGCTTCTGGGCGTGCTTGATGGCGCTGGCACGGGCAACGGCCTCCTTCTGGAGGTCAGCGCGGTAGTGGCGCTTGACGGTCGAGTTGATGATGTTCTTGTAGACCCTATCCCAAGCTGTCAACATTCAAGATCCTCCCATAGTTTCCTTGAAATAGAAAGGCGCGTATCGATAGCGAAATCTGTTCCTAGATTGCGGGGTACGTACTTGCGGGACGAGGTCGAGGGGCCGAAGGTGGTGGTCTGGATGGCAGAGGCGGGCTTGTTGGCCTTGTTGGCCTTCTTGATGGTGAACTCAACACCGCCGTTCTTGGAGGGCTGGATGCCATAGGCCTTTGATCGCACAAAGTCGCGTTAGTCGGGCGCGTTCCTAAAGCTGTCGCTCATTGCCTGGAATTGGTAATACCTTGTCGTTGACGAAACCCTCGTACTACACGGAAATCAATCAGCCAGACTGCACGAGAAGGTGGTTCGCGGTGAGAGCAATGCGGACCTTGCGGGCGTGCTTGTTGGTCAGGTTCAGCGGGTCGCGGGAGAACTGGACACCACCGGCCTGCTTGCGCTTGAGGAGAAAAGCGCTGGTGTTGCGGGTAACCTCCCAGACGAGGTCGGCAGAAACGTTCTGAACCATTGTGACGGATTTGGGGGTTGTTGGGGGTGGTGAGGTGTATCGGGCGGCCGTCTCTCTTGTCGCTGTCCTGCACTCGTCTCGTGTGGTCGTGGGCGTTCCAAAATGCCTCCGCCCAGCGCTAGGCCGTTTGTGGGTGGTTTGGCGACACTGTGCCTGAGGCATGCGCCTCCCGGACAAATACAAACGCCGAGTCCGGTATGGCTGGGGTGGCGCAGCCGGCGCTGACGACAAGTGATCGCCGGGGGATGTCGCCGGACGGCCCAAGCGCATTACCTTACCTTTCAACTACTGCGTCGTAAATGAGACAGCAGACCACGCTCATCAGCTCCATCCACGCCAGCGTCATGCTGTGATAGCAGCCCCGCAACTGCCGCATATCCGCAGAATACTACAGCACCGACTATCGTGTACACGCGTCGCCGCTCCCTAATTCCGTCTCGTTCCGTTGCTTTCGTCACCTGTACTCCGCACGCAGCCGCGTTTCCGGGTACCGCCAGGAATCCTGAGCCACAACCACCACCGCGAGCCCGCCGCATCCATTCCGTAGCCTATCTTCCCCTCCAGCAAACCTCACGACATATCGCCCACCATGTTCATGGACAACTACCTCGCCTACTCCCTCGCCCTCTCCATCTTCGTCATTGCAACCGGTACGTCTCCTCATTCAACCTCCTGCCCAGAGAAAGCGCCAAGCCATCCGCCCCCCAGCATTCCCTATACCAACCCCCGACAACGAAAACCAAAAGCTAACCAATCCGAAAGCCCTCTACTTCACCCGCGCGCGCTGGAGCTCGCACCTGCCGCACCTCCCCTTCAGCCGGTGGTTCTACTCGCGCCTCCCTGGCGGCCACGGCTCCTTCGCCGACGACATGGAAGCCGGCTTCAGTAGCGCGCACTTCGACCTGGCCGGTAACGTCGCGGGCGGCGACTCGCGCGCGGGGCTCGACGGCGCCGCGAAGGCCGAGGTGCGCCGCATCATGCGTGCCCGCGGCTGCGGCTTCGACGAGGCCCGCCGCATCTACATGCAGGACCGTTTTGCCAAGAACAATATCGGCCCCGACGGCCGGCCGAGGGATCCCAAGTTCGTGTCCTTCTCGTGAGAGCGTGAGGCAGGAAATAGAACATCTCCGTCTCACGTAGGCAAGAGTCTTGGGGAATTGGTCGAGAATCCAAAACGAGGTACCTACCACCGAAGAATTCAAGTTGGGGCGACTGAAAGCAATTTTCAGGGGGGAGGATAAAGAAGTTTGGAACGTTTGGCGGGAAGCATAATCATTGGTTTCGATTTTTCAAGCGAGCGCGGGCGTTGGACCGGGAGGATCTTGGATTGTTTGTATCTTCTTTCCTTTCCTTTGTATTACCGACAGGAGTCTCCTCCGTATTTCCTTGCTGCATCTCTCTTACTATCGTCACTCCGGACTCTTCCGGTTTTCTTTACTAGTCCACCCGGAAGCTCTCCCTTCCGGCGAAATACTCAATATCGCAAACCCCACATCTTGGGGTAGTAGAAGCTTTCAGCTTCTCACACAAAGTCACTGTCAATTGTGTCACTCAGCGGCAGCAGCAGCAGCAGCAATTCAACTTTCGCCACCCACTTGGTATGCTCTTGGGAAGTGGATCGTACGAGTTGCTGCACACCTTACATTACTGACTGGTTCCACCTTGCAAAAGCAGCATTTGACTACTTACGTTCGTGTCCGTAGACGCTTGCAAATGATCCTTATGACGCCGACCCATATTCCATTGAGCAGGCCTGTGCCCACCACTAATAGCTTTTTGTTCTCATTCCGCTGAATGCTGAGGGGTATTTCACACACCATCAACCATGTGCTTTTACGACTTTGAATAAAATCCAGAAAGGCCTTCGAAAAAGGCGCGACAAGGCTGATGCGCTCAACGCCTGCCGTATCCCGGCTGCTGCGGGGGGAAGCCCGGCGGCGGCATGCCAGGAGGTAGTCCGGGCGGAGGAGGGCCCTGACCAGGCGGCGGGAAGCCCGGAGCAAAGTTCGGCGGAGGGGCGAAGCCGGGCGGTGGAGCAGCCGTGGGCGGGAACTGGCCGGGCGGAGGAGGAGCGGAGAAGCCGGGAGGTGCATAGCCAGCGGGACCGCCGTAGCCAGCCTGGGACGGCGGGGGACGAGCGGGAAGGCCGGCGGGCGGGGGCGGCAGAGGCGTGGTCTGGACTGGGGTGCTGCGGCTCTGCTGGTGCGGCGGGGGGACGCTCTGATAGTTGGGCGGGGGCGCGAAGCCGGCGGGGGCGGGGGGCGGCGTAGGACCGGCGCCGTTGAGCATGGCGGCGGGGGCGCTGGGAGCCGGGAGGGAGGGCTGCTGGAACAACTGAGGCGGGAGGGGCTGCGTGGTCGGCTGGACGCCGTGCTTGCGGGCCTCCGCAGCGAGAGCACGCTCGGCGGCATCACCGTGGCGCTCGCCCTTACCGTCCTTCTTGTAGGCGTACTGGACGCTGATCTCCTTGTTCATGAGGTACTGGCCGTTCATGTTCGCAATAGCATCGTCGGACGACTCGAATGTAGCGAAGGAGACAAAGCCGTAACCCTTGGACAAGTTGTTCTCGTCGCGCGCAACCTGTGCATGATCCCGTTAGATCTGGTGGGCAACAATGTGTGGGCGAGTGTGCGTACCTTTGGAGCCGAGACAAGACTGCCGAACCTCGAGAAGCAGTCGAACAGGACCTTCTCATCGACCATTGGGTCCAAGTTGCCAACGAAGAGCTCGGCACCGACCTCGACAGTCTTCTGCTTGTCGGCGCTGGCCTTGTTGACACGGATGGGCTTGCCGTAGAGGCGGATCTGGTTCATGATCTTGGCGGCATAATCGGCCTCTTCCTCGCTCTGGAACTCGACGAAGCCGTAGCCTTGGTGGGTCTGGGTAACGCGATCTTTGGGCAGGTGGACGTTCTGGATGCGGCCAGCCTGGAGCATGAGCTCCCAGACCAGCTTGTCGGAGACGCGCTCATCGAGGTTGCCGACATAGACGGTGGCTTCCTTGTCCTGCTCCCTGTGATTACGATGGCACCTTAGTCTCATAGTGGCCTGGTTGTGCGTAGAGCTGTCGGAGGGACACTTACCAATGACGGCTAGGCGCAGACATGGCGGCGATGTGGATGTCACCGGAAGCTCAATGCAGCGGCGTAGATGCTGGGCGGAGGAGCAGCTCCTGCAGTGGAATGAAGGAGAGTGGTGGCTGCGGGCGCGACGTTGCGATGATGTCGAGCTTCAAGAGCTTACATGGGGCAGCGGGCGGCGAGACGCGCGCGCGGGCCCGGAAAAGTGAAGCTTCGCGTTTAGCCGACGTCATGCCGGCGCATCGACTTTTCGGTCTCACGCTCATGACGAAGCTCTGCGAGACTCTCCGACCAGCATCGCCGCCTTCCACCACCGCGTCAAAATCCTCATTCCACCACCGCCAGTCAAGATGTTCACCCTCTCCGAGGAGTCCAAGGTACCATCCACCAACAGGCTACCCAATCTCGCCCTCACTGACCTTTTCGCAGGAGCGCATCTCCAAGCTCATTGACGTTTCCCGCGTCGCCATCCACTAGTACGCTGGTCTTGCCGATTGTTTTCGCTCATCTCCATTCTGACAATCTCAAAGTGGCTACCTGCCTTTGATCCTCTACTTTGGTATGGCATAGCCGAGAAGCTACTCGGGACTCGTCACTGACATCATCTCAGGCTGGTCGCAAAGCACGCCTAAGCCCGCCATCATCAGGTTCGAGCCAATGGGACTACCGACTCTACTTGCGAAGCGCACCATCTAACTCAAACAGGCTTTTCTCTCCCATTGCGTAAAAGCATTCACGATTTCAAGCGACCATCCACTTCCTTCTGGCGATACTGTACAGTACATATACCCTGCGGCACCGGGGACATTCGGCGAAATCACGGAAAGGAATGCCAAAAATGTGCGGCTGGGAGCAGCCTCTCCCTCGAAGCGGGTAATCGAAACATGCAGATCATGCCCTGGAGCGTCGAAATACCCCAGAGCGATGATTTGCAGGATGTAACATTAGAAATAGAGACGGATCTTTTCTCCCTCCATTGTTCCTTTTCAGTCTATTATTACTCACAGCTAGCATGCCGTATTTGGATATCTAACAATCTAGAGCATCACCACTAAACCCAACGCCCCCCCAGGATCCACCCCGACCTCCGGTGGTAGCTCCCAACCTATCCGAACACCAGCCGTGCCGAGTCTACATGTCCGGTAAGAGGATCATAGTCTGCTGTACCTCCTTCACTTTCTCAAGAAACAACAGCTTCTCGACATCCGAAGCGAATTCCACCCTCGCGCCCGTAATCCATTTCTTGCCCTCGACCTTGCCCGACTCGCTCCCTCTCCTCCCGCCGATTCCTGCCCTGTTTCTGTCCATGGGGATCTTCAATCCCTTGATCTTGACCTCTTTTCCTCCTTCGTCCTTCACGCGAACCGGACAATTGCTGGAGTTGAGGTAGAAGGCAAGGTATCCTGCCCGGAATTGGGCACTGAAATGGATCATTGCCAGAACTCCACCACTGGCGGGATTGGCCCAGAGCCTGAGGTTCTCCATGCCGCACATTTGCTCCTGATAGGTCAAGACCCCAGAGAAACCCTCGTGTACCCTCAGCGTCTTCTCGGTCTTGAACACTCCTACCAAGATTCGGCCCATAAGCTCGTTCTGGAAGAGTGTTCCGCCTGATGTTGTCATGTCAGACAATGTTCAGTCTTGTAGGTAAGATTACCAAACAAAAACCAAGCGGAAAGGGAAATCAGTGCAGTAAAGGCAGCTCACTTTTAACGTCCTCGAAGACGTAATTGACCCAAGTCGTCTTCTCAACTTTGATGGGCTTTGCGCCGTAAACCTTATCGTGAAACCTGAGCTCTGCAACGAGCGGAAGCGATATCTTCTCCGGAACGAAGTATGACGCGTGAGGAACTATTTCGACTCCATCGGCGACTACAAACGGACCTTGTCAGCGACCCTTCCGATCTCCCAGACTTAGGAAGACTATACGCTTTTGCTGCAGCCGCACCGCTCCATCATCACTGAGGGACCAAATGCTCGTCGCCAACCGAATCGAGCCATCGGGCCTTGCGAGTCTTTTCGTGACAACGAGTATTCGGCACGGTCCCATCGCATCACCCATCTCCACGTCTAAGGGCATGTTCTCGTCTTTCGGAGGTTGCAAGTATTCGACCTGCTTACCGCGCCTGCCCACTCAATCAGCCGTCCCGAAGGAACGCAGGACACGAGTTCGTGGAGGGGCCGGACAAAAACTTACAACTCGCACAAGATGGCCGAATCCCTAAAGGCCTCCTTCTCAAACGCATCCTGCTGGCTCCTAGTCGTCATGGACCGCTCCAAAAAAATCTTCTCCGCCGTGACCGCTGCCGGCCCGAGCGAAAGCCTCCGCAGCCCGGCGTCTAGATCCGGATCGGGCGGTATAGCGGGCGATGGCAGGGTGGACGAAGTGAATGAGAGCCGCGAGTCTGTCCGGCGCTGCTGTGGTAGCGACTGCGGTGATACCGAATGATGCTGCTGGTCGCTCTCGCCCTCGTCTGCTGCCTCTTCGATACGCCACCGCGCCGCCGTCGACGGGCGTCGTGACGGTGGGCCCGGCGACCCTGGCGACATCGCCGTCGTCCTTGTCGCCGCTGCCGCCGCCGTTGTCGCCACTGTTGTCGCTGTAATGGTCGAGAAGGTGCCGCCGCTGGAGCGTCTGTCCGAAGTCTCCGACAATGAGGGCGCCGTGCTAGTGTCGGATTCGCGTCGTGAAGAGTGACGGCGCCGTGGGGAGGAGTAGGAGCCGCCTCCCTCGAGCGGCGCAATATCTGGGGAGCGTTGTTGTAGCTGCTGCTGCGAGGCCACGGACATACGTGAGTAGTACCCGATGCGCAGCGCCTCGGGCATCGGCTCCAGCAGCGGGCTGTCCCACACGGGCAGGTCGGAGGCGTGGCTATCGCGCGGATTCAAGCGTGGGCTGCTCGCACCGGCAAGGGCCATGACGATGGCGTGGACGTCCTGGATCTTCTCGCTCAGATCGCCCGTCACGGCGCTGTGGATCTCGTCGACCTTCTCGGCCATGGGGTGCACGGTTTCCTCAAGGCGGCTGAGGGACCTACTCTGCAGGGCCTGCATGGTAAGAGTGATGGTCGAAGTGTGCATGTGGAGCATGTTGCGCAGCGCCTGGATGTTGCCGCCCTCGGCCGTCCACAGCATCTTCTTGTACGCGCTAAGCACCAGGTCGCTCCAGCTGCGCTCGATGCTGAAGCCCCCGCTGGTGCGGTGCTTGCGGATGACTTGGTACTGCTCGACCAGGCTCTCCAGGTCGCGCAGCGTCTGCCGGCACGACTCCAGGATCACCTCGACGCCGCCACGCGTCTCCGCGCTCGCCCGCGCCAGCATGCCGCACCCTTCTTCCCCGATTCCTTCACCCGTCCCTCCGACTTCCCGTCCGAGTCTCTCCTCTGCGTTTTCACTCAATCGTCTGTCTGCACAACCCGCCCCTGCCGACTCGCCGCTGTTGTCCGCAAACAGCGTCTCGGCCAGCATCTTCAGCGCCTTGGCCAGCCCGCTCACCTCGGTCTCGACCTCGAGGAACTCGGCCGGGGCGCTCTTGCGGCCTGCAGTGAACGCACGGCCGATCTTCCACGCCAGCTGCGACAACATCAGGATGTCTCCGATGTTGAGGATGCCTGCCATTTTCACTGCCTTGCCCTCCTGTTATCTTCTTGGAGTAAGGCCGTCGGCGGAAAGCGGCTGGTGGGAACGGGGAGAGAAAAAAGAGCAAGTGTGCGTGTGCGCACTACCTCGCTCTGGCGTGTAGACTGGGGGAAACAGGCGGCGGCTGCGTGCGGCAGGGTGGTAAGCGTTGAGGTCTGCGTACGTTGCTGTGCTGGTTGGTAGGAGCGCTGGTTATTTGAGCAATTGGGCCGCCTGCAAGCTCGGAAGTCAGTCACAAGAGGTCGCATGGGATACGACGTAGGCGAGTAGTAAGAAGGGGAAGCAAGGACAGCGGACGGGAGCTGCGAGAGGTAACAAGGCTTCACTTATGAGGAAGGACAAGCTGCAATTGTATGGGGGGCCAATTGCCTGATGGATCCTTTTCTTTGCGCGTACATATGGCGCAGCAACCGGCCAGCTCTGGGGGGAAATCCGGCGCCAGGCACGAGGTCCAGGATGGAGGATCGATATCGAGGCCAAGCAGGCATCAGTCACAGCCGGAATGCAATCATCGAGGCCGCCCGGTAGCGGGGGCTGAGAGGCGTCAACAAGCGCTGCCACGAGCTGCGCCCTGCCGGCAATTATGGTAATCAGTAGCGGCTGGGCGGGATTGCTGTGCGGCTCCTGATGGATACATGTATGCATGGCCGATCTGCGGCTGGCTGCGCTGCGGGGCGAGCGCGTCATTATTGCCCAGTTACTTGTCTCCCGGTCACCTCTCTCAGAGCTCCGTTTGCATCTGTTCGCCACCTGTCGTATCGCCGTCCCTCGCCAGCCCGGAGACGTACGTTCGCGCAGCAAGCGAGAGCAGCTACGGACGGCAATCTCCTGGTCAAGAGCATGACAAAAAGCGGATCCGGCAAAAGAGCTATGGCCCAGGGTCCAAAAGCTCGGGCACGTGGGGTCAACCACGCGCTATGAGTGGCTGCATGCCTGCCGCACATCATAGTCCCACCCGCATCGCTCCCCAGCCAAGATAGAAAAGTGAACGATCCAGGGCCTTGAAGGAGCTCTGGTAGCGTATCCGTGCTTGCAGGTGGATGATATCGATGGCGGCTTTTGCAGACGGCACCCGACAACGACCGCTATCACGTTCTTCCACGCATCAACTGTTCGTGGACGTACTTTACCAGCAAATTTGTTAACTTCCTCTACCTCATCTGTTTTGATCCTTGCCCGCTGATGCCATGAGTTGTAACGAAAATATCCTCCGTGGGTATAGAAAGAGCATGCAGCAAGCACCCACTCAATGTTCCACCGCATACCTGCAAGCTTTTGGGAGAATTGTATGAATGGTTTGGTGAAGGTGAAAAGCGCACACCGATGCGAAATGAAAGCCAGTTCCTAATTTTGGATGTGTGAAAGAAACGAGGTCCCGTGCGAGGAACCAGTTCCTCGGAGTTCAAACATGAGGGTCAGAAACATCGAAATGAGATGGCCCTTCAAGTTCAAAACCCATCGGGAATTAAGAAAATGCAGCAAATCGAAGTTGCCTTCCTTGGATTGCAGGTTTCGAGCCGTGCAAGAGAGCTCTTGCTCAAGTTCCGCGGAAGAGGAATTGCATGTCTTCGGGTGTGAGTTTCTCGATAGCAACCTGGGTTGGATGTCAGCATTCGGAAATAATCGAGAGGACAAATGCATCGCTTACCTGGTCGTTGTTGACGGTTCCGTTGATCATGGCTGCCTTCTTTTCCTGAAGCATGACGATACGAGATTCCACCGAGTCCTCGATGACCAAGCGAGTGATAACGCAGGGCCGCTTCTGGCCAATGCGGTGGCAGCGGTCGGCACTCTGCCACTCTGCGGCTGGATTCCACCAAGGGTCGATGATGAAGACGCGAGAAGCCTCCGTCAAGTTCAATGCAACTCCGCCAGCCTTCAGCGATACCAAGAAGACCTCGACATCGGCATTCTTCATAAAGTATTCGATGGATCTCTGACGCTGCACGGGGCTCATGCTTCCGTCAAGCATGACGGTGTTGAATCCAGCACGGCGGAGGCGCCACTCGATGAGTTGAAGCATAGACGTGAACTGTGAGAAGACGATCGACTTGAGAGTCTGCTTCTTGCTGCGAAGCTTGTAGAGATCGTAAATGAGCATCTCAATCTTCGTCGACGACGTCCACTCGTCCATCTTGATGCGGTTGATGATGGAGTTCTTCTTGACAAGGTCTTCATCCTGCTCGATATCCGGCTGTTCCCAATCAATAGAAAGGGGGATGTGGCAGCGAGGGCAGTCCGCATCTGCATCGGAAGCCTCGCAAGTCTGAACATAGCTCTTGACGCAGGCCCTGCAGAACTCGTGGTGGCAGCGAGACCTGATGGCCTCTTCGGCCGGCTCATCGCAAATGTTGCAGACCAGAACGTTCTGGCCCCCTTCGTTCTTCTTCTTCAGAATCAAATCAGGGTGGTCAGCAACCTGGCGCATCTGCATGATGAGACCGAAGATGTTGGCGTAGTTGTTGAGCATAACACCACGCGAAACGTACGTGTCAAACTGACGGTGAGTGTTGCTCATGATGCTGGATGAGAAGTCCCGCTCCACCTCGCCAAAGAACTCGTTATGAATCTTGATCTCCTTGGGTGGAAGCTCCATCGAACTTGTGTAATCGCGCTTCAGACGGCGGAGCATGATACGAGCTGTGATCATGTGAAGCTTGTCCAGAGCGCCCTTCCGCCGGACCGGGTCATCGCCGGTGATGGGGTTGAGCAACTCCTGATTGAAGACTGACAAATGCTGCGCACCAGCATGACGACACTCGGAACATTTGAAGTCCTTATCGAGGGACCAATGCAACTGGGCACAGCTGCACTGCTTGCAGAAATAATCCGCAAAGGGACGGACTTCCAGGAATCTGAGCAGTGAGAAAAACTCCCCGATACGGTTCTGAACGGGTGTTCCAGACAGACACCATTTGTACTTGCCCTTAAGAGCAAAGCAAGCTTTGGCAACGCCGGTCGTCCTTTGCTTGATGCTATGGGCCTCATCCAGAATCAGGCGATGGTACTCAATGGCATGGATCGGCGAAGCTTCCTTAATGATCTCGTCGGCGCGAGTCCAGCCCTTTACCTGCTTTCGATGTAGAGACTCAAGGCTGTTGTACGATATCATAATGACGTCGTACTTCTTCAAGTCCTTGACATTCAGGTTCTTAGACTTCGCATTTGAACCGTGATAAACCAGAACCTTGAGTTTGCCATCGGTGTAGTCGTTGATCTCGTTCGACCATTGCATCAAAGCCACGGGTGGGACAAGAACCAAAGTCGGGGCCTTGGCAGGATAGTCGGACATGATCAGCGAGACAGCTTGAATGGTTTTACCCATGCCCATCTCATCACCGAGCAACCCGCCCTTGTATTGAGTCTTTTCCTGCTTGATCATCCAGTCGAGACCTTCCAGCTGGAAGGACTTCAGCTTCCGGCTGATTGAGACCGGTTGCAGCGCAAGGGTCGGCTTTATGATGGGAATCTTCTGAATATCCTCCCACATTGTCCTGAGCTCGGGGTGAGACCGCTCAAAGTTGTCACGGTGGCGCCTCTTCCTCCGCTCACGGGGGTCTCGGATTGTATAGTACCCTGCTTGAAGACTGGCCCTCTGCTCTTCAGTGAGCCGAGGAACGTTGAAGCGAGTTGTATCGGTCGTGGAAGTCTGCAGAGCCGAAGAAGATCGGTTGATAAGTGGTATGTCCTCGGAGTCGGCGTCATCAGAGTCGTCTTCGGCATCCATATCCACGAAGTCATCACTAGTGTCCTCGCTCGGTAGGCCCACATCCTCACTCTCGGAATCAATAACCATCTTGTCACTGCTTGGGCGCGCTGCCCGGGTGCGAGTGGGAAGTTTCGTGGTCCTGCGAGGTTGGGCCTTGGCCTTACCCTTAGAGCCTGCTGCGAGTGGTAAGAAGTCCTCACCTGAAAGGTCTGAGGGCGCAGAGGATAGCTCTTCATCGTCGGTATCCTTGATTGCCTGCTTGGACGGCTTGAAAGGATTCCAAGACTGATCATCCTCATCATCTTCCTCTTCGGTGTCGCTGACCTCTCGCCTTGCTTTCTTGAAGCCCCCTTCACCATATTCTTCTTCCTGCAAGGCACGAGCGAGTTCTTCGTCATTGGTGGTGTCTCCGTTTCCAGTCTGTGCCTGCGAGAGCCTGGTACTTCTCGTTCGCTTCGCTCTGGTCGAGGGTGCAGGGGTGTTCGAGTAGCTTGTAGCTGGGGTGTCGACCTCGGTGGAATGGTCGCGACTCGTCGAGTGGATTGACGACTCGGTAGAGGTGGCTTTTTTCGCCGCGGTTCGTGACGTCCGAGGTGCAGACATGATGGCGACGGCCTTCAAGGTGCCCTTCTTGGGCGTAGCAATGTTGAGTTGGTCCTCACTATCGGAGCTGTTCGGAACGAAAGTGCGGGACCTCAAAGACCTGGCACGAGTGTTGATCGGCGTTGAAGAGTTGGCTGCAGGTGAGCCGGTCGAAGAAGCTGCGAAGATTTAGCGGATGTTGCGCTGAAGAGTTGAGCAGACTGGCGTTGCGCAGTACGAGGCAGCAGCTACCCTGGAAATTGGGCGCGCTCCGCACTTACCGGACTGGGCTGACGCCCTGGGTCTACCTCGTGCCATGGCGGGAAGCGAAACAAAAGACTGACACAGGCAGCTAAGTGAGCAATCGAACCCAACCAAACGGCGAGGGCCAATGTGGCAGAGTGCAAGAGATAGAGGCGGCGGCGCTGCGGGTGTCTTACAAGTTAGTGGCTGTAAGCAGCTTCTTCGATTTGCCACAGTGGAAATTGATGCCACTGCGTCGGTTCGGGGCCGGACTGCTTCGAGAGGATCAAAGAGAGTGAAAGGAAAAAGCCGGGCGTCGTGGCGATTTCTGGGATTCGTGGATCTTGCTCGATCAATGAAGTGGAGTCGACGACTGGTGCATCGACCGCACGTCCCTTGCCGTGGTGCTTATCGCCACGGTTGGTCGCGTCGGGTCTCCGGATACGCGCGCCATCACGTGCTTGATCAAAGGGCAATTTGGGTTTGCAGCTGCAACACTCTAATTGGTCTAAGCTCCTAAACATCCGGAACAAGTTGAATTGACCGATCCAAAGTGTCCTTTCACTTATATAGGAGCTCGTGTTTTGTCTGCCGGCCGTGTGTACGTTGCCTGTCGATCTTTCCCCGGATCACGCGCGTCACGCGTACGTACACGGGCTGTAGAGGGAGGGTATAATAACCTGGAATTCGTGCACGGTTGTAGCTTCATTGCCTATTCAGAGATCCAAACGCACCAGCCGGCTTCAGATTGGACACTCGTGAGCTACTGTTGCCCTCGCACCGCATACTGTCTTCGCATGCCGCCGTTAATTGGCCGCGATTTCCGTTGCACCGCAGCGGTGAAACGCAGGCAAGCATCCACAAGCCAGCCCCTCAAAACTGTCTTAACAAAGCTTGTCATCTGCACACATCACTCCGTTCAACATGGACTTTGCTTAGAGCTCGTCGAGTATTCGTACACGCCCGCGCATGGCACTGCGCTGACCTAATGCTTTTGCCGCCGCAGATTGAGAGCATGATACAATCAAATGCGCCTCCCACTTAGTTCCTGAACTTGCCGTAGAAAGGAATACCAAGGGAGTTGAGAAGCATCCTTGCTTCTCTATCGGTGTCTGCCGTCGTCTTCACAATGATGTGGCAACCAGGTATCATCTTGGACGGGTACCTGGGTTGATGTTAGCGGACCAGTCTCGCACGCAACCCCAGTCCAACTCACATATCGTAGTTGACCTCAATCTCCGGGTACATGGCCACAGCATCGGCAGGCAAACCGAAAGCGATGTTGCCGCTGCTGTCTCCCGAGCTGCCCTTAGCTCCCTTCCATTCCTTGATCCTTGGCAGGATCAGGTCAACTGTCTTTCCCAGGAAATCGTACATGGCCTCGCCCGTGAGCTCGGCCTTGACGGAGACGTATTTGCCTTCACGCAGCCCCCATTGAGCCACGCCATGCTTGGCTTTGAATGCAGTGGTACGAACGCCTGTTATCGCCTGGACCACCATGCCAGCAACGTGAAGATGAGCCGAATCTTCTGACGCCTTAGAAACCATAGTGTGGACCGTAATACCCTCCAGCTTGGGGACGTTCCTAAATGTGATAGGTCGCCGCAGGAGGCGGAGGGTGTCTCCACCGCGAGGGCCTCTGAGAGGACGGTTCTTGAAGTACGGCGAATCACCAATCCATTCTCGCAATCTCTGTGACTTGGGAGGTGCACGGTAGCCGGGAGGGTGGTGGTGGTATGCCAGGGTCATCAGGTCGGGCTTGACTGTGCTGTCGTAGGTTTGCTCCAGGCGTGGCGATGTGAAGGGTCCGGGAATGAACAAGCGAGAGGACGGGTCTGATACGGGCGGAGGCTGGTGTGGATGCAGAGGGCCGCGGTAGTACTTGGGAGATCGGAACTTGTATCTGCCACAGACCCGTCAGTAAATGACTGCGGTAGCGCGTGCTGCTGGCCATGGAATCCGTCACAACAGCATCAATTGCAATGTTGCGCACCTGCTGGATGGCAAGGGCCGTTCCCTCTGCTTTTCCCGTCCTACTGGGTCCCACGTCTTGATGATTTCTGCATCCGGGGGCGGCACATCGAACGACGAGGTTTCCTCCAGGTCCGCGCCGGGGTCCGCGGCCGGCGACGAGGAGGTGTTCCGGCGGCCAAGGGGCGCGGCAGCGCTCAAGCGGGGGCGCACATCGGTGCGGAGGGCGCAGCTCAGGCGCGCACCGAGCTCGCGGAGGGCCATGGTGGAGAGACGGCTGGCGTGGTGTTCAGCGATGTCGTGGGCCGGATGCGCAGATCCAGAAAATCGACGACAGCTGCGCACGGACAAAGCGCTTGATCCCCGGCGGGCCCCAGCTGAGGCCGTTAAGAACCATGAACATTGCAACAAACAGCACCTGCTCACATCGCAAGAGAGCTCGAGCTCTCCTGTCTGCTCCGCCGCGCTCCGCCGCATCCGACGTCTCGCGCTCGCTTCGCCTTGCGCCGCAAACCAATTCTCCGCGCAAACAGCGCCAACGTCGCCGCCTGCCTACCCCACACTGTCTGCGCCCAGCCCAACCACCAGCCCTCCCGGCCACCTTACTTCATGGATGTCTGCGAAGTACGGCGGCGAGATCATGGAGGGGATGTCGCGATTCTTAAGCAGGCGCGGCAAGCGCTCCGCCGGTGAGAAGCGCAAGAGCGCCAACAGCATCGAGGAGGTCAGTGAGGTGTCGCCATCAGCCGGTCCGCGGGGTCGTCGCCGCATGTTGCGCAGGGTCTCGACCTTCATCTTCAACGCCGCCACGCCTGAAAATGACGAGAGCGCTCTGCGCAGTCGGTGCTCTGCCTCGCCGGTCGCCTGCCTGCTCCCCGGCCCTGCCCGCCAGACCTGACCTGCTAACACCACCACCAGCCACCACCACCAATCCCATCAGATCTGTACAACATTTTCTACACGGACGACAACAAGAGGCAAGAGAGCGAAGAGGAGAAGAAAAAGGTGCGCACAATCATGCTACGTCCCCACGGCGGCTGCTGATGCACACGCAGGTCAAGGCGGTTGCGCAGCGCCTTACCGCCTATGGAATCAATACCCTCAAAGACCCCCAAATCACGTATGCGCTGCGGTCCAGGATCACGAAAGGCGACATTAAGGAGGCGACAGAGCTGCTCGTTCTCTTTGAAGACTCTGTGGACGGCATCCTGCGCGAATACAGCCCCAAGACGAAATTGCTTGGCGCCGAGAATAGGTGCGCAGTCACCTGCTATCTGGATTCGTTGCTCTTCGCCATGTTTGCTAGGCTGGACTCCTTCGAAGCCATGCTGTTCGACTCCTTTGCCGACACTCCCCGAAGGCGACTAGCAACTATCCTGCGGCTCTGGGTGAACCTCTTACGCGCTGGAAAGCTCATCACTGTTGACATCGTACGTGGTTATACGCGGTCTTGCACGTTATTCTTTCTTTCCGGTCAGGACTAACATCCTTCGTACAGACGAAACATCTCCAGGAGGCCCTGGCCCAGTGTGGCTGGGAAGATGCTGCACAATTGAACCAGCAAGATGCCTCAGAAGCATTTACATTCATCACTGGTCAGCTGGAACTGCCTTTGCTCACACTGAAGATGGACATCTACCACACGGGAAAGGAGGATGTTGCCGATGATCACAGATTTGTCAATGAGAGGCTATTGGAAGTCGCCATACCGGAGGACAACCCGCACAGCGACGAGCCAATAAAGCTCGAAGAATGTCTGGAGATCTATTTCAACAATCGTATCGAAGTCAGGCGCCATCTAGAACGGAGGAGCACCCTTCAGTCAGTCAGGGAGAATGAGGAGCCGAGTCCGAGGCCCCCTGAAAAATCCAACGCGGTTCATGTCGAGTCAATCGAAGTGACCTCAGGATCGGAGTCGCCGGTCGCACCGACCTACAGTAGTGCCTCCATTAACCCCATATCACCGGAGAGACCTGTTAACACTCGACACCGAACAGACAGCATTTTCAGCGAACGGCATTGCGAAGTTGGAGAGCCATCCGAGAAGCCGCCCTCGACCGGACCTGGACGTACCCGCTCAAGCTCGTTTGCTAAGAAGGAGATCACGATGCCTGCATGGCAATTCTTTAGCTTGATTCGTGAGTCCTCAGCTGTTACCACAGCCACGTTGATAGAGCTAACTGCTTCGCAGCCTGGTACACAGATAACGCGCCGGCCAATGATGCCCAAGTCGCTGCGCACTTTGCAGCGAAACGACCAATTTTGGGCATATGCTTGAAGAGATACTCAATGTTGCCTAACGGCCTACCGGTACGACGTGGCACATTCATTGACATTCCATTGGAGATAGCGCTACCCCATTTTATATCGGATGACCGAATGCAGGAAGAAGGGCCCCTATTCGGAAACTTCCAGCTTGTTCTGCAGTCCGTGGTATGCCACCGCGGCGCGTCCGTGGATTCTGGACATTACATTTCGCTTGTTCGCGGCCAGACTCCTGCAGCAGTCGGCTCAAGGGATGGACCAGAAAATTACCGACCTGACAACGATGATGAGCACACGCCTTGGATGCGGTTTGACGACCTGGCGAAGGAACGTGTGACCTATGTCGATATTCACCAAGCCTTGAAAGAAGAAACGCCATACCTCCTCTTCTATCAAGTCTGCCCCATCGACGAGGAGCTGGCACGAGGAGATCCCCCTACTTATGAAGAGGCGAATTCAGAAGCCGGAGGCCGAGACGATACGATCCTAGCCGAGAAGGGCGAGCTTGCCATCGACACTTCAGATTGGGAGCCAAGTCGTCCAAGCCTCGAGCTCACGGAGAACCACATATTGTCGCCCAGCCAAGAAGTCCCCGGCTCCAACGACTCGGCCAGGGGCCGCTCGAGCTTCAACAGCACGCGCCGCAATAGCATCGCCTTCGATGAGAATAGCCTCGCGTCGCGCGCGGCCACCGGCCCGCCAACGCCAGCCGACGAGACGCGCACGAGCTTCCTTTCCTCGCGCCGCGGCTCCAAGGCAACCAAGAAGAGCAGCGGTGGCAGCAAGAGCCGCCCCACCAGTCAAAGCGGAGAGGGCCGCCTCAGCATCACCATGTCGCGCCTCACGGGTCGCAAGAGTCGGGACAAGCTCAGCGACAGCACCAATACATTACCGCTCCGCAGTAGCGACACCAAGGAAAAGGACGAGAATAGCGGCGGCGATGACAGCAACGTCGAGGGCGACCCAAGCAATCCGCTCGTCCTTGTTGAGGCGCCGACGAATAACAACCACGCCCCACAGAAGAGCTCGACGTCGATGGGCTTCGGTCGCACGAAGAAGGAAAAGAAGGCACGCAGGAGCAGCAGCGTGCCGCTGGCTGATGAGCTGGCTAGGGCGGAAGGCGGTGGTGGGAAGGGAAAGGCGAAGAAGAAACCTCCGGATCGGGAGTGTGTCGTCATGTGAGAGCAGCGGGCGCTTTATACCATCCTACTGTTTCTTTCTCGCCCCTCCTTCCCTTCACGGCGCTGGCGTCTCTATTTTTACACTCGCATATTCGGTTCCTTTTGGCATCTTTACCCGCGCGTAGAAAGCGTACTGCATGAGGCGAGCATCCTAACACACCCATCGCATCAGAAGTTGTCTTGCGTGCGGCATTTGGGCGCTTCTTTCTTCCACCAGCCTTCCTCTTAGCTTCTTCTTTGTAGATAATACTTTTAATTCCCTTCATCCTCCACTTGTTATTCTTGATTTTTTCTTTCTGATTTTTGGCAAAAACAACCAACTCCTTACAAGCACCATGAAATACACAGGTGGGAAGGAAGGCGGGTACATATCCAAGCAAGGGCTGGGATGAGGCGAATGATATCCATGTGTTTAGGTTATTGCCTGTAGCGAGAGCATATGTTGATAGATGGTAAATGGATGATGAGAGCAACTTCTGGTGCTTCGCGTTCGTAGCAAACTTGGCTGGTAAAACCTGAACACACCCACAAGCGTGGAACAAGTGCCACAGTGGGTGACCAAAGAAATTGCCCACCCGCGTCTGCCTTACATTAATTCCGCATCATAAGAATGGTATAGGCAGTTAAATACAAGATCCGGACGCAAATATGCGTATTGAAAACTTTTACTTTACATCCGGATCTTATATTTAACTACCTATCACATATAGAATTTTTCTATAAAGCAGATGCGGGTGAGCAATTCCTTGTCACCCGCCATGTTGCGTCGACCGAGACGTAAATGTTGGTTAGAGCACTGACGACTGTGTCCAGACATAGAGGCTCAACTACACTACACAGGGAGGTCACGATGCATGATAGAATGGGTTTTGAGAGTCAGAAGCTCAGATTGTTTAGTCTCCATGCTTTCAAGCAGCCCACCGTCAAGGGAGTGCTGACCCGGATCTTTTATCTGTCTGAAAAGGAAAATTCCAGTGTTTCTTGCCCGTTCTGCAGACCATTTTGTCAACTAGCCGGTTGTCGTAAGTTTCGTACACTGAGAGGTGGCAGCAAAGTGTGGGTTGTTGTCAGTCTTCATCGCTCATGGCGTCCTCACTCGTCACCATCGATGTTGGGGCAACCGCAGGTGCAGTAGCACAAGCCATCCTTCTTCTCGCCCTCGTGGGGGCCGGTGAGTTCGTAGCCGCCGTTCCAAGCAAGGCAGCGTGAGTCGTTGCAGGCATCCTGGTCGCGGAAGAGGCCCTTGCAGTAGTCGACGCAGGCCTTCTTTCCTTCGCCCTGTAGTGATCCGGATCAGTCAGCGTTGCTAATGGAGAAAGAGAGGACAGGGGGGGGCTCACATCCTCCTGGGTTCCGGTCTCCCAGTCGCATTTGGACGGCACGATTCCGGTAACGGAAGATTGCTCGGAGTTGTTAATGGGGTCGGCGCGGCGGCGAAGGGCACCATCGCCAAGGGCGTCCTTGAGCTTATCGCAGAAGTCGGGGTCGGCCTTGACCGGGACGGTGAGGAGGCAGGCCTGGATTGCCACGAAAGCAAGAACGACCTTGAGGGAGAACATCTTGGGTTGGATTGAGTGAGTGAGTGCTTTAGGCCGGAGATTCAAGGAAGCGACGAAGGTGTGAAGTTAGAGTAAGAGGAAGCCTGGTGGAGGGTTTCGACAGAGAGGCTTATGTAGTCTCTGGGTAGTGATGGCAGGTGCGCCTGGCTGCTCGGCTAAGCCGAATCGGGTCGTGACTTCCACTTGTAATGAAAAATACACCATAGCGAGTAACAAGGAATTGCCTACCCGCATCTGCTTCATAGGAAAATTTTTACATGGGATAGGTAGTTGAATATAAGATCCGGATGTAAATTAAAGATAAATTTTAAATACGCACATTTGCGTCCGGATCTTGTATTCAACTGCCAGTTTGTGTCACGTCGACTGGCATTCCAACAGACTTGTAGCTAACCATGCGTAGATGATCTCGACATTCACCTCGAACCTTGGACTGAATTACTGTCATGTATGTCTTGCAGCTTATTGATCAAGCTTCTATGTTGTAATGTCGATCTATGGAGGCAAACATCTACAACTTTGAGTTTTTGGTTTCGAACTAGCAGGACGTATCCATCGGCATGACAACGGAACATCGAGAGCTTACGAGATATGCACGACGTGGTAGTTGTAGTTATACGTCTTGCCTTCGCCCGCTTCACCGGTGACGTTCACGGGGCCATCGCCGGCGCCCATTGGAAGGTGGCCATCTTTGATCAGCTCCACCCTCTGCGGACCCGTCTTCACTCCCTTCACGCTGTGGGCATTTAGCCCTGGCTGCCCCGGAAGAGACGCGAGCAGCTCACCGCCGCTCCAGACATTGATGCCGACATCATGCGTGTCTGCCGGCAGCAAGATGGCGAGGTTGATAGCATCCTCAGCATTCTCGCAGCCAGAAGGTCGGCCCATGGCGTCACTGGGGCAATGCGTATCAGCCAGGCGTTCGCGGTACCAGAAAGCACCAGCAAAGTCGCCAAATGGCACAATCTGAGACGGATGTGTCGCGCCCGCCTTCCAAGCGGCTATGAAGGGTGCAATGAGGTGAAGCCAAGCCTTGTGGTCATAGCCGTCAGTGTAGCGGCCGATGTCCGGGCAGCTGGCGATGCCCTCCTGCCACACATTGCCAATATAGTGGCTCTCGCCGGCATCGTTCCACGAGATGATCTGAACGAAGTCGGGAGACAGGGCGAGCACTTGGGCCATGCGGTGGGCGAGGTTCAGCTCACCGCGGCGATACCAATTGCCGCTGCCATCAATACGCTTGAATTGGAGCGAAGACATGGGCATCATGTACACTTTGCGGGCGTTGTGGGCACACTGAATGCCAATCTCGTCCACGGCGGAGCTCACGTCGCTGATACCGTCGTCCTTGAAAGGCCAGGCCGTCTCCCAGCTGAAGACGCCATCGACGACGGAATAGCGGTTGAAGAAGTTGTCGTCATAAGCGGCGCCGCCGTGGTCGTCAAAATCCGGCACGAAGAAGGGGATGATTCCATAGCGGTCTTGAAGCTGTGCGCGAAACTTCAAGGTCCAGCCTTCGTTGGGGTGCGGTAGGTCAAAGCCCTTGCGGCCGCCCTGGAAGGTGCTGACGAAAGGCAAGCCTTGGTAGCGGTAGTAGGCGCGATGAGCCTGGTAGTGGACGAAAAGCGGGAGGAAATCCACGGGGTCGGCCAGGACGTCCATGTCGAAAGAGAAAAAGAGCTTGAAGTCGGCGGCGTCGGCGGCGGAAAAGACCCAGGACAGGGCGGTCAGGGACCAGTCGTCCTTCACGTTCTGCACATTCAGAACGAAGGCATCGAACCCAACGGCCTTGGCCTCCCTGACGTCGGTTTGGGCTTGCTCGATGCTGCCCATGCTTCCAACCTGCGTTTCGGGTTAGCACGCTGGGTGCGGGACAATGCCGGGCGAAGTGAGTACCATGTAATGGCAGAAGATGCCCTTCCGACGGCGGTGGTAGTCATGATGGCAGTGGTCAAGCTGCGGCCGCCTGTCATGGAACTGCTGCTGCTGATTGGGATGGGAATCGAAGGGCGGAGGCGGAGGCTGCGCCGGGGGTTCGTCGCGCAGGCCGGCGTCAGCCAGCAGGTCCTTGACCTCGCGCTTGCTCTTCTTCCAGAAATCCCCGATGCGATCCATTGGCGGCGGGCTCCATGGCGACGGCGGCGGGGACGGGATATTTATCGATGGCGAGAGGTCGTGTTTAAGACGCTCGCGCTTCCGACGATCCGACTGGGCGCGGGGGCAGCGGGTCGAAGCAGCACAGGCACAGGGCACAGGGCACAGGGCACAGGGCACAGGGCCCCTGCGCGCTGCAGCCGAGCCGCTGACTTCGCGCCGCCGACGCGCTCCGAACACCTCGCCCGTCGCCAATGCTTCCCCACGCATTCCCAATCCAGCCGGCCCGCATGGATTGATCGCCTCGACATGTCCGCCCCTACCTCGCTGCAGCGCGCCCTGCTCACTGCCGCCAATGTCTTGATCCCCGTTGCCGTGCTCACCTTCGCCGTCGGCTTCTTCCCCTACAAGCCCTTCCTCCCCGGCCTTGCTGAATATGGCCCCTCCGTCTACGGCTCTCCGCCCGACGCCCCCTTCGACAAGGTCGTCTTCATGGTTGTCGATGCGCTGAGAAGGTGCGCAATTTGGCGCGTACACTCTTGGGAATCCTTGCTAAATCGCGCAGTGATTTCGTCTTCTCCAATGCCTCTGGCTTTGACTTTACCCAAAGGTACGCTGGCTACAATACGCCCCCGAAACCACCGCTGACAATTCCGCAGTCTGATCTCCTCTGGCGCTGCTCTCCCCTTTACTGCCCATGCCACATCTCCGACCATTACCATGCCCCGCGTGAAGGCAATCACCACGGGCTCCATCCCGTCCTTCCTAGATGTGATTCTCAACTTCGCAGAGTCCGATACTACGTCCACGCTGGCATCCCAAGACACATGGCTCGCCCAACTGAAGGCCAAGAAGGAGGGAAAGCTCGTCATGTACGGGGACGACACCTGGCTGAAGCTGTTCCCGGGAACCTTCGAGCGTGCCGATGGCACCTCAAGCTTCTTCGTTTCGGTTAGTTGGCGCCGCCAATCCATGTACATAAATATCAATGGAGCTGAGACTTGTGCCCTGGCAGGATTTCACCGAAGTGGACAATAACGTGACCAGACATGTCCCCGAGGAGCTGCGCAACGGTGACTGGAATGCCATGATCATGCACTACCTTGGTCTTGACCACATCGGCCACAAGGCTGGACCTTCGAGGTACATATTCGTCTATACGCTCCTCTTCATTGCGCAACTAACTCGCGCCCCAGCCCGAACATGGTTCCGAAGCAGGTTGAGATGGACGGAATCGTAAAGCAAATTTACCACGCCATGGAGACTCAACCGCACCTCCAGTCAACCCTCTTGGTCCTGTGCGGTGACCACGGCATGAACGACGGGGGCAACCACGGCGGGTCGGCCCCTGGAGAAACTTCTCCAGCGCTGGTCTTCATGTCTCCCAAGCTGCAGGACATTTCGAAAGGCCTACCTTGCCCAGTCGCTCCGACCCGGGAGTTCGACTACTACGAGAAGGTCGAACAGTCCGACATCGCGCCAACTCTTGCCGGCTTGCTTGGGTTTCCTGTGCCCTTGAACAACCTGGGAGTCTTTATCCCTCATTTCCTGCAAATGTGGCCAAAAGGTAAGCCTCGAGCCCCTGCCGTGATAGGCAGCAACATACTCACTGTTGCGTAGGAGATGACCAAGCCCAACTGCTATTGAGAAATGCGTACCAAATTCTGCAAATTGTCGAAGCCACGTTCCCCATTGCTCCGTTCCAGGACCTGTCGTTCCTTCCCAAGTGCGAGTCGGCCACTTCAACTGGTGACGAACTAGCCTGCAAATGGCTCAAAGTGAAAGATGCCCTCGAGAATGGAGGAAACCAGCCTCCGAAGGCTGAACTCATCATTGGCCCAGCACTTGAGGTAAGTGGCTATCACGATTTTGTGCGTACTTCACTAATCCATTGCTAGTTCTGTCGAGCGGCGCAAGAGGCGCTTAGCAGCACTGCCAGCAATTATAATGTCACTCTCCTCATTGTCGGTGCTGTCTTGGCCACAGCCAGCATGGCGCTCGCTCTGGCTGTTATCTCCTCGGGTCTCTTCCCGACATCAACCGCTGGCATCTTCTTTGCTTTGTTGACGGTCTTGTACGGCATCATGATGTTTGCGAGCAGCTACGTGGAAGAAGAGCAACACTTCTGGTACTGGGCGACGTCAGCATGGTATGCTCTTATATTCGTTCTCAAGTCACGGAAGACCAATGTCCCCCGTAACGTTCTCCCCGTCGCAGTCTTGCTGCTGTGCCACCGAATCACCCGTCGTTGGAATCAGACAGGTCAAAAGTATGCTGGCGCTCCCGATATCGTGCACAGTGTGATCATGACACACCCTGTTGTGCTCTGGTCGCTGGTCAGCATAACATACATCCATATCACGATGCGGATCAAGACGCATCTCACCCGCCGCTTTCCAAGGACCAGTCAGGGACGACAGCTCCAGACCTTCGCGGTTGGCAATACATTTCTGCTGTGCGCCGTCGCCTTCTTGTTCAAGCTCAGCTTCACCGCCCGTGACGCGCCAGAGCTCGTGCGTGGCGCCAGCCCGGGAGCGATGGCATTTTTGGAAAGCCTGAACCTCGTCAAGCTGGTCCGGTGCATTTTTATCGGCTCCACTGTTGGTGTTGGATGGGTAGTCTTGCGTGAGAACGCAGAAGGAAAGGGCAAGTCTGGCGGTAAGTCTATACTTGTCCACTGCGTGCAGTGCCGCAATACTAACACGGCGAAAACAGGGCTGATTGTGGACGCTCTGCACGACTTCCTCGCACTAATCCTCCTCACCCAAACCCGCGCCTCCAACATCCCGCTCTTCCTCCTCTTCCGCCTGCAGCAACACTACCTCACACAGCTCAACCCCAGCCCGGCGGAGCACACGCTCACATCGCTGCTCCTCGCGCACACGTCCTTCTTCGCGCTCGGCAACTCCAACGCCATCTCCAGCATCGACCTGTCCAACGCCTACAACGGCGTCTCGGGCTACAACATTGTCGGCGTCGGCGTCCTGCTGTTCCTCGCCAACTGGGCCGGCCCCATCTACTGGACTTCGGCATCCGTCTTGGGCCTGCTCGACGCCGCGCGCTGGAGCCGCGGCAGCGCGGCGCTGCGCCGCGTCATGCGCGAGAAGGAGCTGGAGAAGTGGAAGGAGGTGCAGCGGCGCGACGCGGCATCGGGGAAGGTGGCGGCGGCGTCGGAGCCGGGACACCTGCCGCGGCTGAAGAGTGCGTTGGAGGGCGTGGGCGAGGTGGAGGAGGTCGAGGGGATGTGGTTCAGGCATTTTGCGCGGTTGACGGTCTGGGTCGCTGGCGGGGTCGTGGCGGTCATGGTGGCGTGTGCGGTGCTGAGGACACACTTGTTTATTTGGACGGTGTTTAGTCCGAAGTATTTGTATGCGATGGCTTGGGCGGTGGGGTTCCATTTGGTGGTTAGTGGGGCGTTTGGGTGGGCGGTTTGGCGGGTGGGGATTTGAGAGTGTGCTCCTTCCTCTAGGTATGCCGGAGGTACTGATGGGAAAGAGGTGGTGATGGGCTGATAAGAGGCTGAGAGGATGATGCGTCCGTGTAGATGGTTTGACGCTTCTTGTCAAGGGTGAAAATTGTCGCTTCCTGGAGGTTACGAGATGAGTTGGAAGGAAGTGTCTGTAATATAGGACTGCTATCTTTCTGCGGAGGACAGCCACGACCAAGGGCACCGCAAGATGAATGCGGGTTATCTACAGTAAGTACATCAGTGTGGCAAAAAGATCAAGCGGCTGTCGTCAGATCAATACGGCCGTCGACTGCGATGTTGAGAAAGCCGACCAACAACTTTGCAACGAATCTTGCAGCGCTTCGAGCATGTGGCCGTCAAAGGAGGCTTCAGAAGAGAGTGCTCGCCATCTCTTTGCCAGATCATGGCGGGGGAAGGTTGGGACACCGGCAATTGCTACTGCTATTGCCACTGGAAACTTGTTGCAAAGAAAAGAAATATTGATGCTGAGGTAGGCACAAGAGCTCGGAAATGCAGTGATCCCTGGTAGACATACCACGAAGCAGTTCGCGTGTGGTAGTACTTAAACTCAAGTCAAGTCTTGTAAGCTGACGTATGAGGAATGCTACATAATAAATCCTGGTATGGTCTTCCTGCTACGGCTACTGGACGATTTATATGATGAAGCTCGCCGCCGCAACCCCCAAGGCATGCGTAACACGGTTCTGCTAGCCGCACTCTGGTACAACAGTCCCGCGACTCACTAGTAGCTGGCCTCTACTAACCTTAGGGTGAAGAAGCTTAACCTTACCTTAAGTGAATCTTTGTGAGTGTGCGTGTGTGCACGTCCCCTTCCTTCCTGTTCTGTTCGAAGGTACTCACTCACCACACGTGATGCCGACAGATCAGCCGACTTGGGCTCAGTGAACCTCTACTTAAGATCTTTCTTTCCTACGGCTCCCAAACTCTTTACCAACCACCCCGCGTCTCCTTTCAAGCTGCCACTCAACTCGACCTGCTTGACATAGCCCACTTGACGCAACAGCATCACCTCAAGAAGAGTAAGTCCCTCCAAGCCTCCAAAGCCCCTTCACCATGCCACTGAATAGATGTGCAGCACCTTCAAAATGCACGTCAAGACGGTCTTCATCCTTGCCCTCGCCATGGTCACTGGCCTTGCTAGCGCCGCTCCCGCTGAGGATCTCCCCACTGGCACCACCAAGATCAAGAACGTCATCAGGGCTGAGGCCAACGCCCAGCACACTTGCACCACCTACGACTACTTGGGCTGGATCGACATGGAGTGCGACTACAACGACGGCATTGGCATGCACGTAAGTCAAACCTCGCTTTGAAGAGAAACCGTTGTCTACTGACTGCTCTCTCGTTTAGACCGGCGCTCATGAGAAGTGTGCCACCTACTGCGCCAAGCTGGGTGACGGTGTTCCGGACTGCTATGATGCCCGCTGCAAGCACAGGGCTGATCAGCACGGCGCCGTCGGCCAGTGCTGGTGCCCTTGCGGCGTGCGCATGGTCTGCAGCACCTAATCGACTCAGACTCTGTACTCTCCGAGCGGTGACGGAAAGTGAGGACACTGAAGGGACATGCGTGGGATTCGGGCTCTAACGAAATTCTGAAATCCAGACAGACATGAGGCATTTACTTCCTAGGCAAAAATGAGAGCCTTGGACTGCTGATATGCCTTGATTGAACGTGCCCGTGTTCGCAACATTTCCTCGTCCGCCTAGATTGCCTCTTACCTGGCGCAAGCCCATCTTCTGCGCCTCGCAGCCCGGACCTCCATACCCAACCCACCCTCCTCATCTCCCGCACACCTGAACCTCCCAACACCGAACATTCCTCGGCCCCGTCCCAAACCCTCCTCCACTCTACAAAGCAAACAAGTAAGCAGTGCGCCACCTCTCCCACTGCGCGCGCACACGTTGACACCGAACCTCCTCTCCCCAGGACTACAGCCACCATGCGCGCCAGCCCGACCCTCACTGTCCTCGGCCTCGGCCTCACCCTCAGCGGCCTCATCAACCTGGCGCAGGGCTTCGCCGTCCTCCCCTTCGAGCTCAACAGCGCCGTCGACAAGCGCCAGTACAACCAATGCATAATGGTAAAGATCCCAGCCTCACAAACGCCCTCTGGAGAATTGGCCCCGGCTGACGACGATATTTGGCGATGGTCTGCAGGAAACCGGCAAGGCGACCTGCATCACCTTCTGCGCCAGCGAGATGGCACACGTCGGCGAGGAGTACTGCCAGGACTCGTACTGTCACGTCAAGCACAACACGGACCGCTTCTGCGGCCTCTGCGAGTGCTCGTGCAACAGGCCTCCCGGAGCCGAGTCTGAGTGAAGGCTCTAGGTTGCTGGCCTGGGCTGGAACAACGGAAACGGGCTCAACCTCTTCTACGGTGGTGGTGATACGATTCAAGTGAGCCAGCATGGGGGAAGATGATGATCTGAAGGATATCGATTCCTGGCATTTCTTCCATAAGAGCGAAGTCAAAAACAAAAAGTCGCTAAACGACAATGGTCCGTAGATGACTGGACAAGATCAAACGGACATTTTCCAAACCTCATTCGTCCTGTGAAAGCATGCTTGACGGCCCGTCCCCAGCCAGCGTCTTCTTCCTCTCCCTCGCCGCCTTCATCTGCTCCCTGACCCTCCTCTCCTTCCTCCTGCGTTCTTTTCTTGTAAACTCCGTCTCGGCCTTCATCGCGCGGCCCTCGCGTGTCCTCGTCGCCAGCCGCTGCACCTCGGCCGGCACCAGCTCGCTGAAAACCAGCAGGTACCTGACCCTGTTCTCGAAGGGCAGGCCGGCCTCGTTCAACGCGTCCTGGTTGACGAGTCGGCGGTCGAGCCGCGTCCATCGGGCGGAAGTGCTGCCACGCGCGGCCTCGGGAACTTGCGCCGCGGCGTCGATGATGCGGTAGCCGGCTGAGATGTCTAGGTCGGCGTCGAGGTCGTCGTCATCATCGTCATCGTCGGCGTCTTGGCCCAGGCCGGTGATCGGGAAGCCATGGCGCAAGGCGCGCGTCTCAGCCTCCTCCCACAGCGCATCCTCGCCGCCGCCGACACCACCACCAAGGCTATCAAGCTCGACGCGGAATATGTGTACGGGTTTCATGTCGATGTCGTCGTCGCCGATGCCGAGAATGTCGCCGCTCTTGACGAAGAAGCCGTCTCCGTTGTGCTCCGGCAAGTTCGATACATGTGTTGTAGCTACCGTTTCGCTGGTCCCGATTTTGAGAGGGACAATCCAGCGGCCGTTGAGGGTGGCTCTGGCCCCTTCTGTGACCGAGATGATCCAGCGCTGGGTCTGTTGGTCGATGGAGAAGGCGCAATGGTCCGCCGCGACGCATGGGCCTGGGAGGAAGATGGGACCACCGCCCACGGCGGGCCGGTTCTGGATGTTAAAGGAGGGGTCGGAGCCGATGCGGATCGTTTGCTGGGCGTCGAGCGGGTCGGGGTGCGTGCGAGTCCGGATGAGGGATGGAAGGTTGCGTCGATGTTCGCGGGAGTGCCCGAAAAGCGTGTCCGTCAACTTTTCATTAAGCTCCCGCAGGATGATGATGTAATTTGGATCTGCCTGGAAAAAGGTGTTAGTGTTCGGCACATGCCCGAGACCTGAGTGTGGCTTACGCGGTCGAACTCGAACGGGAGGTCGTAATAGAACAAGGTGTCCAGAGAAAGATGCTCGCGGTGCACCTTAACATAATTAGGCTTATGGTCCTGCGTTGGGCTATTGGGCCTTGACCTGGCGGAAGCTCTGGCCCGTTTCGATGAGCTGCTGCCTTGGGAATCTTCCAATAAGTTCAGAGATGGATGTAGGTCGACGAGGAACAGATTTGGCTTTTTGTCAGTGATGCCTTCCCCTTCGCAAGTGTTGCAGAGCTCGTGGTAACACACAAGGCAATTGGGAGTTATCATAGGTCTGGCTCGACATTTGCAGCACCCCCACAGAGTAGACTCTCCTGTAAGACGACTCAGGCCCTCTGCGGACCCACTCAAGCGTGAAGCGTTGGCCCGCTTTGGCTTGCTGGACTCTGCAGTCTCGGTTCCGGCGTCAGAGACGTCATCCTGCTCCTGGACCGGCGATTCGCCCGGAGAAGAAGTGAGCGTCTCTACCTGGGCCTCTCTCTCGTTTGGCTGTCCAAGAAGAGTTTTGGTGGGAGGGAAGAAGCGAGGAATCATGTCTCTGTAGACGAGCTTGTCCATCTTCTTGTAGACGCAGAATATGATTTTCTCCAAGCTGTCGCCCTCACCAGCATCTAGGAACGCCCGCGTAGTTCGTAAGGCAATTTCTGTGGCCTCTCGAATTGGAAATCCAAAACCGCCAGCGCTCAGGCAAGGCAATGCGATACTCTTCAGACCGCTGTCAACGGCGAGCTTGAGACAGTTCCAGTAGCAGCTGGCTAGCAGATCCTCGCCGCCGACAAACTGGGCGGCCTGGTAGTAATGTGGCCGGACGGTGTGGATGACTTTGCGGCAGGGTAGATTGTACGCATCGGTCATCACTGCTTGACTCATTTTACATTCTGCAATAGCTCGGCATTCCCGCAGGAGCTCGGGTCCCGCTGCCCGATGGACTCGGTAGCCTATGGAATCTGATGCACCAACATTTAGACCTTGGGTGGTTGCGTTGACGATAGCATCAACATCAATCTTGGTAATGTCGTGAAGTATCATCGAGATCTTGCGGTTTACTTCGTCTTTTGGTGGCGGCAATGACGCTTCTCCAGAAGCTCTCAAAGAGTTCTGCACCCAATCGGGCACAAATAGCTCCGAGTTGACATAGAGCTGCGCAATGCTTGGGATAGTGGATGCCGCCTTTAGCGGAAATGTATCCATCGATGACCTATGCAGGTCATCATCGATTTCGGTGGTGATGTTTTGAGTCGCGAAGGGGCCTATCTTAGCCCATCCAAACATGTTTTGCAGTCGTGTGAAAAACTGAGTGCGTCCGCTGACCTCTGGCGAGTCTCGTTGGAAATGCTTGTGGAACCACATGCTGGATCGTTTAGGACCACTGGTGTCCGTCCGATATTGCTCGTCCACTTGTTGGCAGAACCCGCACGCTATCAGACTGTCCTTGAATGATGAGAACATTTCGAAGCCGAACGTCGGCAAGATGTCTCGAGAAAACGCTTCTTCGTCTAAAATTCGAAAGGCCTTGCCATCTTGGTCCCAGGCAATCGTCTTCCTGTGCTTAGATTCTCCAAGGACCCTGCAAACTTGTCAGCTCCATCCGAAGGACGTATTCACACCGTCTTACCTGCTCAATGCTTCCAGGAAGCCCTGAACGTCGAACATTACACCGACGCCTCCCGGTAGGGATGTCGCTTTGCTCATTTCCTTTTCGCCGCTGTGCTCTAGTTCGAGATCAACACCCGGAAACTCCGTCTTGTCAAACGACAACAACGCTTCATCGGCATTTTCCTGGTTGTCAAATGTGACGTACCCCCGATCTTTGACATGTGGGTCGAGAATGAAGCGCTGGCAATTTAACGTCTCGAAGAAAGCAAAAAGCCGTCTGTTTGCTTCATCCCCTGCCGGCAAATTCGATATTCGAATTGTGTAAGGCTGTTTCGAATTTTCTAGACTGATACTTGGTGCCTTTTCTCTGTCGTCGCCCGAGGCTGTGTCAATTGAATGTATCTCGAAGGCTCTCTTGCCCTCGTCACTTGCCACACCTGTTACTGTCGACATAGCATCGGGATCAGATCGTGATGCATGCGCTGTCTCCATGAAGCGCGCCATTTTGTCCTTGGTCGCATCGGGAACCGATTGTACTGCGCTCGCGGAAAGCTCGGAGTGGCCAGCGTCTTGACCAAGGCTCGCCCTCTGGTTTGCCAAATCGTCTTCTGTGGTTTCTAGATCGAGGTCTTGGTGGCCGGAGCTAGGCCGTCCAGCCTCGTGGCTAGAAGCAGTGTCTGCAGACCAATGCGAGCTGGCCGCCTCCGATTCATCAGATTCGCTCCTTCTCCCGTGAATTGCGTCCATACTGGCGCCAGACTTGTCATCTTCCATTCCGGTAAACCTTGGCAGTGCAAACGAGGCAAACTTCTCCAAATGGTTGGCGATATGGTTATGCAAATTACCTGCTATGCCTGGGTCATTGGCACCTGCAAAACAAATCGGGCAATATTCCCGTGAATCGTTGGTGGATGCTTCGGCGACTCCGATGAGCTGTCCGATTTGCGTTCCGGAGAGGTCGCTTCCATGTACGTTGTCCAAGTGGCCTCTGATTCCTGATTGAGAGGAATACACGGCGTGGGGATGGCCGGGGCAGCGCCAAACTTTTCTGTGAGCAGAGGCTTCATGCTCGAGCCATTCTCGCCGGCTGCGGAACATCTGGTCTTCTGATGAGCAGTGGCTGTAGGTACACACGTACGGTTGCAAGTCCTGCAAAATATGGGATCTGACTGCGATTAGCTGAGACCGTCTCCAGGAGTCTTTTGAAGCCTACTTCCAGGAGCGTGATCTTCCATATCGCGCCGGACAAATCACATAACAATAGGGGCATTCGAAGTCCCTCTCCCCATCTGCTGAGCTCGGCGGAGGGGGGAGATCAATGCCGTGGCCTCCGAGATCGCGGGCTGTTGTAGCAACAGAAGTGACCGACTGGCTATCCACAGCGTCGTCCAACGTTCGGTGATGCGCGGTTGCTTCGGTGCCAGAGAGAAGGGTGCGCGGTTGAGCTTCACTGGGCGGTGCTCTTAGGTCAAACTTGACGACATTGGGAGCGTGTACCGAGGAATCGATTCCGTTGGTGCCCGGCTGAGGCTGGAGACCTTGGATTCCACCGGTAGGGGGAACGTCTTCTTTTGCTGGAGCTGGAATTGATAGCTTGTCTCTGTGCCTTTTCCAGTACTTGAATTGCTGTCGTCTCTTGGTGATGGCCTTGCTCAGCCGATCAACGAGAAACGCAACGTCCTCGTTCTTTCGCTGCGGGAAGCCAGCGCGGAGCTGAGCAAGAGAGTCCGCTACGTATCCTCTGTCGTATTCAGCATACTGGCTGAGGACGTCAACTCCGGTGTCGGGGTCAATCTGGCGGTAGGTTGCCGCCTTGAGAGAGCGAATTCTTATCGTGGGGTTGCGGATCCTGACGGATAGACGATAGAGGCTGTTGATGATGTCTACGATCTCGGACATGCGTTGCTGAAGCTCAAACCGGGGTCTTCCCCCGTCGCTGCTTCCGTCCTCGTCCTCTGAGCTGTCGTCCGACGCGCTGTCATCGCTAAAATCGCCACGGGCTGCTTGCTGCTCATACGGCAGCCTTGCGCCCGTCACAATGGCGCGAGCTTCGTTGGTGTTGATTTCCAGTTCGTGCAGGAGTTTCAGAACGTTGGATTGAAGCAGAGGGCTGTCTCGCAAACGGTAGTCAAGCGAACTGTGGCCCTTCTGCTGGGCACCAAGGTTGCCGCTCCACACACGCAACCGGCCGTACTCATCTTCGAGACTGGTCGGATCGATTAGGCTCCGATGCTCGCCGGGACCGCTTTCTAAAGCAGCAGCGAGAAGACGCAAGCTGCGGGAGCACGCAGCAGTACGGTCCCGGATCGCGGCCATCGCGCCTGGTCAGATTTGGAGGCCGGGGATCACGGCCGAGGCACGGGTTCGTGATGGCTGGTGAGGGTTGCGGGAGAGTTGGCGGAAAGTTGTAGCTGTGGTGATACGATCGACACGGCCCCACTCTCAAAAAGGGCAAGCGCTGGATTCAACCCCAGCCCTCTTCCGTGGCTGAGCACCGCCGTAATTCCTGTCCTCTGACCTCGTCGCTTCCTGTCCGTTTCTTCCCCGTCCGCGGTGCCTTCGCCGTGCAGAGTGTCAGGCTGCGAACGTCGCCGATGTGGCCAGCAGCAAGTGTCTCCGCACAGACCGACGAGAAGTGGGGGCCAAAGGCAGCAGTCAACTGTGTCATGCTCCGAAGCCACTGATCCTCCAGCACGCGACCGACCGAGCAGCACCTCTTGCTCTTGATTGCGACAATGAGTGGAGTCGAGCTTGCTGGCTTGGTCCTGGCCGTCCTGCCTCTCGTCATCTCCGCCCTCGAGGACTACAATGACGGCTTGGACCCCGTGAAGGCCTTCGTGAAGTGGGAAAACTACCTGCCCCAGTACATCCGCAAGCTTCGGAACCAGCATGTGCATTACGAACAAACCCTGCGCCTGTTGCTCGCTCCCATCACCACCGAGTACGAGCTGGCCGAGATGATCGCGGAACCCCACGGCCACCAGTGGAGAGACGACGCCATGGCCAAAAAGCTCATGTACAAACTGGACGAGTCCTACGACGCTTACCACCAAACCATCAAAGACATCGAGAAGATCATGACGACCATTGCCGAGAAGCTGGACCTGGATCGCGCCTCCACCGTATCCCGGAACGACCTGGAGGCCATGCTACTTGCCAACGGTCAGCCGAAACCGTCCCAGAAATTCGAGTTCAGGAAGCGCGTCAAGTTCTCCATGAACAAGAAGAAGGTCAAGCGGCTGCTGGAAGAGCTGGATGAGTGCAACAAAGAGCTGGAGCGCTTCACCGAGAAGTCTGAGAAGTTGGAGCCTTACCGGAAAAATTCAAAACCTTCGATTGCATTAAGACTGCAGAAGATACAGACATACGCCCGAGTACTACACAGCTCCTTGGGCGATGCTTTCAGCTGCTCTTGCAAAGCTTCACACTGCGCGAACCTTCATCTCGAGCGTCGAGACCTCCATCCTAAAGCTAGTGGCCGAAGGCCAGTAGATGACCCGGGGACCATCTTTACCGTCTCGTTCATGGACAAGTCCGGGTCCTGGATGCTTCGAGAAGCGCAGATCTGCTTTTCCGAAGAGGACAATGACCTCTCCACCAAGATGAACAGTCTTCACGTCCATCGTCCTCGACGAAGCGTCAGCTTTTCACCAACCACACCACCGCCTTCCCCAAAGCCATCGCACTCTCCTTTGCGGACTAAAAGCGAAAGCTCCCATTTCAAAGAGGTGAAAGATCTTTGCTATGAGATGCAAAGCTTTGAGGACGGAGGAAAGACTTGTATTGGCTTCTCAATGGAGAACGGTAGGCTTCGTGGAGCTTACCCCGTTCCCCTCAACGGCCTTCGATATTCGCGCATGGCCGAGACTGTCACGTTGGAAGACATCTTGAAGGATGGCGCGAAGATACGGTTGAGCAAGAAGGACCGTTATTCGCTCGCTGTCACCGTCGCTTCTTCGATCCTCCAGCTGCATGCTTCGCCATGGATTGGTGACAACTGGAGCAAGCGAGACATTATGTTCTACCACACCATATCCTCGCACCGCTCCATCGACATCGAAAACCCACACGTTAGCCAGAAACTCATGCCGCTTCCCGGGAGTGTTCAGCCGATAGGTTTTAGTAGCAAGAATACTACCTTGCTTGCACTCGGCATTATACTTCTGGAGCTCTACTTCGGCAAACCTTGCGAGCAGCAGATGCCGGAGAATTTGTACATGGGGCCAGACAAGTCGCTAGCACTGCTGTGCACGGCGCATCGCTGGTATGAGACCGACCAGGAAGATCTGTCTGCAGCTTTCCAAAGTGCCATCGCGCATTGCCTGAGATGCTTCGCAGACCCGAGCGGCAGCCTCCAGGATTCGGACTTCCTGCAGGCGGCTATGGAGCAGATTGTGTTGCCACTGCAAGACGAACTCTGCCAGTTTCTAGGCACAAGATGATCACTAAGCCCGTACCAGCAACCCCGGCCTCCCGCAAGTTCTCAACACCGCAAGCCTACCCGGGCTACCAGCCTGCTTCCCCTTGCTGACGTCGGAAAGACGACAAGGTGGTGCGAAGAATAAGCATACATGGACTCAGACTTACCCGAAACGACGGTCAGTTACCCGGAATAGGCAACTGCCAACATAGACCCTTGACGCATTCGACAACGGTAACATCAAGCGCCAACCGCGCCGCGCCTGGAACGCGGAATGTTGCGCGACGCTTCACACGCGTTGGGGTGGGCAACGCACGTCGGCGGCAATCCCTCGTCTGCTCAAACCTCTCATCCATGTCGCAAAGGGTCTGAGCGTACGGGTGCCCGACATAATTTTTTTTTCAAAGGAAAAAAATTGAAGAGACGGAAAGCAGAGACGCACATGTGGCGCGTGCCGCCACGGCGGCCGGAGCCGGTTGATTGGGGAGAGGGAAGAACGTGGACACACGGACCAACGGGGGCGGCGTCCAGCCAGGGGCACCGAACGTTCCAACAACCACCTACCCAGCCATCCGTTCCCTTTTTTACCCCCGTCGCTCGTGCTTTCGGATGGTGACGCACAAACACACACACATCTTGTCCATCACCATCCCCTTTGTTGATCGGGGTCGGCCGGCCCACCCTCGCTCGCTCGCTGGCTCCCGTCTCGCCTCCTTCCATCCTTTCGTCCCGCATCTCCGAGCTTTCGCGGGTGTGCATGAGTCAGGGACGGACGAGGAGAGAGCCCGTGCTACGTACCATGAACAATCTTATTATAACATGCCCAAAATGCAAACGCCACACCCTCCCCCCGATCCACAGAGCGAGCCCCTTATCCCCCTGCCGACCACCAATCCCCTCCTCAATCTATTTTCGGGGGCTTCAGGTCGAATGGAAGAGAAGAAAAAGAAGAATTGGCAAAGAAGCGGAAATGAACAACGACCTCCGCTACGATTGTTGACGAATCATGGAAGGGATTCCGCGTCTAGCCATCTATAAAATTTGATGTTATGCTTGCACGCGAAATTGCGCACCACTCGCCGGGGGAGAGGGCGTTATTATCTTATTCTTGGCGACAACAGCCACGCGGCCGCCCGCACATATGGCGCAAATCATTCCCATTGATCTTCTCTTGATGCGGCTGCCATGTGGCCGCCCAAAATCGGGCCTGATTGCCTGAACAAACGTAATGCTGCGAGGCAAGGACATGTGTTTCCGACATGGCTGGACCCCGTTTCCTTGATATGACCTAGTGGAAAGGAAGGAAAGGGAACTAAAAGTAACGTTCAATGTTCATGGATTCTGTATATCGAGATGGTACGACGCTGCTGGATGGCAAAAATAGCGACGATTCGCTTTTGGAGGTGCGGACACTACACGACGTAATATCCGACGCGGCCGTTGTTTTATTCCACTCCCCACACGCCAAGCACGTCTCTCCTACCTTCAACGGCGTTGTCACCGTTCTTCTGAAGCTTGTTAACCCGTCTGACTAATAGTCCGACAGCTAATGGGCCGATGATCGTGCACAGCATGATCGCCCAGGTAGCGACAAGGAAGATCTCGTCCGCACCGCCTGACGAAGAACTGGATGAGGAGGCAAATACTCCCTTGCTCTGCGCGAGCGACGAGATCAAAAAGCCAATCTCGCCACGCGCCACCATTGCACTGCCAACGATGGAGGCCGGGTACAGGGAGATCGGTTTCTTGGCGTCGTGCGAAGTATGCCGGATGGCAGGCGTGCTATTGTCAGCATGCTCGTCCTGTTCAGACGACGAGCCGTGCTGACGAGCCGTCTCTTCTTCGCTTCGCGGAGATGTCTGGGCTTGAGATGGGATCTGCTGCTCTTCACGCTGAGGTCGGGGGGCATCCGTGTGGCTGTGCTTCCTATTCGGGTCTTTCTTCCGCTCGGCTTTGGCTCCCTCCTTCGCCGATGCACCCCAGAGGTGGGGCATCGCCGGCAAGCGGAGCTTACGGAGTTTAAGACGCTCGGGGACGTACGGCGAAACAGAAAAACGGACTAGCCAGAGACCACATACCAGTTTCCCGAACATCATCAGGATTGTGTATACAATCCCACGCCAAACGACGGAGCCGGTAAACATTCGAGAAATGGGAATCGAGAAGCCAATAGAGGCCTAGCAATATCGTCAGCAATCATGGGCTGGATCTGTAGGGAGCACTCACGAAGAACAGTGGTTTCAATATCTTCTCCACAGCCTGCTGGTAGTATCTTTGGTAGATTGCGATCCCACATATGTGACCGGATGCATGACTTCGGATGCTCTCGCCATTGTCAGTCACCTTGGAGTCACTGTTGTTCGAGACCATGCCGACGGAGGATTGTGTGCCAGCATGACTAGCGTCCGTGCTCTGAGACCTTGCAACTGGCAAATGAGGTACCTCAGTATCCCACCAGCTGATGGATGCACCGGCAAGGTAGGCGGTGAAGAGGTTCGATGTGCCTGCAAAAGAGCCGCCAGCAACGAAACCAAGAAGAACGGCCGTCTGAATGAAGAAGGCCGTCTGACGCATGACCAAGAACCTTTGCATGGGCCCAGAAGGGTTCGCCTCGCGGTGCTTGTTCAGGAAAAGAGTAGCAGGCTTGACGATCAAGCGGCAAGCAAGCGGGATCAGCACGGCGAATGCCAGCGAGACGAAGACAGGCCTGATGACGGTGGTTGCACTGAATGAAGAACTGGAGCCACCGAGGTTGGAAATGACTTGAACCATGACAAGGCCTACAACATCATCCATCATAGCAGCACTGGTGAGAACCACCCCGAGGCGCGATTGCGTGAGACCGCTGGTTCCAAGGACGGTGAAGGTGGTTCCCAGGCTGGTGGAGCACAGCGCAGCGCCTGCGGCGAAGGCCTGCAGAGGTGTTGCGCCGGCCAAGCCTTGCAAAACGAAGGAAAGGCCGATAGGCACGCTGATGCCCGTGATGGCAACGGCGATGGAGAGCAGCAGGTTAGCTTTCAGGGACGCGAACGACGTCGAAAGCCCGCCTGGTTGGAATGAGCGAGGTTCAATATGCGGAAAGGGATAGGGCTAGAACGCACCTTCGTATACGAGCAGTATCAAGCCGAGATAACCAAGCTGGACAATGGCCTCCTCGGTTGACTCCGAGAGCCATTTCGCCCCTGGGGTGCCCCAAGCCACGCCGACGAAGATCTGGCCGAGGAGACCGCAGTAGACGGTGTTGTCCAGGATGGTGTTGATGACGTTGAGAATGACCAGGAACGAGCCCTGGATCAGGATGGTGGTGATCCCTGGCTCGTGGTAGGGCAGCGAGGCGGCGCTACTATTGGAAGCCATGGCAACAGGGACGATGCACGCGCGCGCTCCAGCGGAACGGGGGGGTGGCTGCGGGGCGGGGCGTAGCTCAGCTCGAGTTTGCGCGCAGGTGTTTGCGCCGTGAGGAGGCCGGGAAGAAACCACAGGCAGCAGCGCAAAGGCTGGAGCCGGCTACGCAATTGCTGCAGACCGCCGAGCAGCGCTTGCTTGCGCGAAGGGCTTGGCTGCCTTTGGTCTCGGCCAGAGCAGCAGCAGCGTCAGGGATCAGCGCGGTCGCGGTGCGCGCCCGTCCGCACGCGCCTCCCTAGTTGCCCGGCGCGCCAACCCGACGCTCGCATGCCGTGCCCGACAGGGTCTATGCCGCTCTACTGTCGGCCGCGCAGTCCGCCGTCAACACAACACCACCCCGAAAGTCGCTGCGCCAACCCTCCCCGCTGACTCCGAGCGCTGCTTCCAATGCCGCGAAGGAACCATGGCTCCCCTTGAGCAGCAGTGGGTCATTGTCCAGCAGAAGACCTTTACGAAATGGTCCGTCACTCGCCCCCCACTTGCCCTCCACACTCCGCCCTGGTTCTGACGCACCTCTGCCCGCAGGCTCAACAGCAAGATTTCCGCTCGCGGCCTGGTCATCAAGGACCTGTGCACCGACCTCTCCGATGGCACCCTCCTCATCCACCTGCTCGAGATCCTCTCCCAGGAATCCCTCGGGAAGTACGCCTCGAAGCCTAAGCTGCGCGTCCAGAAATTCGAAAATGTCAACAAGGCGCTGGACTTTGTCAGGAGTCGGAGCATCCAGCTGGTGAACATGGGTGCGGAGGATGTCGTCGACGGCAACCGGAAAATCATCCTGGGCCTGATCTGGACTCTCATTCTTCGCTTCACCATCAGCGACATCTCCGACCAGGGTCTGAGTGCGAAGGAGGGTTTGTTGCTGTGGTGTCAGAGGAAGACCGCCTGCTACGACGAAGTCGAGGTGCGAGACTTCTCGTCCAGCTGGAACGACGGTCTAGCTTTGTACGTTCTTCAAGCTCGATACACAATAAATGCTCTTGATACTAACAGCATCTTGCAGCTGCGCCTTGCTCGATATCCATCGCCCCGACCTCATCGACTATGATGCTCTTGACAAGTCCGATCACCACGGCAACATGAAGCTTGCTTTCGAGATAGCCGCCAACGAGATCGGCATCCCGGACCTCCTTGACGTGGAGGACGTTTGCGACGTTGCCAAGCCCGACGAGCGTTCTTTGATGACCTACATCGCCTACTGGTTCCACGCTTTTTCGCAAATGGAGAAGGTTGAGAACGCCGGCCGCCGTGTCGAGAAGTTTGTGCAAAGCATGCAGGGCGCGTGGGAGATGCAGAATTCTTTTGAGCGCCGTATGAGGGAGCTGCTGCGCCAGATTGCGGAGCAAAAGACTGAGTGGGAAGCTGCTGTGTTTGACGGAACCTATGCCGACGCGAAGAACCAGTCTGGGCTTTTCACAAGATACAGAAGATCCAAGAAGCGGGAGTGGGTTGCGGAGAAGTCCGATTTGACCAGCCTCTTGGGCAATATCAAGACGAAGCTCAGCACATATCGTTTACGCCCTTATACGCCCCCGCCGGAGTTGAGCTTGGAGGCCCTGGATCACGCCTGGGCCGGACTTATGGCGGCAGAACGCACAAGAAGCTCAGTCATCAATGAGACGATCAGAGAGTAATTCCCCCGACTTCGACCTATCGACTTGGACTAACAACGGGTGTAGTATCAAGAATGCCCTCCGCCGCTCATTTGCCGATAAAGCGAACGATTTAGCGCTTGCGCTCAACACTCTGTCTGTCTCCTTGTCAGGCCTCGAAGGCGACGTGGAAGACCAGCGGCAGCACACGCAGAAGCTCAGCGAGAACGTGCAACCTTTGGATCAGTTCTTGGAGATAATTGCCAACATCGACGAGCAATGTCAAGAAGCTAACATCGAGGAGAATGACTTCACAACATACACTTACGACGAGCTGGAGTACGAGCTCGGATTAGTGAAAGCCAGTGTCTCGAAGAAGCTTGCTTTCCTCGACAACCAGATGGTGGCACGTAACATGACCAATTTGACACCCATTCAACTGGAGGAGTTCGAATCCGTCTTTAAGCACTTCGACCGTGACCTGAGCAACTCTCTGACGGAGCTTGAGTTCTCGGCCGCGCTTGCCAGTCTCGGTCTTGTCTACGACGAAGAGGAAATGCACGAACAGTTCATGGAGACGAGCGAGGGGAGTAATTACGTGTCGTTCGAGCAGTTTATCCGGTTCATGGTCCATGAGACGGAGGACCAGAACAACGCCGACCAAGTCTTCGAGAGTTTCCGAGAAGTTGCGGATGGCAAGGTATGTGCATCGGAGCTGGCCGTGGAACGGATGGATACTGACATGGAGTAGCCTTACGTCACCGAGATGGATCTCCGCCATTCGCTCGTGCCGGACGAGATCATCGAAGACCTGATCAAGCAAATGCCGGAGCACAAGGGCCCCGACTTGCAGGAGGACCGCGAACTGCCGAAGTACGACTACATTACTTACATGAACAACTTCATTTCGGGCGGCGGCCACGACGATGAAGGAGCTAATGGAGACGCATCTTAAATTGGCACATGGGATTGGCGGGATTGGAGCTTGGTGTACATTCCATTCGCGGACGGAGGCGCACGGCGGTTTTCAGCTATTGTAATGGATGGCGGGTGCATTGGACCGGCGTGGTGGGGATTCTTCGCCTTACGCTCTGATGCAATTGGGTTACTTTTCGCCTTTGGAGAGAGGCATGGTGGAGCCGGAAGGGTCTTCTGTAATTAGCAACAACAGCAGCCGCAGCAGCAGCCGCAGCAGCAGCGATAAAACCTCCCGCTGCTCCGGCGTGGCAGAGTTTTATATGCACGCGAGATCGAGTGGCGGCGACGTGGATGCAGTGCTATATTTGCGACGAAGTATTTCTGAAACGCGCTGTGCTCACTGACGTCGCAGGCTGATGGGGACGACGGGCAGCAGCGCGTGTCGCGAAAGGAGAGGTAGGGGGCTGGCGCAACGCTTCAAGCTTCATTTGCTGGCGCGTCGGCTGGCGTGCTTGGGCTGTGGGCTGAGATGCGCCCAGACGGCGCTGCAGCGGAGATGGCAAGGGCGCGTTTCTGGAAATTCTAGCAGCGCCGGCTGTGCGATCGCCGCGGGTGGTGCGGCGGCTATCCCGTGTCGCCAGTGCCAGGGCTGCCCCCCAAGCAGCGGCGGCGGGATTCAGTTGACGGCTCGGTGTCAGCGCCCCAGTCTGCAGTCTGCAACCACCGCTCCGCTCCAGGGTACCGCCCACGCCCCCGCTACCCTGTCAAAACTTGAGCCACGCCCGCACGCGCTCTCCTCCAGTTCGTGCACTCGCTCACCCTGCCTGCCTGCTCGCCCCCAGCTCGCCAAAGTGCCACGGCCAACGCTGCCCAAGTCTGCCTTCCCCCCGCCGGATCAGCAGCCCGCAGCATTGACTCGGTGCGAACAGCCGCCGTCGCGCGCATGAGCCTCACCGTACTTCGCGCTCTCTAAAAGTCGCCTCCCCCCGCCCCTATACCTGCCATACCTCGCCGGCCAAAGAGCCTTACAAAGCACCCAGCCTTCCTCGAAGGCCCGCTTGCGCCGCTGCTTCTTGTTCCCGGGCACGCTGCTGCGACGTCGGGCAGTCGATTGTCCCAGTGAACCGCGGCCTGAGCGACCCCTCGACGTCGGGCAGATACAGCCCTCCTCCTGACCACAAGCAACACCACTGCCCTTTTGCGCCCGCAGGCGACGCGTACAATGACCTCGCATCCGTAAGTCGCGTCCCCAATTTGCGCCGTTTGCACCGCGCTGCCTCTCGCCGTCGCGCTGTCGCTACCCACGTGCGGACCTCCGCTCACTTCTCCCGCTCCTCACCTCCGCACACCCCGACGTTTTGGCACGTTTCACGCACTTCCCAGAGCGACACTCCAGAACCACGCTGTCTGCTGACGCCCGGATCTCACAGTATGTACTCTCGCGACCAATTCATGAACCCCGGTCCCGCACCAAAGCCCCCAGCCGAACGCCCACGACTTGCTCTGACCCCATCGACACAAGGTCTACCCGGCAACATGTCTCAAATGAGCCTAAACTCCCCCGGATTTAACGGGGCTACTCCCATTCAGCGCCAGCATACAGGAAACGAGAAGGGTGGCAAGGACAATGTCATCAGAGACGGCTGGGCGAAGGTCAAGGAAGACGGCATGCTGAAGGGCATGTTCTGGAGCGAGAAGTACCTCGTTTTGAGGGAGTATCAGCTCGACTTCCTGAAGAGCAACAGCTCGCCCAAGGTATCGTTCACGATCTACCTTCGCGACGTGACCAACATCCAACGGTCGGAAGACTACCCGTTCTCCTTCGAGATCATCCGGACTGCGGCCACAGCTAACAATGGCCAATCACCGCCCCGTGACGGCCCTACGAAGCAACTGATTTGCAAAGTCGAAACGGATGACGAGGTTTACGCCTGGATCGATTCCATCTACCAGCGCTGTCCCAGCATGGGCGGTGTGTCCAATCCCACCAATTTCACCCACAGAGTTCACGTCGGCTTCGATCCCACGAGCGGTGCTTTCGTTGGTCTGCCGCAGGAATGGGAGAGGCTCCTCACTGCCTCCGCAATTACCAAGGATGACTACCAGAAGAACCCCAAGGCCGTGCTCGAGGTTCTCGAGTTTTACACTGAGAAGTTGGTCAAGCGCTCCGAAGACCCCGCCCAGTTCTCGAGCCTTACCCCCACGCCCGGTGCCGAACCTAACAAACAGCTCGGTTACTCTTCGAGTGGCGCGTCCGTCGCCGGCCCCCGCCCTGGTCCTCCGAATGGTTACCAGCGTCAAGACAGCTACAGCACCACCAAGTCTCAGACTAGTGGCAACAGCCAGCAGTCTTCGTACCAGCAAGCCCAGGCTGATGCCCGTCTTGAAGAGGAGAGGCGTCGCAGGAAGGAAGAGGAGCGCAGGCAGCGAGAGCGTGAAGAGCAGCGCCGCGAGGTGGAGAGGAGGGAACGCGAAGAGCTGGCTGCGTACAACGCCTCCCTCCCCCAGAAGTCGGTACCAATGGCTAAGCAAGAGCTTGGCGGCTTTACGGAGGACAGTAGAGACAACAGCCCTGCTCGCTCGCAGCAGGATCGCTACAATCCTTCCCGCGCCGCTCCGCCAGCGCCTACCGCCAACAAGCAGCCCCCAGGATCGCTCCGCCAGATGGCCGCCCAGCGTCCCGCGCCTCCAGCTCCGAAGACCCAGAACGGATACCAGGGCGCCGCCCAAACGAAGATTCCTGCGAAGCCCCAACAATCTTCCCAGCAGAGGTACCCCCCAGGACAAGGTCCAGGTCACACGCGTAGTCCTAACAGTGCAAGTGCTAGTAGCCAAGCGCGTAGTCCCGCTGCCCCCAAGCCCCTCAACATCGCAACGAAGCAGCCGACCGGCGCCCCGAAGAGCGATGCCGTCAAGGCCGCCGAAGCCGCGCTTACGAAGAAGGAAGACCCCCCGCCGGCCCGCAAAGAGGTCCGTATGTCGGCCATGTCCGAGGGTGAAGTTATGGCGAAGCTGCGCGAGGTTGTCTCCAAGGAAAAGCCGCTCGAGTCGTACAACAAACAAAAGAAGATTGGCCAGGGCGCATCTGGCTCTGTCTACGTCGCCAGGATTCGGGAGAGCGCTCCTTCGCCGACTGCCCGGAGAGTGCTTGCCGAGAACGGGCCCAGGGCTCAGGTCGCCATTAAGCAAATGGATCTCCGCAACCAACCCCGCAAGGAGCTCATTGTCAACGAGATTATTGTCATGAAGGACTCGGTCCACCCCAACATCGTCAACTTCCTGGACGCCTTCTTGCAAGAGGAGTCTTCGGAACTCTGGGTCGTGATGGAGTTCATGGAGGGAGGTGCGCTGACGGATGTCATTGACAACAACCCCTCAATCAGCGAGGACCAAATCTCTACCATCTGCCTTGAGGTGAGTCTCCGACGAAGCAAATTCCATGATTTCGGGTTACTAACAGAGTTTCGCGTCTAGACTTGCAAGGGTCTTGAGCACCTCCACAACCAGAACATCATCCACCGTGATATCAAGAGTGACAACGTTCTTCTTGATGGCCGTGGTAATGTCAAGATTAGTAAGCGAGCATTTTCTAGTCATACAGTGTCCGTGATACTAACTTCTATGCAGCTGATTTCGGTTTCTGCGCCAAGCTCACGGAGCAGCGCAGCAAGCGCGCCACGATGGTCGGCACTCCGTACTGGATGGCACCCGAGGTCGTCAAGCAAAAGGAGTACGGTAGCAAGGTTGACATCTGGTCTCTCGGTATCATGGCGATCGAGATGATTGAGTCCGAGCCTCCGTACCTCAACGAGGAGCCGCTCAAGGCGCTCTACTTGATTGCCACCAACGGTACGCCGCGCCTCAAGAAGCCTGAGAAGCTCTCGAAGGAGCTCAAGGCTTTCTTGAGCGTCTGTCTCTGCGTGGACGTCCGCTCCCGTGCCACGGCCACGGAGCTGCTCAGCCACGAGTTCTTGAAGAACGGATGCGGCCTGACGAGCCTTGCATCGCTGCTTGCGTTCCGTAAGAGCAGTTCCCATTAGACGGTCGCGATTAATACTTTCCTGGTTCCTATTTGACTACCCTTCTCTCGTTTAGGTGATGAGCCCAAGTCACGCCAAGCATTGAAGCGAAGCCGCCCGTGCTCCAACCTTCGGAAGAAGTAGGTTGAGGCCACGTTCACCCGGGCGGTTCGAAGCTCCAGCCAAACCGGACGAACGGCGCGTCATGTGGAAACGCAATCTTCTCTTCTCCAGGAAGTGTCGGAAAAAGGATGAAAGATACCCAGTTGCGAGGAAACATCGCCTCTTCTTTGCGCGCGTCCCCAGGCAGGTTCACAGTCAGTAAAACGCGACGCCGAAGTACTCGTTCACTCCCTTCGAGCGTTGCAGCCATTGGTCTCTCAGCGTGCATGTCTGCGTGCGTTCGAGCAAGCTGGCCTTCAAAATTCTCTCAGTTGTTTCTACTTTCAGACGGTGGCGGTCCTATTTCTTGACTGGATGGGCCGGTGTGCTTTTCGTTCCCTCTCTTTGGGCTGCAAAGCTGCGTTTTCGTCATGAGGTTTCCGTGGACCATGCATTTTGATATCAAGGGGAGCGCGAGGCGAGTGATGTCGGCGAGGGTGATTGAAGTGGGGCGGAATTTGCTTTTGATTTTTTTTCTTCTGGTCCCGCAAGTTTTATTCATATTCCCGGGCGTCGCTAAGATGGACTGGAGCGCAACGGATGATCAGTTACGTTACGGCTCTTGCCTGCCTGCTTTTGTTGTTTTATGGCTCTCTCATTTGCCCCAATACCCACCTCATATTAGTCTGGCTCCGGCATTATGCGTGCAGCCCAGAGTCTTCAGACGGACAGTGTAGAGGGGGGGGGGGGGGGGGGGGGGGGGGGGGGGGCTGCTGGAAGGACAAAGTTTGCAGATAGGGTCTGACTCCCTGCTGCATCCCACTGGATAAGGTCAGCTAGCATTTGAGGACGGGGGTAACGAGAACCAGGCTCTTGCGACAGTTGCGGACACGATAGACATGAATTCACGGGAGTTTGAGATGGGACTTCACGCGTCAAACCTGTCTTACTATCTGAAGGTGAATGATGCCGTGCATCCATGTCCGAAATGCAGTCGCGACCTCCCTATATAATGCCGGCCTCTACGAGAGGCCGACAAACGGGGTTTCAGCTCGGCCGTAAACGTTGGAGAATTTGCTTTCAACCCCTTCTGCAGCACTAGCTGCGCCTGTTGCCTATCGAAATGGAACAAGTGTCGTTTGGAGATGCTGACAGGGCGAGAGCGATGATTGGTCGCTGGGTACGGTGACGGTGCAGCGGTGGTTGGTGCCTGCAGCCGAGCGGCGCAGGGCAGCCTGAGCAACGTCACCGTTCTGCCCTGGAGCTTCGGGACAGCGCTACAACGGGCATCCGCGGCTCCTTTTACGACCACCACCATCCCTGACCCGCTCGTTCCGCTCCCCTCAGATGCTTCGCGCTCTCTGAAGTTCTTCCATCGGCCCTGCACAGCGAGTGCTACCTCGCCCTTCGTCCGCAATGGCACCGCCCGTCACCTTCACGAAAACCACCCTGTCATACCCAGTCTACTCCGCCGACTTCGACCCCTACAACCGCGGATACCTCGTCGTCGGCGGAGGCGGTGGCGAAGGTCGCAGCGGCGTCCCAAACCAAATCACCTTGCTCGATGTCTCGTCACGGTCCGCGATCGAGGTGGCCGGCGAGATCGACCTGCCGCGCGACGAGGACGCGGTCATGTCGCTCGCCAACCTGGCTTCCAAGGACGGCCTTATCACCTTCGCTGGCATAAATTCCTCCGAGAAGGACCGCTTGGCGGATAAGAACAAACATCTGAGGTCCTTCAAGATCGAATACCCGGCGAGGAAAAAGGCGACGCAAGAGGGAGGAGCGGCCGAGGCCAAGGTGGAGAAAGGTAGTGTTGGCTTCTTGGGCAAGACTTCCCTTTTCAAGCCTCCTACCACTACCGCTGCGAAGAAAGATACCTACCAGCGTCTTCTGAGGCTTTCTCCAGCCCAGAAGAGGGAGTCGGGGAGCAAGCGCATCGGCGCGATAGCCACAGACTTCAACCCTGTGTCGGAGCTGGTTATTTTCGATGCCACAACAGCGGTGCCGTCGGACTGGGATGTGATACAAAGGATAAATCCGGAGGAGGGCAAGGACATCAATGATGTGGACATCAACGAGTCATCCGAGGGCGACTTCTCCGTAGCGTTTTGCACCGACCACCAGGTCTTTGTCTCGCGCATGACCTACGACTTCGAGAAGAAGAAGGCTACCTCCATAACTCCTGCGGACCGCCTCAGACCCGCATATACCCTGCCCTTTCCGGATGCTTTCAGTACCGGCTCGTCTCGCCCGACCATCAAATACATCCGTTACCTCACGCCGCACTATATCCTGCTCTGTTGCAATCATGCCCAGCGCAAGGGCACTGAGCTTCTCATACTCCGCAAGCTTCCGGACGCGCCAGGCGAGGTCATCCTGCAGAAGAGGCTTCCAGGCCGTATAAAGGCTGCCGGCGGTATGGACGTCTGCGCGCTGAATGCAGACCCGGTGACTGGCGCCCGGCAAATCGTGGTCGCCGTGGCGGGACACGACATCTCGATCGAGCTCTACACGCTCGAATACTCTGGCGACAAAACCGACACGCTGAGCCGCTTCAGCAGCTACCAATCCCTTCACGACGTCCACCCCCTCCAAATGACAAAGCTCGCCTTCTGCCCCTACCACTCGCCTTGGCAATCCAGCTCGTCGCCCCCAAAGACGCCCGGCCCGCAATACCTCCGCCTTGCGTCCACGTCGCTTGGCAACACGGTCGTTGTCGACACCTTCCCCCTGAAGCCACTGCAGCCCAAGAAGCCACACAGCCGGTATGTGGTACAAGGCAGATCCAACGCGTCGCTCTATGGCAAATTGAGCGTCATCGTCATCGGCTTCTGGCTTCTCGTTTCGCTGGTCCTCCTGCAGCAGTATCTCAACGTCAAGGCGGCGCAGACCGGCCAGGAGCCCTTGGTGCTCATCCGTCTGCCCGATGCCGTCCAGGAGTTCCTGGAGGGTGTGCGCGGCGGACAGGATTTGCTGCCGCCGGGAGCGCGCCAGTACTTCAAGTCCGCACCGTCCGATATCCCTTCGAGCATAAGCAGCGCCGGCAGCAAGGCGTCCGCCGCCGTCGAAGAAGCGGCCGGAAACGCGTACAAGCAGGCGGCGGACGCGGCCGACGAGATCGTCCGGAAGGCGACGACGCTGCATCTGCGCACGCTGCTCGAGGCGTACGCGCCGAAGTATCTGAAGCCCTCCTCCTCTTCTTCCGATGACGACGCCGACGACGACGACAGCAGCAAGGCCATCCTCGTCCGCGCCACCGGCCCGCCGGAAGATGGCCAGTCGCAGGCGGGCGACGAGAGCCTGAGCGCCGAGGTCCACGGCAGCCGCGCGGCGGCGCGCCGGGCGGACGCGCACGCCCGTCGCTGGGCGGAGCTGGGCGAGGAGCAGAAGGCGGCGTGGCGGAGGCGCTTGGTGCGGGCGGGGGCGTGGGCCGTCGACGAGGGGGAGACGGTGTTGAAGGGCGTGTTGTTCAGCGAGTACGCGGGGTTCGTGGGGAGGGTGACGGCGGAGGCGTTGCAGGAATGAATGAATGAATGGGTTTCCGATGAGGAGGTCTCTGTAGGAAGAGTTAGCATGTAGCGGTAATGCGTTTTCCACGTTTCATGTCGTGTCATGTGTTGTCCGACAGCTCTGGCTGTATGTTTGGTTATGTATATACGATGGTGGTGGTGGTGGATGGACGTTTAATGCGAATGGATCTGGTGGTGGCACTTTAACCGTTGAATATCCATCCCACTTGTCGCTTGTGTAACCTCTTCTCGCTGGAGCAGTTCGACGAGCTGTACGGCAGGGTCGATGGAAGCTTGGAAGAGGAAGAGCTTCGTACCGACCGTCTCCTCGTGCATGACACTGTGGACTTACAAGCTGTTTCGGGGATCAACTCGCCGAAGAGCAGGACAGCAAGTACGTCGAGGTGTATGGAAAGGCAGCGGGCGGGAAGTTGGTCTGGTATGAGCTGGATGGGTGGCAAGGAAGAGGGATGGGTAGTCGTTCGATGCGGTCACGTTTCGCAGCGGAAAGCAAGCAGCTAAGGAGAACCTGGCTTGGAGCCTTTTGATTTTTTTTTTTTTTCCTTTTCTACCTCAGGTTTTTGTTACCCTTCTGGATCTCATGGTAGAGATCTCGCCCGTTTAGCTTTCGTAAAAGCTGGATATGCCGTTGATCCGTTTCATGTAAGGTCAGTCCCCCTTTACTCTCAATCGCCAGTGACGTAGACCATGTTGGAATATTTTGGCAAGCAAAAAGACCACCGTCGTCGACGTTTCCGTCAGTCGGTTAGACGGGCTTCGTTTCACTGTTCGCCGATTCGCCCTCTTCCTAGTGGGCATCAAGGTAGGAGCAGTCTTGCATGCACTGCCACTTCTCTGTGAAGGTGAGGTCGTCGCAGTGCTTGGCAATGCAGTCCTGCACAGCCTGGCTGGGGTGATAGTCGTCGTTCTCACTGCCGATGGCGCGGTCGACGTGCTTCTCGTTGCTGCCACAGTTGGCGAGGCAGTTGGCCTTGGCCCGGAGAGTGAGGCCGCGGCAGCTGGCAGCGCAGTCGCCGTGGACGGTAGCGGCCATGGCGGCGAGGACAGCGACAGCGGTGGCGGTGGTGAAGCGCATCTTGGCTGTTGCGGGCTGGGAAGATTGTGTGGTTGTGCTGTGTGCTGCGGGTGAGAGGGAGAGTGTCAGTTGTCGGCGATGGGAGGAGTGGGAGCAGTGAGCGCACCTTGTGGAGTAGATGTGCGTGTGAGCTTTTGGAAGCGGGAGAGTGTGCACAAAGGGAGGTGTTGAGGAAGAGGGAAGGGTTGGGAGTCGGCGGGGGAAATGCGAGCTTTATGGAAGGCGCATGCAGCGTAGCTGTGGTCACGTCATCGATGCAGGTGGCTCACTCAATGGAAAACTCTCATGAACAGCAGACTGAAGCTTGGATTTTGTGCTTTAGGATGCTATCTGCTAAGGGATCCTACTTGGAGCCCAACTGAATCAAGAGTTGCAAAAGCTCATTCCTGCCTTCCACTCATGTCGCAGGTCGCCTTTGCCAGCTAACCACCATACTTGGCCACGCAGGCAATCTGGCAGGCCGTCATCTTGAAGACGCCGCCATCGCATCCATCCAAGCATTCCTTGAGCTTGTCACCATCCTCATCGCCAGACTGGACCGTGTTCTCGTAGTTGACCGGCATGGTGGGAAGGGCGCCGGGCGTGTAGATAGCCGTGGAGTTGACGCAGTCGACGACGGGCTTGCTCGAGGCGGTAGGAACAGCGGTGGTCATGCCAGCAAGAATGCCGACGGCGGCAGTAAGAGTGATGACGCGCATCTTGGCTGTGGGGTGTGGGCTGAGAGGTGAAGTGAGGTTGTGCTGTGCGGAACCGTCAGCGCGTCTTCGGGCAGAGCTGTGGCGCTGTGCATACCTTTTGTGAACGTGTGTGTGAGTGCTTGTATGATAGCTTGCGCTGATTTTGGGTAGCGTTGAGGATGAAAGAAAAGTTTGGAGGGGACGGAGGGAAGACGGGGCCTTATATATGGGAAATCCTGTTGCCGGGCCACCTCAGCACATGCATGCGTCGTCACCTTTGGAAGGAGAAGGAAGGGGCCCATCTTACACTTCATGGCTCACCCGTAGAACTTCCAATGTTCTGATGCGAGAGCGACCACGTGGGCGGTCATCGGAGTGCGTGCGCTCGCCCATATAAACCTGATTCCATCTGCTGCACCACGACACCTCCAACTCTTTCTCTGCCAACCACCCGCCCCCGCGACGGAAAGCCTACAACTCTGCAACCCTCTACGCCATTGCTGCGAGGTATCCGTCTCTCGCCCGTCTTGAAATTGTACTCATCCAACTGACTTGGTCATGCAGCGCTTCCGCCATGCGCCTCATACTCATCTCCGCGCTGATTCTCGGCTTCGTGGCCGCCATCATTGCTGTGCCCGTCGCCGACATCACCTTCGGACAGATCACCTCGGCTGCTACTCCGACCGCTGCCCCGCTCAAAGCTCTGGTCGCAAGGAACGAGTTCTCGGACAAGTGTGACCTCAACGATGGACCCTGTCTGGTGAAGCGCATGGACGACAACGACAAGATCAGCACCAAACTCATCCAGCACACCACCTCCATTGCTGCCCCACCGGCCTGGCCCTTCGATGATGCTATGCGCTCTGTGTCGGCTCCTGTCATCACCCGCCGTGCTGCTTCGCCCTCCAATGACCAAATTCTGTCACCATGCTCCGACCGTTGCAATCGAGGCGACAGGCAGTGCCTGCGAGTCGTCATTGACACTTGCGCGGACGAGCTCATTTATGGTTGCAAGGCGAGGTGCGGTACTTTCGACTACGGTTGCATCATGGACTGCATTGAGGGCCACTACACGGCGACCCTGCCCCTCCCGGACATTGCTGGCTCAGATCCTCTCAACAGGGTCGGATGTTCAGATGCCGCCGACCGTGCTATCAGTCGGTATGCCGCGCAGCCTACCGCCACCGCTACCCAAACGTCATCCGCTGTCCCTGCGCTTCCCACTTCCCCCACGGATGAGGACCGCGGCTTCTGCATGGCACAGAATTGCGGAGACGGTCTGACGGACCCTGAGGGGCGCATCCTGGGATGCCTGATAGGACGGCACGTGCTTGGAGACCAAATCCGGAAAGGCCTCGAGCGTCATTCAGTCAGATGAGTACGGTCTTCTCCACGCGAAATCTGGAGGAAAGAAAAAGGGTGACTGATCTTGGAAAAAGGAACGATCGGATAGGCTGTTGAACGATGAAGCTCATGCGGTCTAGCAACCTCAAGGCCGGCCATGACTCGTTAGATAGCTGGCTTATATAAAAAAGGACTGAACTCCCTTCTCCAACGCTCTCCAGACAAGACAGTGACCGGAAAGCCGTCGAGCCGATGCAAATGCCATGATTGAGACAACCCCTTCCCTGCTTCCACCCGCGGCCATCCAATCGTCTGTGCTACAAACCGGCGAACAGGTCGTCGATGGCGCTACCCTTGGCCTTTTTCGACTTTTTCTTCTTTTTCGGTGGCTCCTTGGCCTCCGGCTCCGGCTTCGGCTCCGGCTCTTTTGTTCTCTTCCCCTTTTTCTTTTTCTTGTCGGAGGCCGCAATCAACGGCAGGTCCATCCCATCACCCTTCGTGCCTTCCTTTTCCATTAGATCGGCTTCCCCCCTACCCATCACCTCCCCTACGTCTTCCATCCTGCCTACAACTTCCCCCAGGTCCTCTGAGGCCACGCCCTCCCCCCTCGGCGACCGAATTCCATCCGAAAGCAACTGCCTCGCATCCGTTGCGGCGAGCTCACGCAGGACGGCCTGCATGGCCTGCTCCGCCTCGTCCTCGTAGGCAGCCGTGATGCCCGTCAGCTGCGTGACGCGTGCCAGCACGGCCAGCAGCGCCAGGCCGATGGCCGAGAATTGTGTCGACGCGACGACATGGGAGAAGGCGCTATCGGACCATCAGCCAAGAACAAGGCAAAGGAAGGGAAGCACGTACAGATACCAGTTCGGCACGTGATGTCGCCTCCACGCGTCCAGCCTCGCAGCCGCGCGCCTCGCCGCCACTTTCGAGGCCTTGGCAGATGGCTTTTGAGCGGCGGCCGACGGCTGGTAAGCGTTGTACTCGGCGACAAAGTGCGACAGCTCACGGCGGAAGACGGAGAAGCTGCGCCACCAGATGCTGTGGCGGTGCTGGTTCAGGTTGCGATGGTGCACCAGGTGCAGCATGTCGCAGAAGGTCGTCAGGTCGGCGTGCTCGTGCGGCTTGAGGCGCGGAGGCGCCGTGGCCGTGGGCGCGGGCTTGGCTGCGGCGGCCATGGTCACGTAGAAAGGCAGATTGCCATGTCCAAGGGTAGTCGATGGAAGGTGGTCGGAGCCGAGAGATTTGCAAGGCTGCCAGTGGAGCCTCGGCTGCGCATCCACGGTTGCGCAAAACGCGCCGCCTCTCCAACCTTATCCCGACTCCTCGTCATCGCTCGCCCGAGAGATGCGTTCTTCTCCAAAATTCTCCAACATCATGGCCGCGCTTTGGTCTTAGCCTTGAGATTGTGAACAATTTCCGCTCCTTTTCACCGCTGCGTCCCTCCCAGCCACAAGCCTGTCTTTCGTCAGCTCTGTCTACTTTTCTTTGCTATTGACTGGTCTTGATCCGCTTTGACCAAGTGTCTCTCCCTTCTCCATCATGACTTTTAACTCTGCGTTCGCTCCAACCAACGCCGCTCTGTCCAAAAAGTTTCCTTCAAGCTGAAAAAATCCATATGTTCATCCATCCTGTCTCGGACTATCTCAAGATCAACATGCGCTCTATTCAAGCGCTTTTCGGAGTCCAGCACCACAGCGGGTCACGGAAGAATTGAGCCGAGTTACATCTGTCTCGCAGGTACGGCTTTGAAACTCGCATCTCCGTCCGGCTTTTGCTCCAGCTGTCCTCCACGTGGGATGAGCATAGCGTACTCTGCGCGGTTAAGATGGCTCAACTCCCTTTGTAACCCGCACACTGCCCCTGGAAAGTTCCATCACGCGCTCCTGCGCCCCCCGCCCCAGCAAACTTTAGTCACGTAGCCCAAGATCTTGAAAACGGGGTGCAGCAGATCTTCCGCTGCACCCCCAATCCAATCCAAAAAGGAAAGTACCCGCACGTGCGGCGGTTGTCCTGCTGCATGAGCGCATGCCGGGCCATCCTTGTGGAGCCAACAATAGCAGCTGCCGCAGCTGCCTGCTATTGTGTTTCAGATCTGCCCCAGTCTGCTCAAGGGCGACCCTCCTTCCACTCCACCCCCCGCTGCTCCTCCGTTCCTTCAACCTTCTCTTGAGCGCCGCAACAAGATCAACTTCGGCAACTTACTGCTGCCCGCAACCTTTCAGCCATGCTTTTATCTCTTTTCCACATCCATTTCCAAAGGCCAGTCTCCACGAACACAGTCATCGGCATTGTTCATCCAAGATCTTGCAACCCCGCCCGAACCAGATCTTCCCATTGCGGACTTCTCGATCAATCAACATCTTCCTCCACAAGCTTCCAGATCTTCCAGCCTCCACTGCCAACAAACAAGCTCCGTCCGCTCTCCACCCATCCCCATCTCTGCCCTGCCCGATCTATCAACCCGCCGCCGCAAGTCCCAAACAACGGCGCCGGATCCGACCGAACCACCCTCAACCCACCGCCCCTCCTGAGCACAAGCACAACCCAAACGGGAACCGATCCCTCCCTCTGCGGCCGACAAAACACGAAAAGAGCAAGGAAAACCAGGAAAAATGAAGGGGGCAACAAGATCTACCGAGCAGACAGCTCCACTCCACGCCTCTCATACCGCAACGGGGCGCAAAGAACTATCGAATGATGCCAGACAGACGTCTTCTCTCGATGCTCTTCGCAACGGCTACCCCCAGGGAATGCGCACTTCGCGTCAAGATCTTCCCGCTAAAGCTCTGGCAACACCGCAAGTCACGCGCTTTCGGTGGTTGCAAAAAGGAAAGGAAAGAGATCCTCCCAAATAGTGACCGGGCTCTGCTGGTCATCACAGCAGGTGCCCGTGCCAGACCGGATGGCGCGAAGTGTAATGCTCGGCTGCAAGCACAGTTTGGTTGTTTGACGCCCACGTTGAGGGTCATTGCCACCTCTGATTGCCACTTCTGCACACACAGGCTTGCCAGGACCCCCATCGCCAGGCGCAGCAAGTCGCCGTGACATCCTCCCACCAGATATCACCAGGTATGCATCACCACTCAAAGTAAGGAGTTGAGCATAAGTCGACACCCGCATTTTAGCAGACTATCTATGGCCTCAACACTGTGTCAAAGGCCACTACCCATTGATAAGACCGGAGGTTCCGTTCAGATGATCTTCCACCACCTGTATTCAGAGGAAAAGCACAAAACAAAAGGTTATGGGCATAAAGCAAGTGCCACCACACCAGAGGAAAACAAAACAAAGACAGGTTATCAGCAAAGTAGAGCAAGCAAATCCCATCACCATCAATCCGAAATCCTCAACCAACCAGGCCAATCATCATCCAGAACTTGCACCTATCGCAAGAAGCTTCCAAGGGAAGACCCAAGGACAGGACACAAGAAACTAATGATGCCTGGTTAGTAATAGGCCATGCGAGCCGCGGCGTAGAGGCCGTTGGGGTTGCCACGGTCAAACTGGCTGTGGTAGGAGTCACGGCGGTACTCCTCGCGGGAGTGAGCAGGGTAGAGGCCCTGCGTCTCAGCGTTCTGACGACTGCGCGCGAGCTTGGCCTCGTTGTTGGGACCAGGGAACTCCTTCTCGGCGCCAACCAGAGGAAAGAGCATCGAGTTAGGGAAGTCCTGGAAAGTGTAGAACAACTGCTTCTGTTAGCTGTACCCGGCTTATTTGGGAATCGCGAAGGAGCTTACACGAGGACGGCAGTTGGGGGCCTCCAGCATGACAGACGAGTTGCGGAACTTCTCTATCAGGGATTCAACACCCTGGACAGTCGCGTAAGACATGGCAGCCCTCTTGCTAGAGCCCAAGTGTCCAGGCCAGCCCTGGACGTCAAGCTTGTTCTTGACATCGACGATGGTCATCGGCATGTCAAAGTTGACGAACGCGTAACCAACGTTGCACATGTTCGCAAAGTCGATGCGGAGGTAGAGGAAGTCGAACTTTCCATGAACCCAGGTCTTGAGAAGAGCTTGAAGGTCATACTGGTAGGGGGTTATTACTATCAAAAGAGCTTGGAACGGAAAACTTACAGTCGTCATCTGGTTGGGGATGTTGCGCAGCATCACCGTCGTACGAACGTCCAGGCCACGCCTGATCTTCTCAACGTCAATTGCGTTGTTCTGGTCGTCGCGGCGACCAGAACCGAAGGAAGAACGGCGCGGAGAAGAGTAGCCACGCTCGCGGTACGGCTGAACCGGGCCACCAAGCTGGTACACCTGAATAGGGCCACCACGCGGAAGGGTGGTACCGCCACGCTGGGTGACAGGAGAGCTAGTGGGGATGGGCTCGTAGCCGGTAGGCTTGAACGGCTTGACCTCAGCAAAGTAATCGCAGTCCTGCCTCAAGAGTTAATTGGGTCAAGGTTACAGAATCGGGCCGGTCTCTCACCTTGATCTCCTGGCATCCAGACGATTGCTGCAGGAGGAACTCTCCAAAGTCATAGGAATCGAGCTCCATGCGGAACTGGAAGCCATAGCCAATGGCGTTGGCGGTGAGGCCGAGACAGACCACGGCACGCTGGGATGCGCTTCCCAGCGATTGGTCCATCCAGGCCAACATGGCCAGGAAAGCCTGGTGCGAATCGCCGAACTCCTCACAGGCGTGGGTAACGTTGACGAGGACCTGGGCCTCGTACTTGTTGAAAACGCCCAGGCTGGGGTGGACGTTGTTGAGGAGCTTCGCGTACTCCCCGACGCTGATGCATTGGAGCGAACCCGGGCATTCCAGCTCGCTCTCGGCCTTCATGGCAGCCTCGGCCTGGGACAGCTTGTCGAACTCGAAAATGACGAGACTCGATGAAAGCTTAACGAACCTCTTGGCCCGAGAGAAGATGGTACCCTCCTGCTCACAGTTAGGAAGTGAAGTGAAGTGGGTAGATGAGTGAAGTGGGTAGGTGAGTGAAGTGGGTAGGTGAGTGAAGTGGGTAGGTGAGGTGAGACTTGCCTTGACAATAGGAATGAGACCCGAAGACTGAAACTTGACATAGCGAGTGAGGACGGATTTAGGGTCGCTCGAGAAGTGAACATTGCTGTGGTCACTTAGGCTGTTGACGATGGCGTACATGGTCGCCATATCAGTCTCGAGAGCCAGCTGGTGAGGAGCATGGCCGCCCATGTTGAGGTGACCGTTCACACCAAGAGCAAGGTTCTGGTCGGAAACAGAGAAAGGAGGGCTGGAGCCCAAGAAACTCGAGGAAGGCATGTCTGCTGGTGGTTGTACAAGAAAGAGCGCGTGTGCGAGACGCTGGGTTGTCAGAAGAGCCGCTGGTGCGAGATTCGCAGGTCAGAGATTGAAGGAAGAAGGATGGATGGAGGTTAAAAGAAGAGCAGAAGGAGGGGGGGGGGCGGAGGGTTTTATATGCTTCCAACGCAGCTGCCAAGGCTACACTCGGTAACGAGGGGGCTAGTCCGTTTGGAGCGAGAGCGGCTTCCAGCAGGCGAAGTGAGGTGCGTCTTTTGGCGGGAAAAGAAGCCGCTGTTGCAAGAAGGAAGGCACGGTGGACCCGGCGTGAGCCGCCGCGCCGGCAGAGCAGCACGCTCAGCAACGTGGCCGCCAGACGTCGAAATCAGAGCCACAAGGTTTGCAGGCACGCACATGGAGTCGCAGATCGGCTTCCCAGAAGGGTGTGCTGCGATGGGGCACGATGTGAGGTGGGAGTACCGTGTGGGCACGCCGACGACACGCCTTTACCCTGCCACGCTCGCAATTCCAGGCCTCACCTCGGCTTAGGTACGCCTATCCTACGCGTCGGCGATGTTCCGCCAGGTTGGCCACATGGTATGCTACAGTAGCAGTAGAATGCCCCTCTCACTGCGAAGCTATCTGAAGCTCAGAGGGCCTGAGCTGCTTGCAAGCATTTCTACGCCTCTGCTGCCGCTACCGTGCGAAGGCCACAAATGGTGCCTCACAGGAGGGAGAAGCGCCCCTGGAGGAGCAATGATATCGCGCTTCAGGCAATGACAGCAGCATCGGTAACCCACGACTACGTCTGCGCTCGCATGTTTGTGAGGGGACATTGCGAAAGCCACACTCAGGAGAGACCATAGCACGACATCTTCGATACTTTGTCAGTTCTTGGGAGTCAGTGGGCCGCATTCATCATTTCTCTGTGCAGAAAGACACTTTAGTGGGAGGCGACTCTTGTACTTGGCCAAGGAGACGAGTCTTCTGCATTGACACAAGCTTTGCGCCCACGATGAGTGCAAGCCTGGAGTGTGCCGTGCAAGATTCGGCGCGCAAATTGATGGATTTCCATGCCGAAGGTTGCAGTCGTCAAAGTGAGGTTGGCAAGACGAGATGAGGTGAGGTGCAGGTGCAGGTGAGGGTGTGGGGCGCGAGACCGGCGGCGGACAGGGGTGCACGGTTGCAGGCGGGCTAGCGGCGGGCGTAGGGCTGAAACATGGCCCGGGCACGACAGCCGCCTTCAGCGCCCGCGTCCAACGTCCGACTGCCGCATCATCACCGCCCGATGCAGCATCGCTGAAAGAACGCGCCTGTCCTCTGCACCTCGGAGCCCCCGCGCCGCGTTTTGCAAGGACGGCTTCCGCGGATGATGCGCGTGACTTGAATCGAGCTGTTCAGTAACTCCGCGGCCCAAGCACTCGTAACCACTGTGTCCTGCGTCGACGGCGCGGCTGCCTGCCCGACGCTCCCCCGGACAGCACCCGCCTGGCCTCACTGCTCCGCATAGCCCCCGCCTCACCCTCTGCAGCCATGCCGGCCGCCATAGATCCCGCCGACGATCTCGCCGCTGCCGTCCAGCAGGTCCGTTGCCCCTTATTGCTGCTGAATCCAAACTCATCGTGCCAGATTACGCTTTCCTCGTCCGACGCCGACTCCATCGACCAGCTGGCCCCTCTGCTGAAGGATGCTCGCAACGATGGCAACCGTGCCGGCCACATCATCCAGGCCCTGAACCAAGTGTCGGCCGCCCGTGAGTCTGACATCGAGCGCATGTGCAACTCCAACCACCAGGAATTCGTCAACTCGGTCAATCAGCTTCTACGCGTCAGAGAAGGCACCGTCGATCTGACTGCCGAGATCCTGAACCTGAGCCAGTCAATCCAGGCCAGCACCGAGAAGCTTGCCGGCCAGAAGAAAGCGCTCGTCGACTCGAGAGGCGTACGCCAAAATGTCGACGAGGCGACAAAAGCACTCAACGCCTGTCTGGAGGTTCTGCGTCTAGCCAACCAAGTCCACGACCTCCTTGCCAAGAAGAGCCATTATGCTGCTCTGCGTGCCTTGGATGAGTTGCAGAACGTCCATCTGCGCGAGGTTTCCCGCTACAAAATCGCCGAAATGATCGAAACGTCTGTCCCGGCAACCCAAAGACTCATCGCCGAGGCGGTCATGACAGATTTGAACACCTGGCTGTATCGCATTAGGGAGGCTTCGCAGTACATGGGTGAAGTGGCTTTCTATCACACCGACATGCGCCGAACACGGCACGAGGAACGCATCAAGGCGGACGAGTACCTCAATAAGTTCCGGCTGAACTCGGCCATTGAGCTTGTTGCCGATGAGGGCGATGAGTTTGACATCCTTAACGACGACGAGACAGAGATCAAGGTTGATTTCTCTCCGCTATTCGAGGCAATGCACATTTACGAGACGCTGGGTCGCAGCGACGAGTTCCGTACAGAGTATGCAGCAACAAGAAGAAGGCAGAAGGAGCTGCTCATTCCAAGCTCATTGAACCTTCTAGATGAAGAAGACGGCGATTTGAGCAGCTTTTTGGAGAGTATTGCCGGCTTTGCCATTGTTGAGAGGACGACGATGAGAAAGACCGAAAACCTGCGCACAACAGTTGATGTAGGTCCACGACAGCGTGTGTCTCTTTGGAGCAGAAACTAACAGCTACCTTAGGTTGACGAGCTTTGGGACTCCATGTGTCAAAGCGCTATTGCGCTGATCACAAATGCGTTGCACACCGTTGACAGCGACGAGAAGCTGCTGAGAATTAAGGGCCGGATTGCCCTGTTTCTGCAAACGATGGAAGTGAGTATGACCACATGGCCTGTGTAACGAATTACGACTGATGTTCTCCTCAGAGCTGGGAGTACTCTGTAACTAGCATCAATGCTTTGCTACTCACTCTGTTTGAGAAGTATTCCCAGCTTCTCAAGAAGCGCTTCAGCGAGGACTTCCAGGAGATTGTGTCGACCGATGACTACATGCCAATGCCCATCCAAACTCCCGATGAGTATGATAAAGTGGTCAACGTCAGCTGGTACACGTCGGAGAAGCCAAACGAGGAGCTCACGTATGTGGTCTCACCCTGCAATCAGTGAAACCCGCTAATCCATATGCAGCTTCCCTTGCGTGTTGCCATTCTCACAGATGTATCCACTGTGTTGCATCGATATCCGCAATTTCCTCAATCAGATGTACCTGTTCTCCGACGACAACTTCCAGCGCTCCACGGTCATTGATGAGACTCTTCGAAAGGTAATCGCACTTTATTCCAGGCTTTCAAGTACACATACTAAGCGCTTAATAGTCTCTGGACGATCTCCTGTGCTCGAAGGTTTGCCAGATGCTGGTGGATCGCCTCAGCTCGCAATATCCCGGACAAATTGTTCAAATCCTCACAAACCTGGAACATTTCGAGACTGCCTGCAAGGAACTTGAAGTTCTCCTCTTCGAAGCGCGCTCGTCGAGTGCAGCTGCCGGTCCCATCGTTCTGAATGCAACGGAGGCATTCCGCGCCGGCAAGAAGACGGCGGAGAAGCGAATCTTCGAGCTGGTGAACAGCAAAATTGACGACCTGATTGAGACCGCAGAATACGACTGGTAGGGACCCCATGAATATTTGAAGCCCAAAGCCATAGGATGCTGACTCGAAGGTCTTACCACAGGGAATCCACCAAGCCCGCGCCCGAGGTCAGCAACTACATGCAAGAGCTAACGCGCTACCTCTCCAACATCATGAACTCGGTCCTCCTCGGCCTGCCCGCCGAGATCAAGGAGCTCATCTACTTCGACGCGCTCTCGCACGCGGGCGCCATGATCCTCTCGCTGCCGCTCGACGACTCAGTCAAGCGCATCTCGCCCGCCTCCATCAAGACGCTCTCGCAGGACGTCGAGTTCCTGTCGTCCTTTGTCGAGACGCTCAACAACCCCATCCTGCGCGAGAACCTCGACGAGCTGCTGCAGACGGTCACGCTAATGCAGACCGACGACCAGCTCGAGTTCTTCGACGTCTCGCAGCGCAACCGCAAGTACGGCCGCGTCGACCGCGAGCACGGCGCCATCCTGCTCGAGAAGGTCACGCAAGGCCAGAGCGTCGTCGCCGATACTAGCAGGGCCGGCAAGCTTATGAACAGGATCGGTTTCGGTAGGGATTAGAGTGTAGTAGCGTGCATGTGTACGAGGGCTGGCTGCAGCGCGGGGAAGGCGAGGAGAGTTGTGGAGTCGGTCGTCTTCGAGATGAATGCGCATCATACTGTACTCTCTGCTTGAAGTTTATTCGTTTACATTGCAGTTGGTTGTGACTCACGTAAAATAGACAGAAGCTTAAGAGACAATATTATTGACACGTCCCTTCGAAGTAAGCACCGCTGATGGCTGATGGCTTGCTGTACCGCCTGTAGCCCACATTCACGAGCGGTCCTTCAAGCGCACCGGCCAATAGAAAGGGAGGCCGGAAGCGTTGGAGCTAGCAGGGTCATTTGAACAAGTTCATACAAAGAATCGTATTTTCGTTTGCTCCGAACGCTGAACTATTCTTTGCAAGGGACGCTCTATCGAACGGGAGAACCTACCGACCATTGCCCCAGCACTTTTAACCTTTTTTGATGATGCCATTTCCCCAATTTTTTTTCCATTTCACCTTCAAGGATATCAAACCACCATTACCATCCCCTCTTGGCCAGTCTCTCGCCCTCGGGCATCTTCTCCACGTTCAGGCCGACCATGGCCTCGCCCAGGTCCATGCTGACGTCGGCCAGGACCTTGGGGTCGCGGAAGTGGGTGACGGCCTGGACGATGGCCTTGGCGCGCTTCTTCGCGTCGCCGCTCTTGAAGATGCCGGAGCCGACGAAGACGCCGTCGCAGCCGAGCTGCATCATGAGGGCGGCGTCGGCGGGGGTCGCGACGCCGCCGGCGGCGAAGTTGACGACGGGCAGGCGCTTGAGGGTCGCCGTCTGCTTGAGCAGGTCGAAGGGCGCGCCGATCTCCTTGGCCAGGATGCGTAGCTCCTCGTCCGACATGTTGGCCGCGCGCGCGATCTCGGCGTTGACGGTGCGCATGTGGCGGACGGCCTCGACGACGTCGCCGGTGCCGGCTTCGCCCTTGGTGCGGATCATGGCGGCGCCCTCGCTGATGCGACGCAGGGCTTCGCCCAGGTTGCGGCAGCCGCACACGAAGGGCACGCGGTACCCGTGCTTCTCGACGTGGTGCACGTTGTCGGCGGGGGTGAGGACTTCGGACTCGTCGATGTAGTCGACGCCGATGGCTTCGAGAATCTAACTCGTCGGTTAGCCAACAACGGTCCCATGGTACGGCTTGTGCGGTGTCGGATGGGAAGCTTGGCGCAGCCATTGGCGTAGGCAGGGACTTTTGCTTGGCCGGAATTGGTGGCTGGATATTTCCTCGGCGGCCCAGAAAAAAATCTCCAGGCCACGTACGGGGAAGTGGCCAACCCAGGCCCTGCACAGCAATATACCTCCCCAAACCAATGCCGTAATTCTTGTACGAGTGCGAATGCGAGGGATCTGAAGACTCTTTCGGCGAGGATAGAGGGAAAAGCGGAAGTCGGAGGCGGGAGCGGGAGCAGCGGAGAGGGAGGAGGCGGTGGCGGAATGGTCTTCTCTTCAGCGTACCTGGCACTCGACGAAGTGGCCGATGCGGGCCTTCGCCATGACGGGGATGGTGACAGTGTCCATGATCTCCTTGATCATCTTGGGGTCCGACATGCGTGCGACGCCGCCCTGGGCGCGGATGTCTGCAGGCACTCTCTCGAGCGCCATGACTGCTGCTGCGCCAGCTTCCTCTGCTATGCGCGCCTGTTCGTGCGTCAGCGGAGAGTTGCCATTTTGGGAAAGCAATTGAAGCTGCTGGGTGGCTAGCACGCACCTGCTCAGCATTGACAACATCCATGATGACTCCGCCCTTCAGCATGCGGGCCAGGCCGGCCTTGACCTGGAAGTTGTTGGCCTGGCCGTCTGCTGCGGCGCCAGTGCCGTTGGTGGTGGGGAGTTCCGAGGCCATTGTGTTAGCTGTGGTGGCGGACGAGAGCTTGGGGGGCGGAGAGAATTAAAGGGCGGGGAGAGAGAAGGAGAGAAAATATGCAGCTAGAGAAGGTGTATTATTTACGAAGGGAAAGAGTCGGGACAGTGAGTCACTAGCAGCCGGCTACCCGCGGCGTCAACGGCGACACAAAATCGAATGTCGTTGACAAACCAAAGGGCGCGCTGCAGCAGCGATAGCGGGAGCCAATGCGCTAGTAGAGTCGCGGGAGGGATCTTGCATACTAGCAGTGGCCGGCAAGGTGCGGCAGCACGCGTCCAGAAACGGCCACGTCTTGTCAGCGGGAGCCAAGACTGGGGAGCACCGAGGAGGGGCACCAGCTGCAGGGGCCGCAGAGCGACACGGCCCGAAGCTCATGACGTGGGTTACCGCCCCGCCGAACCCGCCCGGCGACGCTGCCCGCGGAGCTGCCAACATGCCGCATCTGCCGCTTCCTGACGAGTCCACCTGAGCCTCCACCGTCTTCGATCTTCCGCATCCGCCTGCTTTCCCTTTCACTTTCCGTGCCTTTCCCGTCTACCCGCCGCAAAACGACCAAACATGGCATCCCTCCGTCTGCTCCGCCCGCTCTCCGTCGGCTTGACCGCGTCCGCCCTGCTCGCCGCTCCGCTCCTTTCCCGTCCGTCCTCCTTCCGCCTCTACTGCGATGGCGCCACCGGTCGGTCCGCCGTTTCCTCCCGCGACTGGTCCTTCGATCAGTACTCGCGCGAAGCGCGCACCCCAATTGTGCGAAAGGGGCGCGCCAATCCCCGCATCTGGCGCCAGATCAGCTCCGGGAGCATAATAGGTACGTTAGTCGGGAGAACCCGGATCTCCACTTTCCCTCACCGGCTGTTCGTGTGGGGTTCGGAAGGGCGTGCCGGACAAATAAAGCAGTGGCCGTCTCGATTGGCAGCTTCTAGAATTGTCGTTGCCCTGGAAGTACTGCTGGGCGCCGCTTCGAACATTGTGTCGGAAAGAACACGTATACACGCAAGCTTTGACGACCACTTGAGTTCTACCGCTGGAATATCAGTGGTAATGCGAATAAACGGCAGCGCGTGGCATCACATGGAGCATGGAAGTATGGTTAGACGCTGACGCTTGCCGTGTGTTTAGGTGTGATCGGTGGGCTGGCAGTTAGCACCTTCTCCAAACCATTGGCACTTCTCATTGGACTGCTCGTCTTGGGCAATCAGGTAGGCTTCCCACGCGTTGACCTCACATTCCCCCCCTCTCTTGAATGAAGACTAAACTGATTGGACGTATTTTCCAGTTCCTCGAATCCCGCGGCATCCACATCGTTCCGTACAACAAGATCCAGCAATACGCCAAGGGGATTGACGTACGATCTGCATTACAAGACAACATTGCTTTCAAACTGGCCTTTGGATCCACTTTCACACTGGCCGCGTTTGCCGAGTTCTGATGGGCTTTTCATACAAGTTTAATGAACACGATATGTACGACCACGCAAAAATGGCTGGGATGGCTGTTATGAAGCTTTCAGCAATGGGTTCGGGTGCATCGATACGATGGTATTTACACAGCCTAATTTATGAAATTCTTCCATTGCCCTTGAGGCATTTCTGGATCCAGTCACTTGATAATCCGCTGTGTAGTCACCGCAATGGCCGCGCACGCACACACAGTGCTTCATACCACGGGAACCGGTAGCGATGGAAGTCTGATACACTCATACACAGGGGATCAATACAACACCAGGCTGCCCGTGGCCTTTCGAAATCACAGTCTCCTTGGCGCAAACCATTGATGAAGTCCTGCAACACGCAGTCGATCGGCCGGCGCGGCCCCGATGAGCACCTCGGAAACCGTCCGCAAAATCCGAACAGAGTGGAGGCCAAGCTACTATTGTTACACATTCATATGGATTACATACCCTAGTATATTTTTTTTTCTTACTAGCCGCGCCGCTTCATCTCCTCGTGCTTGCGAATCGCATCCTGGAACATCGACCGGCACGGCACTCTGCTGCCTAGACGAGCACACAGTAGGAAAGCGCCGCTCAACTTCCGGTGCAGCGAGTAAGTCTCTTCCGGCGGTGGCGCCAGACGCTCCCGAACCATGGTGGGGATGAATCCCCGTACCCTGTCGGTGATTGTCTGATCTCTGAAGTCATACACGGCAGGGCTATCCGCCTTGAACGGTTCAGCCAGCGTGAGAACCGAGTCAATATGTGCGTTCAGCATGGCCGAGGACTCTGCGCCTGTAAGATAGCCGAGCTGGATCGAAAGATCACGGATGGTGTTGCGATCGTTGCGAGATGCGGCGATGAGTACATTGACGTACGGCTCAGTGAACTCCAGCGGGTAGTCGCGGGAAGCTCCGAAGTCAAGCAGCTCGATCTTCCTGTCCTGTGCGTTGTACAGGAAATTGGTCCAGTTAGGGTCCGTCTGCATGAAGCGGAACTCGACTAGTTCGCGCAGACACAGCCGGAGGATGTTCGTGCCGATCCAATCCCTCTCTTCCTGGCTGATAGAGGACAGCTTCGTGACGCCCTTGCCGGACATCAACTCTGCCGTCAGCACTTCCTTGCCAGAAGCTTCGGTCACAACAGCCGGCACTCGGAACGTCTCTGTTTCATCAACGAGAAGCTTCCTGAAACGCTCCTGGCACTCGGCTTCACGGACGTAGTCACATTCCCAACCCAGCTCTGTGCGCGCGTTGGCTATCGTCTTGTCGAGAAACAGGCCCGCCGGAAGGAGCCGTGACGCCGTCAAGAGGAGCGAAAGATTGCTCAAATCTGAATCAATCGAGTTGGCAACGCCCGGATATTGGACCTTCACCGCCACGGCTTTCCCGTTCGATTTGAGTACAGCCTTATGTACCTGGCCAATTGATGCTGCCGCAATGGGAACATCCTCGAAAGACTCGAACAAGTCTTTCCAATCCTTGCCAAGGTTGCTTGCGAGGACCTTGTTGCGTTGAGACGCGGGCATGTAGTCCGCACTATCTTGGACTCTCTGCAGGACATCGTGGATCTGGGGAGGGAGCATCTTGATGTCTACCACAAATTCAGCGACTCAGTTGTTTTTATGCCTTTCAGCTCTACGACTTACCTTGAAAGCTGATCATTTGGCCAAGTTTGAGGGCTGCGCCTCGCATTCTCGAGAGCTTAGCCACAAGCCTTTCCATATTTCCAGCGCTAAGCATCAAAGAAGCACCAGTCGCCGCTCCGCCGGTGACGCGGCGCAAGCTCTCACCAACGGCACCAAATGCCATGCTAGTTCCGAGACCGGCGTACTGCCAAATTCTACCGAAGCGGGACGAAGGGACACGAGACTCTCTCAACTGGTAAGCAGCCCTCTCTGGATCGGCGCTTATCTCTTGAGGGATCTGCCAAATGTTAGCAGGTCAGTGTCATGCCTCAGGAACCATGTGCGGAGGTACCTCTGCTGTCGAAGGAGCATTTGCGGCCTCCTTCGCGATTTCTTTTGCTAGATCCCGAACGTCTATATGGTTTGCATGGGAGTCTTTCCGCTCCATTGCCTTGGCGGGCTGTGGTGGAGGTGCTGGATCCGTTGCATCGGAATCGCGAACATTGAAAGTATCTTGGTCCTTACCCTCGGCGAGTTTAGTGTGGTCGAGGGGGGTCCGGCGAGCAAACTTCATTTCCAATTCCTTGTGGCGATCAAGCCCAGGCTTCCTTGCGCCGAGCATCCGTGCCACTCGGGGAGAATGGAAAACGTCTAGGTTGATGCCTTCAGGGGCCTCCTCCTGTTCAGGAATAGCCTGTTGTTTGGGCACTGGTTCCTGCTCGCCATGCCTCTCTGCAGAATAGTAGACGTCGGCGTTGATCGCACCATCGTCAACCTCCTCTTTTGATCCTTGCACCGTCTCAGAGATTTTGGGGAGCTTGACCCGCGGCAGGGACGAAAACTCGCGGCTCGTCTTGCCGGAGCGAAATTGAAAAACATCTGCGTTTGGCTCAGCTGTCAGATTGCCCTCGGAATCAGCCGATCTGCCAGGAATCTGAGATTCCGCTTCGCGCTGGAGTATCCTCGCCTCCTCGCCCGAGAGATGGTCCGCCCCGCCAGGTGTTGGTATGGTAGATTCCGAGGAACTAACAGGCCGGATGCTTTCCGTGCCAGCAGCCTTCTCTTGTGCAAGCGGTGCCTTCGCAAGCTCTGGAGTGGGGCGAGACGAGAAGAAGTCGAACTTTTCCGAGCTGGCGCGCAGGTCTGCGTCCGATGCTGGTATCGTGCCGTCTGCCAATGGTCTCCTGTCCGCCGTCTTTTGGGTCACGTCGAGCTCATCCTTGGGCGGAGGCTGGTGCACAGCGTTGTGTTCCGATCGGTCATAGTGGTGGTCCTGCGCCAGGCCCGATTTCGGCTGGATTGGGGCGTCGTCACCCTTCACGGTACTCCTGCGAGGAACATGTTCATCAGGCTCGGCTGATGTTGACTCGGAGCGGGTGTAAGACGGCGGCGGTTCATTGAAACGTTGTGACAGGGCAATGGCAGCGCGGGCAGTGACGGTAACGCGATCGGTCTGGGTCTTGACGGCTCTGGCGAGGGACGATGTCTGGGTATAGACGTCAAGCTGGTGCGAGCGTAGAGCTACGTGCTGCTTGGCGACAGCGCGTGTCGCATTGAACAGCTTGGCCGCGTCGAGCAGCCGTCTGCCAGCCATTGGTGTGGAGGTTCGACGGAAGTGTGTTTGCTACCGGGTTGCCATGATGGGGAGGCCTGGGAGGGCTGGTGGAGGTCAAGGAATTCGGCGGAGCTCTGTGTCCGATTCGAAGGCTCGTGCGTGAGTGGTGAGTCTTGCTCGGTCGATCAACGTCGTCATGCCGCGTTCCCGCCGCCCAGCCTTACCTACACGTGATGCCAATAAAACAACATCTAGGTACTCGCGCTGCCTGTCTCGCTGTTCCGCTATTGGTGCGTGCTACCTGTTGGACTCTTGAGTCTGTCTCTTCATCAGCACTATGTAACATACTCCCTGGTCCCGCTGCTGCCCGTTTTCGCTGCTCTCTTCCCATTTTCGAGCCGATTCTACTTGCCCGTTTCTCCGGATGTCTATTCCCTAGAGCCTCGCTGCAGATGTCAACCGTTCTATCCAACCTCTGTTCAAATTTTCCTTGCTCTTGATTTTCCTCTCGTCACCATGTTCCCAAAATCTTGCCAGGCACTTCGTCCCGCCTAGCCTCCAAGCTATCTGATACCCACGTTCTGATTCTGCTGCACAGCACCTCTCCCCTGTCCCCATTTCCTTGAGCATCCTCCACCCACGCACCCTCCGCACCGCCGCACCCGCCCAAGATGAAGATTGCCTGCCTCCAATATGCGCCGGAGGTAGGCCAACTGCACACCAACATGGCCAAAGCCAACGTGCTCATCGACGACGCCATCGGCGCGGGCCGCACCGCCGGTTTGGACTGGCTGCTGTTGCCGGAGCTGGCGCTGACGGGCTACAACTTTGCCTCGCTCGAGGCCATCGCGCCCTTCCTGGAGCCGACGGCGGCGGGCGCCTCGACCAAGTGGGCTGTCGACGTCGCGACCCGGCTGCGCTGCCACGTTACCGTGGGCTACCCGGAGCAGGCCGCCGACGGCCACCGCTACAACGCCACCGTCACCGTCTCCCCCGCAGGCGAGGTGCTGGCCAACTACCGCAAGACCTTCCTCTACTACACCGACGAGACGTGGGCGCACGAGGGCGACCGCCAGTTCTTCTCGGGGAACCTGGGCGCGCTGGGCCCGGTGTCGATGGTAATTTATATATCCACCTGCCAACCCCAAACAAACATGAGTTTAACAATCACGCAGGGCATATGCATGGACATCAACCCGCACAAGTTCCTCGCGCCGTGGGAGGCCTACGAATTCGCCCGCGCCGCGCAGGCCGCCGAGTCGCCCATCGTCGTCCTCAACATGGCCTGGCTGACGCGCCTCACGCCCGACGAGCTGATGCTCCAGCGCGCCGACTCGGACAACGAGACGCTCGCCTACTGGCTCGAGCGCTTCTACCCGCTCATCAACGACAGCGGCGCCGACCGCCCGCCCGTCGTCCTCGTCATTGCCAACCGCTGCGGCGTCGAGGCCGGCGCCGTCTACGCCGGCACCAGCACTATCATGAAGATCGAGCGTGGCGAGGTCCGCATTTACGACATCCTCGGCAGGGCCGAAGAGAGTCTGTTAGTCGTAGACTTAGACCAGGTGAGTTGAGTTGTTGGGCTGGCTGGGCTCCCCATGTGGCTTTCTCGTGTGGGCTTCAGAGGCGGTTGCCCGGGTTTGGGGTCAGTGCTAACGTGATTCCTACAGTTACCGAAATTCGTCGTCACTAATAATCGTGAACAAGACAAATCAAACCCGTGAGCATATGGAAATCGCGGGCGTTTGAGGTGATGACACCGAGCTGTCAGGGTCCGTTTGAGCTTTGGCGAGGGTAGGGCGTGGTCGATGCGGCGTGCGCGACGAGCTAAAAATTTACGGGCCTGTTGTACTCCCTCAGGTCTCAGGGACGACGAACTCCTACACCGGGCGCTCCGAGTGACACCAGTACGCATGAATTGGACCGGCAAGTAACTTCATTCGCACTTGCGTACAATCCATATGTTCCCCTGCTCATCGCGCCCCGAAAATCATGCAAAGAAAGCCAGAATGTGCACCCGTCGACATCAGGAGAGAAAGAAAGCACTTCATAAATGTTGCTTGAATTTTTGTCCCCACCGGACGACTACCGGTCATCCACCCATTGTGTAATTGCTTTTTTTTGCAAAACTTTCGCCCAGCCGCCACGAAACCCCGTGTCAAAAAGGTCAAAAGGTATCGTACGTGAGCATCGTCGGTTGCTGAGGCGCTGATCCGGACTTCAAATCGACTTGAGAGCGGATGAGGTCGAGGTAGCAGGTGTCGGCGAGTAGCTTAGATGCCGATGCGGGTCTTGCGCCAGTGCCTCCTCTTGGCGTTGTACCTGTACAGTGGTGAAAAATGTCAGCGATGCTGTCCTGTTGCTTCCCGTGCCCGACCGTAGGCAGTGTTCTTCCATCCGTTGGACTTCCTGGGGATTCGGCGGCGAGTGCGACGAACCTGATGGTGTTGCCGGTCCTGAGGCGGATCCACTGGGGGATGGGGCGGTTCTGCTTCTGCGCCTTCGCAAGCTTCTGCTTGGTGCGGAAAGACTTCTGGCTCTGTATTTGTCCTCGTGGTCAGCGCACGACGTCCGGCGACAGCAGGCCGCAGCGAGCGGCTCGACGGGGATCTGCGCGTACTGGCATCTTGACTGTTCGTGCGGCGTCGTCCGATGTCGATGGTGGGTGTTCGTGGTTGTCGTCGCTGGCGAGAGTCGGGAGTTTCGCCGTGGGTTTTCGCGGTTGTGGGCCGAGATAACGCTAGCCTGTTCGGGGTTGGCGCACGGCTGCCCGAGGCCGCCACTCTCACAACGGCGAGGCCCATGAACACTGTTACAGCGGCGCAGAGACTCTGATCGGTGGTAAGGCAGCTGTTATCGCAATTGCGCTACCACCGCCTGCACTGGAATCATCCATACCGTAACGAAACCAACCTCTAAGCTCTTGATATTTTTGCCGCACCCCCGTTCAATGCTAAGCGAGCAATGGAATGCTAGAGCGACTGTGAATCGCTAACCAAGAACACCGTCATCATAGTCGAGAATACCATACTCAACGGCTCGAGGCAGACCAAAACAATCGCTAGAAATCTGTGTTCGCCATCCGCATGCAAATGCTACCGAATTTCCCTATGCAGCCCATCTGGTATCCCTAAGCGCCTCTCCGTCTAATCGTCAAAAGTGAGAAAGAAACCAACCCCCTGATATCCTGCCCAAAGCATGGAAAATCAATTCGACCCCTAGCGCTGCAGGTCTCGGCACTTCTGCCAGAAGTTGCTCGATATGGTCTTGGTGCTCAAGCCACCGCGAGCCCTGGTCACCGTTAGCACTTAGCATTCTCGTAAAGTGGATTCTAAGATGACTCACGCAACGACCATCCTCTTGAACCACAGCCTCTCCTTCTCAGGTACCTTCGGTGCCGGAAAGTCTGGTGCACTGAGTGCGTCACCTATCCATGCGCCCACCCGTGGGTGCTTTGTGACGATGCGCCGCAGCGGTAGCGTGACCTCCTCGAGACTGGTGCGTTGGGCTTCACCTGCTATGTTGAACACGAGCACCTTCACGAGAACTGCACCTAGCGCTTCGAATACTTGATCGAGTGCTGGCTTCACCGGCGACGACACGTCATTCGATACAGTAATGAAGGATGCCCAGAAATGAGCGGCAGCACGCTTTGGTAGAACGTCCGGCCCTTGTAGGCAGCGAATGGTGAACATGAAGACGAACTCAGCGGCCTGCGGCGGCTGTCCAAGAAGTATCAAGGCGTTGTGGCGGAGAATCTGCTCCAACACCTCCACGCAACTGTGCGCAACGTCTGGCTCTGTAGATGGCTCGGGAATGGACTGCATGATACCCATGATGTGTTCAACGAGCAGTTGGGCTGCTTGAGTGATCGGCGTGCCATCTGATTTAAGCTGTGAGGAGTACGCGTTCAGGAAGGTGCACATTGTTGAGAGGATCAGCGTGAGACGGGGTGTCTCGGCGGTTGAGCGTTGAACGAAGCTCACAAAGACCTGCGGAGGGAGGACAAGAGGTCCAGGCGTCCGCTCGGCAAATCCACTTTTGAAGACGGTGCAAATGGCCTCATTCACTTCGCCGAACTGCCCGAAGACGCTGCTTGACTTAGTCATATTTCGGTTGGAGACGCATGCAGGGGAAGACTCACTGTGTCATCATGTCTATGCACTTGATGATCCGCTCCTGCAACTCAATTCCGGCTGGCTGGGTGTTCCAGAAACTCGCAGTCGAGACATCTTCCGCTTCTAGATCAATGACCTCCGACTTCTCTGAGTCTTGAGATTGGAGGGCCTTACCCATAGCAGAAATGCAATGAAGTGCTGTGCAAGCTGCTTGTTCCGCCTCTAACGGCATATTTTGACTCATGCTCTCGAGAGCCTTGCGCACGTCTTCCTCGATATATCTCAGAAGCAAGCCAATGTATTGACAGCGTTCCTCGTCCGATGGTATGGCCTGTAGGATGGAGCAAATGCCGTTTATGACCTTTTCCTTTGTATATCTATCCGCGGTAGGGGAGTCCATGAATGCTTGATAAGCGCGCAAGAAGTTTGGCAACTCCGGGACAAGTGCTTTCCTACAAGCGGAGCAGAGGAGGGCGATAGCCTTGGCGGAAAGTATTGCTGTCTCTGGAGAAGTGAGGGCGGAGAAGAGCGAATTAAGGGGGGCGACAAGGAATTCCTGGCGTCGGATGAAGAAGTCGGCATAGCGACCAAGCAAGTCAACTGCAGTACGTCTTGTCTTGGTGGGAACTCCAGGGGCGAAGACGTCTGTGGTGAGCAATGTGGATCCCAGTAGTTGTGATAGAACATCCTGACAAGGTATTCTCCTAGCGGCTTCCTCTGACATCGCCTTAACGCAAAAGAGAGAGGCCTCGACTTTCATCCAGTCTTGCTCCTTGATACTGTTTAGAGCAATACCAACAAAGCCATTCAGAATCTCGACGCCACAAACGCGGAACGTGTCGCTGAGGAAGTCCATCACATCGGTGCGAAAGGAAGCAAACGCTTTGACCGTATCGTCGTCCCAACGCTTCAAGCCCTCGGGGGGCGGGATGTGGATCTTCCCCCAATACTCTTCTGCCGCTTGAAGCAAGTGGCTCTTCATGACGGGCGAGAAGACAATATCATCGTCGATAGGATCAGCCATTTCGGCAGCGACGTTACCCCAGAACTCTAACGCTTGCACAGAAGCGCTTTCGTCTTCCACGGGGTACCCCGGAACCTTGAGGATTTGGTGCATCAGAACTATCCCCTCGTTAGCATGGACGAAAAAATAACTTCCAGAATGATTCTTGTGCGGGCGCTAGACTTGGCGTAGTTGCCGCTCACTTCGAAAGCTTTTCAAGGAGGGGGGGGGGGGAGAGCGACGGCCAAAACTTACGAAGGATGGTTTGCCAGTCATCGGCTGACTCCAACAAGCGATCTAGAATAGCTGCACCGAAAGCAAGCAACAGGGTAAGGAATGCATCCGTGTCAGCATCGCCCTCGAGGATGCTGCTCATTTGCTGTTCGCCCCAAGGGCTGGTGATCAAATTATGAATGAGCTGGATGTGCTCTGCTTCAAATAAGCTGCCTCCCCTCTTTCTTAAAAGCTCTGCGAAGCCTTCGGAAGAATTGTCCGGATCAGAATGCATGCAATGAACTGCCGGGACGATGAGAGATTGGATGAGCTTCTTGCGTCGGACCACATTTTCCGCTTCGCTCTTAGTACGGGTGACAAAGTAGGCCCATTCAACCATGCATCCCATGCCCTCTTCGTGCATTCTGTCGGATGAAGGACCTGCATATTGAATAGCATGACGTATGATAGCGACAAACTCCTCGGTGTTCTCTTCGATGCGACCTTCGATCTTGGCTAGGACGCTGGCACCATAAGTCGTCCGTTTGACTTCTTCTACCAGGTTGCTACCGAACCAGAGAAGAACGACAATTTGCGGGACAGCTAAGCTGCCAACAAGTTGATCCACCGGCGGATAATGGTCGAGGTCGCTTGTTAAGACCGCTTCCCCTTTTACGAAAGAGCAGACCAGCTGACGCGCACAGTAGTCCCAGGTTACGTTACCGTTGAGGAAGAACTGGACCAAGGTAGTGCAAAGCTTCCGCGTCACAAGGTCCTTTTCGCCTTCGGAGACGAGCTTCACGAGCCATCCAATGAGTCTGAAAAGGAGCTCATTGGCGGCGCCTTCGTCGAGAGATTGAGGATCAGAGGTCAACTTGACAGTGAATGTCAGGGCGCCGAAGAATCGCACGTTGATGTCGCTGCTTCCGAGCAGAGCGTCGGCGATTTGCCATGCTTGAGGGGACCTTTGAAGTAGCTGAAGATTCTTTTCTACCTGGCTGATGGTTTCAGGATCTCCAGGCTGGTAAAGGCGCTTCACGAGGTCTTCGACCTCAGCAATGGATGTGACGCCGGCCATGATTGTTGCAGACAGTCCCCGTAGTTGGTCCTAGCCCGAATCGTCCTGGAGGGGCCCGATTTTTAGTACGGGTTCCAAAGCGGGAAAAAGGCGCTCGATGCTCGTTTTCGAGCGGGTGGCACACCGCACAACTGACCGGGGACACTTTTCACAGTGCTGAAAGCAGGCAAAAAGAGAAGGCAGGGAGATGCATAATTCGACAATCAGGAAAGCGACTCACTTATGGATTGCGCGGGGTGCTCAATAAGTCAGAGAAGTTGGCAGAGCATTCGGGCGGAAACAGGCGGCTGATGGTGTTTGCGCGGCAAAGGAAGGATGCCGGTCAATGCCAAAAGTGGTTGTCAGCAGCTGCGAGGCTGCAATCCCGGCGCTGGCTCCGCAAAATTTTTTCCGCCCGCGCAGTTTCAGACTCGCAAACCGGGAAAGTGTGGGAGTCGAGAGCCGCGGCGGGTGAGCATGGCCAGGCGCTGGCAAGCGGGCGAAGATTTGTCGAAGGCGTGAACAGGAGCAAAGCGGCGGGCGTGCGGGCGTGCGGGCGTGCGGGCGTGCGGGCGATAGGCGTTTTGTTTGCAGGGTTTGCAGCTGCGACGGGTGCCTTGGCAGCTGCGGCGGGGCACTGCGGCGGGCGGCCGTGCTCCAGGTGGCAGGCGGCATGCGTCGCCGTCGCTCGTCATCTCTGGCTCTGGCAGCTCCAAACTCCCCCACGCCGCCCGCAACCCGCATGCAGTTCGTGCGCTTCTTCGCGCGCAACGCCCACCCTGTCTCCAGAAAACCATATTCTAGCGTAGCTTCGCTCCTTTTCAAACGACCCTTCCACTCCACCATCTTAAGACGGAACACTGCCGACATGGAGACCGTTGTGACCACCGAGAGACTCACGCATCTGCGTCGATTGATGCTGGATAACCAGATTGATGTGTACAGTACGGCCATGTGCTTGAATCCTCGCCCTGCGCTGTATGCTGATGCACCGTCTCGCAGTTGTGCCCTCCGAAGACAGCCATCAGTCTGAGTACATTGCGCCGTGTGACGCCCGCCGAGGTCTGACGCCGCCCCAACCGCGATGATGCCCGCCGTCGATGCTCATACATCGCATATAGAATATATCTGCGGTTTCTCGGGTTCTGCGGGAACCGCTGTCATCACCCTCAACAAGGCCGCTCTCGCCACCGATGGTCGGTACTTCAACCAGGCTGAGAAGCAGCTGGACAACAATTGGGAGCTCCTGAAACAGGGACTGCAGGATGTTCCGACATGGCAGGAATGGTAAATACTGCGACATGTTTCTCTAGAAGCATAACGCTGAAGGCTGCAGGACCGCTGATCAGTCCGAGGGCGGCAAGATCGTTGGCGTTGACCCCCAGATCATCACTGCATGTGAGTGCGCCGCCTGAAAGAGACGTTGGTCTCGAAACTGACGTGGCGTCAGCCGATGCACGCAAGCTCGCCGATAAGATCAAGAAGAAGGGCGGCGCCGACTTGAAGTCGGTCAGGGAGAACCTTGTCGACATTGTCTGGGGCAAGTCTAAGCCTGCGCGCCCGAACGAGAAGGTTCAAGTGCAGCCGTACGAGTTTTCCGGCAAGGAGTTCAGTGAAAAGCTATCGGACATACGCCAAGAGCTCAGCAAGCGCAAGAGCGCTGGCTTTGTCGTCTGTATGTTTTCGTGACCGCTTTGCGTGACCTGATGCTGATTGTTGTTAGCGATGCTCGATGAGATTGCTTGGCTCTACAACCTGCGTGGAAACGAGTTCGTCCTGTCCACCTAGCGTGCCTCTACTCTGTACTAACAGAACCAGTATTCCATACAACCCCGTTTTCTTTTCCTACGCCGTGGTCACTCCGGAAGCGGCTACCCTCTACGTTAATTCTGATAAGCTTACCCCTGAGGTCAAGACTCACCTGGGAGATTCTGTCGAAATCAGGCCATACGACTCCATTTTCGCCGACATTGAGGCCCTGAGCCAAAATGCCACCTCCACTGGAGAAGATTCGGAGACTCCCGCCCAGAAATACCTGATCTCTAACAAGGCATCATGGGCTCTTGTCCAGAGCCTTGGCGGCGATAAGAAGGTTGATGAAGTTCGCAGCCCCATTGCTGATTCCAAGGCAGTCAAGAACAAAGCTGAATTGAACGGCATGAGGGCATGCCACATCCGAGACGGAGCAGCTCTGATTGAGTATTTCGCATGGCTCGAGGATCAGCTCATCACTAAAGGCGCTAAGCTCGACGAAGTTCAGGCTGCGGATAAGCTCGAGGCCATCAGATCGTAAGTAAACATCTTAGGGCATTATAAGCATGACTGCTTACCGCTTCGCAGGAAACACGACAAGTTTGTCGGCTTGTCATTTGACACCATCTCTTCTACCGGACCGAACGCTGCCGTCATCCACTACAAACCTGAGCCAGGAAACTGCTCGGTTATCGACCCGAAAGCAGTCTACCTGTGTGATTCTGGCGCACAATACCGTGATGGCACCACAGACACGACGCGTACGCTCCACTTCGGCGAGCCCACGGAAATGGAGAAGAAAGCCTACACGCTCGTACTCAAGGGCAATGTTGCTCTTGAGAGGGCGAGGTTCCCCAAGGGCACAAGCGGCTTCGCTCTCGATACACTTGCCCGCCAATTTCTGTGGGCAGAGGGTCTGGACTACCGCCACGGCACCGGCCACGGCGTCGGTTCCTTCTTGAACGTTCACGAGGGCCCCATTGGAATCGGCACCCGCGTCCAGTACTCGGAGGTCCCGCTTGCTGTTGGAAACGTCATCTCGGACGAGCCAGGTTACTATGAGGACGGCAACTTCGGCATCAGGATAGAAAACGTCATTGTGGTTACCGAGGTCGACACGACGCACAAGTTCGGCGACAAGCCGTACTTAGGCTTCGAGCACGTTACCATGGTCCCCATGTGCCGCAAGCTTATCGACGAGTCGCTTCTCTCGCCCGCCGAGAAGAAGTGGCTCAACGACTACCACGCCGAGGTCCGCGAGAAGACGGGCCCGTACTTCAAAGATGATGCGCTCACGACGAAGTGGCTGGAGAGAGAGACGCAGCCTTACTAGATGCTGTGTTTAGGGGGATGGTATAGAAGGGGCCAGGGATGAACAAGTCAAGAAGCAAGTACTGTATGACGGTTTGGTTTGGGTTGGGTTAGATATCATGTACTGTTAGTATTGCATGTTTAGATTGGAAAGAAAGGGAACAAATCACCTCAGCGCCTGCTTCTTGTGGGCCGGCCAATACCTGGTTCACTGATCCAAGCTCGAAATATCAACATCATCCCTGCAATTGTGGAGTCAAGGCGGCACCCGGCCACCGGAAGAAGGCATATAAGTAGTGTCAGGCCAGTGGTGAGGTTGTTATTCCAGGCCGCAATAGCCCCCGTTGGATTCGGTTTATTCATGTCTGGATAAAGTAATAAAAGCAGGGCTATTTAATAGTGCCCAAGCGGCTCGGAGCGAGGAAGACGAGGGGCAAGGGTGAGTGTGTGAAGAACAGAGACAGGGAAGTCTAAGCATTTCAGGAAGTCAATCGCACAGTGCAAATTGATCAACATGAAAGAACACGGTTTGACCCAGGAGATGCCAAGAGGACGGAACCATCATGTACTCTCATATAATGCGTGATGAAAGCCGAAGTCTGAGTGTAGCTGTTCTTCACGGGATCTATACTGTGGTACAAAGCACGGATTGGTTATCAACAGAACAGAAATCAATTCAGCGCTCCTCCCGGGATATCTGACACCAAACCGCCGCATCCAAGTCATCCTTCTACGCAATTCCTTATGCATTTGCCTATTGTTCGCAGCTCATGCCGAAGCGGCAACGTTGCTACTGCTCCTGCTCTTAAGATAATCCTGCCTAAACTTGTTCTGCTCGGTCTCCTCGCCGCGGTTCAGCGGCGTCCACTTGGGCTCGTCCTGGAAGAGGCGCATCGCCTTGGTGTACTAAATTCCCCCCGTCAGCGCGCCTTCATCCTTCAGCACTTCCAACTACTCACGTTCTTCTCGTCGGTGGTAAACCGATGGTAGATGCCCGCCGGCATGATCATCAAATCGTGCTTCTCGAGCCTGATGCGCACCCACTCGTCGCCCTCGCTGCGGACATCGAAGTATCCGGCGCCGTCGAGGATGTAGCGAATCTCCTCATCCTCGTGCAGGTGCTCGGAGAAGAAGTTCTTGACCTTGGTCTCGTATTCGGGCAGCGTCGTCGGCGAGATGGTCACCTCGTCGCGGTTCTTGTAGTTGCGCTCGGCCGCCAGTGCATCGACGGCGTCCAGCGACGGGTAGTGGAAGTAGCGGATGCCCAGCGCCTCGAGGTAGTCGGCCGGGACGTCGCGGCCGGAATCGTGGGGCTCGCGTTGGTCGCCCTGTTGTGGAAGAGTGTCGGTGTTAGCGGCCGGCGTTTGGGCGGCGTTTGGGGGGCTGGAAATGGAGGGCGGGAAGCGGTACCGGAAGGTTGTCGAACCAGTAAGCTCTCATGATGGAAGTGTAGTGTTTTGCTTGCACGCTGGATGATGGGTCGGCGGGAGGGTTTGGGAGGAGAATTGTGACGAGCGGGGGCGGCGGGCTTGGGCATATATTTTTGAAGACTGAAGGGCGGGATGACGCCTTTTGCAGATCTGCGTCAGCGTCAGACGCCTGGCCGCGCTCCGTGCCTGCGCTGCGCTGCCCCTCACTCACACCCTCTTCCAACCCCCGCATTCTGATTGGTTGCGCAGCGCCAGCAGTCTTCAGGGATCATCTTACGCAATGCACCTTCGAGGATGATCAATTGTGGTATGAGCATGATAGTATTTGCGGCGGCTGTAGCCAACTGAAAATGCCGCTTGGTATAATAAGACATCGCTTCAGTCACATGGGAAACAGCAAAAAGCCTCTACGTCCTGTAGTCGCCGTTGATGGTGACGTACTCGTGGCTGAAATCGCAAGTCCAGTACACGGCCTCCTCACCAGCCGTCTCGCTCAGTCTGACCAAGATCTCCAGGTCCTCGGCCTCAAGGATCTGCGCCGCACGGGACTCATCAACCTTTTCAGGCTCGCCCTTGACAAGCAGCTTCAGCTCCTCGGAGCCATCCGTCGGCACGAAGCTGACGCTGGTCTGGGTGGGAACAACACTGTCGACACCCTCGGCATAGCCCGTGGCACACAGGATGCGGCCCCAGTTAGCGTCCTTGCCGTACAGCGCAGTCTTCACCAGGGGAGAGCGAGCGATGGTGGATGCAACCTTCTTCGCGTCCGCATAGGTGGCAGCGTTGGTGACCCGAATCGTGACGAACTTGGTGGCTCCCTCGCCATCGCGGACAACGAGCTGGGACAGGTCGGCAGCGAAATCGGTCAGGATCTTCTCAAACTCGGCGTAGCCAGTGCTGGAGGCGGAGCTGATCTCAGAGCCGCCGGCCGCGCCGTTGGCCAGGAGTGCAACAGTGTCGTTAGTGCTTGTGTCGCCGTCGATGGAAATCGAGTTGAAGCTCTTGGTGACGGCAGCAGTCAGAAGTGGCTGCAGGGCCGAAGGAGCAACGGGAGCATCAGTGCAGATTATTCCGAGAAGAGTAGCCATGTTAGGGTGGATCATTCCAGCACCCTTGGTCATGCCAACAATCGAGTACGTGGTGTTCGGGGAGCCGGGGAGGGAGAATTGCCGGGAGAGGAGCTTGGGGAAAGTGTCGGTGGTGCAGATAGCGCGAGCAGCCTTGAGCCAGTTGGAGTGGTCGTTGCCCAGACCTTGGTGGGCTGTCGGGATTTTATCGAGGATCTTCTGGATGGGCAACCTGCAAGTTGCTGTTAGATGCATCAGCCAAGCGGACAGGACAACACGGCATACCGCTGGCCGATAACACCAGTGCTCATGACGATGCTCTGGCTGCCCTTGCCGTCGCTTTCGCCAAAGCACGCGTCTGCCTTCTGGCCCATTGCAATTGCATCCTCAATGCCGCCCTTGCCAGTGACGGCATTAGCACAACCCGAGTTGATAACCACGGACCGGATGCCTGCACCGCTCCTCGCCTTGAGCATATCCCTGCTGACCGTCACCGGCGCAGCCTGGAACTTGTTGGTGGTGAAAACAGCGGCACCCGAGCAAGGCGTCTCAGAAGCGATCAGAGCAAGGTCGTCGAAACGCGTGTTCGAAGCCTTGACGCCGACGTGTGCGCTGGAGGCGAGGAAGCCCTTGGGATAGGTGCCAGAAGTGGGAATGTACTTCTGCTTGGCCGGAGGGATGGAGCCCTCGCCGGGAGCAGAGTAGTTGCGCACCATGTTCTTCATGGCGGGCATGAAGCGCTGGAGGGTTGAGGGCCGGGAGGAAGCCATGTTGACAGCCCTGTCACTGTCCGTCAGCTCTCGGTTGGCAGTGAATGGAGGCCCAATTGGATGAGGAAAGCACACAGTACCTTTTATAGCCGAAGCTCGAGCTCCGACGGCAACCTGCAAAGGGTCTGACTGGTGTGAGGGGTTTAGACTCACCACTCGCGCATGCGACTCACTCGGAAAACTTCCCAGCTCCCCCGATGACGGAGCGCCTTATCGCCGCCCGCACCGAGGCCATAGCTCACACGTGCCGATTGGGCCACGACTTTCCATTGGCTCGACGATCGCCGACGCGTTTCCCTGTCGCGAAGCTGCGCCCGCCGGAATGGTCAACAGCTCGTCTGCAGCCCGCGCTGCCTTCTCTGCGCTTGTCGGCTCCTTCAGACACCAGGATCCCTCCGAAACGTCGCCAATGCCCAGCGCAAAGAGGAAGCGAGGCGCTGTCGACCCTGAAAACACCACCCCGCGAAAACGACGCGCATCGCCGCTCGATGAAAACGATGAGGACGAGATAGCTCTTACTCCTTCGAAGAAGAGCACGCCTTCGAAGCACCACACTGCGTCCGAGACGTTGAACAAGAGCCTTGCTCGTGCTAGGCTCGATGACGAATCCAACGGCGCAGTAACGCCTCGGTCACAACGAAGAGTCCTATTCGCAACACCTTCGAAACACGACCACGACGACGAGGACACTCCTAATGGCACTCCGACTATCGTCAGAAACGCAGACAGATCTGCGCGCCGGAAAAGTGCTCGAAGGCTGCTACAGCGCACCATCGACGGGGACCAGAGCGACGAAGACATAGAAGATGGGGATGCCCTGGCCCGGCAGATCTGGGACGAGGAAGAGGCAGATGAGCTGGGAGAGGACCAGGAGGTAGCTGCAGTTAATGAGACAGCTGCAGTCCCGGAGACGCCAACAAAACGTGGGCGTGGGAGGCCCAAGGGGAGTAAGACGAAGAAACAGCGCAGCCCGACACCGCCGCAAGACCTCCCGCCGCACGAGAAGTATTTCTGGCAGAACCGCCCAGGAGGAACCAAGACATCGAATAACACTCTCCCCTCACATGTCCTACTAAACCACGATGAGTACTTTGCTCAGATGCAGAAATACGAGGACCCACATGAGGATGATATGGCCTATCTACACGCGCTGCACTCCCGCTCCTTCGACCAATGGGTGTACGAGCTAGAGAATGGCTTCAACATATGCTTGTATGGCTTCGGCTCGAAGCGCAGGCTTGCTGAGGACTTTGCGGCCCATCTTTATCACCACCAAAGCTCTACAACGAACTCCACTCCCCGGATCGTAATTATCAACGGCTACAACCCGACTCTCACCCCGAAGGACATCCTCACCACCATCCTCACCTCACTCCTACCCTCCAGCGTCAAGCTTCCCGCGACGCCTCCCCTCCTCCACGCCCTCCTCCTCACCACCCTTTCAGCCAAGCCCCCCGTCATTCCCCTTACCCTCATAACCCACGCCCTTGATGGCGCCCCTCTCCGACGCGCCGCAACCCAAACACTCCTCGCCAACCTTGCCTCGCACCCCCACATCACCCTGCTCGCCACCGCCGACACGCCGACCTTCCCGCTCCTATGGGACCTTGGCACGCGCTCGGCACTACGCCTGCTCTTCCACGACTGCACGACCTTCGCGTCCTTTGCGCCCATCGAGCTCGACGCCGTCGAGGCCGTCAACGACCTGCTCGGCCGCAGCGGCCGCCGGGTCCAGGGCCGCGACGGCGTCGGTTTCGTCCTGCGCTCGCTACCCGAAAACGCGCGCGGCCTCTTCCGCATCCTCGTCGCCGAGCAGCTCGCCGCCAGCGCAGATCTCGACGACGATGCAGCTGCTGCGGCGCTCGCGGCGCAGGCAGCTGACGATGACGACGAGGACAACTTGGGTTTTGCGGATGTGCCGCAGACACCGAGTAAGAGGGGCAGGGGAGCCAAGAAGGCGGCGAAGGAGGCGGCGCTACCTTCGTCGACGGCCCCCGTCGTCGGTGTGGAGTATAGGGTGCTGTACCACAAGGCTGTCGAGGAGTTTGTCTGCAGCAACGAGATGGGCTTCCGCACGTTGCTGAAGGAGTTCCACGACCATCAGATGATCGAGAGTAGGAAGGACGGGGGCGGCGCAGAGAGGTTGTGGGCACCGTTCCGCCGGGATGACCTGGAGGGGTTGTTGGAGGAGTTGGTGGAGTGAGTGATCGTTTTCGCTCTCTCACGCTCCTTTTTGATCAGTTGTTGGTGGATGGGAGCTCGACTGCATCGCGGGCGTTAGGGTGTGAAGGGGGAAATACTGATATACTGCATGAGAAAGCGAGCATAGTTTGAGGTGGCAACATAGCATGTTTGGAAGATACCAGAGCACCAGATAGAAGTCATACTTATATTACAAAATCAAATTCGGTCAAGAGAATCACCATCCTATCTTGACGAAAGACTTTTTTTTTTTTTTGTAGACCTGAAGAAAACCGCCGGAACACCCGGTGATTGCTTCATTGTACCCAAAAGCTTGCCATTCCTCCTGAGACATTCCCGCCCATCTACCTGCGCGCATCACTGTCCTCACCAATTGCGATCTCATGCAGGTCTGCGATCAAAGCCCTGTGGCGCGTTTGAACCTTGTTGCTCAACGGCATCCTCACATGGCTGTGAGCTTGAGGTAAGTGCAATCGCGACACTGGTGGCATCAGAACCCAGGGGATTCCAGCACTGGGTAGGTGAGAACAGTTCGAATCGGGCCGCCACTGAACTGGTGCTGGGTTGATTTGAGCATTCGGAGAACCAGATACGACCGCGGGTCTACGAAGTCGATTGTCCGGTGCGGCACTGAAGGTCCCATCGTCAACTTGTCTGGGGGGCTGCATGGTACCTAGTGGACTATTCCAGGAAAGCTTGCGTGCGAAAGCCTCAAGTGTATGTGTGGGACACTCACATTTCCCGTTACAGTAACTTTCAAAAGATCTACACATGTTGTTCTTTTTTGGGAATGGAAGCGTTTTGGTGAGAAGTTCGTGAATGATGATACCAAGTGACCAAACATCCACAGCTACTACGTGTCCGGGGCTGTCATTGCTTTCCTGTCTTGCGAAGCTCATCCTCTGCGGTGCGCAGTATTCCTTCGAAATCATTCCACCCGTCTGTAGGCAGTCACCCTGAGTAAATCGTTTAGCGATTCTTTATGCCATTAACCCTAGTCCGTCCCTTTAGTCAACCAGGTTGCACATACCAAAATCCCCGATTTTTACACGGCAGTCAGGACCAGCGAACGCTATGAATATGTCTTTCAAAGCGATGAGTACTCTATACACAGAAGACGAAGATTAGAGCTTACTGCAGGCTTTATGTCCCGATGTGCGAATTGCTTCTGATACATGACATCCAAATTGCAAACGGCGGAGCAGCTGGCAAATTACAACTTTGACGTCGTTTTTCGAAATTGGTGTATGGCGTTGCTTTAGGTAGCAGGCCAGCGATATCCATGGTCAGGCCCGGCTCCTCGTTGGTTGCTTTTCCCTTCACGCCGACGGTGGAAATGGATGTCACTTGTAGGGGGGACGAATCCGTCACCGTTCAAAAAAAATCTGATACTTTGTCGACCCCGCAGAGCTCCTCAGCCTCCAAGACAAACCGATACATTTCTCCCAAGCCGTGCTCTACGTTCGTAACGCTCCCGGCGAGCGAGTACTCGTCGACAAAGCCCCCGGTCCATGAACAAAGAGCTTGTGCAGTCTCTTACTGAAAGGTTCAGCAGAATGGATCCCTCAAAGACAAACCTACTCATTTGCCAAGGGGTGACCGAGGGTGACTCATCCTCGTTCCAGTTTGTCTTCAACATTCCAAAACACGCCAGCGAAATCCACACGCTCCGTTCCGGCTTTCTCTGGGATCAGACCAATACCTACTCGGTCAGCGAGCGCGTCAACGTCACGAGATCCCTGGTGGGCAGCATCATTTTCCTCCATCAAGCCCATTTTGTGCACAAAACCATCAGACCAGAGACGGCGCTCATCTGCAAGACGGAAGAGGACAGGGATGTCGCTTCTCCTGTGTTAGGCACTCCGTTCCTGATCGGCTTCGAGGAGCTGCGCGACGAAGATAACATAACGTCGCTGAAGGGCGATGACCGGCGCGAGCGCAACATCTACCGGCACCCGCTGCGGCAGGGCGTTCAGGCGCAGGTCAAGTACATACAACGTGCGCTACGACCGCATCATCCCTACTAGCTGCTTCAACGCCCACTTCTTCTCGGCCAGGTGAGCTCGGACGGTGAAAGGAGTCGTGTTTGATGCATCGTCGTCATCATGCATTAACGTCGTCCACAGCCCAATCTTGAGCAGCCAGACGCCGAGATTGTACACGCGTGAGCTGCCGGGGCGGATGGACGCGATTCACGCGGACGTGGTGGTGGCGTGCTTGACGTGTTTGGACAGTGTTTAGGGACGTGCCGGACGGCGACGGCGACGGCGACCGGGATGGCGTCATTGTCGGGGTGCGGTACATACATTGAGCGGATATTGGAGAGGATAGAACAGATAATGGTGGTGTGAGTAGTAGTGAGTGGGCAACTGCGACAGGGTCCAAGGCCCTGCATGCATGCAGTACTACTTGCAAGGAAGTGATAGACGAGGATGGCCTGCCCAATCCGGCTATTCACAGTGGGCACTTCCCCACAACTGCACTTAAGCGCCGTTCCCGCGCAACGTGAAGACTGCCGACGGAAAGCGCTTCCCATCACTTCCCGAACCGGCGCTCGACCCGTGTGCTCGGGCACGCCCGAAAACCCGCTTCTTCTTCACCAGCACGCCAGGCCATCATCAATAAGGTGAGGGCCCCATCCGCGCTACCGTTTCACGCCCCACTACACTCCACCACATCAATACCAAACGGCAAGCAACTACCGAATTCCCGGCCCGGAGGTTCGAGTGACGTCGTCGAGCCGCGTTCGTCCAGTGCACTGGGAAACCAATCATCTTATCATGTGATCCGGTGCACAGCAAACCACCCCGAGAGTCCACCGAGCTGCAAGTACGTGTTATTCGCCACCACCATCATCCACTGCAGAAGTCATTCCACGCTCAACAATCAGCGCAACAAGCTAGTATGGACATGTCGCATGATCAGAGTGGTCGAGAATGGTCTCAATATGCAGGAGAAATCGGTTGAGGCGTTCGTAAGAACGTTGAAGTTAGAATAGTGGATTGCAGCAAATTGATTGAGTCCTCTTACGTGCGCAGCTGAAGCAAATGTCCGGACATGCATGTGAATTTTATGGGTCATTTTGCGCAGGCAGTTGAAGCGAGCATCCGGACGTAGATGTGAGCTTGCTGGGCCCTACTATTACATGGACAGCTGAAGTAGATGTCCGGACGCAGATGCGAGGGTGAAAACTGTACATGTGCATCCAGACACAGGATTCAACTACGCCCGCAAGTAGGGTAAAGGAAAGTTCGAAGTCACAGTGGAAAATCATGTGGAAGCAGTTTTGCGACTAATCTGTATATTTTGCTTTTCTGTGGTTCTAAACACCAGGGGTATGCCATGCTGTATCGAGCTATCCGTCTTTTTCATGAACGACGGGACATGAGTCTGATAGAGCACCCGAGCGCGAGTGACGTTACACGCTCGAATCCGTACTACCATCCATGAAACAACTTCTGAAGCCAGCTGCGCCAAATCATTGGCGGCAGACGTGTCTGTAGACCAATCTTGCAGTCTATGGTATCATTCGGATAAGGAAAAAAACAGGGGAAAAAAGTCCCAAATGCGCCGCGAATGTATTAGGCGGCGCAATAGGGGGGTAGTACGAAGAAATCAAAAACGCCAAGAGATGCCATCCATCAAGACGAACATCAATGAGGCTGGACAATCAAGTCCTGCGAGATGACTGCTGCTAGCAGCAGGGAAGAAGTCGAACGACGAAAAGGGGAGCAAGCTCCGCCTTTTACACGTGCTGGGTGCCGTTCTCCACCTCCTTCTCGGTGTGCTCGGCCTTCTCGTTCTCGTCGCCGCTAGTGGCCTCGTCGCCGGAGACGAAGCCATACTCCTTGGCCTTGGCGTCGATCTCGTCGTCGGAGAGGAACGGCAGCTCCTTGGCGGCGGTGACGTAGCTCATGTTCTCGAGGAAGCCCTTGGCGAAGATCAAGTCGATCTCCTCGAGGGACCTCATACGCGTCTCCGGGTAGAAGAAGTAGATGATGGGGAAGAAGCAGGCGTTAACGACGGCGAAGAAGAGATAGGTACCCCAGCCAATGCTGTCAATCATGACCGGAACGACCATAACGATCAAGAAGTTGAACAGCCAGTTGGTAATAGTCGACACAGCGTTCGCCTTCGCGCGGGTCTTAAGCGGATTCACTTCGGCAGGATACTTCGAAACGTTAGTTCTGGGCTTCATTTATCATAGGGGGGTGTAGGGGATCATGGTGGGGTGGGTGGGGGATCGGGGGGTTGATTGTGGACTTCATTTATCATAGGGGGGGAGGGTACTTACCAGCCAAGGCAGCGGCAACCACGTCGCACCGAAGAACGCAATGTAGGTGAAGAGACCAACAGCGGCGCCCTTGGCGTCCTGGGGGTTGCCAGGAATCAAGCAGGCGAAGACAAGGACCATGGACAAGCACTGGCCAACGGTGCCGATCAGGAACAGCTTGCGGCGACCAGTACGCTCGATCAGGAACCAGGAAGTAGTGGCGAAGATGGAGTAGACGATCATGTTAACACCACCGAGGAGTAGAGACATGTCGGTGGTCTCGCCAATGGTGTCCTCGAACAGAATGGGGAAGTAGTAGATGACAGCGTTGCAACCGCCAAGCTGCTGCATGAACTGGGACGAGGCACCGATGAGCATGCGGCGGCAGTGCTGGGTCTTGCCGCCAGTGAAGAGGTCGCGGTAGCTGGTGTTGCCACCGGCGTGGCCAGAGGCGCGGATACCGTCCATGATGATGGAAGCCTGAAGCTTGGTCTCTTCGTCATCGACAGTGAGACCACGGAGAGCGGCGATAACCTTCAAGGCATCGTCGGGACGGTCCTTGCTAAGCAGCCAGCGGGGCGACTCGGGTAGACCGATCATGGCGAGGACGACAACCAGACCGAAGAAGATCTGGAAGGCAATGGGGAAGCGCCAGCTGAGGTCCTGGTTGCCGTAGCTGCAACCATAGTCGATCCAGTAGGCGATCATGGTACCAAAGGCAATGATACCGCCCTCAATGCAGATCAGCAGACCTCGGTTGGTCGACCTGGAACACTCGGCCTGGTAGGTTGGGATCGTCGAAGTGTTCATGCCGTTGCCGACGCCGGTGATGGTACGGCCGATGATGAATTGAGCCATGGCCTTGTTGCCCTTGACAGAGGTGATCTGAATGATGACACCGAGAATCATGATAGTGGCGCCGATCATGATACCCTTTCTGCGTCCAAGCCTGTCGCCGTACATCAACATCACGATGGCGCCAAGAAGACAGCCAACTTCGTAGATGGCAGTGACGAATCCCTGGTAGGTCTTGTCGTTCAAGGTCTCAGGGAAGTAGGTGTTGAAGGGCTCCGAGGCGATGATGCCGGACATGACACCCTGATCATAACCGAAGACTGGATAGAGAGAACAGTCAGCCTCAAGGCGTCGAGTGCTCGGAAAGATGAGAACTTACGCAGGAAACCGGTGGTAGAGACGATAGAGACAACCATGCTGAGGGTCTTGCCCCGCATGCCCAGAAACTGGGGCATCTTCACGTTGACTTCCGTCATGATTGCGAGTTGCCGGCCGGAGGATAGATGGTCAGGAAGGAACTGAACTCAGCGCACTCGGCGCGGGAGGGCACAGCGGTTTTAAATGCTGTGGTCTCTGGGAGCCGGCCAGAGGTCGTGCAAAGTTGGGCTGCTCGGAACCGGGGAACGAGGCTCAGCACGTCCCAAGGCTGTGTGCGGAGAGGGTATCAAAGAACAACAACGCTGGCACGATGGGGTAGCGCATTATCCGGGGGAGACGGCGCTCTTAAGTGCTCGCAGCGCGGCGGGCTTGAGGCCGGCAGCGCAATCCCTGCGTGCCCATGTCGGGATGCCTGGGCTCTAGCGCAACGGCTTTTTGCAGAGACTGCTGGTGGATGCAACATCGTTTCCCAGTCGGTACCAAGGAGAGCGAAGCGTCGGGTTGGGCACGGGAGGTGTGGACGTCATTGGCCGGGGATAGTGGCCCAGGCGGGCTTAGCGCAGGCCGGTGTCTCCATGTGGGGGCTGGCTGGCGCGCCTTTCGCGGTGGACCCTGTGCTGAGGCGCTGGGTGCGCCCGTCGCCGCTCTCCATGGCGGGTGAGAGCCGATCTGCAGCCCAGCACTGGAGTTCGTGCCGGGCGGCCAAGCGCCCCCCAAGACGCCCAGCCGGCCTTCGCTGCACCAAGAAACTATGCCGCGCGCCCGGTCCGCCTGGGCACTCCTTCGCACGCCTTCGCCTCGGCAAAGTTGCTCGCGCGCGCCGTTTTGCCTCAGCCCAGCGCCGCTCTCCCGCTGCAGATGACGTCGGCTGCCCGCTGCGCCGGCTGACACGAGCCCTGGCCCACGGCGCAAACCGGGTGCGGCACTCGCCCGGCGGCCGGGGCCTGCGCCCTCGCCGGGCCAATCAGTCTCGCGGATCCTCCGCCCTGGGGCGCGGCGGACACGGCGTTTCGCAAGCGACCAAGGGAGCGAAAGGTGGAGAGGAGGAGAGGAGCGGGCCCACCACCGCTGAGAGCAGTCGTCGCTTCCCTGCCTGCGCTGTGGGCCGCGTCCCCAGTGTTTCGTGGATTGATGACGAGCCTGGCTGCCGAAAGGGACGCCTTTTCCGGCCGCCCTTCCCCATCTTCTCGAGCCACCGCTCCCCGCGTGGTGCGAGCATCTCAGATATGCGTATCTGGCGCGCCGGCCCAACCTCGCGCCAACCAACGCCCTCACCGCATCTGCCACGCGCGCTGCAGCCCACCCGCACGCCCGCTCGCGGCACCGCAGCCAAGCGCGCGCTGGCACCCTCGGCACTTGCCCGATACTGGCAGACGCGTGGGTGCGATGACGGCTGAGTGGTGCGACACCATCTTCCTGGGAGATGCGCGTCTCCATCGTTCATCAGGGTCCTGGCCTCGGTCCTCCGCATGCGCCGCATGCAGCAGCGCCGCCGCCTGACCGCCCTCCCCAATAACCCATCCCATACCCACACACTAACGCGACAGAATCCGCCGACTTTCCCCTTTGGTGTCGTTCCGTACAAGTGCGCACGCACCGATGCCTGCTGCCGTGCCGCACGTGAGACGCGAAAACAGCGCGCACGCAACCCACACCCATGCCCGGACAAGCATGTTTGCATGTAAGGCCAACAGCACGGCCAGACGGCAGTCGGTCCGACCGTCACTCGCTGCTCGAGATGGAGCTGTGATGGGGATAGTCGCGCGATGTATGACGACGATGCATTCCCTTTCCGTGTCAATCACGACGGTACTTGGAAAGCCAGCCAAGTCGCGAAGTGAAGTTTTTTTTCCTTGATTCTGATTTGCGGCTGGCCTGACGGCTGGGCAAGCGAAGAGAAAACAAGAGTCGGCAAAGAGCCAGGGCTCCCGCCTTGGGCGTTGCTTGCCGCTGTCTGGGCGTGCGTGGCGTCCTCTGGGCGCTGCGCGTGCAAAGTCTTGCGCCGTCAGTGGCTTGAGGGGAGGCGATCGTTGCTTGTCCTCGGTGCCGTCCGCGAGTCAGCCGCCTTCCCGATCGATGCTCGGAGATGGAGCCTCTCGACACGCTGCTGCCGGAGCATTACGTCGCACTACCCAGGAGTTGGCGCGTGTGCTGACAAGTGACAAATGCTTTGCCCATACACACGAACGGCTGGCGGTTGCCGGACGGGCGTTCGGAACCGTTGCTCTTGGCGGCCGCTGGCCTTGCCGGTGAGACGTGAGATGAAGTAAAAGTTCTGTCAACGCCTTCGAGTTTTCCTGGAGAATCCCTCCGGCACTGGCCGACTGGTAATATCGGCCAAACAGGGATCGGAGTCGGCCAGAGGTTTGAAATAAGCATTGCCGGAAGCGGCAGCAATCGCCGAAGCACCTTGTATGCAGTGAGCTGGGATGATGCGGCTTATGTTAGGCGTATGTGGTGGCCGCGGGAAACCGAATCCCGTTTTCCAAACTTCGACACGGTTGCAAGACCAGTGCAAACACCCGTCACTAGCGGTGCCCTTTCATTTGCTCGGGGAGGAGAGGTCCTCCTCGAGGCGGCTCGTTCAAAGTCTGATGAAGTGCATTTCGGTTCAGCCAATCGGCCCACCTGGCGAGCATACACTGAACTACCGTCGCCCAAAATGAGCGAAGATATACAAACGTCTTGAAGATGTCGTGCATGGATGCTCTTTGCTTCATGTAGGGATGGATGTCACGGGCACCACAAAACAGGCTCTGGTCTGTTCTCCCTCAAAAGTTTCTTCCATCATCGACAGCGCTACGGCAGCGCCAAAGACGCGGGAGACCCATCAACCAGGGCATCCAAACAGACCGTTGAGGATGATCTCCCACCGCTGAATGCAAGAAACGACCGGGATGCCGTTCATCAAACGCTCTTGCCTGCCAGGAAGATGATGTAAGATGGGGCCTTCACACCAGAGCTGCCCCATAGCGACTCTCAGAAACAGACAAAAGAAGAGAAAATCTTGGGGCCTAATGCAGGTAGGCCTCTCGGGCGGCCAACTAGCCAGTAGATCATCCGTGCGAACAGCTTCTCTCAGCCACTCGATGCGCCGGTGCTCAGTCCGCCGACCAGCACATACTCCCCGTTACCTGGGCAAAGCAGTAGTATAGGAAACCGTGCAGCCGGTCCACGGTAGTTATTAGTATGCCTGCATGTTCGTTGCCCGTTCGGCTTCTTCCCGTCTCTTTTGAATCTTCCCCTTACCCAGCCGGTGGAGTCGCAAAATCTTTTTTTTTTCGTCCTTCCTTTCCGAGGTTTGCCTTGTGCCCCTCCCACCCCGCTCTCCACACTTCCACCCCACCACATCTCCGCCATGCCAATACCAATGCCAATACCCCTCCGCTCCGCTGCCGTTGTCGCCCTTTCCTTGTGTCTCGGCACAGTTGCATCTCTGCACTTGGCGCCATGGCCGTCATCCAACTCTTGATTTGTTCCTCCTCTTACCGCCCCGCACAGTCCATCTCCATGTGTAACCTTTCTTATCTTTCCAACCCACAAACCAATCAGTCATATACATTTTATCTTGCGGTCGCTGCAAACGAAAACGCGGGGTGAACAGGCGAGAGACGCAGGTGCGCTCTTGAGGGGCGGGCGCGCGGGAGCACGACGTCGATGCGGCACGGATATCGCGTGGTGTGTGGTGCCATCCGGCGGCCTCGCGGTTGCGGTCGTAGACGAGCAGGATCGTTGTCCGTGTGCGATAAGAGCGATCCAGGAGTCGCATCCGTGCTGAAGGTAGGCGAGGGGCGGGCGGCGGATGGGCCTCGGCGAGAGGGCGTTTGCGTTTTCGTTTTCGTTTCATCGTTGCGTGGATATGTCTGGTTTCGGTGTTGCCGTGGGGCAGAGGGCCTGCGGACGAGCATGTTTCGCTTTCTTCAACATTGCTGTTTCCGTGAGAAGAGCACTGGGCGACTGCAAACAGGGTGCACAGGGAGAGAATTTGCGGTGTTGAGAGGAGCTGGAGTGCTGCTGCGGGAGACGGCGGAAGTTCAAAGTTCCCTCAAGCTATGCGTTCATGGTCCAGTTTTCTCAGCCCCTCTCATGATGTCTGTACCCCATAGGTTGCGTCACTGTAGGGCTACTGGCGACCTCACTGCTCTCTACCGTCCGCTGGAAACACCACACAGCTAGGCAGCTGTAGTTTTCTGCTACTTCTGCAAATGTCCCAAACCGAATTTCTGGATGGCTGCGATGGGTTAGGCGATGCGGGAGGGCGCCATCCGACGGGCCGCAACCACCCGCATCACGTGCTACTCGATATGGTAATCAGCTTGAAGTTGGTGACGCAACGAGCGCAACAGGTTTCGTCGCGACTCGGACATTGCCAGTCTCGCTCTGTGGCTCCGCAGCAGCCAATCCGTAAATCCGGTGCGCTCCGAACTACCTCCATCAGAAAGAGTGATGCTCGACGCGAATTTCCGAATTCCTGGGGATCGGCTGGCGCTGACTGATGCACGCATGTGAGAAGTGGAGTCTGGAGTGCATGGTACGGGGGACGATGATCGAGGGGGAGCGGCGGCCAACAGAAACCGCCACCACCACAACAACTGACTACCGACGCAGACACCCAGGTGACCCGACAAAGCTCCCCCAACAGCCGGCCTTGGAATCCTTCGCCCCAAGGTCCCCACATTTCTCCCACACCCCGAGAAATTTCGATCCACGGGGAGAGGCCTGCACCGCGCGTTCGTGTCCGCGGGTTTTAGGCGAGCATGTGGAGTAGTGACTATCGATAGGTAGGAAAGCAATTGCCGACCGCAGCTCCGTGAACCCCTGGGACCGGCGTGCTGTCAACCTGGCAGCACCCCAAACACTCGGACATCCTGCCTGACCGGAATTTCTATTCTGGTTGCCACGCTATTGACCTCCTGCATTTACTACGGAGCAGCTCACAACGCATCGTCGCATGGATCATGCGGGCAGAGCTGCCACGAAAGCAGCTCTCATTCCTTGGGTATCAGTCCCGGCCCAAAGGCGGCTATTGTACAACCCCTGAGTCCAATTCGTACACTTCTCAACCTTCCTTCACCTCTTCGTTGCCCCTCGCCTTTCCCCATGCTGCTTCAAATCTGCTGTCCTTCTCGATCAGACTTGCCTCTCCGCCAAGTGCGCCGAACGCAGGCTCGTCGACAATCCATCCTCTGGCCGTAGTCGGACGCGTCTCAGTGCCTTTGCCAACATCCTCCGGCGGCTCGAAGTCAAAGTTGCTGCTATACACCACGGCAGCAAATGCCTCGAGATCACGCACGTCCTCCATTGCCGAGAGGTACTCATTGTTCGTGCCGCTTCCAATCGCATGTGCTTGACGACAGAAAATCGCAAGGGTGTTCGCGACCTTGGTCTTGGCCGAGTTGGGGTCGGTAAGCTCAATGACACGGGCAGAATCGGCAGATACAGGCGGCAGCTTGTACGAGAGCGTGGCAATCTTGTTATCGATTAGGACAGAGAAGGTCGTGTCGAGAAGAAGTGTTAGGACGTGAGCAAAGGATGGCGACTCGATGATGTCAGACGTCTCGTCAAGCAAACGGCGGAGAGGAGTGGTGTGCTCCGGATTGGCCGGATTCTCCTCGCTGGCCATCCCAGACTCTGAGAGCACGTAAGACTCCTTGTCAGCCGGAGGAAGAAGGCATGCGAGCCATTTCCTTGTCCTGTGATACTTTAGTAAACGTCTTAGCGCAACCCGAGGAGATGACTCACCTTCGCTCCTCCTCTGTTGCACCTTCGACCTTCTTTCGCACCTCGAGCGTCAACTCGGAAAGCCTCTCCAGCGTAATCTCTTCACGCGGATTCAATGGCCCGAACACGTCCATTACGGCTGAAACCACCTTCTCCATAATGTCCTTGCAGCCGCGGTGCAGCAGCCACCAACTGAAGGAAAGATATTTGCGGTTTGTTTCGAAATCATTGCCATATGCCTGCTCGGCATTGTCATCGTCATGATTCTCTAGACTGATACCGGTACCATGCGCGGGAGGCGAGGCCAAAGTGACGACGCTGGCCAAGTAGTTGCGACGACCAAGGAGGTTGAGCTGGATGCGAGTGAGGAGTGTGAGGAGTGACAGGGTGTAAAGCAGGGTGAAGGCCCGCGCAATAGCTACAAAGGGTTAACAAGAAGCCTTGGCAGGGACCGAGACATGCAAGCGCCTACAGTGAATCTTCATGTCGTTCCAAAGTTGAGCCTTGCTCTTCTTAGGCTTCGGGGGAGCCAAGGAAGCTCCATCGCTGTTTCCTTCGCCGCTACCATTGCCAACAACCTGGCTGGCGTGCACGATGCTCTCGCTCTGGAAGCTCCTCAGGCTACGGCTGTCATCGTCGGCCGCACTCGGAGCCTCAGAGGGCGCGTCGGTGGAAGCGATGTCGGACGGCGCAACACTGCGCTGCAGACGCTCAGCCTTCTGTCTCTGCAGCTCGCTCAATGTCTGCTCGACGGGCAGAGCCTGGAGGATGTTCTCGGTGGCGGTGGGCAAGATGGCGAGGACGGTGAAGGTGCAGTCTTCCTGGTTCTGCTCGAAGCGGCGGCGCAGGCTGTGAGATGGTCGTCAGCGCGCGTGCTCTGGAGGCCGATGGCAATCCGGGGTCGCACTTCTCGCGGGCGATGCGCTCGTCGCCCATGCGCTGGCGAGCTTCGGACAGCTTCCCCAGCAAGTACTGGCCGGCGAGGTAGCCAGCGCCGAGCACGCCGGCGCCGATGGCGAAGTTGGTGCGATTGCGCCGGAACCATCGGCGCGTAGCTGATATCATAGTGCTGGCTGGCGTGTCGGTCGCAGCTACATGCTCTGTCAAGTGATGGGGGTCTCGGAGGTTGGGGTGTGCGCGCGACCAGGTTGAGCGGGCCGAGGCTCGCGCGGGCTGGAGCGTGACAGGCTAGCCCTGAGACTGAGCGTGGAGTGAGCCGGAGTCAGCTGGGCTGGGCTGCCGTGTGAAGATTGCCAGCCCAAAGCCCCGCGGACGGCCCCAAGGACACCCGACTCTGACCCCACTGTAAATCCGTCATCGCAACCTCAACACCTCCGTCCACGTCCCCGGCCGCCCACTTTTGCTCCCAGTACGCCTGCTGCAAACCAGCCAGCCAGATCTTCCCGCTCCCAGCATCCCGTCCGCAAGTGCTCGACCCCGCGAGCGCACCCCGCCATGGAGCCGCGCCGCACCCCCGAATACGTACTCGAGGTCTTCGCGGATCCCACCTGTGTCAAGGACATTGTCAAAGGTACTTTTTCCTTTGCTGGCTGAACCTTCGCTCTGCGCGCGGCTGCACGACGCCTGCTGCCCTGACGCGCTGCGGCGACACTGGGCGTCCAAAGTTGACACGCAGAGCGCAGCTATCCTGCATACCATCTTCTTCCATCGCTACTTCACCCCGGTGACTCCGCTGCACCGCGACCTGCTCGATCTGACGCTGCCGGCCATCGACGACGTTGACCTCGAGACCCTGATCGACCGTCGCGCGGCCGAACTAGTGCGCGCCCTCGACACGGGCGCTGGGCACCAACAGCGCGGCCGCGGCCAACTGGCCATACAGTTCTTTGAGAAGCGGCGGAGGAAGTCGTACTTCCCTTTCGGTGGCTTGGGCAAGGGGCGGGGCGACGAGGAGATCTGCTGGGAGTTATGGACGCTCGATGTCACGCTCGCGACGCCGCGGAGCGACACTGAGGTCATCAAAGTGAGACGCGCGATGGAGAAGAGCCTGCACAAGACGGCGCTCAAGATCGTCACCATCGTCAACCGCGACAAGGACCACATCCCGCCGATTACGACGACGGAGACGAACCCTTTCCCGTACCAGATTGTCGTGAACCCGCAAAGAGAAGGGTGGGGGCAGAGAATAGGCATATTCTGACGATGTCTCCACATGGCGACGTCTACACTTGCATTTCCAGGGCGTTTCTGTTACGAGCATTGTACGATGATGCCTGCATATCGGGAGTTGGGGCGGCAGAATCGGGCCAAGGAGTCTGCGGGGTGGTTGACTATACACATTTCGGTCTTCTTGAGATACCCCGAAACAAGCACGAAATACTATTGGGTATAATATCAAAGTCGCGTAGGACAAGTGTCTCCGAGTGAAACGGTCGTGGTCTCCTGGCCAGCTGGACTCACTTGAGCACCAGCTCCGAGGTGTTCTTTGAAGCAGTCGCTTACAGTCGGCTTTGCACGCCGAATAGAGTTTTCACGACGGCGTGGGGACATGTGGGCTGACTTGGTAGCACAAGACGGCCTTGAGCAGCGCAGCAGCCACACTCTTTGTCTCGACCTAGATGTTGAAGCAGAAGCCACAGATAGCCACACAAGGCATAGCAATCGAAGGCAGGGTTGATGTCGTCAGTGTAGCACGTGCGACAATCCTGCGCCCTCACTCTCCGCACAGCCACGGTACGCCAGCCAATCACACCCTCGTGAATTGCCTCGTTGGGAAAAGTGCCTGGACATGGGCTACCCTATTAAGCGCGAAGCGAGCGGCTGAGACGATGGGCATTCGCTGAGCAACTGTTAAAGTACAGCCCCTTCGCGCAGCCGATGGCTAGCGTGGATCTGTCTTTTGCTCATGTCATGGGTAGTTGAAGCCATCGTCCGGACGAGAATGTCGAATTAAAAATTCTACATACACGTCCGGACGATAGCTTCAACTACCTACGTTTTTTTTCTCTCTAAGAATGAGCTAAGGCATAGATACGCCATGTTCTGCTATTCTTCGCGCTAGCCATCGGCTGCGAGAGGGGGCTGTAGCCCCGCCAGCGCTGGGCGCACTGGATGAAGGTGATCAGCGCCCATGTCAGCCTAGCCACTTGTGAGCTTGGGCGGTGTTGGCTGTGGGATCAAAATAGCAACCTTTGCGCCTCTACGGCCACTCATTGGCTGCCGGTTGTGACGGTGACACCGAAGGATTCGAAGCAGTCCTGCTATATAACCGTCAAAGTCCCACCGATGCCTGATTCCCGAGACGGATCCTTAAATCTTGCTTGGCCTGCCGTCATTTTGCAGCCCGAGTGAAGCAGTGAGACGTCTATCTTCACGCTGTCCCCGCTTGACTTTCCACCCGACCAAAAAGCAAAACGAAAGAAAAAGGGCTCGATCGCGACGCACACTCGTGCCTTGTGCGACAGATAAACACCACGCGCAGAGAAATCGAAATCACCACCGGCACCCACACCGCAACCATGGCCCCCACGCAATCCATGGCGCTGTCGTTACTCTCGCTCCTCGCCGCACTGCTTCCCACCGCCATTGCGCAAACAACAAGCAGCTCCAGCAGCTCCGATTTCAACGAGGAGTACAACAGCACCAAGAACACGGTCGAAAGCGGCCAGAAAGCGGTCAGCACCGGCCTCATCGTCGTCATCGTTATCGTCGTCCTGTTGGTCGTCGGCGGGCTCGCGTCCATCGTCGTGTTCTGCTGCGTCATCCGCAGGAACAGAAAGCGCCGCCAGCGCCAGGCCGAGGAAATCAGCACCGCAAACCAGAAGGCCGCCGAGCGCCGCGCTCGCGAGGGCGGCTACCACGCCGCGCCCCAGCAGGAGGAAGGCGATCTCCAACCTTACCAGTACGGCCCTGCCGAGATGGACGCATATCAACCCCCAATGGAGATGGACTCGAGGGAAAGGGCCAAGGCCGAGATGCCGTAAACAGAACAGAAAAACAGCTGCATCACCGGGGGGTTTCTTGTGCGACGGATATTTTTTTGGGAGTTTGGCGAGGAGCCCACGGAGCCGCGTCTCCAGTTCAGAGACATCATCTCGCCTTTGCCATATGTCTGCGTGATGTTCTCCTATTTTTCGCTTGCTATCTTAACGTCTTCTCTCTCCTCACCTCGCAAACCACGCCGCCACTGAACATGAAACAGGGGCAGACGTTCTGATCCTTATAGCGGTGCCATGGCCGACCATGCCTCGATGACGTCAAATGGCGGCGACGAGAGCCAGAGCATTCGGCGTCTCGGTCACAATCCCATCTCATTGTCGGCATGAACGCCGGCTACGCCATGGAGCGTCGGAAAAACATATCCAGCTGCGCCACGTCGGGTTGTAACCATCTCAATTTGAAGTCATCTTCATTGAAGCTGGCTACTCTGAAAATCGTCCAAGTCAAGCATTGCACCGGCAATAGCTAAAGGATCAACTCGCCTCGCAAGGCATCAGTACTCCGCCTTTCCATGCCTCCATAAAAAGCACGCCAGTCGCATATCCCAGTTGCCGGAGAAGCCTTGTGCAAACGAGAAAGAGGATGAACGCCAAATCGCTATGCATGTCAGAGTTATGACACTCCATTCCACCCAGCAATGTTCTCGAGCTTTTGAATAGGAAACCGATCGAAGTCGATGAATCGTGAAACCCCGGATTGATGAAACTGTTTGCGATACCGCTTGTCCGCTACACACGCTGTGGGGAAAGGAAAAAAACAAAAAACAAAAGCTGCCACCCGACGGTCTCAGCCGGCCATGAGGCCCCGTGCAATTGCCTGTCGATGAAGAGGAGAGCTCTCATCTTCCCAGAAGTGTCGAGAATATGATGAACCAAGAGGTGGAGGATCAGGTGGCCAAGAAAGCCATCTTCAAAACCGTTGCTGGGTCCTTACAATTCGATCGCGTCTTCGAAGCTGTTTCCCTTGTCCTGGTACTTGGCGTTTGGAGTAATGCCACGTTCCTCGCTGTCATCGTCGCTTTGTGTCTCGTCATAGATATCCTCCTCATCGTCAATTATTTCCTCATCGTCTTCTTCTTCTTCATCCTCCTCGTCGTCGTCCTCGTCATCTCCTTCCTCTTCGTCTTCCTCCCCATCATCCTCATCCAGAATTGCCGGATCAACTTCATCTTCATCCATCTCGGTAGTCTCGAGGGCCTGAGCATACTGGTACTGGTCCTCGAATTGGCTGTTAAACTCTGCATGCTGGCCATACTGAGATTCAAAGTCTTCCGCGACAGACCGAGTCTCCACGGTGTTGCTGACCTCCATTAGTTCGTCATCATCGTCCATGTTGGCCGAAGCTGCTTCCATCTTGATAGGGGTCTGGCTTTCCTTGACGTCATCTTCATCGTCAGACGAGAGTATCATGATCTCGTCGTCTTGCGTACCCGTTCCGTTGGGTGTGGGATTCTTGGGAGGTTGTGTTGCGATGAATGGGTTGCTATCCGGAACGACCGAGGTAAACGACTGCAAGGAAGGCATAGAGCTATTGACCGGTTCAGGGGAAGGTACCTGTTGACGGTAGTTGGGCTTTGACGGCTTTGCATCGGTAGATACTTCGACAGCCTTTCCTTTGCCCTTTTCCGTGTTCGCCAGCCAACGAGCCCCGCCGTATTCCGAACGAGGCAGAAACTTGCTCTCCCGGCTCCAGTACTTGGGCACTTCTGTAGCTGCTGGCCGCGCTCCCGGAAAGACGGATGCGCGGAAGCTGCTGTACGACCGAGCAAGGGGGTCGGCGGTCGCGTTCTGAGCAGACTCTGACCTTTCTCTCTCGATCTGCTCCCGAATGTTTCGATAGTAGTCGATAGATTCAGACATGGATTTCTGGAGAGCACGGGCTTTAGCGATGGTCGGATCCTGGAGAGCGTACTCGTCGCGGGCCTCCTTGTTGACAGTACTCGGTGCACTGGTGACCGTTTCCGCGTAACGGTTTTCGCCAGTTGGGGTGCGGCTTTGACTGAGTCGATAGTCGCGAGTCCCCATCGCAATCCTTCTCTTCCTCTCAGGAGGGGTCACTGATTCGCTGTCACCATCCGAGAGAATGGCTTCCTCATCGTCATCGAACTCCCTGTACCGCTTCCTGCCCCTCCTATCACCATGCACGTCCTCGTAACTGATACCGAGCGCTCTGAGTCTGAAGTAGTCCGTCTGAGTGGTGCTGATGCGACCGGTGTAGGTGCTTTCCTTTGGAATAAGTGGATCCCCAGAGAGGAATCGCGCGCGGTGTCGAAGAAGTTGAGGCGGCTGTAGGGGGGTTTTCTTCGACTTTGAAACGCGGTGTCCGTCCTTGTTGGGCCCAAGAGCGTCGCACTGCATGCTGCTGCGACGACTGCTATTGCTTGGCGCTGCTCCAGACATCAGGTACGACTGATTCTGCGAGCTAGCAGGGCGCCGCATATCCCTCTCGAGAATGTCGTGCACTCCGAGGCTCGAGCTGAATGAGCCACGGAAGTGCTCACTACCGCGAGAGCCGTTGCTAGCAGCCAACCTTCTCATACTTGCGCCCATAGTGCTCTTGAACTCTTGCACGTCGGTCTCGATTCCAGCTGGCCCCCGTCGAGAGGCAGCGGCGTTTAGCGCGTCACGACGAGCCTTCCTTCGTTCACGTCCGCGGCGCCTGAGCTTTTCAGACCACCAAATGCTTCTCCACTTTTGGCCATACTTGGACGCAAGACTTTTTGCGCGGAATTCATCGGCAACCTTCCGGTTTTGCTCTACTTCAAACTCCCGCATGGCATCCATAATCACGTTGTGTGCCATATGCTCAACGAATTGGCTCAGCAATCCGACTTTAGGTTGCATGACAAGATTTTCCGTGATTCTGTCGATGGCTAGTCCTGCCTGCCTCTCCTTGCGGGCCTTATCTTTAGCAATGGCTAAAGCATTTGGTTGAGGCTGGGCAGGAGGCGCTTTCCGCGCTTGCGCTGGGGGCGGCGTAGGAGCGAGGCTTGACGATGGTGTAAAGCTTGGCGCCGCAGAAGTGAAAGTAGAAGCCGGGGTGAAACTCGAGGCCTGGAGAGGTTGGACGGGAGTAGCATTAGCTACTGATGGTGTGCTTGTGGCATTCCCAATTGAGAACGGCGCCGGTGGTTTCGAAACCGGCTCGACGGTAGGGGTGGGAGTAGAAAATTTTGAGGGGTTAAAGGCTCCAAGAGAGGGTTTTTGTGTTTGAGGTCCGAAATCCAGTGAGGTGGAGGGTGTAGTCGTAGGGAAGGAAGATGCAGGTGCAGGTCCTGGTGCCTGATCTTTGGCTAACGCAGAAGGTGCTGAGTTCTCAGCAGAGACTTGCGACGGAGTGAAGCCAAACGGATTCTTATTCTCGTCCGACTTGGCGGTGCTAGGAGTAAAGGAAGGGAACGGGTTGCCTGGCGGCGCAGCAGTAGCCGTGGTCCCCGGGGTAGAACTCCTTGTAGCAACGGGGGGGAAGCCAAAAATGCTGCTGGGCGGCTGATTTTCCTTTGTAGCCTCCGAATTAGAGGTCACGGGCGCGAAGCCCAAAGCGCTGTTCTGGGTAGACAGCGGCTGCTTGCCCTGCTCAAAAGGAGCCTTCGACGTCGGGAACAGAGATGGTGTCGTAGTGGAAGCCGATGACAGGAACGTTGGGGGCTTTGGTGGTGAGCCCGGAGGCGTGTCGCTAGGGTGCTCAAATGAGCTGGTCGGCGTCGTCGATTTTTGAGCTTGTGCCGGCTGACCGAAAGCTGAAAACGGTGTGGGCTGAGCACCGAGCTGGAATGGGGATGTTTGAGCGGTGGGTGTGTTTGCCGTCGCAGCCGCAGACGCAGGCTTTGCGAAAGGAGAGGGTGCCGCGGAAAACGAGCCTTGCTGAAAAGGCGAGGAAGTTGCACTGACGGTTGTCGGAGTAGAAGCTGCTGAAACAGGTGAGAATGGATTGGAAACAGAGCTTGGTGTGGACTGCATCGAACCTTGGCTGGAAGGTGTGCCAAAACCTCCAAAGCCTGTAGCTGGAGCTGGACTGGCAGGCTTTCCAAATGCTGATGGAGCAGCCGGTGCGCCGAAGCCAGGTGTAGCTTGAGCGAAAGAGTTTTTGGTTGTTGCGGCAGCTGCGGCGGCAAATGGATTTGCGGGTTGATTGAAGGACGAGCCAGGCGTGGTCATTGTTTCAGTGTCGGATTCGGAATCTTGGTTGACAAAGAGCGAAGGCTGGGCCTCATTGACATCGATCTCTTCAATCATGCCGCGCTCCTTTGCTTGTTTAATCGTCATGCCACTGACAATGGCGGAATACGTCCTGTTGAATCGTTTGGCTTCCACCACCATTTCGGAACGAAACTGCTTCCTTAAATTCGGGCTTGCTGACGGGAGGATCCTGCCGGGAACAGACAGGAGGTCGACATACTCGGTTCCATCTTCTTTCTCTAGAATTGAGAAGTTGTAAGACTCGCAAAACTCGCGCCCTTCTTCATAGTCATCGAAATGCATGACTCTCGCGATCTCATCCAGAGTCCAGTCTTCAACCTTCTTGTCACGACCCATCCGGTAGCCAGTCCAGATGTTGTTGAGTATGGACCGCCTGACCATATTGAAGACCAATTCGGCCACGCAGGCCATGAGATATGACACCTGGCTTGACTTGATAATGTTGAAGAACCTTCCCGCGTTCGCCTGGGCAATCGGGTGGCTGATTCTAGGATTCAGAGGACCAAGATCCTGAGAAGTGTCCGATGCTGAAGTGTAAATCTTCAGCGCTGTCTGTACGCGGTGATTCCTGACGATATCTGGCGGCCAGGATTGTATCCTATCCTCAATGTCCGGGACGATAGCTTCCATTTGGAACAAGATGCTGTACGAACGGAACTCTGGCTCATTGGGAGAACGGTACCGCGCCCGGTTCTCGTCGTAAAGGGTTATGAGAGTGAGAAGCGTCTTGTCGAGCTGCTCACGGTCTTGATGCCTATCGTATGACGGAGGGACCTCCTCTTTCGGCAGAGCCATCTGATGTAGGGAGAGAATATGGAAACGGGCAATGCGCTCGAAGCAATCGATCTGTATCCTGATGTCGGGGGTCTTTTTGCATTGTTGAATGGTAAAGTCGTTTCGCACGGCACGAGTCCGGTCCCAGAGGAACTTGTGCGCCTTCCCGAGATCGTGCTCAGAGAGAATGACATTGAACAGGTAGTCGCAGGTTTTTGAGAGTGTAGTCGGAGGTCGTAGGTCGGAGGGAAGCTGCTCTTCCAAGCCAGCAGCGGCGCGTCGGAACTTCTTGATCATGCGGGCTTCCGAAGGCTCTTTCGTGCCGGGCTCCTACAAGGGACGGTCAGAATGTGCCTCAGCCGTCCAAGTGAGCCGCGGATCATACCAATTCCATCTCCCAAACATCTTTCTGAACCACGCGTTCCACCCTCTCATACTCTGCGCACATGTCCGGGCATGTTCCCACGATCGTGATGGCATCTTCCAAGCGGCGCGGTTTATCGGGGTCCTGGATCAATCCGTTCGCGATCGCGTGTTTCCGTTCGAGAGCGCGGTTCGACTTGAGCTACAATGCGAAAGGGATAGAGTCATTCTAGTTCTTCTTTCTTGCGACCCGGCGGGAGGGGCAGGGTGAGGGGAGGAGAAGTCAACATACTGTTTCGTAACGCTGAGGCCATGGAAGGCCTGCGGTCGAAGCCGGCTGGAACCCGTTGGTCTGCGGGGTCGAATTGTTCGAGTGACGCGCCTGCGGACCTCCGAATGCTTGCTTCTGACGGGGGCCGGTGGGCGCGCCTCTAGTCGATGAGCCCCTCGCGGCACCGCGACCGCGACCACCGCGGAAGCTATGGCCGTTGCCTCCGTCACTATCGCTGGCATTTGCGGATCCACTGCGGCTGTTGTTGTGCGCTCCGCCGCGGGTGAAGGTCCTGGAGCGGGTAGGCTTCGCGCGGCCGCGCTCACCTCCGCGCGCTGACGACATTGCGGTCGGCAGGGTCGTGTTCCGGTTCAACGGTCGGTCGTGCTCATCGGGCGCGACGTGAAATCGAGTTCAGCTGCAGTGTAGAATGTGTCGCAGGAGAGAGTGGAGCCGGAAACGGTGTGTTGAGCGCGGGTGCGGCGCTTTGTCGCGACCGGGTGATGGTAAAAGGCACGCGAAGCTCTGAGCTTGGACGCCCCGCCAAGCACCAACTCCGCGGCCCCAGCCACAATTTCCATACTGGGAAACAATCGCTTCCTCATTTCACCTCACTTCCCGTCACCCATGGATTCTCCGTTCACAACGATGTCATCTAATATGCTAAGTAGTGTTTGTATTAGACCCGAGTGGTTTACCTCACCGGTTTTTTTTCTTTTTTTTTTTTTTTAAAAAAAAAGAGCGCTGCTCAGTTACACTACATTGCTCCATTTGGAGGGAAAGTGAAATCGTATGCTTACACCACAGCTTTGAGTACACCATCGAGAACGGAGTAAACTAGTAGTGATGTGCATGGGGATTCCTTACGAATAGTAATATTGGACGCGTAAAATTTAAATTGCATTTTGACAATGGCTCAAGATTTGATGAGTAAGAAGACCGAGATTGATATTAAGTACCACGACGCCCTGTTGTCACTGTAGCACCACATCTACCAGTGTTTAATAGTCAGATCGAACCCATACCACACACTCCATCAACCCCGTGCTCGTCTGCGCCACTCCCAAAACACCAAACAAAAGCTCGAAAGCTCGCTCGAACGCTGGACAGGAAGTAAGAGAAGAAATGAGGTCCATCCGAAATGAAGAAATAGTGCCGGGATAGAAGCAAGTGCGCGAACAAGAAGCAATTTTTATCCCCCAGACTCCTCTCCGACCGAGATACCCATAGGTTCTCGTAGAGTAGATAGCCAGAAAAAAAAAAGACGAACCGGAACTTTCAACCAGTAGATAGTAGAACAGTTTGCTTGCGCAATCCTGATGCGAATGTGCCATGCGGTGCGGATCTAGTAATCCAGCAGTAGGCCCGAGCCATCCCACCAACTCCTACGCTTACCGAAAGAGCATGATTGTTCCCAAAGAGAAAGGAGAAAATGGCAGCCGCGTAACGAGCTGCTGGCAGCTTTTCGCAGAACAACAAACATTGTTCAGACATTTCCACCCAGAGACCCAGAGAAGCACGCTAATGCAGAACCTTTGCCCAAAGTCGTTGAAGTCGTAGTCAGTCCGAGGAGGCGACCCCAGATCAATGCCGAGAAATCGCGAATGTAGGACGTCACTGCTAATCGGTCATGTCGGCGTCATAATTATACAGGACATTCGAGGAAACGCTGTCGTGAATTTCGTCAAACACGGGACTCGTCGCGCGAGAAAGAGGCCGGGCCAAAGGACGTTCCGACCTGGATATAGAAAGCTTGCGGTAGAGATGAAACCCTCAATACTGAGTTGGCGCCTACCCGTGGTAAGAGCCATTCAGGTTGTACTGTATGTTTGGATGACTCAACGACCCGGTTCGGAAAGTGTTACTGTACGGCGGCTCGTCATAAGTACTCGATTGGCTCCGTATCCCCGGCATTATGGACATGGCACCCGACACGGCCAGAGGCTGACCCATCGCAGGAGATGCTGCCGAGATGCCGCCAACCTGGGGGCCAGGGCTGTAGTTGTGTTGGGGCGAGAGTTGAGGGTTGTTGCCGAATGAAAAATTGACGGCGCCAGGAAAGTTCGTACTGGATGGGGTGGCGTAGGAGGTGTTGGAACTTTGTGCTAGCGAAGCAGTTGATGAGGGGGAGAAGGACGAATTAGACTGAACTGTTCGCCAGTCGTAATTCGATGGCTGGCTGACGTAGCTTGGGTCCCGGCTCATTGGATAGGTAGGGTTGTCCACGTAGTTCGAAGGTTGTTTCGCATCGAAGCCATACCTGTCGTCGTACATCTGTGGAGGCATCATGGAAGCTTGCTGGTACGCGGGTTGCAAGTCGCTTGCATCAGAAAACGGCTTTCCGACTGGCGGCACATAACCTCGGAATTCGTTGTTGCCCGCAGGGAAGAAGTTGTTCACCTGCTGCGGCGAGGGATCCGGAAGGCCGTTGGGGTGGGAGTAGTCCCAACCCTGATTCTCGATCTCCAAAGCCCTCGTCGACTGGACCAGGTCTTCTTGCTCTTGACCATGTTGCGACTTTTGAATATCCTGGACTTCTTGAGTATCGACAGAAGAATCCTGGCGCTGTCGTTTGCGCGATGAGCCGGTACTGGCCTTCTTGTTTTGGAGAGCGTGCTTAGGGTAGCACTTCATGCTGACCATGGTGTCACCATCTGACATAATAGGTTAGCTTCTCTGGTAGACTCGCAACAAACAACGATCAGCCAACTCACCACAGCCATCAGTGACGTAGTCAGACCAGAACTGCGCAAGCATGTAGATGTCGTTCAAGAACAAATCGCGCTTTCCCTTTCGGTCGTCACCATTGTGGTTGTCTTGATCGAATTGTAGGACACAGTCCTTGGTGGAGTGCACCAAGAGGTCAATGCCTCCCTCCTTCTGGGCTTGGTGTAACAGAATGTGGACACCGAGGACGAGCCGTTCTGTCCGCTTGCATTAGCCTCTGTGACACGGCGTCAAGGCGCCCGCTTATCGTCGCTTACCGGGTTTCCTGAGATGGTCAGGCTCCTTGTGCCGGACTTCATCCATGGTTCCACATTCGGGATGCGGCATCGACCTCCACCAATCTTCGTGAGTCGTCGGCCACCACGGGGGAGCAGCCGGGCCATCTTTGGGTTTGGAGCGCTTCTTTTGACCGGTCTTCTCCGGATCCTGCCTCTTCTTCTTGTCGCTACCGACATAAGGGAAATTCGACTGCTTCTTGGGCTCGATTGCCCTGATCCATGCCTTGAGAATTACCTTGCACGCAAGCTGTTGCATTTGATCGAGACGACGGCCCAGGATATCGAGCACCTGGGAGCGGTCCTCAATGGGAAAGCGCACGACCTGCTGCTCCTCGGGTTCGATGTCAGCGCCGACAGCATCGGACCAGTCCTCGTTTTCATCATCGTCGTCCTCGGCGAGACTCTGGTTGCGTGAGGTGGAGCGTTGGCGCTTGCGCGAGCGGGGGGGCTCGGTCGCCGGGCTCTTGATCTTGACCTTTGATTTTTCCTGCTGGTTGTGCACGCGCTGATTGGACTGCGACAGACTCGCACGGCGGCTCTCATCAGAGTCGGTCGTCACTTGACTCGCGACTTCGACCCACTCCGATGGTGCGGGCTCGTCACTGGCTGTGGCACGGTCAGCAAGGGCTCGTCATCTGTGCGGCCGGCTTCGGCGGCTCGTGCGGGACACAAACCGTAGACCTGCGGGCCGCCGCGGACAAACTGGGGCGGCAGGCTCTCGACCTGCGAGACGAGGGCGCGCCACTGCGGCGTGCGGGCCAGCTGCGGACGGACGTAGTCGAACTTCTCGGAGGGCAGGACAAAGGCGTCGCCCCTCTCGTCCAGGCCGACGACGACAAAGGCGTGGGCGGCGACGTTGCAGTCGCGGCGAAGGGTATGGGCGAGGGCGCGCGACGGCGATGGGGCCTAGCGATTAGGGTTAGCGGGGCCGTTTGCTGGCTGGCTGGCTGGGAAATGCGGGGTATTGGTGAGGGCTGATGAGGGCTGATACGCACGGGCGCCGTTCGCGGTTGTTGAGAGCTAACGCTCTGGGAGCTCATCCTGCTCGCCGCTGCTGCTGGAGGTGTGGCATCGAGCTTTGTTTTGGAGCTGGGCTGCGGATGCCATTTTGCGCTTCCGGCAGGCGCCAGCCTGCACTCGGCCGGGTACTGGACCATCGTAGCGGAGCGGCGCAAGAGGTCGAGGGCTTGTTGTTAAGCGGGTCGTCGATGCAAGCCAGCTCAGCACGAGCGTGCTCTAAGCCCAAACAGTGCGCGTTCTCCGCGACTCGTCGCATGCACCGAGGCCGCGGGTTCTGGCATCGCAGGTGTTAGTCGCGGGCGCTATCGCTGGTCAAGACTGGAAACATGGTTGACGGGACGGCGGGCGGGAGTGCCTGGAGGAGGGGACAAGAAACGGCTCGGAAGCAGCGCCCAACTTAAATACCAGCCGCCTTATCGGCGTGCGGATGCGGCTGCAATTGAGGGCCGGCCTACCTGAGAAGCGTAGCGTCCCGTGCCTGGCCGCGACGGGAGTACTAGCAGCGGTCGTCGCTTGGCGGCAGATCGTGGGCAATCAAGCGCTGAGGGCGAGCGCGGAGTCTGCGGAGAGAAATGGATGCGGACGGTGCTGGATCGCCACCAGCCTGAGTAGTGCGGGCACACACTGGCCGACAGCAGCGGCCTATCCGAGGCGGCGCGCGGGCGATCGGAGAGCGCGGCTGCTGCTGGTACGACCACAGGCGCGTGGCAGCTGATCTGGCGGGGAGAGGGAGTGGTAAGGCCGCGAGACGGAGCGCTGGGAAGTGAGATGGTGCTGCACGTGGGCGATTATTGGCGGAGCACTGTGCCGCGCGACACAACAAGATCGATGAGAGGCGTGATGAAACGGACGAGACGATTGGCGACGTTCGGAAGAGCTCCTCGCACAGCCTGGCCGGCGCCGGGCTGGTATAAGAAGGCCGCGGGACCATGCCATCCGCCCTCCAGCAGCAGCAGCCCAGCGACCCCCGCGGCACCCCCCGGGCGAGCGCAGACGAGGCGAGGCTGCGTGCGTGCGCGGTGCTACAAAACGAAAGAAAATTGCCAGGCCCTGTGGGGAGCGGCGCCCGGGCAAGAAGTGGCCGCTGGTGCTGGGGGCGCAGCCGGGGCGGGTCGGCGCCGCATGCGAGCGAGCATCGATCTCGCGCTGTCGAGATTGCCGGCCGCCAGCGGTGTGTGTGGGCGCGCACGCAGCATGATGAAACCCGGCGAACCCTGGCCTTGGCAACGTCCTGGGAGCCGTCGCGGACAGCCCGCTCCGAGGCGTCAGCGCGATCGAAGCGGGCGGCGATGCTGCGGAGAGGCCGGGGGGAGCCAGGTGGAGATCATCGGGACGCGCTTCCGCTGCCGCCGATTGCGTCTTGCGACACCTGGCCGCAGAACTCCACCGACCGGGGAAGGGCAAAAATCATGAATCTCGCGCCGCGGCGGCAGATCTGATGAGACCCATCGCATCGAGATAGACACGCAGCCCTCGAGATCGTAGTGCCCGCGCGATCTCACTCGCCCACAGGGCCTGCGCGCTAGCGTGACACCGCGCGCCGGACCGCTCGACTGCTTCCGCGCTGCCCCATACCGCCGCGCAGGACGGCAGGCCGTTTGACGCACGCTCTGCCGTCGCAGCCACCACACGCACCAGACCCTCGCCGTCCGCTGCCCCTTCGCCCAATTTGCCTCAGAATAGCAGACCGCCACGGCTCGCGTACCTGGCCTGCCGCGGGCCGCCCGCTCGACTAGCACCAAAGCATCGAGTCTACCAGGGCGCTCAGCCCTAGGAGCCGCCGTCCGCCCTCCCCGCAAAAGCAATGCGGACGCACTTGAAAGGAGAGGCGAGGCCAGCCGAGCCCCCGAAACGTGCAAGCAGCGGCAAACGGGCGCCGGGGGGCGGGCGTGACGGGCTCGACTGGGCCGGCTCACTCGCTCTGGGTTGAGAGCCCTGCACACGTCGGCGCAGCAGCGCGATGCGCCCCTGCTCACCACTTTCCCTTCTCAGCCCACTACATATTAGTGCTTTAGTACCCTATCCACCTACGTACAGCCATTCGCCGTCCCCCGTGCCTGCCGCCCGGCTTTGGCACACTCGCATCCCCGTGCGGCCTGGCCCGCTGGCGGCGACTTCCCGTTGGCCATCAGCGGCTCTCGCTTGACCGACGCGCAACCGCTAACCGGGCTGCCGGGCAGCAGCAACTTTTAGCATCTCACTGCGGTGTCACCGTCTCCACCGCGCCCAGCAGGTTCGCCTCCCTGACCAGCTCGTAGAAAAGACCCTTGCGCCGCACCAGCTCTGCCGGCGTGTCGAATTCGGCCACCTCGCCCTTGTCAAGCACCACAATCCGGTCCGAATCGAGGATCGTGTTGATCCGGTGCGCAATCGTGATAATTGTCCGATTGCTAAAAACGGGGCTCCGCAGCGTCGTCTGGAGCATTGCATCCGTCTCGACGTCGACCGCCGCCTGCATTTTCCCGCAACCCCCGTTAGCCGAGACTCGTTTCTTGTTTGGAGGATATGTCATGACAGCGCATCAACTCACCGTTGCCTCGTCCAGCACCAGGATGTTGCTCGGGGCGAGCAGCGCGCGCGCCAGGGACACCAGCTGTCGCTGGCCCTGGCTGAGATTCGACCCTCCCTCGTGTATCTGCGCATCCAGTCTGCCGGGCATGCTCGCCACATAGTCCTTGAGTCGCGCGTGATCCAGTGCGCTCCACAACTCTGTATCATCGTGGACGTGGCCTGGGTCCAGGTTGTCCCGGACCGTGCCCTCGAACAGCGCGGCGTCTTGCGGGATGATGGCAAGCCGGCGCCGCAGATCTAGAAGGCCAATGGTGCTTGTGTTCAGGTCGTCGATGCTCACACAGCCGTCTGTCGGCTCAATGATGCGGAAGAGGGCAAGGGTGAGCGAACTCTTCCCTGCACCCGTGCGACCAACCACGCCAATCTTCTCCCGTGCCTTGACGTCCAGGTTGATGTTTTTCAGCACCAGGTCCAGACCGGGTCTATACCTGGTGCTAAAGTCGTTGAATCTCACCGCGCCGTTGGACGGCCACGCGATCGGCGGCCTCTTCTTGGAAATGATCTCGGGCGCCTCGCTCGGCAAGCGAGCGTACTCCAACACACGTTCCACAGAGACGATATTTGTCTCAACCTCCACCGTCTGCCGGACGATCCAATTGAGTGATTGGGTGATCTGCAACGCGTAGGACATGGCCAAACCCACCATACCGGCGGACAGGCCGCTGCCCGTCGACACAGAGACGATGGCAAAGCCTGCGGATGCCAGGATGATGATTGAACCAATGAACTCGAGCCGGACGGCCAGCCAGCGGTTCGCATTGATGGAGGGGAAGTAGGCCCGCAGATTGGCGTCCACGCGCCACTCGTTTTCCTGGGCGAAACGGCCCTGCTGCCGGTAAGCGCGGATGGTGGAAATGCCACTAAGTGATTCCTGGAAGTGCGCGTAGATGGGGCTCTTGCTGACGCTGTCCAGGCGTTTGAGCTCTCGCGAGGTGCGCAGGTAGTACCGCTGGATGTACAGGTACAATCCCCCGAGTGGAATGATCAAGACAATAAAGATGGGCGTCGATGCCGAGATGACCGCAAGGGTGAAAGCAGCTGTTGATCGTTAGCCAGATGGAGAAGCTGGAGGCTGGTTGCATGTGAAGGCTTACCTCTTGCTGAATTGACGAAGAGCATGTTGAAGGTGCGCCTGTGAGGTTTGTTAGCAACATTGTACGAGCGGGAAGACCCCTGTTGTTGGCGGCTAGACTTACGCCAGAACCTCGTCCACGCGATAGATGTCACTGCCGGTCATGTTAGCTGCAAGCCAGAGAATTCGGCAAACGAATCTGGGATGTGTCTGGGCTATGCATGTGGTGCAGCGTGCAGCAACCCCGCTCGTAACGCACCACTCGCATGCAGGCGGCGCGCTTTCGTCCGGTTGCAGATTCGTGGAATCTCAACTTACCTGGAAAACCGATTCAGGATACGACCTGCCGGCGTCGTCTCGAAGAAGCTCATTGGCGATCTGAAGATTGCGAAGGCCATCCTCTCATGCAGCTTGCGGGATGCCTACAGGCGAGATGTCAGCTGCGCGATCTCTCTGCCACAAATGGACCCGGCCGCGGCCACTTACCTCGATAGAGCAGAAGATCCACAGAATGAGGGTCTGAACGACTACAAGTGCAGCGGAGCCAAACCCAAAAGCAAAATAGATGCCGATGTACTTGCCCACGTTGCGGTTCCCGCCGTACTCGCCATTGACCTCGGACCACTGCTTCAGCCAGACACTGCCGCCTGAACCCCTGTTAGCACGATCCGGCTGAAGATCGATGGACACGATAAGAGTGACGCAACGTACCAATTTGAGCCATTTGCGCGCCGACGAGAGTCAGCAGGTAAATGGCGACTGCGATCAGGTTGCTGGTCCTTGCGTACTCCGCATAGACGCTCCATTTGACCTTGCCCTGTTCCGAGAACTCCTTTGTCTGCTTGCTCTTCAAGCCTGCACCTTCTTCATCCGTAAGCTTGCCACGAGGGCCACGGAAGCTCGCAGTGCTGGCACGACGCAGCTCAAGACCGGTGTGCTTGCGGCCCGTGCCGCCAGCCGGCCGGATTGGGGCCAGTTGCCCAACGCCCTCTTGCGCCTCCTCAGTCTCAAGTTGTTCGTCGGATCCTGTGCCGAGACCATACACCGTTCCGGATTCGTCACTGCTTCCCATCTCACCCTCGTCCTCGGAGTCCTCGTTGTGTGCCGTGCGAATGAGGTTAGCAATTTCTCCCTTCATCGCCATCAATTGCTCGTAGGTGCCGTGCTCGATGATCTTGCCCTCGCGCAGAAGGTGGACGTAGTTCGCTTCCATAAGTACAGGGATCGAGTTGGTAGCCAGAATACGAGTTCGACTCGCAAGCAGACCGTGCGGCCCGAGGACGTTATCGATGATGTGCCTGCCAACGTGCTGGTCTACAGCAGAAAGAACATCATCAAGAAGGTAGATATCAGCTCGGGCGTAAACAGCTCTGGCCAACGTCAAGCGTGCCTTTTGACCTCCCGAAAGTGAAATACCACGCTCTCCAACTTCCGTTTGATCTCCGTCGGGAAGGGATGCGAAGTCGTCGATGAGCGCGCAAGCTTTAACAGTACGATCATAGAAGTGCGGGTCCCACCGGTAACCGAAGACAATGTTCTCCCTGACAGACGCGTTCATCACCCACGCCTGCTGCGCCACGTACGCTGTCTTGCCCTTCACTACTACGATGCCCTTGACTTTCCAGAGATCGCCGAGCATGGATTGCAGGAACGACGACTTTCCAGCTCCGACCCGACCAACAACGCAAGTCAGTTCACCCCTCCTCGCAGTGAAGTTAATGTCCTGTAGAGCGAGCCTCGACTCGGATTTGTTCCAGGTGAAAGTGCCGTCCCTAATTCGGACGCTTTCTTCTCCATCCTCGTCCACCGGCGGCTCGTGGAGGACTGCATCCTCTTGAAGCTCTTCGGCCAGCAAATAGCTGGTAAGACGCGCGACAGCCACGCTAGCTTCGATTATGGAGGTAATGATCATTGGCAGAATTGAGAGAGGGAAGGTCAACAGGTTGAAAAGCGTCAAGGCCGGGAAAACGATGTCGGTGGTCAGCGGCCGGTCGGTCGTCAGGACAAACACAGCGAAGGTAGAGCAGGACACTAGGAAAGGAGTCGTGGACCATGTAAAGTTGGCGAATGCCTGGGCAGCGCCAATCTTCCTAAGAGTCTTGAGTTCCTGGTCGTTGCGGATGAAGTTGAGTTTGTTCAAGAAAGCCGTGGTCCAAGCATATAGCTTGATGGACTTCATGTTGTTCAGGATCTCGGTCATCAGCCTGGTCCTGGCGTCTTTGTTCTTCATCTGCTTCTTCTGCAGAGTCTTCATGATGCGGGCGATGAAACCGTTAACAGGAATCATAATGATCATGGCGCCGACACCGGCCAACATGCTCAATCCCACAAGCTTGTAGAGCGAGAACATGCAGAGGACGATCTGGAAAGGGGCAGACCAAAGCTGGATGCCGAATTGCGTCAGGTCTTGAAGACGCTGGGTATCCACAGCCATGTAGTTCACAATGTCGCCGGTGGACTTGGCCGCACGTCCCTCGTTCGAGAGGCGCAGAGCCTTGCCATAGATCGCGGCAGTGAGCGAGGATTTGACGCGCATGCCAGTCTCGAAAGCCCTTTGGAAGTACTGATGCAGACAAGCCGTCTGGGAGACTGACACGGCAAACATTGCAAGAGCAATAGCTGCACCGCGAATGGGCGGTTCGGGGTCGTCCGTCCGATAAGAATCGACAAACTTGATCAGCAGACGGAGGAGCTGCGGCTGAACAAAGGCTAGGACATCGCTGCCGCACTTGATCATGGCACCTCTCAAGTAGGGGGCGCCAAAAGCCTTGCCCATAGCGATCCATAGAGACGGATGGCTCTTCTTCTCCAGCTCGTGATGCCAGACCTCGGTGAACCTCTCCACGGTCGCCTCAGTAGTGTCCCGCTTCCTCAGGTTCCACAGATCATCCTGCGTCAGGAAGTTCTTGTAGCCGTACTTCATCATCGGCGTCATCCAGCTAAAGGTGAGAACGGAGAAGATGTCGGCATACTCAAACGGGCATTCGTCCTCGTCGCCGAGCGCATCGTAGGCGCTGAGCTGCTTCGGGACCAGCCATTCGAGAACGAATTCGGCCAAAGCCAATCCCACACTCACGCAAAACGTCACAAAGTAGGCCACGTGGGTCTTGTAGAGATTTTGGGAAATGAGGGAGCGCAGCTTGACGCCGTAGGCGAGGAGTAGAAGCAGCCAGTAGAACAAGGCGACGCCATTGGCATTCCGCGACCGGTAGTGTTCGAGGTACTGGATGTAGAAAATGACGCCGAACGAAACGACGGTGATGATGGTCGTCCAGAACCTGAAATCGCCGGCCCAGATGTGCTTGTAGTATTCGATCTGCAGAGCGGCCTGCAGGGCGTGGGTGGCAACGAGGCCGACGATGAGGGACTACGCGCAGACACAGACGTTAGGCCAGAGGCAGCGGCAGAGGCTGTCAGGGAAGCCAGGGAACTCACCAGCTTCGCGTAGAAGTGCCAATTCCTCCGCACCGGCTGCGGGGCGCATTTGCGCAGGAGGTAGTACACCGCCGCACCGCCGCCCAGGATCCCAAACAACACGGCAACCGTCGTTATCCACACGTCGAGGAAACAGCTCGTCAAGTCCCAGCGATAGCGGCTCACCGGCCCCCAGCCCTCCGGATCACCGCATAGTGGCTGGTGCCTGGAGGGGTCGGCCGCCAGAAAGCCTACGAAGGCGGCGGCGTCGGAGGGCGCGTTCGGGGACAGCAGCGGCGACTGTGCAGCGTCGGAGATGTGCATTGAAGCTGTCGCTGCACGGAGCGGTCGAAGAGTCCACGGGTCCACGCTGCGCAGGGAGGGCGGATGGGAGGAGGGGGGAGGGGGGAGGTTGAGAGGATGTGTAAGCAGGACCAACGCCTCGGGGCCGACCTTTTAGAAGGCGAAGAAGAACCAACGGGACGGTCGGGCTTCGAGACGTCACTCAGGTAAGCGGATAAGCTCCACGGATCGCCCCAAGGCATTAGCTCGCCAAGCCACCCACTCTTCCGGAGTTAGCTTCGGCGATACCTGCGCGAGGTCGCGACGCTGACCGAGTTTGCCTGCATTAATATATCCGTACATGCGAGCACCGTGACTGCTGGCTATTATCCTACTTGCCATCCGCGAATTCAATGTGCTGCGAGCTAAGACCGACCGCATCTGCCATGGTCGCGTCCGCATCCGTATCCGCGCCCCTACTTGCTCCAGCCGCCATCTCCGCCACGAGGCCCGCCCCCTTCTCCGCCATTTCAGGCTGCTTCTGCTGCCCTTCTTCGTACCATTCCTTCGCCGACATGGTCCCAAAGCCCGCGTCTTCGTCGCCACCTGCTGGCCCGCTGCCGTCGTAGGGAGGAGGTTGCTCAGCATCCTGAGCAAGCTCTTCACGGAACAGCATGCTGTCTGCGGAGACGAATTCCTGGAAGCCAATCAATACCGGAGAAGCGTGCCATTGTAACTGGAGGGCTTACAGCAAGCGCCTGCGGCGCGTCTTCGAAACGCTCACTCAGCGCCTTCTCGCTGGCATAGACCAGGAGAATCTCGCGATTTTCCATGGCCGCTGCCGCGAGAACATCAACCTCAGAGATGCGCTACAGACCGAGCGTTAGCCCCAGCGCCCCTTGCTGTTGTCCGCATACACTTCACTCACCGACTTGGATATCTGGCCCGTGCTGTCGTAGTGAATCCTCCACCAGTCAGTCGGAGTCCGTGCTGTCTCTGCATCTCCCACCGCCTCGGCTTCATCCATGTCCTGATCAACGTTGAGGTTGCGCCGGGTTTGGATGTACGTCACCGCAGGGTCCGACGAGATACCGCAAAGCTGGTATTTGACCGTCGGGTTATCTTCTGCTCCTTCTATCGGCTCCTTGAGAAGACCAGAAAGCTCATCGTACGCTTTCCGTGCCTCTTCTTCTTGAGTTTTGAGTACTATTCCATGTCAGATAGCTTCTTCCAAACAACGACATGCCACTATACCTTCGAGTTTCTTCTTGACTCTGTCGTAGACACTCTGGATCCTTTGATGCAACCGGGCATCGCGTTCAGCGTTGAGGTTAGGCATGGGATCGCCTGTGGGACTCAGAGGTTGCATGGTCATGGCAGACATGGCTACCTCCAGTAGATCTAGTGAGTTCCCGGAGGTGCCATTGTAGTGGAATTTCGAGTAGCGTTGCGACTGTGCCTCGATCTGTCCGAGCTCGCTCTTCTTCTCTGCGCGGGCTTTTCTCATCTGCTTGGCCTTTGCCTCGTTCTGAGCCATGTATCTGTCGACGTACCAGAAGGAAGGTATCGTCATGTTGAGACCCGTCGCGGTCGAGTCCGGCTGCTTCACGACCATTACTAGTACTTCAGCAAGGCTGCTGATTGACGCATGTACATCCTTGGAACCGTCAAGATCGTTGGACCAAATAGTCTCGTCCAGAACGTCGTACAGCGATGCGGGGACATCAGCACCACGGTTACTCAGAATCGGCATCAAGCACTTGAAACTTGCGCTCGATACCTCTTGTCCAGACCGGATCTCGCGGGCGGTAGTCTCGAATAGTGTCTCGTGCCCAGCGCCAGGCTCGAGCTGCGAGGCAGCAGCATGCCAAGCCTCCAGGAACCGCACGGCTTCTGTATCCCTCGAACTGCCTTCGCCGCCTTCAATCTTGTTTAGTGGTTCAACACTCCCATACGCGCGATCAGTATAGTCTAAGAAGGCCATGATCCTTTGTGTCTCATGAATGATGTCCAGTTGCGAATCGTCCTGGCGTACGTCGTCGAGGTCAATTGTTTGAGCTACAGCGATGGGATTTCCGGTCCACCACTGTGGATCTTGACCGTAATGCGGGATACTATGGCTCTTCATGAGGAGTGCGTTGTGGGACCTGGGGATTGCGTTGAGAATGGTGAGCAGTGAGGGAAGGTAGTCCTGAGAAGGAAGGGGCTTCATAAACGCCGGCTCGCCAGGTTCTCTCTTGCGCTGAGCGGGAGGGGGGTCGGGAACAGTGCTGGAAACGGTGGTCATGGCCCATTGGTTCTGCTCGTAGTACTCCTGGGTCGCAGGGCCAAACTGGACCCCTGATGCGCCCACCACGCCAGTCTCTTGGCCTACTCCTGCATCTAGCATGGCGGTCAGCGTCTAGCTCGCGAAACTCCGTGTTGCGGGCGCACCCAAGGCCTGGGAGTCTCCCATGCCGGAATCGTGCATACTATTACTCGGGGTATTGGGCCGGGTGGCGGCGGTGCTCTGAGGGTACTGGGCGAGGGATTCGTTCGCGTGGTCGATTTGGAAAGCTGCTCGCGCACTCGTCAGGCCTCGCAGCGCAGGCACGCAATGGGCACTCACAGGGTACTCCGGCATACTGGTTGCTCCCGCCATCGCGATCTTGCGAAAAGAGAGTTTCGTCATACTTGTCGGCAGCGTAGCGATTGGGGTCCTGCTCGAAGTTGCTGATGGCGCGGTCCAGGTCACCATTCGCATCCTGGCCGAGCGTCAGTCCATGCAGCTGCGAGGCTGAAGCGCCGTGCTCTCACCTTAATATAACGCGGCGCAAACTTTGGGTCAGGTCTTCTGCCGGTGACGATCTCGCAAAAGCTGAGGAAGCTGTCGACGTCCTCTTGCGACGGTGCCGCCATGTTGCGCCAACGGGTGGGTCCAGAAGCTACAGCCGGCGCATGGGTATTCCAGTTCGCAAAGGGCGACGCTTGGTGGAGTAGACTGCGTCTAAGCAGATCGGCGCGGGTCGGAAAAGGGACCTGAGAGCTGTTTGTGACCCCGCGGAAGCTAGGTTTGCGCACCTGGAGCTCCGGGCAATAGAATGACGCCGCGCCGGTCCGTGCGCCATTTCACACCAAGTTTGCATCTTCAGAGTAGGGAAGCCCATTTTATTTGCCCAACGCCGGGCCATATCCGTTACAGCGGAAGACTATGTCCGCGCACAACCAAACCTTAGAATACAATACTTTTCTACATCCGCGTCGTTTGCCCTTGTCCTTGTTCAGTCCCGCTTTCCATACAGCCAGCTCATGTAGTCATCCACGCCGACAGCAGCTCTGACCAACTGCTCCGTCGGCTGGACTTCCTTCGCTGCCATTGGCCCATCTCGCGGCTCGAGATCGAGAACAACCTTCTCCTTGTCTTTTGCTTCCTCGTCCTTCTGGTCGCGCCATTGTCTACCGCTCTTACTGAGCTCCCGCAATCTCCGCTGGTAGAAGCTCAGCACCTTCTCTTCCTCTTCGAGACCCTCTTTCCTGAGCTCGGGATCCTCCAGCCCAACCGCCCGCCGCCTCTTGGACTCGGCATAGCGCTTTTGCGCATCTGCAGGCGAAAGCTCTTCGAACTGGTAATCCACAGTCCACTCAGTTTCTTCCGTCACGTCATCTACACGGCCGACGCTTTCACCGTTGATCTTGTTTCTCGTCCAGAGCTTCAAAGCGAGAAGCGACCCCGAAGCTGGCTCTCCCGCTTCGCTGCCATCAGCACCACTGGACACTCCTGTGGAGTTCTCGGCCGTGGCAGTACTATGCGAACCGTCGGTTTCCTCCAAAATGTTTTTCTCAAGTGCCTCAGGTTGAGCATGTGGGGCCACGGAGCTCCACGGGGGTTCCTCGTCCGGAATCTCGAAGAGCTCCGGTAGCGTCACGGCATCAACCGCCCGGTGCTCAGGAACGGCGGGGTGGTTCGCAACGCGGAGTGTGACATCTTCTGTCTGGTCGCTCTCCAAGCCAAGAACCTTTCTCTCCCACTGTTCTGTTCTTGCCTTGTTGGCCTCTTGGATTTTTTGCACTTCCTCTTCTGGCATTGCTTCGGCAAAGATGTACATGAACGGTTCAACGCCCTCGCGAGCTTCGAAATGGAAGCGAATGGACTGTTTGTCGGGTCAGCATCAAAGAAGTCTCGAGGTCATGTTCTACCGATGCTTACAGTCTCAGGGAACCTTTCCGTTGCCATATTCAGAGCTTTATTCAAGAGGTCCACACTGATGCGGAATTCCTGGTCTCCCAGGTGGCGTGTCTTGCTCTTGGGATTGTGGAGTGCCATGTCCATTTCATCCAGACTGACATACTGGAAGCCGAAGATACGCTCAATGTTATGAAAGGCGACGAAGATGCCATCCATCCTACCCATGCGAACCTGTAGCGAGTATTTAAGCATGGTTGATCTCATCATGTCGTAGTACTCGCGCTCAAACGACTCAAAATTGCCGGTGCCCGTCTTGATCTGGTATCCCGTGTTCTCCTTCCAATCCTGCACATCCATGCGGATAGAAACGACAGCACGGGTTTTGAGATCAAACATACCAGTCCCGGGGAGGCGATTGTCCTGAGCATCAAGCTGGGAACGCATGAGCATATCGCCCTGAGTGGTATAGTGATACGATTCAGGAACTTCGCGTTCCTCGTCCGAGACTTGGTCCGGGTGTCCCCTTCGGTAGCGTTCAAACTCTTCCGTTGGCAGTGTAAGCAACTTCTCCATAGAACGGCCCAGCATGCTCAGAATGTTGGCAGTATCATACTGTTTGTCAGCATCAATAGCATACGTCCCGTTCTTCCACCGGAGGAAGATAGCAGCGGGCAAACGGTTGATCCTGGTAAAGGTGGAAAGACGCTCTGGAAAGCCCTTGGACAGCATTGACGTATTGATCTCTCGCCATTGCGAAAGGATGAAATGGAAATGAGCGAGCGCAGCGGTCATACTCGAAGTGGATCCAACATATCGCTTATCGAGGCTGCGAGCAAGATTTGAGAGTGTTTCGTCTTGTGACGAGGTAATGTACTTCTTAAGCAGGTCAAAGTTGAAGTCTGCAACCGGCATGATCCTTTGCAAGTAGGGATCAAAATTGTAGACCTGAGTTCTCGTGTCTTGGAGGTGATATACGCCAGGGCTAGAAACACAGTCAGCTACTGAAGCTTGTCAAGGCGTTGCGAACACATACTTGAACAGCACACGGTCTAGTCCATAAGAGAGTTGGGGGATTGGCGGTTGCTCCACCTCAATCGCTGGTCACGTTAGCAGAGCAAGGACTAGGGTGGAGTTTGAGCTTACGCGTAAGCTGAACATCCTTGGCCGACACGCTGGCGAGAAATTCTCGAGCTGGGATTTTCTTTCGCTGTTCCTTTGCGCGAAGAAGCGCCTGCTTGATCGTCTCCGTCTTTTCGTTCTTCGTGGGGTGTTGAGCAGCTTCAGCCAGGACCTCAGAAGCAGCCCGCTCCAATACTCCTCCGATATCAGGGTTCTTTTCCGCCTTCTTCTTCTGCGGTTGCTGCTTAGTCTTTTTGGCTGCCTTCTTGATCGCGTTCGCCTCTTTCGCCTCTTTCTTCGCAGCCCTCCTAGCCTCTCGCTCTGCAGCCTCCCTCGCCCTTCTTTCCTGCTTTGTCTTTTTAGCCGACTTCTTGGAGCTTTCGTCGTCTGGCGAAGGTTTTTCAACGCTGTCTGGACCCTCGCCGCTCTTGTCCACCTCGGGCGCTTCCTCTGGAACGGCACCCTTCTCCACCTCGGGCGCTTCCTCTGGAACGGCACCCTTCTCCACCTTGGGCGCTTCCTCTGGAACGGCACGCTTGGTTTGAACTTTGCGTATAACCGATGGACTGTCGTTGCTCTCTCCCGCTTCTGGTTCTTCTACGGGTGTAGCATTCTGCTGTTTCTCCTTGCTCTCCAGCTTTCTTTTGTTATATAGCTCCCTTCGCTCCCTTCGCTCCCTTCTCAGTAACTTTCTCTTCTTCCTAGCATCGATGATTTTTTGATTTCCAGATTCGTCCTTAGGAGGAGGCGCGTCTTCCTGGTTGCGGAGGAGGGCGGCAGCATGGAAGCGGCGGGCGGCGCAAAAGGCGTCAAGGGCTCGTGGGCTTCGTGCGAGCGGCAAAATTCGCGGGCTGCGCAAGCATGGCGGGCAGACGTAGGGACGCGAGGCTTGCAAGCGGCGCAAGAATGTGCGGCCTAGCATTGGGCGCGCAAGTCAAGGGCGCACGGGGTGGAAGCGAAATAGAGGCAGTTCTGGGGGCTTGGAGGCGATCGAGTGCTGTGCGCGGAGCGGCGTTGATGTGCTGCAACGCACAGAAAATGATGATCCGCCGATAGATCGGCGGCGAGCAGGGGGCCCGCGGCTTTGCGACGCAGCCTTAGGCAGCCGGGGTTGCCTGTTCGGGAGCGTAAAATACCGTGGCCGGCGCGCGCGGCCGGCGACGCTGCTAACGCCTGGCGCGACCGTGGCGTGAAACAGAGCCGCCGCTGTTTCGGGAGAGTGCTGCACGCGGCGGGCGCGTTTTGGCAGCCGGGCAGCGCGTGCGGCCAGGCGGGTGGCAGGCTCACCTCAGGCGGCGGCTCCCATACAATACGAGTGCGAAATCACAGGCGGGTGGCTCGTGTCGCCGGCTTGGGGGAGCTGTATGTCGCGTCCGGGCCCGCCCCTAAGCGCCATGCAGTTAATCCACTGACGTATTCCCGCAGCTGCCAACCCTGCATCACCCGTCCAAGAGCTCACACAACTCTCCCCTCTCGCGCCTCACTGTGTCCGCCCGCGGGCCATGCCCCAAGAGCTCAGCTCAGCGATGGAACGCCTGCCCCAGCGCCCCGCCAGCAAGGACCCATCCCTTCCCGCCCCGCTGGTTATGTCCTGAGCCCTCCAAATTGCATTCGCGCTCGGCCGCCCCACGCCATTCACCCATCGCCCTCCGCAACTCTGCGCCCGCCCGACGCCCAGCTGAGCCTCGCCGCTCGCCTGCCCGCGACCTCCGCCGCTGCCTCTCCATCCTCTCGCGCGCCCCGTCGCGACTGCTCCGCGATGCAGACGTCGTCGTCCAAGAGCGCCAGAAGAAAAAGCCTCTTCGGTGGCGCGCTGTCGCTCAATCCGCTGGCCGCCCTGACCCCCATCCACGATTCCGACTCTCCCAAGGAGAAAGCCGTCCCCAAGACGCTGCAGAAGCGCCGCGCCAGCTCTTTCCTGGACGTCTCGCGCACTTCCAGTCCCTTCGGCTCCGACACTTATTCGCCCAGGTCGCCCGCGCCCTCCGCCTCCCCTGCGCCATCGCCTATAGACACCAGGGGCGCCCGCATTCGCAATGTGCCAAGGATTTCCTCCTGGGTGTCAGGCCGCTCGCAGTCTGTGTCGGACGATCCGGACGATGAACCGCTGAGCGCCGTGTCTAGCAAGGCGCCCTCGGTCAATTGGGGAGAATTGCACGATGTCGGCTTGCGCTCGCGCAATGTGCTCCTGCATGGCGAAGTGCAGACCAGCAGCACCCTCTTCCGCAAGAAAAAGGAATACCTGGTGCTGACCGAGACACATATTGTTCGGTTCAAGAGCCAGCAAAAGGCTAGCGAAACTTTTACTGAGCTTCTCTCTCCTTTACATCGAAGCGCGTCTTTCAGCCGCAGACACAGCCAAAATCCTTCCTTCGGATCCGCACAGGATTTTCAATCCTTCGTGTCGGATCACTCTGGTGATCGAAACGTCGGAACTCCGCTTCGTCAGATCATCGCCGTCTACCAGCTCGTCGATGATCGGCCATATTTCGCTTTCGAAATATCGTACATTGAGGAAGAGAGCAACAATGCTTACTCTATGACTCTACAATTCGGGTCTCCCGACGAAATGCGCACGTGGCTCAAATCCATTCGGGTCGCCGCCAACCGCGTACGACACCTGGACGACTATCCCATTTCCGAGCAGAACATCCGACTCGCTGCGAGGATCGTTGAGCGCGAAGGGGACTACGACCCAAATCATTTTGCTTTGTACAAGGTCATCCAGCGGCCCATGGGCCATTCTAAGGCGGCATCGTCGTCAACGGACGACCTCACCAAGGTCACGTCCAGTGTATGTTTCCTCGCCGTCGGTATCCACAAGGTCCATTTGATCCCGGTTTTCAAAGCGCGGCAGCGCTCCTCAAGCCCGAATTTACTATCGTATCCCCATGAGGTGTCGTTTGGACTCTTGACTCTCACGTCAGTACGGCTAAGCGACAGTGATGATACATTTGAACTCGTTTTTAGAATGCCAATGCAAAAGCCCAAGACGCTTCTTATGGCTTCTCTTGCAGCCGGAGATATTGCGACGCGCCTCCACCACGTCGACCAATTCCTGCGCCCCGAATGGGATCCTCGCCCTTATATTTTCCTGGTCCCTGAGACGGTCAAAGCGCAGATCAACACCACTTTGACGCCTCAGACTGTTGATGAAATGTCGTTGGATAGAACACTGTGTGCGTATTGTATTGCTTACAACATTCCGCCGAACATTATACGGTACCAGGTTACATACCCGAACGAAGACTGGCCGCATTTTCAGCTCTTGCCGCCTGACAATCCACGAAGGCCCGTATACGGTCCGTTGGAACTGCTTGCAGTCATGCGAGCTCTTCGCTACAACGAAACTTTCGGCACAATCTCCTTTGCCGGCATCCAACTGGACGTCCTCAACGAGCTGTACGACAGATTCGGCGCAGATCACGTGTGCACCAGGACCAAGCGCGGCACTCCAATCAATCTGGCTCTGGAGGATCTGGAGAGGTCTTGCCTCCTGGTTCAGGAGATCAGGGCGCTTGCCGTTACGAGTAGGAAGGTCCGCCGAATGGATTTCACCTCTTGTATTTCCCGGCAGCCCGCAGATTACGTGGACGAAAGTAAATCCAAAGACATTGGATGCGGCATCGTTGAAGCACTGTTCCCGCTGTGCAAATACCAGACAACAAACGTGGACTGGATCGTACTAAACAACATACAGCTAGGCGAGACGGATCTTGATTACCTGATCGCTGCGGCTGCGGAGAAGATGTGCCACTTCCGTGGCCTGGAGATGCGGCGGTGCGGCCTGAATGAGAGGAAAATGTCACTCGTGTTGGATGCACTTCGCACTCAGGAGAATACGCTCGAAGCCATCGACATTTCCGGCAATCCGGCGCGCTTGGTCCCAGCGATTTTCGAGCCTCAGCTGAGCGTTTTTGGCTACATCCGTATCTTGAACCTCTGCAACGTCGCCCATACAGCAGGCCCCGAGCCATTGGTCAAAGCAGATACCCTGCTCGCATGGCGGCTGCATGCGCTCAACTTAAGCGGTACCGTTCTAAACGACGAGACAGTGGATGCTATATCCATATATTTGGCAAGCCCTCAGTCAAGTTCGCTACGCGAGTTGCGACTGGACCACACCGGCCTCACTGGCAGACAGATCGCACAGTTGATGTTCTCTATGACCAGTCGTCCGGGATCATCCCGGGATCTTCTAATGGATGTCAGTCAAAACCGCATCGAAACGTTCCACGACGAATTTACTACCGCAATTTCCGAGAACTATGCACCGACGCAGCTCATCATCACGCTTGTAGACTACGAGGAGGAGTCGAACTTCGCACAGCTGATCCTGGCGATTGCGAAAAACAAAACAGTCAGGAAGCTCGACATCACCAAGGTTTCCTTACCGAACGATGCCTCGGAGCAGACTTGTCGAGCACTTGAACGAATGTTCACTGAAAATGACACGCTTGTCAGCTTGGACATCTCCGGGGAGAACTCAAAGCTTGAGATCGCCAAACTCGGCGTTGGAATCAACAAGGCATTATGCGGGCTACAGCATAACAAGTCCTTGCAAGTGCTTCACATCCAGAACCAAAACCTTGGGTTGCAAGGAGCAAGCACGCTAGCAGATGTGCTCAAGGTGAACACAACTCTGACGGAAGTTCACTGCGAGAACAACGGCATCCCCCTTCAGGGATTCACCGATTTGGTGAATTCGCTACATTACAACACAACCGTTCGATGGCTACCGCCCATGATCGAGAGCCGACAGGAAACTCTCCGCCAGACCGAGATGGCTGTCAAGAATATGCGCGCCGACACTTCTCACCACGACAAGTCAAAGACTTCATCACTTCGCAACAAGGTCGCCATTAAAATGGGAAAGCATCCAATCGAGAAGCACGCCCCTCAACAGTTGTCGGAACAGGATGTGCAAGCAGCGCTGCGGTTGGTGGAAGAGAGTTGGGATAGACAAGCGCATCGTCTTGGCTTATATCTTCAGCGGAATTGTAACCTCGCTGCGGGCATTGACACTCCTCTGGAGGTCGAGGAGGAGCAGTTCGAGAGACCCTATGAACGGCCAATGAGTATGGGTAGGATTCTCGAGCAGGTGCAGATCGAACGCACTCCTACCGTTGAGAAAGACATGCTTTTCGAGCCCGATGCTCTTAGCATCAATACCACGAACACGATAAACACTGCGCGCCAGCAAAGCCACCGACTCAGTCACGAGGACTGGGCTCAGAGTCATCAGCCGAGCTTTGATCCCGACCAGGCTTGGTTCTCATCTCGACCAAGCAGTGCAAGGACCGATGGCAACGAAACATCGGAAAGAAGGGACACTTTAGGGGAAGAATCTGGGTGGGATCCTGTCACAGTAGCACTTGCGAAAGAACTGGAAGTGACACTGGAAGATGCGCAGACACTCATCGATACCGACTTCGCATCGCGGCTTGCACACATGAGCCCAGTGGGCTCGCCGGTTTCCCCCACATTTCCTCCTGCATCTCCAACGACGCCGAGAGCGCTTCCAATACGAAGTGGAAGGACGCAGCAGTGAAGGCTCAGTATTTCCAAATGGTTTCAGTCGCTGCTGACCCATCCGTATGTCGCCTATGAAGAAGAGGGTATTGGGAAGGTATTCGGGAAAAGAAAATTTTTCTAAAGGGTGGGTTTGTGAATAAGGGTTACTTACGGAAGGAAACTTGGCAGTAGAGCATGCATTCAGGCGTTGTATACCATATAGGGCTTTTCTTTGCGTCTTTACTTGTCTCCCAGATTATCGCAATCTCGCTCCATCTGCTTCCAATCAATTTTCTTACACGTCCTGGAAGGCTTTCACATACAGCGACAGGCATTTCTTGTTTTTGTCCTCCATTCAATTCTTTCGGTCACTTCTGCATTTTCTTTATTCAGGGGGATCCCAGCAGGCAACGATGTTCACGGGTTCTACGAATGTTCAATACTTTTTCTTTTCTCCAACTTTCCAAGTCCATCTTTTGCTCTTTGCGTTTGGCGTCACAGAGACTGGTTCATTTTTTCTTTTACCTCTCTGGATTTTTTTTCTCTCTAGGAGTCTTTCTTTTGAAACATTTTCCTAAGCGTTGAGATCGCCGCCTCCTGGAAGGAGAGCATGGTGCATGGAACGGCTGTGCCGAGAGTCAAGGAATGCTTCGACTTTACTGTACATATCAGGATGGAGTCAGAGGGCCCATACATACAGAGACAATAACAAACTGTTGCTGAAGCGTTCAACGGTCCACAATGACTGATGTTCATCCCACAGCGCCTCTTGATACGATGGCCAGAGAGTGAGCTGGGAAGACGGCACACTCTACCCTCTACCAAAACTTGACTGGAAGGCCACTCGGTTGACTGGGGCAGTCATATATAGTTCTATGTACATGCATTCAAAAGAATGCATGAGGATGCTGTTGCAATTCATTGTCCAAAGCTTTCATTGGGTATATTTCTCCAGGACACTCCCCTTTCCATCGCCATCATCCGCCTTTTCTGCAGCAGCCGAACCTGCACACCCACCAAGTTAACGCCGTAATCCGGCTCCAGATACAGCACCCCATCATCCGGTTCCGTCTCCCGCGTCGGGATGCCGAGCAGCGCGTACACGCGATCGCGCGGGTCGCTCGCGACGAACGACAGCGCGACCGTCTTCGCGTGCAGTTCCTCGAACGTCATGCGTTCCTCGTCGTCGCCGTCGCCGTCACCACTCAGCATCGTCGTCATCAGCGGGATTCTGCTACCGTTCCGCCGCTGCTCCGCCTGCCACAGGCTCCCCATGAGGTGCGCGTGCAGCGCGCCCGGCAGCCGGTGCAACGGCAGGCGGTGCTTGAGCGCGACGATGCGGTCGGTGGCGCGGGCGACGTGGGACCACGCGATGCGCGCGCCGGTGCCGGAGGAGGGGGGGAGCCCCCAGTGCAGCGCCGTCGAGGCCGACGACAGGGCGATTTCCTGGATCACCCACACGCGGCGGAACCAGGGCAGCGCGTAGAAGGGCGCCAGCGCGGCCCAGCGGTCGGCGAGGAGGGCGGACGTGCGTTTGCGCCCTCCGTTGGCGGTTCCGCTAGAGAACTGGGACGGGGGCAGGCTGTCGTCGGGGTCGGTGCGACGTGTCGAGGAGGACGTGGTGGTGATGGCCGGGGAGGGTTGTTCGTCGTCCCATGCCGCGGGTGGCTCGCCCGCGGCTCGCGTCTGGTTTGCCAGCGCGCAGAGGGCATCGAACGCGGCTCGGGGCTGCTGTTCGTCTCCGGGGGCTGGTCGACCCAGCCAGACGAGCACGCGCGCCGCGCGCTTGTAGATCATGCGCATCAGCCGGACCTGGTGGCCCTTCTCGCGGTCGTCGGCTTGGTTGATGCAGATGCCGTCGGCCCAGACGACGCGGCCATCGGTCGGCGAGCGGAAGCGCCTGAGCGCGTCGGCGAGGTTGCTGGTGATGCTGATGGTGGTGTCATTGCATCGGACGGGCTCGCGGAGGTCCGGGCAGCCCCATACGTAGGATATCGCTTCGTACGAGGGCGGTGCCAAAGAAGGGTCTAGACTGGATGAAAATAGATGGCAGTGGATTGGTTCTGCCAGCGTTCCGGGTTGTATTTCCAGAAGACGGACGGTGTTTGAATGTGGCGGCAGCGGTTGATAAAGATCGCTGCTTGGAGGCGTGGTTGGATTGCCATTAGGCGAGGGAAAGCTGGTCGAAGATGGGTCAAGGGCTACCGAAGCGGCCATCGGGGCATTTTTGGTCGCGCAGATCTGCTCTGCACGATGTGCGGAGCGATTGTCGAGCTCTGTCCTTGAGTGGCGGTGAAGTGATGCTGTGGTGGACGCGGAAGTTGGATTCGTGGCGCAGTGATGCGGGGATCAAAGGCTTTGTCCGAGCTTGCCGGGGGGACCGAAAATCACGCCCAAGCGCGCAACCGTGTACTGGTAGTCATAAACTCGTAGGGAAGTAAACAGTCTACCACATACGGCAATTGGCGATGCGCGTACGATCCAAATTCGAATAAACAAGCCCTAGGCATTCACTTCACTCCCGATTATCGCTCATCCATCCTTTGCAATGTCTATCAGCCCAATCATTCATTGTGCCCTTAATTGTAATAGCTGCACGTACTCGTACCTAGAAAATGAGGCCCTCCGCTAAACCTTGGTGATTGCTGCAATATTGGGGTTGCTGGCCTGAGATGACAGGATAGAAACTGAGGCAAATGGGTCGGACAACGAGATGTGTTAATGCTTACAACACTGACAAGATGAACGAGCAAAGTGAAGGCAAGTTGACTAGATCCCTATGCAATGTTTTTTGGTCTTTTTGTCCTTTGCTATCTGTCTTCCCCATACTGGTTATCCAGCAAATCGACACCCCTTTTCGGCCGAGCCAACCAATCGCCTGTGCTTCCTCCAGCCTAGTCTTGAGTATTGCTACCGACCATGAGATATTAGGAAAAGAAAATTTGGTGAAAAGGGGATGCCCTAGTATACAGCACATATCATGTTGATAGTGCAGTCCCGACGCGCCGCCTTCCCGACCACGCATTTCGCAATGCCTCATCACCTCATGGAGCAGCCTCCTCCACAGCCATCAAGTCACTCGTGCCATTTGCATCCTCCGCATCAGCCTCGGCCTCAGCCGCCGCGGTCTCAGCAGCCGCCGCCTCGGCCTCTGCAGCCGCCTTTTCCGCCGCGACCCTTTCCTCCTCCATGGCCGCATGCAGCGCAGCGACCTTGGCTTCGACGATGGCCTCGCCGACAATGGCCTCTTCGACCGCTGCCTTCCGCCTGAAGACGCGGGACCAGCGCTCGCCCCAGGCCTTGATCAACTTGCCCTGCTCCTCGTCCATGCCCTTGCTGCCGTCGGCCTCGATGAAGCCGTCGGCGGCGCCCTGAGACACGCCAGTTGTGACGTCGTCGATGACCTGGAAGAGTTGTCTCATGGCGTCGCGCTCCTTGGTTAGCGTGTCGTCCAGCAGCTGCAACTGCTCCTCCGGCAAGCCCTTCTGGAGCCTGGCGGATACGATTTGACGAACGCGATTGGTGACCTTGCCGACGGTACCAGCAACCATCTCGAAGATCCAGCTCTCAGACAGCGTGCCACCCGCGCCGAGGCGATCGCCAAGCGCCCACTGCACGACGCCCATGGGCGAGAGGATAGTGTAGTTGAGCAGCTTGTCTACGATGTTCACGGCGATGCCGGGCTGGTCCTTCCAATACTCGGCGACGCTCGTGATGATCTGTCTGCGAGCAGTCTCTGAAGCTGGCCCAATTGCAAGAAGGCGTTCCTTGCAGCGCTCAATGCAAGAGAGGACGTGTGAGAGCGACTTTGATCCGATGTAGCAGATGCAGGTGACGTAGGCATCAGTGGAAGGAATGAGCACGTCCGCAACGTTGTGCTCTGCAGCCTGCTGGTGAATCTTGTTGATGACCTCCTGGATCTCGTCCTCGGCAGCCTTCTTCTTGAGCAGGGCCAAAAGTTCACGGCCCTCAGGAGCGTAGGGAGTCTGGTCGGACTCGTACTTGAAGTCCGGAGTATCCTTCTCCTTGGCCTCAGAAATTAGATTAGGCCACTCTGAGGGCAGGGTCTCCCGGATGCGCTTGGCAAAACTCAGGCGAATCTCCTTGTCCAAAGCTCCAATAATGAAAGCTTTGCGCGGGTGAACGTTAGGCATATCAGCCTCGTCGGACCACTCGACCCACTTCCAGCGGAAGTCGAAGTTGCTCAGGTGGTGAGCAAACCATTCCATGAAGCGGTAGGCAAGCTCCATATCCATGACATCAACATGGCGGAACAGGAAGCGAATGGCACGACCGAGACTAGGGGCAATGGCTCCAGGAGCCAGCTTGCAGGCTTCGGTGATGATGGCGTGGTAGTAAACGAGCTTGTGCTCAGGTGTGGGGAGCGTGAACATCTGCGAAAATACCGCGTCGACCGCGACATCCTCGGGCTTCCAGGCGGTGTCCTCGTCGGTTTCCTTGAGCCTGTCGAAGGGAGTGCCGCGCTTCACAAAGGTCCCGGGGGCCCAATAGCAGTCAATCTCGATCAAGAACTTGGCCACGGCTACACGATTGTAGTCGAGAATGTTGATAGTGTCAACGAGCGAGTCGCGGAGCAGTGACGCCGCGATGTCAGCGGTCTTGGGAACAGTCTCAACGTCCTGGTCGGCGTACAAGGAAAAGTACGACTCGGGAAACAGAGGCCGCGGTCCGGGATTGACGGGTGAGGGAACGGTGATGGCCGGGAACTCGTACTTCGTAGGCTCCTTGCTATCCTCTTCGGAGCCATTCTCCCTCTTGGCAGGCTTGTAAGGCTTCGGAATGAACGCAAGCTTCCAGCCATTCTCGGCCTCGTTCTGGAGCTGCTTCTGCAGAGAGCCAATGATACTCTGGTATCCGAACGGCCTCTCGTCGGTGTTTCCTGCAACGCCCGGGAATTGCTCGACCATTGCCTCCAAAACATGCGAGGCGGACGCAACGATTCCCGTTTTCTCGAGAATAGCCGTTGCGCTCTCCTGGACACCGGGAGCACCGGTAGAGATGACGTAGGGGATAGTGAGAAGGATGATCTTGACGAGCTCTAGTCCAACGGTCTGCGTAAGACATTAGCTTGTACCAAAGGCTCTGGGCATTCTCAACTACTCACATCCTCAGAGGAAGCAGCTTGCAGGTCCACGGCCCTGCTAAAGAGCTCGTCCAGGATGGACAGAACGCCCTCGCCCTCGAACAAGCCTTGAAGGCACGCTAGGAAGCGTAGTAGAAGCTTGAACGTCCTCCAATTGCCCGCCTCCAGATTCTCCTGCGTGATTCTCTGGGCCTCGCTGAGAATTTCCTTGACGAGCTCGGGCTTCGTGTCGTTGATGTAGAGAACGACGGCGGCAGAGAAGGGGATCTTGAAAGGCTGCTCCGTGACGAGCTGGAGCAGCAGGTGGAGGAAGCTTGCCTTGGCCTCGTCGTCTTCGAAATTGTCCGAAGCAAGGCGAGCAATATCGCGCGCGTCATCCTCAGCGTCCCTGGCGGGAGATTCGGCAATGGTCAACAGCTGCCTGCGTAGCTTGCCAACGATGGGCTCCTCCATGCGGCGGCGCGTAGGCCTGCGGTCGTCGCGGCGGTCGTCGCCTTCGTCATCTGCGCACGATTGGGGTCAGTCTCGGTGCAGGAACAAGTGGAAAGGGGCATGTGCGTACCATTGTACCTGCGCTTGCGCTTGTTGCCGCGGTCGTAGAAGCGGCCAGACGGCCGCGGCGACGGGCCGTCAGCCATGTCGTCGTCTGCGTGGAGTTCGGTGTGGGCCCAGCGGGGACGGTGCGAGTCCGAGGATGACGGGGCAGGCCGGTAGAAGTCGCCGACTTTGTCCCAGTCCTGGTAGACGGAGTAGTAGGTGGATTTGGGAACGCGGCGCGAGTGTGCTTGCCAGGAATTGTTGCGGCGCCTGCGAGCTTCCAAGAGCTTGCGCGGGCCCACGGGCACACGCATCTCCCGAGAAACAGCCGGTTGGCTTGGCGTGTTTGGCGTATTTGCTTTGGTCTCGCGCCTCACCCCGTCCAACACCATCGTCGACTCGAAATGGGACGCGAGCTCCAATCGCTTTGGGCTTGCCCCGCCCATATCGTCTTCAACTTCACCATCCTCCAAGCCATCGTGGCCGTGCTGTCTGAACTCCATTGCTACCTCACGGATGTCTCGATGGTACGTGGAGGCATCCTGGTAGGCAATACCTTCCATGGCGTTCGCCATAGCTAAAGCAGAACCACTTGATGTTCGCAAGGCCAAGACGCTGGGTGTAGCAGAGTGATTGCTACCGTTGGCGCCGGTGGTGCGGATGAAGAAGAGGTGCTGTGCTCTGAAGAGCCATGCCCAATTTAAGCAACTCTTCACAAGCTCAACACCTCGTGCATGTGCATGTGCAGGTGCTCCGCGCCTGCATCTAGCGCACTTGCTGTATGCAGGCCGAGCACCTGACTGAAAGAAGGTGACATGCATCTGAATTGCCTAAGCATTATTGTGATTGTGTGTGTAGTCTGTATGCGCGCAACGATGATGATGGGACCAGACATGGGCAACGATAATGATGACGGCGAAGATGGAAAACGGATCAAGCAACATCTTGAAGTCGAAGAGACAGTTTCTTGAGCCCCGTGTCAAGCTGAACCCGCACCATTGCCAGTCCAGGAAAGCAAAGAATCCCCACCCTTGGTTGTTATGTGGCGTGAACCAGATATGGCTCACGCGCAATGTCTTCCATAACCAAAGCAGCCATCGTCTCCAGCAGCAGCAATGAAATCCAAGCCAACCATTTTTTTCAGCAGCCCTTTCTCCCGCGGAATAAGTAAAGCTTTGTCAAAGAAGCAGCCGATTTCCGAGTCTTTTGACGAGTGCATGAAAGGAGACAGCAAGAAAATATTTTTCACACCCACCGGTGGAGGAGAAGATTTCGGAGGAATAGGCCGCTGCCGCTCTCACTTCGCTTTCAGAAAAATGGGGTAAGAAAAGGGAACAAGGAGAAGAAAAAATGTTGAAATCTACCACCATTGGTATTCCTCTCACCGATACAACACGTTGCAACCACGAAAACCCAGAGCCTGTCCCGCGCGTCCACATCCCGAGCCAAAGCTCACCGCGTATCCCAAATGACCCCAGGGAGAGCCCGAAGATGGAGACTGAACAACAGAAGCTGGAAACCCGACATTGGAAGTAAGGAGAAAGAAAGAAAGAAAGAAAGACGCTCATGCAGAAGCCTTGGCTTCAAGCTTCCCGGCTTTCATCAGAACCCTTCAATTTTGATTGCTGCGTACCCAGTTTCGAGAAGCGCCGTTGGGCAGAACAAGTGACATCTACGGAGCAACCAGAGCGCGGAGGACCGAGCAAATTAGACGTCTGCCCGACGAAGGAAACATGTTGTTATTCGTGGAAATTTTTTCCCGCTTCCGTCCATCCGGGTAACGGGCCGCGCGTGTACTCGAGTGCCCTCCATGTTTGTCGCTGGAAGGCAGCGGCCATCAACCCAATTCTTTGCCCTTTGAAACCAAGCCTGGGCCGAGAAAAAGAGATGCCGTGCCAGAGCAATGAAAGACATAACATGACTTCATGACGCGTATGCCCGGGGCTTCTCTAGTCCAACCGAGCCATCATCTGGTCTTTCGTGAGCGGCTTGAAGTCGGGCGACTCCATGTCTAACCCCCGCGCGGCCAGTGTCGGGCGAATGTGCGCAGGCACAAGCTTGGAGTTGAGTTGAGGAGCAATCGAGAGTTCTTTCAATCGTTAGTGCCACTCGTTTCCGGACTTACATTTGGGAGAAAGGGCATACCGTGGTGAGTGAATTCAAAGAGGTTCGGCAGCTCCTTTACAGCGCCGTTGGGGTGACGAGAATCCGGGAACCTGGTGTTAGGGTCTCTGAGCTCATCGAAGAAGGGGTGAACCATTGCCTCGACTGCAGAAAGCCTCTGAGTGGGCGTGTACTCGAGGAGCTTGGAGATCAGGTCAATCGCGTTCGGATCAGCCTTGCGGAAAACCTGGTGATCCTGTCAGAATGTGGCAATATAACACCAAATTTATCGCCCAAGTTTTTCATACCTTGTTGAACGGGTGCGGCTTGATCTGGGGGAATTTGTGCTCCATGTAGTTCGGGTTCATGGTGCGAATCTGATCCCTGGTCGGCGTTCCCAAGACCTTAATGATCTCAACAAGCTGGTCGATACCCGACTCGCCGGGGAACAACGGCTGGCCGAGCATCAGCTCTGCCATCACGCATCCAGTAGACCACACATCTATAGGGGTGGCGTCGTATTAGGTAAGCAAGTCACGCGAACAAGAGAAGCGACCGAAATTGCGATGACGTACCGATCTTCGTCGTGTAGTTGGTCGCCCCGAAAATCAGCTCCGGCGCTCTGTAGTAACGCGAGCAGATGTAGGAGACGTTGGGCTCGTTCTCGACGAGGATCTTTGCGCTGCCGAAATCGCAGAGCTTCAGAATGCCGGTGTTGGGGTCGAGCAGGAGGTTCTGGGGCTTGATGTCTCGGTGGCAGATGCCCTGCGAGTGGATGTAGGCAAGAGAGCGGAAGAGCTGGTAGATGTAGAGCTTGACTTCAAGAATAGGCATGACGGTCTTCAGCTTGTTGAAATATCTCGATGCGCGATAAACGGTCTCCGGGACGTATTCGAGCACGAGATTGAGGTAGACTTCATCCTTCTGCGGGCGATTGTCAGCCGAGTCGCTTACGGGGAGGGGGCAATGCCAATGCGGCGTCAGCGTACCCGTTCGCCATTGTTGTAGAAGAAAGCCTTCAGCTCGACGATGTTGGGGTGGCGCACGATGCGCATGATCTGCAGCTCACGGTTCTGTCATGCGTCACGAGTCAATGGGCACGTCCATCGCACAGGGAGAGGGAGAGGGGATCATCTCGGCGGGCGCACCTTGAACCGCTTGTCCTGCAAGACCCGCTTGATGGCGGCGTCCTCGCCGCTGGGCGAGAGCTTGGTCTGAAAGACGACGCCGAACGAGCCATTGCCGACGATCTTGCACTGCGTGTAGGCCAGGTCCTTGTACTCGCCGGTCAAGCCGTCCTGGACCTTCTCCCGGATGACCTCTGGGAGCAACGTCAGCCAGCATGCACAACACACAACACGGACTGGTGGGCGGGCATTGCGTCCTTACCACCCATGCGTAGGCTCGAGAAAGCCGATGGCCGGTTTTGCGACATTGCGGCGTGCTCAGCCGAGTGCTAGGGTCAGAATGGGGGAATTGCTATCGCGAGAAGGGCGGGCTGGTGGAGAGGAGCCGGCGGGAGAGTGGCTTGGGCTTGACGACGAGGTCCGTCGTGGGCAGCGGGCGCTCTCTCGGGCGGAGCGTCGGGTGGTGGGCGGCGCGGGTGTACCTCGAGGCGTCGCAGCTGTTGGCGATGGTGCTTCGTTGGGGCAGCGGCGCGGGCGGCGGAGGAGGAGGGCGGGTGGTGGTGGTGGGCGTGGGCTCCGTCGATTGGCGACGCTGCGTGAGCGGGACGGGCAGCTTGGAGCGGGCTCGCAATGCAGCGCGCGGGTTTCGCAGGGTGGGTGTGGATGGGGTGCGGCGCGGTGGGAGGGCGAGAGTTGAGGAGCTTGCGGGCGGGGGGCTCGTGGTTTCGGAGGGAATGACAAGCGGAGGTGATGATGCTGCGGCCCCGTCTGGAGAGAGTGGCCGCCGCGCTAAAGGTAGAGAGGCCTCTGCGGGTCACAAGGCGCGTGAATCAGGTTAAGCGTCCCTGGAGGCCCGGCGCAGCGCTCGAGGGGCGTCGGAGGGGTCTAGGAGGGGCACGACGAGAACGCGAGGAGCGTGAGGGCTTTTGCAGAGGGAGAATGATGCAGCAGGGCTGGGGAATGGATGGCAGAGGTTGCGGTGCGTGTTCGTTCGACGCAACCGCCCAGTGCGTCGGCGGGCTCTGGGACATCACGTGCAGCGTCAGTCGGGCAGCGGCAGGCACGACGGGACCAGCCCAGCAGCAGGCATGCTCTCCCGCCGCCGCGGGTCTAGGGTGCGTCTAGGGCCCGGCGCAGCGTCGCGAGCCATGGTGTTTGGCGCCTTTCGGCCAGAGGCAGTGGCCGCAGCGCCTGCTGCTGCTCAGGCCCGGCGGAGGATCGCCTCTGGCGGAGGAGGGGGGACGCAGAGGGCCCTCAGCCAGTGGCCAGTCCGCCGGCCAGGGGCACGCTGACTCCGCGCCGTTTGAGGCGCCTGGTAGGCTACAGCGCGAGGTGTGCTCGTGACTGCTGGCTCCATGCGCTCGCTCGCTCTGTCATTGCAATGGCCAGCCCCGCGCCGGGCTCATGACTATGCGCCACTCGCGCGCCAGCTCCCAGCAGCCCTCGCCGCCGCCGCCATCGAGCTCTCAGCCGCAGCCCGCGATCCATCCCACGCCCACGCAAGCTCAGGCTCAGGCCCAGCGCACCGCACCGCACCGCACCGCACCCGCCCGCCAGAGCGCGTCCGAGCGCCGGGTCGCAAAAATAGCCCGCGCGCGGCGAGCGCTGCTTTGCTAGCCAAGCAACTACCCGGCACAACGTGGCCTGGACTAGTCAATAGAGTTCGGACACAAGCCGTTCAGGGCTCCACATCGGGCGCGGGCTGCATGGCTGATGATGATGGCCCTGCCGTCTCGACACCTCTGACCAAGCTGCAAAGCACGTGCGCCAGGCCTGCCCGCCCCAGCACGCGAGCCGGCGATCTCCCTCACGAGCGCATTGCCGTTAGGGGAAGCGGCTCTGGCATGGCATGAACTGCTCTCGCGAGACCTCACCTGCGCCCTAAATAAGTACTCCCGAGATCTCCAGGCCGCGGTGGATCTCGCGCCTCAATTGGTCATCAATTAATCAATGCTCTATGCCTGCGCAACGTAATAAACACGCACGCCGCCTCCACATACAGACACCACGTGCGGCGTTGCTTCTAGCTGCCAACAAGTCAGTCCGCCCGCGGCCAGCTCGCTGCGCCCACGGAGCCAGCAGCGGCAAGTACAGTACACATTACCCCGTTCGATCATTATTCGGCAGCCCTCGCCATCGTGTGGCGCGCGTCATATATATCCGAGACAGTCGTCAGAATCTGACGCCGACCCACCCGAATCTCCAGGCTGATTGGGATCTGCGCCGCCAGCCTTGCCGTTGCCTTTCTGTCTGGTGGGCTCCGTTTCTGACCCTTCGTAAAGGTCGCCAACGCTCTCGCCGCGCCGGAGCGGACTTCTCCGCCTCATTAAAGTCTGCCCGTCGCCCACCCCGAGCACCTTCGCCTCACTCGCCCGCTCCCAGCTGAGCTTGCTCCCGTCCCTGAAGCCCCTGGGCGTCGACGGGCTGCTGTGCGTCTTGCGCAGCGGCTCCGGGCTCTGCTCGCCCGACAACACCTCCCCCTCCGTGTCGGACGTCGGCGTCGGCGGCGAAAACTCCAGCGCTGGGCTGCGCGGCCCGTCCGTCGACGCGTCTGACAAGTTCCCGCTGCTCGAGCCGAAGAACCGGAATCGCTTACGCTCCTCGGTCGACGACGAATGGCCGTGCCGCCGGTAATTGGGAGGGGGGCTGCTGGCCGGGCTGTCGAACTGCAGGCGCAATGCCGTTTGGGACTTCTGCATCATCTGCTGCACCAGCGGCAGCTCCAGGTAGCTGGCTCCCGACCGCACGAAAAGCACGAGCCCGAGGCAAAGGAGAATCAGCGTTGACTGCACCACCGCCATCCGCTTCTGGAAGACCAGCTCGTCGGCAAGGAGCGTCAGGCGCGTGCTGATGGCCAGCATTTCCCGTTGATGCTGCTCGCGACGGTTCTCCAGCTCAATCACCGTCGACTGCCAGAGTTGGTCGTACTGCTGCCTCTGCAGTGCGTTAGCGGCCTATGTGCGCTGCACGTGGACGAGACACTCACGAATTCTCTTAGTTCTGCCATGACCGTGCTGTTCAGCTGATCCAAAAATTTCTCCGTCTTTCCAAGCTGTCGCTTTTCCACCTTGGTAAACGCATCCCTGAGAATGCGGGACTGATCTTCAATGTACTGCAGCGACAGCGTCGAATTGGACTCCAACATCTGTAGGCGCTTGTGTATCGACTTAAAAAAGCTCTCCTGAGTCGTGGGCGTCGCATTTGGTGGCTGCGTTGCCGAATTCTTAGCTCCCTCGCCAGATTGGACGGATCTCGTCGACGTGCCATTTACTGCCACGTTTGATGAATCCTTGGGAGGCGGAGGGTTCTTCTGGTCTCCGTCGGACGAAGCACTGGTGGATGCATTCGTGGCATTCTGGCTGGAACCGGCCGAATGTCCTGCCTCTACGCGTGGACCGTCCGTCGAGGTCGATGCATGTTTTGGCTGTTCAACGTCGGTTTGATTAGGCGACGCTTGAGTGACGTTGCTAGACGGCTGGTCCGCCGAGCCTGAATGGCCTGGTGGTGTGACAGATGAGACAGGCTGCGAGTTAGTTTGACTCGTGCTACCGTCTGCCACGCCAACGTTGATAGACGTAGCACTGTCCTTGGGGGTGGGCCGATTCTCAGCTGTGGGAGAGGCATCGACGCCTTGATTGGCCGTCTCAGATTGCGTTGAATCTTCAGCCCCTCCAGAGGGTGCATCCAAGGGCGCAGCTGGTTCGGCTTCCTTGGGTGGTTCAGCAGCAGGTATCTCAACAGGCGCTTGCTCGTGTGCATTTGGTTGAATGGCGGGAAGGGCCTGGCTCTCGCTCTCCATAACCTCATCCAAATCCTCCTCCCCGCGAGCCGCCTCTTCCTGGTGGCGAAACTCTTCCATCATGGTCGTGCCGTGCACTCTGAGAAGCGACACCGGGCAGTAGAACTCGTTTCCAAAGTGGGTAAGGAATTCAATCCTGAGGTAACGGGCCCAAATTAGCGGGTTCTCAACAAGGAATGCCTGGATGTCCCGGCTATTTCTGGCCTCAAAGGTGCCCAGCTCCTTCCAGCGTTCCAGCTTCACCGGGTAACGATCGGACACGCTGACTCTGAAGGTGCGAAACATAGAACTGAAGAACTCGAAGTTGGCAAGAACAACGGTGTCGACCAGAATGTCGTCGCAAAGCTCAACAATGACGAATTTGTTCTCGGCACCACATTCATTGAGCATGTAGCTATCCTTGTTCTCGACCAGGAGGGACGACGAGCTCTTGCACTGCTGGTTCGTCTTGAGCACCGTGGCGGCGCAGTCGAAGGAGGCGTAGTTGAAGCGCTCTTTGCAAGTCTTCCCGGCGTCCTTGCTCCGCGGCCTGTGTGACAGCTCCGCGGCGGCGCCGTCCTCAGCGGTCTCCGCCGCCGCCTGCTGCTGGCCCGAGGCCGAAACGGCTGCCGCCCGGTCAGCTTTGTTGCCAAATCCAAAGTCCAGCTCGATCTCCGTGTCCTCTCCAAGAAAATCCAACTCGCTGTTGATGTTGACGGGCCTCGGCTTCCGTCCCTGGGTGCCAGCCGTCCCGCGACCTTGTCCCACGTTCTCCGGCGACTGCCCAACCTTCGCCAGGTTCTGTGTCTTCCACTCTTCGAAGGATAGAAAGTTGGCATTGTCCAGCGGGGAGTCGCCCTCAGCTTCGGCTTCGGCCTCGGGCTCGCCAGGTTTCCGGCCGTCGCTTTGCGCTGGTTCTGCGGATGACTGCGCAGTGCCCGCTGCGCTTTGCGATCCAGTGGCGGAAGCCTCGTCGGTCGCACCAGAGCCGCCGGGTGATTGCGCGCTGGTGGTGGAGCTCGAAATGGTATCGTTTTCTGCCTGGCCAGAAGCATCACTGCCTGTGGGGACAGACGCCGGAGCTGAAGGGCCGGCTTCGCCGGCCACGGTCTCGTTCGCGGCAGCAGTCGCAGTAGCTGGAGGTGGCGGACGTGACTTTAGGCATTGCTGCGGCAAAGTGTGGGTGATGTAGTTGATTTCCCTGGACCTGCAGGTGGAGACGGACGGCAAGGAGCTTATCGGCGAGTGGACGTCGAAGGGAGGCTCGGTGGTAGTATCGGCGAAGGCGACGGAGTGCAGAAGAACAGCCGCGAGGAAGACATGTCGGCCAAGCTTGCACATTGCTTGAACATGTCAGTCGACACTTGATGGGCGCATAGGAAAGGGCTCGCAGCAGCACAGGAGAGATGCAGGAGGCGATGTCATAGGCCGAAGAAGCCAGCTCTCAGGTCTTTCAGCCGCGCCTTCTGGACCCCGGCATTCGCCGCAGCGGTGTGCAACAACCAACCACCAACTGCCTCCCTGGCTTGCAGCCCACTTCCCGCGCTGCAGACTTTTCCGATCACCGCATATGCACTGCTTTATTTCCAACATCTGATTTATCATTTACTATCGTCCCGGGCGCGGGGGCGGCCACCCATGCCGTGCTCTCGCCACCAGCCCCCGCCCTCAATCGCTGCCTCTCTCACAAGAGCGCGTAGACATACTTGATCCTTTTTAAGTACCGCTGCCGCCAAAACTTGCCCGTATGCATGCATCGGCCTTGCTAAGGACCGTCTTTCAAAGAACCACCCATCCGGCCTTCTCGTCACTCTACATGAACAATGTGCGTGCTTCAATCAGGTAAAACAAAAAAGGGGGGAATGAAAAGAGAAATTGCGCGCACCTAGACCCGAGCATGCCTTCGAACGCCATGCACGCAGAGATATAACGCGTCTCATGCCATGGAAAGGGTATGCTGCGCTCGAACAAAGCAATGCATACGCCGAAAAAAGAAGTGCAATGAGAGCTCGAAGAGAAAAGGGGCCCGCGTCGAGTGCTACGGACCATCATGAGACTTACGGCAGAAGAGCATTATCGTCATCGCAAGTGAGCGGTCTTCCAACGCCAAATCCCAAATGTCCCACCCAAGTGCATTAGAATCCTTCGTCTCCGGCCCTGCAGAGACGTATTTGGTCAACCCATTCCGACCGGTTGACCTCTTCTGCGGTCAAGCGGCGGTTAGGATTGGGATCGAGAATCGAATATATGACGTTCCGACATTGGCGCTGCCAGCCTGTTAGCCGTTTCGGATAGATTCGGGGGGGAGGGGTGACCTTACACGACGGAGCACCTCGATGGGCCTGTAACCGGATTCCTCCTTGCGGTCCTCGAGATACTTGGTGTAAAATTCATCCTCGCCCTTCTTTGCGACTCGCCAAAGGTGGCGCCCGGTTCTCATGGCCATGTAGATGACGCCGCAAGCCCAGACGTCAACAGCTCGAGGGTCGAACTCTTCATCCACGTATTCTTCGGGGGCGATGTAGGGCGCCGAACCGCAGATGCCCGCGGTCATGTGGGCTTCCTCTTCCCAGGCCATGCGGAAACACTCGCCGTTACCAAAGTCGGTGATTTTGATTGCTCCATGGGAAGTGAGAAGAAGGTTCTCGGGCTTCAAGTCACGGTGGGCGACACCCATGCCGTGAAGGTAGTCAACGCCGCGCATTAGCTGCTTGAAGAAGCAATCGGCCTCGACAACCTCGAGTTGGCCGGCCGCGAGAATGAGAGTGTAAAGGTCTCCACCGGCGCAGTATTCCATGACCTCACAGAACTCACCCTTCTCGTCCTGGATGAGATCGAGCGTGTTGATGATGTTTGGGTGATGCATGGAAGACGAAATGCAGAACTCCGAGGTCAGGCGCTTGTTGTACTTCTTGTCAGATTCACCGGGGCGCTGCTTGAATTCTTTGACGGCAAACAGCTGCTCGCGCTTGGGGTCCCTCTGGTCTTGCTTATGGGCTATCTTGACAATACCGAATGCGCCGCGTCCGATGATCTCCTGGCACTTTCCGTACTTTTGCACCAGCGTCATGGAAGAGCTAGCACCGGTCTTGTGGTCTATGTTGAATTTCTCTTTGTCGTTGCGCAGCTGGTCGACCCACCCCGACATCAGGCTCAGAGGCTGCTCCTCGGGGTTCGCTTCTTTCTTCTTTCCAAGCATCAAGTTCTGGAACATATCTTTGAGCTTCTCCTCGCGCCTCTGGACTCGGAGTTGGTGCTCGTGGCCGCCATCTTCAAGGTGCTTGAAACGTTTCGAGATGTTGGCGGCGGCCTGCTGCTCCTTCTTCTTCTCGGCATTGCTCTTGGAGCGATCCACCAAGCTGGCAGGCTTCTTCTCGTTCAGGGAGGCTTGACGGCGCGGCTCTGGCTTGGGCGAGCTGGTCGGGCCGTCGCCATTCGCCACCTTGGCTTCAGCTACTTTTTCGGGGATTTTCTCGGACGCCAGGTTGACTCTGGAACTGTCTCGGGAATCCTCGCGGCGGGCGAAGATGCCGCTTATCCTCGAGCTCATGGTGGGCTTCTTCGCGGGCAGGTTGGGCCTTGCGGCGGCGCCAGCGGCGGCGGCTTGCGCGCCGTTGGCTGGCGGCGCAAGAGTGGCATGCTGCGGCGGAGGGAGGGCGAAGTTGCCGTCGGACGAGGCGATCGACGAGGCGGAGGTGGAGGCAACGGGAGAGCCGGTCGCCTTTGAGCTCACGGCCGGTGAGGTCTTGTTGGCCATGATGTGACAGGGTGTGAGGTCGGACTTAAAGGCGGTGACGGGCGGAGAAGAGGGCAGTCGGCGGCGCGCAGTCGGTTGAGACTAGAGAGTCTCGGGGCTGGGGCAAAGCCCAGGAGGGTGTGTTATTGGTCTCGCAAAACGGCGTTGTGTGGGAGAGCGCCCGCTGTCGGGGGAGGATGAGGTTGTCCGCAAAGCGTGGGGAGCAGGGTGGGCACAGCGAGGTAAAGCGGTCGGAGGAAGGCGAACCTTCCTTGGCAGCCGAGGCGCGTAGTGCTTGGAGCAGCCACTTGCTGGCGACTCGACCGGCTGACAAACTGCGCCGGCGTGTGACACGGACCGTGGGCGTTGTTGACCGCCGGAGGCGCGCAGGGCCAAAGTGCGCGAATGCGGGAGGAGGCACGGGGAGGGCAGAGATTCGCTTTTCAGGCGCGGGCTTGGGGGCGCGTGCTGTCGCAGGCGGCGGATTTGAAGTGATTATTCAAGCGCGGGCAGCGTGGTGGGCGGAAGTGGAAGAACGTGCCAGTGTGTGCGCTATTTTACAACCACCGGTCCTCGGGAGAAAAAGATTTGAGCTGTGCAAGAGTGGCCGTGGGGCCCGCGGGCAGAGAGAGCCGCAGCAGCTGTTGCGCGGTGCACACGAGCGTCGCTGTGGCCTTCTTCACTGCCGCATGCGCTCGCCGTGCTGCGGCATGCTGTGCGGGTGATTGGGGCGGGCGCAGCAGGCTCTCAGCCCCGCCGCAGCTGGACAGCTGGACAGCGACTGTACGTCATGCCTTGCTTGTATCCACCGTCTTCCAGCAGGTCCACGACGGCGGCGCTGGCTTGTCCGGAGCTTGTCTCCCCGCCGTTCACGCGCCCACGCTCCCCGCCCGCCAGCCGCCTGCACTGCTGCTGGCATTCCCGCTGCGTGCCCGCCGCCAGCCCTGCGCGTGGCTGTGGCGTTCGCCGGCGAGGTGGCCCCGCAAGTCGCAGCCGGCCGGCCATACGATCCGCATCAGCCGCCGGACGAGCGCGCGTCAACCTCCCCAATCCGTGACGATGCGGCCGACCGCTGGACAGCCCCTCTCCAATCTCGCTTGAACCCAAAGGCCGCGCTGCCATCCCGGATGCGCTAGACGCGGCACTGCCTCGCGCTTACAAAACCAGGAAGCCCTTCGATCCGGAGCCGTCCTCGCTCAGAAGAGCCGGTCCAGCGCAGCGACGGCAAAGCGGGAGACCAATGATTAAATCCCTCACCGCCGCGACCTCAACACCATCCGCAAGTGTAGCCCTCCCCGATCCGGCGACCTGCGGCCCTGGGGCCCTGGGGCCCTGGGGCCCTCGCCTCAACACCACCTCCCCGCTCGCATCCCGCCTGCGACCGTCACATCGCGCCATGCAATGCCCGACTTCTGCACGCGCGATCGCCCCCGCCACAGCTCGCGTGTTCGCACAATATGACTTGCTGGTGCTGCAGCTCCGGCCGGCTCTACGCGACAATACCCTAGAAATGCCGCACGCCTCCCTTCTGTACGCGCAGGTACTCCTGCCCTGCATGCATCAGCTTACCTACGGCGGGGTGCCTAAGTGGCTTCAGGATGAAAGGCCTCCCGATACCGCTTGCCCCTCCTGTGACACCAATGTGAGCACCGCCAAGAAGCCGAATGTTATGCCCTATTACCACTCTGTAGACACAACGGCAGTAATCTCGAACATGCGCCATTGAGGTTACCCTGCCACTATACAGCGAATGAAGAGGGCGACAGAGGCCACGAGGTGGCCGTTGGCCTGTGTACGGAAACGCCCGCCGAATGCCGTCGATCCAAGTAAGCTTTCTTGTGCTATGCGGTTGTGTATCCCTCTGTTGTCTATGCTGTATTCCCTCGCGAATTACATGTATGTATCGACATGCACCACGCCCGCGGCCGGCCGCGAGCTCGTGCTGCCTCGTTGATTGCTTTTGCTCCTCGTCCTGCCCCAGGAATAGCTGTCATTGAGTGCCCCGGTAGGCGATCAGGCCGCCCTTTCCCCAGAGGCCTCGCCCGCGTCGCTCTGCACGTTGCTCTTGGCTTTCTCGACCAGCTTGGCTAGCGCCGAGACTGCAGGCTTGGGCCCTTCGCTGCCCAACTGCAAGGCATCAAAAAGGCTCGGATTCCGTCGGATCGACTCCTTGCCCTCCACGCGCCGGGTGAGATATAGCGTCGGCCGCCTCATCCCGCGCTCAGCCAAGATTTTCTGCACTTCTTCCTCGTAAGCCGTTTCGTACACGTCGATATCCACCGCACCTGGCGATTCGCACACCATATGCTGGTGGTCAGGGGGCAATTCCTCTCCTGCGGGGCAGTTGAGGTCAAGAAACAACTGGTCTTCTAGGGGGTCATGGGCCTGTCCTTTGCCTATCTCCAGTCGCGGTGTTCGTGGCTCTGTAGGAGTCAGTGATGACTGCGTGTCTCGAGGATCCAGCCTTGGTGATTGCCCCGCACTCCCAGGTGTCGCGAGACCTGCGTCATGGAGGTGATCCGCCAACTGGTCGACCTTCTGGGACGCGTCTATCTCGTGATGGACGCCTTCTATTGTTAAATTGGTCTCCACACACTGCCTTTTGTCGGTCGTTTCGCTGTTCGACCTTGCCACCCTGCCGTACGGGCGCATCGAGAGCGGAGGTGCAACCATGCGGTGACCAAAAATTCCTTGCATTAGGTCAGGCCGCTTCTTGAATAGCAGCTGCTTGAAGCGTTTTACCGCTTTCATCTGGGCGTGGTGTAAGTTTCGACCATACAACGAAAGGCGGGGATGCTTACCACAGTGATCAAGTGCCCCATGTTTCCTGTGATCGCAGCATTGACTTCTTCCTCGGTAGGGGGTTCGATTATAGCGGCGATGTTTTCTTCCTTTGGCAAAAGGCAGTCCGTTCCTCTTCGAGTTACCCAGGGGTGGTTCTGAACCAGTCAACTCACTGAACCAACAGGAGATTGCATTTGAAAACATACCCTGAGCTCGTCCATAGTGATGCGTTTGTCTGGATCCTTTTCCAATATCCGATGCATCAGATCAGCAAAGTCCACTTCGCACTCTTCCAATGCAACGTTGTCGTTTCTGATTGCATCGTAGAGCTCGATCATTCCGGTCTTCTCGAAAGGTATCCTCCCAAAGCGCAAGCAGTACAGCGTGATGCCCATTGACCAAATGTCGGCGGCTTTGCCAGATACATCGCCATGCTTCGGGACGCAAAGCTCAGGAGGCATGAACGCAGGAGAGCCTGCTGACTTTTTAGTCTTCATCTCCGAGTCCTTCTCAAACATTTCAGAGACACCGAAGTCGACGATTTTCAGAACATCATCATCGGTAATCAGGCAGTTGTCCGGTTTAATGTCGCGATGAATGATGCCCTGCGCATGGACTAGAAAGCGTTCAGTCAGTCTATGATAGCGCATGGTCCTTAGTTTCGATCACTTACGATACTCTATACCGAGGATCATGTCGCGGAACCAGCATCGACATTGCTCGTCATCGTACGGGTCTGCTCTTTCGTCCAGACCAACGCGCATGACCACGCCCTTTTTGCAGATCTCCAGCACCATATACAACGAGTCCTCGTCCGGATCGTCGAGTACCTCGATCAGCGATACAAGGTTGGGGTGGTTGAGCTTCTTCATGACAGCAATCTCCTCCTTGATAAGGTCCAAAGAGTTATTAGGTTCACTGCCGGAGTGACGGTGAAGGGGAAGGTTGAAGCCGCGGCCAGCAGAATGCTGATTCTTGCGATGCCTGACGCCGGGACTACGAAGCATGTTCGACTGCGCTCGCTTCCGCAATCGTGACTTTGAAAACTCCTTGACCGCCTGTGAAAATCTTTTCAGTACAGAACCCTCGGTTGTATATGATTGCCACGTGCTGAAAGGGTGCTGCGCGCGCCCGTTGCGACAGATTCCTTACATATTCGTTTCCATATTGGTCCACTGCTACATGAACAGCGCCAAACGAGCCCCTCCCGATCTCCTGATCGATTATGTACTGGTTGATGCGGTGCTGAGCTGTGCCATCGTCTTCGCTGTTGCTGTACTCGGATCGCGCGTTCAACGTTTCCTACGATGCAGCATAGTCAGGATGGGTGGTGGCGCGGGTCATTGGGCACGAAAAACAGACTTTGACTTCTCTGCTGGTAGAGGGAGCGCGGCGGTGGTGGCGCAGGGGACTCTGATAAGCCGGCGCAGAGCTGTTCGCGGAAAGCATCAGGGTCAGCCTCAGTGGTGAATGAATGCGGCAAACTGCAGGGCGCATACACATGCTTGATCGCGGGGGGTCTGCCGGACTCGTCTGGATCAGGGACGGCCAGGGAAAGGTTGTCAGAGGGGTATAGGCCCGGGATGTCGTCAGCGGAGAGGTGCTGTTGCAAGCGCGACGAGGGCTGCGGCATTGCCACCGGGGTGCAGACAAAGGCGGGCGGAGAAAAGTGGCACAAGAGCGATGGAGTAAGAATGCACGGGTATAACCAGCTCGGAGGGCTTGGAGGAGGTAGGAGTGTGTGCGCTGCAGCGCGGTGGGCTTGGTTGAAGCTCAGGCTGATGCGCTTGCACCCCGCGCCAGGCCGATCTTTCCTGGACCCTTGTCGCCTTGGAAAGCTTGACCGTGGGATGAACTCAAAGCAGCGTCGGCCTCCATGAACCTCCGATCCACCCATCCCGCATCTCGCCCGCATCTCGCCGCACCATCCCCGATCGACAGCCGCCGCCGGACCAGCCAATATGGTCATCTACTCCTTCTACATCTTCGATCGCCATAGTACGCCGCCCCGCGCTCGCGCTTGACTTGCGCAGCCTGCTCACCGTCTTGCAGCCGAATGCATCTACAGCAAGCGATGGCTGCGTCCCTCCGGCCACACCAAGGCCGGTCGCCCTACTTCTGGCGGCAGTCTCATGAGCGACGGCGACCCTCAAGCTGGTCGCAAGGCCCTGTCTAAAGAAGACGATGCAAAGCTCATGTTCGGCGCCGTCTTCTCCCTACGGAACATGGTCAAGCAGCTAGGTGGAGAGGATGATACGTACGCGCCCCCGCCATGGAGCTATATGTACGCTTGTCGCTGACGGCCCCGCAGCTTCCTTTCCTTCCGCACCGGCGAATACAAGCTCCATTACTACGAAACTCCGACCCGTCTGAAGTTCGTCATGCTCACCGACACGAAAACGAACAACCTCCGCATAGTTCTACACCAAATATGGGCCAACCTCTACGTCGAATTTGTCGTGAAGAATCCTCTCTCGCCCGTGGAACATCCAGGTGGTGCTGGGGTGGCCAACGAACTCTTCGAGCTGGGACTAGATAGCTTCATTGTAAGCACTAACGCGTCGGTCTCTATCGAGCACTATCCCTAACTGTTGTAACAGGACAGCGTCTTTCCCGGATGAGACCAGAAGCCAACTGGATTGATCCTCAAAAGTCTCAGTGACCCAATTCGACTGTCACGCAAATCTCACCACGTTATGCCAACGTGAAGAGTCCAAAGCAATCACGACGATGTTTCGACCCCAGCCTATACTAGAGACGACCCATTGTGTGCGATTCGTTGAGCCTATGGCCTCCATACCTCCGCGTGGGGATGATGAGGAGCTGAAATACCTGGCGTAGAAAGTTGCTCGCCTGTCAACATTTAGACCAATAATCGAAAGCACTAGCATGACGTCCACCCTATTTGTGCGTGATCTTTCCTTTTCGGCTGTACATCAACTCACCTGCTTTCCGATCCTGGTATGAGAATCACCAATTACGAGGTATGCCGCGAGCATGATGGCCCTAGTTCGCCGGAAGTCGCTAAAGAATTCGACCCTCTTCAGACCTGTCTCATTCGAAAAACTGCATGCTGCTCACGCGGGTAGTTGGAAGCTACGTTTGGATATTCTTGTGTGATTTTCGGGTCTAACATCTAGATTCTGCCATGTACCTGACCCGATCTTGTCGAGAGGTCAGTAATTTTCGTGGGACGTCAGGGGAAATTTCCAATGACTCTCCGGCAGGAATCCAAGTCACCTCCGCACATGGTAACACCACCATGCCTTATTCCATGGATCTTGTTCTGAAGGTGACTATCACTTATGAGACGGAGGTAGTCTCTCTGCTAAACTTTGCTACTGACATCTCAAACAATGCAATTAGCCCGCTTCGCTCTAGCTTGTCGTTGGTCAGAGAAAAATGCATCCGCCTCGAGTCAATGTCGAACCCCTGAAGACGGGTCGACAACCAGCCATTCGCAGAGCAGAGAGATAAGCAACAGTAATTGCTGACCATCCGGCGCATCTTTATTGGTAGATCGTTTTGGTGGTGGGTGGAAAGATGGGCCTGTAAACCGCCCGAGCATCCTCCAAGGTGCTCATGGACACCAAGGTGCTCAATCTCGTCAACGTACCGTGGTACTCTACTGAAGTTGAGTGTCGCTTGAGAAGAACCTGGCAGAAGGCCACATTTTGCAGCAGGTTATAAATTGCTTTTCAATCCGTGGGGCAGCTTCCTCATCAACTCCCTCCTCTTTCAACTTCACTCGGACGATTCTATCTTCTTCCCCCTTGCCTACATCTAACCTCAAGGAAATGGTGGCAACGAGAGCAAAGAGGAAGATGGAGGCGAAACTGTTACCGGTCACTGTCCTCTCTGGCTTCCTGGTATGTCAATGTGCCCCTCACTGTCTTCGATATCTCATAGGTGTTGCAAGACCCGACCGAGCTAATAGTCGAGCTTCATGGAGCTACTCCATACAATCAAAGCTAACAGAGGTAAAGGGTAGTGGGAAAACGACGCTTCTCAAGCATATCCTCCAATCCAATACCCATGGCTTGAAAATTGCTGTCATTGTGAACGACATGGCTGAAGTGAACATCGACGGTGCTCACGTCGCTCGGCTATCGGGAAAGGAAGACAAAGCCAACCTCGTCCAGATGCAAAATGGTATGCTTCCACACCGCTCTGTCTACACTTCGCAACGTCGCCTTGATCTATGAACTTATGTAATCGGTTAGGTTGTATCTGCTGCACCCTCCGCGGAGACTTCTTGGTTGAGCTAGCCAACATGGGCTGGAGTGGCCAGTTCGACTACGTCCTCATCGAGAGCAGCGGCATCAGCGAGCCACAACAGGTTGCAGAGACTTTCACAGCTGCGCTCAGTGCAGAGATGCTCGACATACCGAAAGAGATTCACCTGGACGACCGTGAGGTCATTGAGAGAGTGTATGTACACGCGTAGAGCCTGGCCACCCGTCACCTTTGTCGTAGGCTCTCTTCTGATTATCGTATCATCAAACACTACAGTGCCAAAGCCGGTGGGCTTGAGAAGATCGCCCGCATCGATACCATGGTCACAGTCGTGGACGCCTTCCGCTTTTTCGCCGAGTTCAATACGGCCGACTTCCTGACGGACCGCTACGCGCGTGATGGCAACGCGGAACAGGTGCCAGCCGAGGACGACCGCACCGTCTCGGATCTGATGGCCGATCAGATTGAGTTCGCCAACGTCATCGTCGTCAACAAGACGGACACGGTGGATCGCGCCACGCGCGAGCGCATTCGAGGCTGCGTCAAGACCCTCAACCCGAAGGCCAAGATCATCGAGACGCGACACGCGCAGGTAGACGCCAAGGACATCGTCGGCACCGGTGCGTTCAAGCTTGATGAGGCAAGGATGATGAGCGGTTGGCTGGCCAGCCTGCAAGAGATGTTCGTGATGGATGTGAATGGCAAGAAGAAGGTAGCGCCGAAGCCCGAAACGCTAGAGTGAGTTTGCAACCGGCTCTTTATCAAGCAGTCGATTACTCATTAATTCCTTTCTTATCACAGATACGGTATCAACAGCTTCGTCTATCGTGCACGCAAGCCCTTTGACCCGATGAGATTGTACAAGCAGCTTGCTGGCAAGTTCGTTCTCATCCAGCCTGAACCGGAAGACGAAGACGAAGACGAAAATGAAGACGACGAGGATAAGGAAGAAGACTTTGAGGCGGAAGATGCCGCTTCTGAGAAGGGCAGCTCCAATGCCGTCAGCACCGAAGATGAAGCCATGCCCGACGCCCCATCCTCCCGCCAGACTACCCAGCAACAAGCGAAGTCCAAGCGCAAAGACTCCAAAGGCGAAGATTTAATCGAGCAGGAGGAGGACGACGACGACGGGGAAGAGGACCCCTTCTTCAAGACCCTGCCCACCGACCCGGCCGCCGTGGTTGCCGCCAAGGCCGCCGACCCGATTTGGGCCAAGATGCACCGCTCCAAGGGCTGGCTGTGGTTCGCGACGAGGCCACAGCAAGCAGGCTCATGGAATACCGCAGGCGCGATGCTACGCGTCGAGTATGAGCAAGAGTGGTACTGCGAGTTGCCTGAGGAAGAGTGGGCGCCGGATGAAGAGGTCGCAGCTGCGATCAAGAAGGACTTCGTCGGCGAGTGGGGAGACAGAAGACAGGAAATAGTCTTTATTGGGGAGAGCTTGGACGAGAAAAAGATCAAAGCAATCCTGGACCCTTGTCTGTTGACCGACAAAGAGTTCAAGAAATGGGAGAAGCTTATGCGCAGGAAAGACTTGGACTTGGAGAGGAAGGAGGAGAAGCTGAACGAGTGGTGGGATGACTCATACTGGGCAGAGTGGACGGTGGGTGAAGAGCACGAGCATGATGGAGAGGATGGCCACCATCACCACCATGGTCACAAACATTAGATGGACTGGGAATGTTGCTGTCGGACTGGCAAAATTACGACGCCGCAACTCCAATCCTGGATGAAAACATTGATATCGACAAAGACGGTGAAAAACAAATGGTGCTTCTACTATCCCGTAGATTAGCTCGTAGACAAAAGGGTGTCTTGAGGTGGGAGGTCAACTTATTGTCCAGTCTAAGACATCCTACAACAGTCGCGAGCCTTCGTTCAAAACGTTTACAATATGAGCATGAAACACAGGCACAGCTGACACAATTATGCAAATGACACCGGCCAACTTTACAAGACTTTGCCCTTCTGCATCCCACGAAACCTTATACTCTCTCTATGGGCGAATAAAGTGTATGCACAGAGATAAGTTTCGCATGGCCCAGTCGTTGTGCAAATGCCATGGCTTGTCCTGCAAATCAAAACAAGCAGTGCGGAGTAGTGATGGTCAAAACAACAAGGGAAACGGTACCTGCACGGGTCCCGCTCGATCCTTCAACCAAAGCCCATCCCACTAACAAGGGCTGGGTTGGAGGTCTAGCGTATCGCATGATCATTTCTCGCGCCCTGAACCACATCAGCGGTACGAACACTCGCGCCATTATTACACGGACAAACACATTCCTGGATGTCCAACTCGAAGCCACTGGCAGCCAGTTGTTAGGGGAAGGCGTTCGTGCAACATTTGGTTGACAGCCGGCGCTAGACTGCCTCTATTTTCGCCGTCTCCAATATGTATTCACGGAACCGTCGCTCTGGGTGCCTGTTCAGACTCGAGGGACAATAATGCATGTACTGTGCATACATACATACGGTCTCATTTCCTATCATCTCAATACGCGCCTCCACGTCAAGACACTAGAGAGCGCTCCACCGCCAACCAACCACGCCAGCCTCCATTCTCAGCCAATCGGGCAAGGCGCGACGCCCGTTACATAATCCGCCGTCAACAGCGAATTCCTCCAACACGCTCACGCGTTGGGCGCCTTGGGCCTGGTTCCACGCTCCTTCTCGAATGGAATTCCGCAAACCCTTCGATCCGATCCGAACGCGCGGCTAGCAAACGACAGGCTGCCGGCTGATGCGTTGTTGGAGCTAAAATGGGGTACGGGACCGAGAAATCCCCCGGGTTTTCTTTAGTTAATCACACAGGCGCTTATGACGTGGTCGGGCTGTCGGGTACGAAAAACTTGGTACTCTCAGGGCAGCCTCGTACTGAGCGGTCTGCCAGCGAAGCGCGCTTCATTTTCTTTTTCGGCCTTGGCTCAACTTAGCTGGAACTACAACAAATTTTGGCGTTGGAGAGAAAGCGCTGTTGACGGGATGCCTGTCTGACCCGAGATCGACCGGGATCGCTAACATGGGACTGCGACCGAACGTCGAGCATGTGAAATTTAGTGGAGAACTGCCGGCGGAAACGCAGAGTATGGGGTATTTCGTCATGATGGCGCAGAAATCTCACCTCCGCCTCAAGAAGAACGCGCTAGCCAGCGACGACGAAGGAGCCGAAGCGGTGAACGAGCAGCAGAAATGCGCAGAAGCATGGCGTGAAGCCTAGGAACCCGCCCGCACAAACACAACTGGACCAGAAACACGTGAAGCTTGATGCACATCCCTTTTGTCATTACTCGGAATCGTCTATCCATAGCAGTCGTAGTTGCATCCTTCCACACTCGATCATCCCCCTGCATTCTCTACCTTTCGCACGCTCCCCGGAGCTTGCCTTCATTCAAAAGATGATCAATAGTCGCTCGTCGATATTCCGCAGATAGCTTGCCGGTTCGGAATATGTCCAGCTAGCTGAGCTGCAGCAGCTGCAGCCCAGATTTTCGTTTTGCTTCGCTTCAAATGCGAAAACCGCTTTACTCGGCCTTGGCCTGGTCGGCGGTAGCACGGAGGTTGGCAGCGGTGGAGCCGCTGTGCGAGAAGAAGCGGGAGAAAACGGGCTGGATGAAGGAGCGGAAGACAACCTGGGCACCACTGTGTAGATGCGTCAGCCGACCGTCCAGTGCACGTCGTCGGATCCAGAGTAACTTACGAAGTCTGGGGCAGGGCCATCCAGAGGATCAGGACAAACTTGAAAGTGTAGTAGAAGGGGAACCAGTAGACAGCATTGACCAGGCTCTCAAACACGCTGCAATCGTTATCAGTCAGAGCTACGGAGCGATAAGCGCAGGATCAGGCACTTACGTGAAGAAAGCAAACACAACCCAGTACTGTACAGGAAATGTGTCAGCAACAATCAAAACGATGGCGGGGAGCTCAGCGGGCTCTTGTGCAACGTACCGTCAACCACTGCGAGAACTGTTAGCTATTTCGGAATGTGCGGGGGCGGTGTGCTAGGGCCACGTACCTGAGTGTCATCCACCTTGGTGGTCGAGAAGAGAGCGTCCAGCGAGTAGTAGCCGGGCAGAGCGAAGCCGATGACGTTCACGAGGAACTCGCCGGCAATGTTGAAGAAGATCAGGAAGAAGTAGATGGCCCCGACGCCAAGGATGGCGTAGACCTTGGGCACATTGGTCTGCTTCTCGAGGTTCACGAGGGCCGGGTACTTCGACAGCTGTAGGCGTGTGACGGGTCAGCGGTGAGCTCTAGCGCAGCGGTGGTCGTGACGGAGCGGTGGTCGTGCTCGGCGTCGAGATTGCGACCGCGAGCGGGCAGGGAAGGCCGGGCGGCAACGTACCTCTTTGTCGAGCTGCGAGATCTGGTGCTGAGCCTTCTCCTGGAACGACATTGTGTACAGTGTGGGGGGTTGGTTGGGTGATGAAGATTGAGGAATATGAGTGCAGATGCGAGGTTGCAGATGAAGCTGGTGGATGAGAACAGGTGGACGAGAGCGCGTGAGTTTGCTTTGTGTCGGCGGAATCGAGGGTCCGATGACGACAGGCCTGGCCGCCCGCATCATCGAACGCCTACGCCCTGCCTGCGCCCACGGCCAGCAAGCGCCCAGCAAGCGCCAGCACGCTGCACTCCACGGAGCCCGCCTAGCAGTGCGCGCCTGCTGCCGCCCTGTCCTGCAGGGCGATCCATGATCCGGCCTGGGCCGCACCTCACTCGCCGGCGTAAACAAGCCCCGCACGTGACGGAGTCGGACTGTGGCAGGCGTGCGGCCGTCGGGCTCTAGCAACGGAAAACGAAGGTTTGTTTATCCTCAGCTGCAGCCACAACATCCTCACCCTCTCCGCCCCGGCCCGTCGCCAAACTCTCGCACCTCCCGCTGCAGGAGCCCCCGCCTTCCACGAGCTGCTGCGACCATCTGCACCGCCCCGCCTGACCGCTGCGCCCGCCTGCTGCAGCGCCCGAGCCCTGCTGCCGTTGCCGCGGCTTTGCCCGAGTCGCACGCACTGCGGTGTCTTGGGAATCTCCCGTGGCCGGCAAACCCCCGATCGACGCCATTGCAGCGCCATTTGCTCTGAGAGCGGCCAGGCCTTGATCTGCACGAAGCCCAGCTATGGTCAGTTCTTCTTACCGCTATTTTTGTGGATCCGCGGGCCCGAGGCGCTGCTGTAAACAGCCAAGGCAACCCGCACAAACAACCGCTGACCTCCAAGCACCAACACAGGCCCAATCCCACCCGCAAATGCCCACCATGCCCAACCAGGGCCGGCGCTCGCGCTCCACCACCTCCGTCAGTACTAAAGCGAGCCAGCGCCCCCTCAGCCGTGCTTCGACCACCAGCCTGCAATCGCAGACCACCCAGGATCAGCATAGCAACGACTTCCAGCAGCCTTATCCACAACACGGTCTTACCCAGCCCCAGCAACAACACATGGGGCACCAGGCGCAATCGCACATGCAGTATGCTCCCGTCGACCAGAGCCTGCTGCAGGCTGCCCATTCCCTTGGCCACCAGGACAACATGATGATGCTGCAGTACCAGCAACATGCCGCTCCCCAGATGATCCCTCAACACTCCCAAGAGTACTCCCATCAGCCGCCGAATCCGTACATGCACCTGCAGCAGCAAACTTCCGACTACGCCAACGGCAACCCGGTTGCTGCTGCCAGCGGCGCCGAGACCGATGACAAGAAGAAAAAGGGCGTCTCTGCCAGCGCCACCAACGACAAAGAGCTGCGTGAGATGCTCACTCGTGCCGACGGTAGATCATTAAAGGAAGTGGCCGACGAAGTATTACGCACCGAGCGCACGTCTCGCGCCGAGAAATCAAAACAGTTGTTCGCAATGTTATGGTGAGACGACTATTCAAGCGTTACACACGGTATGCTAACAATCTGCAGGCTGAGACAAACATGCAAGCACGCGAAGACTTCAGTGCCTCGGAATCGTGTCTATTCGCAATATGCAGACCGCTGCGCAACGGAGCGCGTGCAACCGCTCAATCCTGCCTCCTTTGGAAAGCTTGTGAGGGTCATCTTCCCGGGTATTGCCACACGGCGCTTGGGAGTCCGCGGGGAGTCTAAGTACCATTATGTTGACTTGGCTCTTGTGGACGATCCAGTCGATGGCCACGAAATCGAGCGCGCCGGTAGTGCTCAAAGCCAGGACTTTGGCCACACTCGCCAAGGCTCTACCCACCTTGCCATTGACTTCAAGTGAGTAGTAGTCAACCGCCCCTGACTTCGTGAAAACTAGTGCTGACCATTAACGCAGTAACATGCCAAGGCTACCAGCAGACACCGCCGTATTCCCCGCTCAGGAGCAACCTGTCGAATCGCAGCAGAGATCCACGGAGACAGGGAGACCGTCGTTTGGCCGCGCCTTTGCTGAGCCCTATGTTCCCGGTTATGGCACTGCGAGACAAACTTCATCCACGTACACGCAGCACCTCAAATTCCCCCCGCCGCATCAGGACGATTTCCAGGAGAATGACTCAATCGAACTCCCTAATATCCACGATTACGTACCGCCGAAGACAGATATCGATGCCGCGAATGCATTAACAGCTCTATATCGAACTCACTGCACCTCTCTTGTAGACTGCATTCGCTTCTGCAAGGAAAAGCAATTCTTCCGTCTGTTTACCTCGTTCCACGGCACACTCACTGTGCCAGTTCAGAAGCTGTTGGCGCATCCTACCATGGCTACCTGGATCAGGGAGTGTGATTGGTTGATGTACCAAAAGATGATTCGTTTCGTCTCGAGACTTACACTGCAAGTAACGCCACCGGTGGTCCTGAATTTCTTGAACAACATTTCGCGGGAGTTGCATAAGCACATCAGCAAGACTTTCCAGGGACATCCGCTCCACGTCCTCGAGGCAAGATTAGAGCCGGCTACTCTCTTTGCCCAGTTGCTCCACCGAATGCTTCGCGCAAACCAGGCAGCACACGCTGCTGCCGCGCTGCTGATGATCGACCAAAATCGGAACCAGATGTGGATGGATTGGGTCACTTACGTCAACCCGAAGCGAGTTATGGAGAGTGAGCTACCTAACTGCGGCTACGAGGAGACGTACAAAATCCTCACCCAGGATGTCCGGAGCCTGTTGTTGCCCCTTTCGACGCCTGTTTGGTTGGAAAACGGCACACATTACCAGGAGGCAGCGCTCCAGGCGGCTAGGCAGCACGGAGACTCCCCTATCACGAATGAGACGGTCATCGATCGGCTGGCCAATTTCCTCTCTAGCCTGGGCACCCGCTTTCCTAATGCCGATGCTCGAACTCTCCTCCACTGCATCAGTGCTGTCGGCACTGCGGCCTGCCGCGAGATTACGGTGGAGAATGGTGCTAGCTTTTCTCCATGGTGGATTACCAAGGTTTTCGTTGACGAGCTGAGCTTGTGGCTTGCATCACTGGGTGGATTCCTGGCGCATCAGGCGCCCGAGCGCAAACGCCCGTCTTCTCAGTTATCACCGATGGAGGCATCGTTGGAAAACAGGACAGAGAATGGAGGGGCAGTCCGCGGCACTAGCCAGGACGAAAGTCGGTTCAGTCTCACAGCAGACTTTTCGGTGGATACGAGCTTTATGAGTACTCAGGGCAAGGACGATTCCGGTAATGACAGTATGTTATAGCCATCGCCAGTCCGCGGACTTAGCTGACAGGGCCCGCCGCAGTGAATGCTCGAAACGGCCAAGAGTCCTTCCACCAAAACAAATATCAGTCATTCGGCATGGACTTTGAGAGCCAAGACCTCGACGACAGCGGCATCGGCATGTCGTTGATGGATGACAATCTCGGCACGTCGAAAGGCTACATCGGTGCAGACGCGAACAACAGCTACACGCACGGCGGCATGAATGTCAACTGACGCCGACCTGTACGTCCTGCGCCCCTTGCATCGCGCATGGCACCAAAAGCCGAGCCACGAGTATACGACTGCCTCCGACTTTACGACTTGCATTGTGGACGGTAGTACTCTGTTGATACCTAATCTTGTACATGGGTCCTCTGTGGCGATCCCTCCCATTTGGGAGTTGACATTTTGATTTATTCTTGCCCTGGCTTTTTGGCTTCTTTTCTTGCTTTTTGGAATTTGGGATTTAGTGAATTTAGTAATGGTTTCTTGTCTTTGGGTGGGGAGTAGATATACAGGCTGGTGTTCCACGGCAGGGCAGGGTGTTTTCATTATTATCGGCAACGGGAGTGGGCGGCTCTTATGGATAACCCCTGGGTACTTTTGGAAAGGGAGCATGCGATACCTCTATTGGGTTTGACGTTGGAGTAGTGTTCTGTAGATCCGTTTAGCTTATGCGCAAGGGCTTTTTGATCATCATTCGGGCGGTGCTGATGTGGCTGAGTCGTCGGTGAGGGCCGGCGGTGCAGATTATGACTGTGCGTCTTCGGTGACGCCGCTTGGTAATTGCGGCGACAGGGTTTCAGGGCAGCTCACATAAGTAACTGGGCGGAACTGCGTTGTCCCAGCTGCAAGCTCAATCCCCATCACCATTATCCTGCCGGTTTTAAATTTTCTTGCGTACATACCCAGCCGGCAAGCATGGCTGGATCGTTGGAAATGACAAAGGTGATCGACGCGAGCGCCGTGCCCGAAGCCGACACCGACGCGCCGCAACACCAAAAAGTTCCCTCCGCCGACAACCAAGAAGCCGAGGCGCAAACGCAACCAGACTCCACCACACCCGAACCCAGCCCTCAGCCGGCGCGCCAAAGAACACCAGCGCAGAGGAAACGAGATCGCAAGAAGGGCGCGAATCGCCGCAACAACCAAATTCCCGCAGAGGAAGCCGACGCATTACCTTCCAGCACCGAAGAAAGCTGCTCCTCCTCCACCCGCTCCTCCTCGCCCGCCCCAGACACCACCGTCGCGCAAATACCACGCTCAATGCCACCACCCAAGACGGCGGGCGCGAAGAAGGCGGCGGGCAAGATCGTGCCGCTCTTCATCGCGTCCATCGGCAACCCGCCGCCGACGTACGCGCACACGCTACACTCGGCGGGGCACACGGTGCTGGACGCGGTGCGCGACCTGCGCCAGTTCCCGCCGTGGCAGAAGGACCGGTCCTTCGCCAACGGCCTGGTCAGCAAGCAGGTGGAAGCCGGCATCAACAGGAATTTCTCGTGGTTGCCGGGGATACTTGGCGGCGGTGGTGAAGGGAAAAAGAATTCGAGCGGGGCGATGGAGGGAGAGGAGGCGTGGACGCTGTGGCAGAGCCCAACGCTGATGAATGTCAGCGGGAGGACGTTGGCGCAGGCGTGGGGGAGGTGGAAGAGGGAGTACAAGGATGGAGAGTTGGTGGTTGTGCATGACGAGTTGGAGAAGGCGCTGGGGAAGGTTACCGTGAGGAGGGGTGGGAGCGCGAGGGGCCACAATGGGTTGAAGAGCTTGGCGGCACAGTTTCCGAATGCGCCGTACGTGAGGATTGGTGTAGGGATTGGGCGGCCCGAGAGCAGGGAACCTAATGATGTGGCAAAGTATGTGTTGAGGAAGATGACGCAGCAGGAGAGGGCAAGGATTGAAGGGTGCGCAGATGAGGTGATTCGGACGTTGTGGAAGGTGCAGGAGGGCAAGATATGAGGTGGGCATTTAGGGAGAGAGAACCTGACTTCACCCTGAACACTGCACATGGAGCGCTTTTGCTGCTCCACCGCTGACCTTGTTCGCGGAGAAGGCTGTTCTGACTGTTCGAAACTGCCAACCCACCAATCCCTCCCACCCTTAAAACGGAGCGGAATTGGTGTGGTAGCGGAGTGACAAGCCTGGAACTCCAGGCTTGTAATACAGCATCAAAAGGCGTTTTGGCGTACTCATGCAAAGCAAAAGCATTTAGGGTGTAGAGTTTGCTACGTAGATATACCTTATTCACATGTATACCACTCAGTATATTGACCTTACATCTCGTGCTTTTAAACGGAAAACCCAAGAATCTGCCACGAAATCAATGGTTTTGTCACTTCGTAACTCAAGGTGGTGTACACTCAAGCGGAGCAGGCTTCAGCTCTGGAGGTATCAACTGGGACTGAACTTCAAAATCTCCAGATCATTTTGACATAATATTTTAAATAAGATAGAATTGTCTCCCTTGCGATTTAAGTTCCCTTGTCACAACCTCTCCATCCATCAGTCCGTGTACATAACAGGAACCGACGAATTTCCACTCCTCCATCCACGGACCTTGTTTCTTTTCACGTTCTCGCTTCACCTGCCTCAGCACAACGGGAGTCTTTGCTCCCTTCAACACCGCAACCTGATCGCCCTTCTCCGCCTCAGGGGGCACCATCGCGTATTGACCGTTCTCCAGGACCGCAAAGACCCAGTCTTCTACTTGCATCAGATGCCGACTGACGGTCTTCCTTGCTTCCTTGGCCAGATCCTTCTTCTGCCTCCTCTTCGCTCTTCCTTCAGGATCAAGCTCCACCTGTATCCCCTCACTATGCTCCACACCTACCGGAGCCATCAACCACGTTGCGAATTTCGGCCGCAACTCCCTCACATCTTCTTCCCGCAGCCTCCTGACCGGATACCTTGTGCAATCCAGCATCAGCGTGCGCCAGTATGCCTCAAAAGTACCCCAAGAGCCTTCCGCTCCCATCAACTTCCGCCCCAGTTCTTTTCTCCCCCCATTTAAATGTACTGCAGACCCGCCCCCCTCCACCAGTGCACGCGGGTCTTCGTCTTCCCCTCGCTTAAGGAACGCTTCCAGCGACCCATTCCCCGCCACGATGCCCGTCTCCAGGACCTCATCCGGCATCCACGCGAGCGCGCGCACGCACTGGTCCCACGAGGGAGTTTCAGCCGGATAAAGCCGTCTCACGATGGCCAGCTTGCCCACGTCCCATCCGTACAGCTGGATCGCGCGCCCCCGTGCCGTCAGCTCAACCGGTAGTGGCAACGACGACGACGACGACACCATCTCCCCGTCGGCGGGAGCGAGTCCTTCGCCCGCGGCATTGTAGATGCCCCGTTGCGCGAACAAGATCTGGAACGCTCCCGGGTTCGCGAAGTCGGGCACCCACGACGGGAGGTCCGGGTTGCGGGGCGGATGTTTGCGAGTTGGGGACGGGGTGCCGAGGATCCAGGGCCCCTGGCAGAGGAGGTCGAGGTTGCCGGCAGCGTTAATGAGAGCGGCGGCGGTTTTGGTGTAGACGGTCGCCACAGGGTCGTGGTAGGTGGGTGTGAGGGAGAGCGGGTTGGAGGAGAGGTTGAGGAGGGCAAAGATGCGGTCGCGGGGGTCAGTGGCGTCGCAGTAGCGGAAGCGGGCGAGGATGTTGTGGAGGGAAGAGGATGAGGAGGTGGCCGTGGAGTTATAGGGAGTGAGTGCCTTTTCGGATTGCTGTTGTTGCTGGACACATATGCGGCGTTGATGGGCGAGGATTTGAGCACGAGCGAGACAGTAGTTGAGGTGTCCCTTAAGAGTCCAGCTGTGGCCGAAGGGCTGGTGGAAGGCGTCCGGGAAACCATAGGCGGCGATGTGCCGGTCTACGTCGAGGAAGTCATCGATGCGCTCCCAAGGCAGCGTCGCGCGGCCAGCAACCAGCACCACGCGCGGCGCCAGCGAGACCTCTTGCATGATCCACACCCGCTGCCAGACTTGCGGCTCCCGGAATAATTGATTCAGAGTGCCAGTCCAGTCACCGAACTGTTCGTCCAAAAGATCATCAGGAGCCTTGTCCCAATTATTGCCACGGGAAAAGCTTGCCGAGATGCTCTCCTCGAGTTCAGTGATGGTGCCGATGCCGTCCATGACTGAGGTGCCTTTTCCCAGGATGGAGGCGTCCTCACCAAGCCAAAGGAGGTCGATAGAGCAGCGCTGGTATATCTCTCGCATGTGGAGGACCTGGCTGTCCCGCTCATCGACGTTCTGCTGGTCGATGCAGACAGCATCAACCCACAGGTTGCGAGGTCGATCCGGTAGTCGCAAGTGGCGCAGGGCGACCTCCAGATTCTTGGTGACTCGGACGATCTTTCCATCGATGGCCACTGAGTGCGTCTTCGTTGGATCACCCCAAACGTAAGAGAGAGCTTCGTAGTTGGGGGGATCATCGAGGGAGGCCTTTTCCAAGGAGCACTCAATGACGGCAGATGTATCTGCAGATGGATGCAAGGTTAAAATGCGAAAGTGCCGGGCTCCTGGTGGAATTGGGGTGTACTCGACCCCGTGCATTGCCATGTAGCGCAGATGTGGTCCGATATGGAAATTAAACAATACATCGAACATTTCAGAAGAGCAGAGAAGCTATGTATGTTAGTGAAGAGAAATGCTAGGACGTTGTGAGGGCTGGAGTTGGAGTCAACTAGGCAACCACAGCGTGGGGCTCGAAACATGCGGGCCGATGGCGATCATCCAGGGAGCTACGCCACATCTCAAACTATAAATTGCTAAGCGTGTTGCTACTCGAAATAAACATACATATCCGAAGAGCGCTAGTGAGTGGGCTCAGTCTGAGTCTCAATCTTATCGCACCATGCTAACCTTAACAAATCCAAACCCCCAACGCACCCGCCATGCATTCCTTGCAGAAAAGGGATATAATAGAATGAACAACACGACAAAATAGGGTTCGGCCGTAAGGATCAGTCGCCGCCGCTTCAAGTCAGGCCGGTAGCACCTCCAACAGCACCGTTGGCAGCACCGGCAGCACTAGTGGCGGTACCGGTAGTGTTTCCGACCCTCTTCTTGACACCGTCGGCGTTGGCAGTCTTTTCGATCTGGTCCTTCGCGTTTCCAACCTGCTCCTTTGCGTTTCCGGCATCGGCAGCCTGGTTGATCTTCCTGGGCTTGCGCTTCTCCTCGTTCGAGCCGTTCGTGCTCTTTTCACCCTCGCTCTTGTCGTCATCCTTCTTGTTGGCCTCGTTCTTGTAGGCCTGGCTCCGGGTGTCGTTCATCAGGAAATCAAGCCTGCCGCCGGTCAGGTTGTTCAGCTTGTCGCCGATGGCAGAACCCTTTGCAGCCGGCCCCTCTCCTCCTTGGTTGAACCATTTCATGATGTAGTAGCCACCAAGACCCCACAAGAACAGGAATGAAGCGCCCATGGTAGTGAGGAAAATGGTGGGCAGGACCACAAGGAGAGCGATGCCGACCATGAAAGCCGTAGCAAGAAGGGCGACGAGGACAGCCACGAGAAGAGCGGCGACCAGGGAGAAGACGAAAACGGTGAGGGTGAAGACGGCAAACATCACGAGAGGCAGGCCGGTCAAGGCGAAGTTCGTGAGGAGGAACGCCTTTACGTGAGCTTATCAGCGCTGCAATTCGAGCTGTATCAACCGGAAACGTACCGAAAGCTTGGGATTGTTGACGGCAAATGCTTGCAGCCTCGAGAACATCTCGGCCCGCTTCTCGGGCGGGAACAGGCTGTCGAGCACATTCTGCGCCTTTTCCTGCACCGTGCCGGCGAGGGTTTGGATGGTGTTTAAGATCCCGGACATGGCGCGGCTCGTGCTTGGAGGATGTAGTCTGCGCAGGAGAGAAGCAGGGGATGATGAGCTGCAGACAAAGGCAAATTATTAGGCGGCGAAGGATGGGTTAGTGGCAGTGACGGGGGCAGAGGGGCGGGAAGGAGTGACGCGGATTGATATGCTGGAACCAGCCCAGCGACTAACATGGATGGGTGGGCTGTGGCAAGTGATCAGGCGCAGTCAAACAAGATCTGTAGTCGCACGCCAATGCGAATGGCGCGCGCGTTGCGTCACTGCGCGATGCGTCAAATGGAACGGCTCCTGCCGCGGGCGGTGACGCGCTGTGGCCGTGCCCGCCGTTTCTTGGCGCCAAAACCCGCCGGCTGCCAAAAAAAAGTTACCGCCCGCAAGCCCCGAGCAACACCACCGCCATCCCCAGCCATGCCCGACCTTAGCGAGAAGAAGCGCAAGCGCAATGCCGACAAGAACGACCGTCCCAGCAAGAAGGTACAGATTGACCAGCCCACGCGCCCTGTGAAGCTCGCCTTCCTCGACGACAACGACCAGCTCGGCCCCGTTGTTGGTATGCCTCCTCAGGCCTCTCTCGCATCTCTGCCGAGCTGACGCCCACCACAGCTGCCACTCCCGGTGTCTCCTTTTCCTCCGATCTCGCTCTCAAGCCCTACAAGAAGGAGACCGACAAGCACCACTACGAGCTCCTCCTACACTCCTCGGACCACCCAAGGCTCGATTTTTCCGCCCGCCAGGAGCGCGATGGCACCGCCGAGAGCCTGCTCAAGCACTATGTCGGCGTTTACGACCCCGACACCGGCGCGCTCCAGGTCATGGAGGCGCACAAGCTGGTGCTGCGGAGCACTCTGAGAAGCGAGGCCGAGGAAATGCGCGCCCAGAGGGAGGCTGCCGCCGACCAGGAGCGCCAGACCAACTTTGCCCTTCGCCAGGAGCTGGGCAAGGAGTTCGGTACCAAGAAGGCCAAGAAGGCTCTGGCTTCCATCACCGAGAACGCAATCAACCCGACTGCTGGTGCTGCCGACGGCAAGGTTACCGACGCCGTCGCCAAGGCCGTCCTGGAGTCCGTGGCCGACGCCACTGCCGACGCGCCCACCCGCGAAGCCTTGCAACAAGCCGTTGATGAGAACAAACCTCGCCCGAAGGCTAACTTGGAGGCTACTACCCCGGCCGAAGTCTACCCGCCTGACGTGCTTATTGGTGGTGATAACATGCGCCTGATCGAGGTCAAGAGCTGGCTTGAGGCTGTTGAAAAGAACGAGAGTATCAATACCGAGAGTTTGTTTGTTTCCAGAAGGCTGGTTTCAGTTGGATCGTCGAAGAACGTCAAGAAGCTGAAGGTGTTGAAGTACATGTTGCTTCTGATCGACTTCCTGGCCGCTTTGAAGCCCGCACGGAATGGCGCAAAGAAGCTTCCGCAGAGGGCGGACCTGGAGAAGCGGACCAACACAAGCGGTGCGCTACTAGATGGGGTGCGGAGGAAATTTGTTGACGGAAAGTACGTGAACAACCCAGTATTGACCGCCACGAGATCAAGCATGCTAACCGCAACTTGCAGCGAACTGACGAAGTGGCACGTTGACTATCTGATCACGCACATCGCAGCACTCTCTCTTTACATCGATAACTTTGCCGTCGATACATTTGACTTACGTGAGGACCTGAGGCTTGACAACAAACAGTAAGAATCAAACCCCTTTGGATTATACGGGCGTTTACTGATCCTCTGCAGGATTGGTCAATACTACCATGAGCTTGGCTGCAAAATAGTCAACCCCACGGAGAAGGAACGTGAGGCAGGGAAGCTCACCAAGGCCGAGGCTGTCAACCACAGGATGGCCAAGCTGAAGATTCCTCTGGACTTCCCCAAGCAGAGGAATATCCCCATGCGTAAGCGGTAATTTCCCATTAGCCGCGGACTCGGCACAACATATCTGTCTGTATGCGATTGCAACCCAGAATCATGAGCGAGTGGGGGGGTTTATGGCGTTTGTAAAGAGTGAGCAAGGTCAGTCCTACAGGGATAAGCATCGTCGGGGAAGAAAGTGCACTTTACCGAAAAAGGCAATTTCTAGGATACCCGAATCTTGGCGTTATGGTCTAAAAAATATTGGGTGTGCATCGCACTTTCCGTTCACCGACTGAGCATGTGGCAACTGCATGTGGTGATCTCACACCAACTTCATCGGGCCCTTCTGGCGCTCCTCTCACTCGCACAGCGGCTCCATCGATACCTATCGCCACGCCATTCACTGGCTGGCGGCTTGCCTAAACATTGTCCTCACCTATCTCATCACCCCTACGACAACATCGTCATCACTCACATGTATATTTCCCATTACAAGCCACACATCGCCCGGAGGTATCCTGCTCTACGCCATCGCTGAGTACAAAGTCCGTCAAGTCACTCCCACCACCCGGGCCGTCGCGTGCACAGCAGCCTGCTGTTCCAGCTTTGCTGCGATCAAAGAGTAAAGCGAGCTAAGCCATTACTCTGGCCCTCATGCGTGAAACAGGAATGTCGCGGTCTTCATTGCACCTACCTGCTCTCTCAACACCGCCGCCCTCACCGGAGAGTCAGAGTCTTTCACGACGTCTATCGTCTCGTCGCAAGGGCAGATCCAGCAGAGCTTTCACTAGCTTCACAGACGTCTCTACTTTCACACCCTTAAAAAGCTGCTCGAACACATTCACCGTTCCGAAGAAACGGTTCCGCTGGCTTCGCAGTAAACCCTGGTGTCGCGTATTTCGGAGGACTAAATCAGCATCGACCGGACGACGGTATACGATTTGTGGAAGAGGGGCTGAAGACGTTTACGGCAGGCCGTTGGATACAGTAAGCGTGGTAGGTCGTCATCCGCCCATGCATTCGCTACTCGTCTTCCCTCACAGAGCAGTCACGCCACAAGCTTACCAGCTCGTCAAGAAGTGAAAGAGAGACAGAGAGGGAGAGGCTAATTTCTCGCAGGCGCATTTCAAGACACACAAAGACCCAGCAACGCGATGGACCCACCTGTATGCCAGGAAAAGGCGCCGCGTATCCATGCACATCATCGACGACACTGAACTGGCATGGCGAGGCCATATGATGGGTAGCGGCTTGATGGCTTCACCTCCTTCCCACCAAAACACTCCCCCTCGGTTCGAAAGCACACAGGAGCACCCGGATCCATGGGCCCCGAAGGTTCCCGCCCACCTTGCCGCCGTTGCTTGTGCTCGTGGGATGTCTGCCCCCAATCTTCCTCTCCACCCCATTTAAGGGGAAAAAAGAAAAAAGAAACGTGGCGGCCTCGGCAAAGGAGCGCCCAAGTGACGCGGGCGTCTCTCGTCTCGTAGATATACTTGCTTGACAGCGGCGGCGACGGAACATCCTCCTCGCTTGACAGTCACGTCGACGCGGCATAGGATCGTCAGGAGCTACTCGACGGACCTGGTTGAGAACGAGTCGACGGGACGCAAGGAGCCGATTATGGTTTGTTCATGGATCGCAAAGGGCGGGGAATTAGGAGGGCCAGGTGAATGATGATGACAGTGATGATGTGGCTAGGAGTTGGGATGGTCAGGGCAGATGAGCGGGTGTGAGCTTCGGGAAGGGAGGACGGATACATTAAAGGTTGGGAAGGAGTGGGGCTACGGAAGAGGGTTGGCGAGTGGTAGGGGTCAGAGGGGTTTGGGAGGTTGTGCTGTGGTGGAAATCGACATGGTGACTTCGGGAGTGATTCCCTTTTAAGGGGGAGCGCATAAGTAAGTAGCTTTATCCAATACAAGCTATCACCCAAGGCACAAGATCACAAGGCGGTACATACCCTCAGAATTTAAACCAGATGAGTGGTGAATCTCAGGTATCTTCTTACGAAAGTTTTGCATTATTGACCATACGCCAATAGAATCCAATATGCACCGAGGATATCCCAGAATCTCAACTCGCAGGAGGGGGAAAAAAGGCACCGATGGCCCCATTCAAGCAGTCAGCGAGTCCACCTTTTCCAACTGCGGGGCGATCTCGACCAGAATTTTGACGTTCCTTTCCTTCTCGTGGATGAGCGGCATGAAGCCCTTCTCGATCAGGTCTTCGAGCGGGATACACCCCGTGATCATGCGGCGAGGTTTCAAGTGGCCTGCAAGTATTTCGTCAGTCTCCATTAACCATGTGGAAATGGGGGAGGAAAGAGAGGCAATGGAGGGTGGTAGTCCGCTTCTTACCGTTTGCCAGATTTTCAATCACAGCCTCGAAGTCCTTCCGCTGGTATCCAAGTACAGCCGTGTAGTTGGCTTCCTTGAAGGTGAGCATGTTGGGCTGGAATGGAACCTCCTTCTCCCAGATCGCAACATTTACCACAGTTCCACGAGCCTTCACGGCCGTACAGGCAGTATTGAGGCTGATCCAGGTCAGTTTTTGAGGAATCTTTCGGAGAAACCGTGAGAGAAAAATGCTGGACTTACCTTGCAGGGACGCCGGCACAGTCAAAGACCACATCCGGTCCATCCCCACCACTCAACTGTCTGCTCATGGCTGCCAGGTCATAGGTTTTCGGATCCAAGACGTGATGAGCCCCAAATTCCCTCGCGAACTTCTGCCTCTGCGCGGCGACCTCGCTCATAATAATCTTCTTCACGCTCTTCGCCGCCAGACACTGTACGACCGCCAGGCCGATCGGGCCGCCGCCGAGCACCAACACGGTGCTATCCTTGGTCAAAGATCCTCTCGCCGCCTCGGTTGCATGCCAGGCGACGCTCAGCGGCTCGACGAGGGCGCCGATGTCGAGTGGGACGTTGTCGGGCAGTGGTAGGACGGCGCCTTCGGGCACGACGACGGCGTCGCTGAGGCCGCCACCTCCGCCGGACAGACCGATGAAGCCGCCGCTGTAGCACGCGTTCTCGGCGCCGTTGCGGCATGCACCGCAGGCGTCGCAATATACGGTGGGCTGAATCGCGACCTTCTGCCCCACGTGGAACCGGCCTTGTGGCACGGCGGCCCCAATCTCGCGAATTACGCCTGAGAACTCGTGGCCGAATGTGATGGGGATGGTGTCTTTGGTCACTGGGTGCGGCTCGACAGGGGCGAAGGTCGGCCCTCCGAGGTATTCGTGCAGGTCGGTGCCGCAGATGCCGACGTAGGCGGGTGCGATCTGTGGTCCGGTTAGTGGCGAGCTGGGACAAGAGCGTGGAGAAGATGTGGAGAGCATTTGAGGGAATTGAGAAGGTATACCTTGATCTGATGGGGGCCGGTGGAGGCCTCAGGTATCTGCTCGATCCTGATGTCCTCCTTGCCGTAGTATCTCGCAGCGCGCATCATTTTGAAATTGATTGTACTTTACAATTGCGTGGGATGTAACACAGGAGGAAGTCGCAGTGCTCGGGACGGGGGCTTTATATGAGCGAGCAGTCACTGCGCCGCAGAACTCACGAGATGCTCAGGAGAGGTGCGGAGAAGAACAGGAAGGTAGGATCTAGATTTGGAGCATGTCGCCGGAGAGCAAGGAAGGCACATGATACTTGTAGCTGGGCAAGCATGGCAGGAGTGAGCGAACAGTAGTGCCGATCATTGCCAGCGGCAGAGCCCAGAGCATCGATTTCTCCGGTCGTGCGGCGAGGCTTAGTGGAGCCAAAGAGTAGATGGCGGGGTTGGGCGATCTGGGGAAGACTGCGGGGCGCAACGCTATGACGGCATTCTCCTTGGGCTCGGCATGGAACGGTCATTGCGTCCACGCGCGGGGTTATGGGTGGCTGAATGCGTGCTGGGAGGATGGGATGTGGGTCCAACAAGCGTCTTGGTGATGCGTTCGTCGTCTTGGGAGGAGGCGCGTCTGACTAGTGAGATAACGGTATACGGGATGTGTGATGGGGCGACTGGATTCAGCCCGCGTTGAGCAATGACAACGGCTATCTCGAGGCCAGCAAATTTCGACGACAGGGATGTGCGGGGAGGGGAAGGCGGAGGCGGAGGCGGAGAGGAACGGGCGGATGGCGAGAGCGGAAGCGGCAACTTTCCGATTGCGGCAAGCCGACGCTCCTGCCTGATCCGACAACCCCGACTCTTCTTTCCGCCTGACCTCAACAACATCGCCCATGTCACTCCACCGCCTCAGCCGGCTACATGGCCCGCTCCAGTTCCGTCCGGACTTGCTTGATGCAGCACACGATTGTCTCTTACCTGCATCCTTCCTTCAGCGGCAGGTCCCGCAGTGGGCAAATGCCCCTCCACCTATCACCACCTCTTGTGTCACGGGCCGGCCCTTGGGTTTGCTCAAGCTGTGTAATGTGCACGCTCTGCTGCCGGGTGTACCAGTGGAGCGTGCTACCCTCAGACCCTGACTCCGCATCACCGCCGTATACACGGGAAGCTGCAGTCCTGTTCAGAGCACACTCTGGAAGAGACCGACGACTGCGAGGTGCATGGTGCACGCCAGAACAAGAATGGTACCGGTTTCTGAACATCTGTAGGTTCTGTCCCAGCTTCAGACAGCTTCCGCCTCTGGCAAAACGATGGCGCAAATGACACATCCTACCTCAAGTGGCGAGATGCCATGGACCATCTCGAGGAAGTAGCGGAGTCTTCATATAGAGTATGAAGGGCCCAATGCCACCCGCCCTGGATCGCCACCTTTGAGAGTCAATTGGTACAGCCGCCTCCCCACTCAACCCGGAGGCTGAAGGGCTGAGCATTGTACCTGGTTGCTGGAATACATCGCTGCTTAAAGACGGAACCCTTGGGTGGTAGCTGAAGAGCAGCCACAGCCTGGACCGGCGCCAGACGCAGCTATCAGAAGCCTCCTTTTGGCTCGGAAGGACGCCATCTGGTCATGCTGATGTAGGAAGTACTGCGTCTGGAGCCATTTGGGAGATTATCCGTCGTCCGGACCTGGTACGTGGCGCCATCGCGCTGGCACCATTGGCAATGTCTAAGACAACGTGGTAGATCTGACAGCCACTTTCACCTCCCCAGTACCTGGTTGCGTCGCCTCTCTTGCGGTGTACTGTTTCGATCCGAGACAATGACGATCTCAGTCGAAACCACAACATTCTCCTCTCGTATGGCATGGCAAGATGTACATCAGAAACAGAATCGGGTGATCCCTAGATCGAGTCTTCATAGACTATCTGCAATCTAGAAAGCATTTGACCTGGATTGCTGGACGTAACGAACTGAGACATCCGACGCACGAACCAAATTCCGATGCCACATGACACTGAGATTTGTTTTTCGCCCACAGACTCGCGCGGAATGTTCTTTTGCGCCGCCGTTGCGGCGTGGCTACGACATGAGCCAGGAAATACCTTGCCAGTATTCGACCGCCTTGACTTCGTAGGAAGGAAAACACCCAATCAACTGCAGAAGACAAGTGACCACCGAATAGAGAATTTCCGGCATACTCATACCGGGTAAGACGTGCAGCAGAAGAGGCGGTGGATCGACGCGCTGTGGCCACTTTGGTTGGTTCATGCGACATGTCCCAAAGAGGCCTCTTAGGTCGGACCGCTCTCTCACGCGTCAACCGTCGTACTGGGAAAAAAAAAATTGAAAAACAAACAACAGACCCCGAAGCAAAGTTTTCTTTCATCTCTTGCCTCGGACTTGACCTACGGAGTACACGCGTGCGCTATGCTTGTATGCGATCTCTCATGGGTCCATGATCCCAGCTGGTGCGTTCAATGCAAGGCAGACTGCTAGCGACCAGGATCAGGGTAGCCATTCGCAGTATTAGCGCCAACGGCTACGACTTCACAGGCTCTGGCTTTTCCTCCCTCCCTTCCGATGCACACCCATGATCCTTGCCTGTATCCCCATGCGCAGCCAATCAAAATCACTACCATCTCTTGTCACATAGCGCGTCTGTTGATTTCGCAGAGCCGCCCTCTCGTCCCGCCTCGCCTACCCTAGAGCCTGCATCTACAGGCATTTCAGCCTTACATCCGCCCGAGTCGAGGCCGCAACAGTTCAGGTCTTGCCAGCCAAGGCTGGGCAGGGAGTTGCAATAAACAATAACAGTCTGGTCGTCTACCCGTATCCGCGCCGAAGGTTCCTGATCGCTCACCACTACAGTTAAACAAGCACACGTGTACCAACACTCATCTTGAATGCGGCAAAGCGCATGGACTGGCTAAGTCCGCCTCATTTCAAGCAATCACCCGCAATCACGCGGCAGACCAACTGGCCAAACCTGTATGTCTGTGCTAAGGCCGCGATAGCTTTGCAAAAGCAGTGCACACTTAGCGGTAGTACAAAGTTGCAGTTCCGGCATCCCTTTGATACCGCGCATTCGGCCTCTCCCGCCACGCCATGGCCGGCCCGACACATGCGAACCGCATTCCACAGTTCAACATCTGTGCTTCCTCGTGAGACGGGAGCCATCAATGACTTATGGCATCTGTCCGGCTTCTCTCATGCATTCCTGGCTCGCATGTACCGGACTGCGGCGGTTTTCTGAGAAAGGGGATGACTTTGGGCTACCCCTGTCGCTAAATTCGTGTGCTGGGCATAGGCCTGGTGCTCTATCCCTTTGTGCTGCTTTGCCATTTTTACTCTGTACGGACGGTGAGTGAATACGGAGTATCTACTGGTTTACCGGAAAGTGGTAGGTGCGCGGCGCATACGAGTCCAGATCAAGCCAAGCGAAGCAAGAAGCTAGCCCTTCCGTCCCGGGAACCAGGTACATCGATGGGGCTGATCTGTGCTTCTTTTTTGCCGCTGCTACATGTGGGGCGTGCATGGGTTTGCGCGTTCGTGGTGACTGGGAGCCTCGTTGTTGCTTTCCCTCGTGTGAGAACGAAGAGAGGGAGAGCGTGGTGGCCGTGGGTGTGGTGCGACTATATATTCCAACTGTCCGCCCAGCAAACTTTGGTGGACGCCATCCCCTCACCTCTCTGCCCAGTGAACCGAGAGCTTTGGCGAAGTCTTTGCACCCTTACATTCCGACCTTCAGTCAAGCTTGACTTTCTCTTCTATATCCACTCGCCTCTGGCCAAACAACCCACCACAGCCAATCCAACAATGGCCATATCCACCATCCCCCTCCCGATCCGGCCCCCGACCAGCTCCTCCACCAGCAGCTCGTCCTCACTCCTCACACCCACACCAACAACACCAATCAGACACCACCCTCACCACCCTCACCATCACTACCACCACCAACCCACTTACATCCGCTCCGGCATCGGCGGCGCAGGAAACTGGCACAAAGCCTCATCCATCCCACCTCCACCTCCACCGCAATCCCCAGCGACCACGCACCACCACCGCCCTCACGTCGGCGGCGGCGGCGGACCCCTCACCCACGACAACAACTCAGCCCCGCTACTACTCCAAACGCCCTCCTACCCGCCGCTCCCCCGCGCCACGTCCTCCTCCACCCACTTCAAGTCCGGCATCGGCGGCGCGGGAAACACGCACCCGCTGACGGCCCGCTCCGTGCTGGGCTTCGACGAGGAGGTGGCGCGGTGCCGGGCCGTCGAGCGGCGGCTGCCCGTCGCGTACCACGTCGGCATCGGAGGGGCGGGGAACTTCCGGGCCAGATCGGACGGCGGCGGCAGTAGGAAAAGGCTGCGGCCGCAGACGAGCGCTGGCGCCTTGGGCATGAAGAGGAGCGAGGGGGATTTGAGGATCGAGGCGGGGGCGGAGGGGGGTGCGGTGCCGAGGGCGATGGTTGAGAGGGGAGGAGGGGCGGTGAAGAGGGTGAGTTGGGGGGAGCATAGTGTGGACGAGTTCGAGGTGGATGGGTACGAGGGCGATGGGGAGATGGAGGCGGAGAGGGAGTGCGTGTATTACAGCAACGAGCCGCTGCCGTATGGGGCGTTGGACGTGCTGCGGAGGAGGTTGGAGAGGGCGTTTGCGAGCCGCAGCGGCGGTGTTGGAGATGGACGGGAAGTGTTGGCCAGTCCGAGGGACAAGCGGCGTGGGGCAGTGCTGGTGGGTAGTGAGGGCGAGAGGAGGGGATTGAGGAGCCATCGGAGCATGTGGCGTTTCTGAGAGCTGCGCGAGGCTTTCACTGCGGTTGGAAGAAAAGAGCACGGATCGTGGCGGCAGGGGTGTTGGGAGCAGCTCAACTTGCATGAAGGCGGCGGCGGGACCGTTTGCTGTGCAGGCAGGGTGGCTTCTGGGGCGCACTGTGACGGTCAGCGGGCAGCCGGCAGCGATCCGGATGGACGGACTTGGTTGTGAAGGGCGAGGGAGCGGCGGAGCAGGGATGGCAAGTGCTTCGAGGGATGGGGAGGTTGCACGAATCTCATCTCGCTCTTTTGCTGTGCAACCGTCTCGTTTGAGATTGACATTGGTACCGGGGTGTGGCGTTATCTTTTCTTTTCGCTAGATTGCACCAAGCGGCGACGCTTCACTTTTTTCTTGGGCGTTTCTGGGACCACTCGGGCCCAACGGTTCTTTTGATTGCTTTTTAAAGTTTGTCTTGTTCCATTGGGCGTTATATGGCGATTCGAGCATTTCATGCATAATATCCCAGGTAGCAAGAGGTATCCGATAGCGCAATGCAGCTGCACAATACTCACATAAGACATAAGCAATGAGGCTGGGCGGTGGCGCCGACTGTCTTAGCTCATCATCTTCACCAATCTAGAAGTGGTGACCTGCGGGATAGAGGCAGTCCAGCCCACGGAACCAAGGAACCATTTTGCTTCCTCGAGACTGCACCGATTGCCTGCAGTTTCCAAGTCTTCGTTACATTTGCTTTGGTTAAGTAGCTTTATTTTGTCCTGAGAAGCCGAGCGCTCGACCGCAGTGCTGCAGAGGCAAGCATGGATCCAAGTCAATGGACCCGTGGCTGGCCGGAATCTTGCGTCTCGACAGCTCTTGGTCGTATGCAAGATGGCACCATGCGGACGGGCGTAAGGGTATCCTAATCGCAAATACGCCGCGTCGTAACAGCCGTTCCTATGGGCACGCGCTCTGGCGCAGGTCTGGATCGCTGCAAGATAGGGGACGCCTGCAGGTTTCCTTGAACTCAGTCCCAGTCGTCATCATCATCGTATGCCTCGTCCTCCTTTTTCTGAGCAGCCGCTCGCCTCAGGGTAGCACTCTCGCCCTCGGTCATCTTCTCACGCACCAAGACGCCGCACTTCAGCAGGCGTCTCTCCAGATCACTCGTAGTGAACTTGTCCGTGCCATATCCAAGACCCTCAAAGCCTACAATGCGGTCGACGCCCTGTCCGTCGCAGAAGGCAATGACGCACGGGAGAACCTGGACCTTGAGCTTGGTCACGAGGAAGGGAGCGTTGTCTACGTTGATGCGCAGGAATCGGGTGTCGAAGTGCTTGGGAGCCAGCGTCTGACGGGTGCAACGTTAGCTCACGCTCGGGTCGCAGCATTGCGCAGTATTCACCTCGAGGTGGGTGTCCATGATGCGGCAGCGGGTAAAGTCGGCGTGGAAGAAGTGCACGACGCACAGCTTGGTGGAGGTGGTGATGTCCATCAGGGCCTTCTCGTCCTTGACCTCCTGGTAGGTGCCATGCTCCGAGTTGCGCATCTGCTTGGCGCGGGAGAACTCTTGGTGGAGCTGCTGCAGGCGCTGCTCGCGGAAGCCGTCGAGGGCATCGTCGTCCTCGAGCTCGGCGATCAAGGCATCCTCGTCGTCGGAGTCGCGGGTCTTGTCGACAATGGCAGCGACCTTGGCGTCGAGGTGGGACATTTTGCCGGGGTAGGTAGGGTGTTCACGGCATGGTTTGGAGGCGCAGGCGAGGGGCCCATCCACCTACCTCGGCGTTCTCCTGTCAATCGCGGGCGCTAGCGGCCGCCACACCAGTCCCGCCGTTGCTCGCAGCGCGCATTCGCTCCTGCAGACGCGGACGCGGACATTTTGCGAGGGTGTGGTTGCACGTTGAGACGCTGTCTCGCAAAAGGATCGTGGGGGCCGCGCAACACACGGCAACGGGGCTGGCGCGGCTCCAGACGGATTATTGTGCAGTAAGCCTGCGCCACACCTGTGCAGTCTACGTAGCCCGTTCGTGAATTTCACCCTCTACCACGGACTGCCCGCCCTCACCGCTGTCGCGCAACCGCTCCTTGACTTCGCTCCGCGCACGTTCCCTCCCAGTCGCGTCGCGGTCCTTCAATACGCCTCCCGACGCGCCGGCGGAATCTCAGGACTCCAGCCCCTTACAGCTTCCGCGCAGCCCGCACCGACCCCAGGCCGCCGCGATCTCCCTCTAGCCCCGAGCGCCGTCTTTCGCTCCATGGCCGACGAGAAGAAACGCGACTTCAACCACGACTCTCCCACGCCCGTCCGCTCTCCCACGCCCACCATGTCGTCCTCTGGTCTCTCCGGCAACCCGGTCCTGCCCGTGCTGGCCTACTGCGGCAGCTCCATCTTGATGACCGTTACGAACAAATATGTCTTATCAGGCACCGGCTTCAACCTCAACTTTTTCCTGCTCTGCGTCCAGGTACGTGGCTTTGCCCGACTCTGCGACCCCGGCCATTGCTGACAAGTCCGCAGTCGCTCGTGTGCATTTTCGCCATCCAGACGCTCAAGACCACAAAAGTCATCTCCTACCGCGACTTCAAGACCGAAGAGGCCAAGAAATGTACGCTGCGCCGCTCACCCCGCCAATGCATGCTGCTAACCCTGCGCAGGGCTTCCTATTACTATCCTCCTCATCGGCATGATCTACACGAGCACCAAGGCCCTGAAGTTCCTCTCCATCCCCGTCTACACCATCTTCAAGAACTTGACAATCATCCTGATCGCATACGGCGAGGTGCTGTGGTTCGGCGGCTCCGTCACCCCCATGGCCCTGATGTCCTTCGGTCTCATGGTCCTGAGCTCCATCGTGGCCGCGTGGGCCGATATTCAGCATGCGCTGGCCAGCTTTGGCGGTGAAAGCTCCGAGGCCTCGGAGAAGATCTCCACCCTGAACTCTGGCTACATGTGGATGCTCTTGAACTGCATCTGCAGCGCTACCTACGTGCTGGGCATGCGCAAGCGCATCAAGCTCACCAACTTCAAGGACTTCGACAGTGAGTTTTGCGCGCGGAATCAGTAGCAGGGATATACTAATCTTCTTTCAGCCATGTTTTACAACAACCTCCTCTCCATCCCCATCCTCATCGCTTCCTCTCTCTTTGTTGAGGACTGGTCCAGCGCCAACCTGGAGAAGAACTTCCCCATCGAGAACCGCACGTCCATCATTCTCTCCATGATCTTTTCCGGCCTTTCGACCATCTTCATCTCGTACACCTCGGCCTGGTGCGTCCGCGTCACCTCTTCCACCACCTACTCCATGGTCGGCGCCCTCAACAAGCTCCCCATCGCCGTCAGCGGTCTAGTCTTCTTCGATGCCCCCGTCACCTTCGGATCTGTCAGCGCCATCATGATCGGTTTCGTCAGTGGTATCGTCTACGCCGTGGCCAAGGTCAGGCAAAACGCGAGCAAGAGCGAGGCTCTGCCCACCCAGAGCGTTCCCATGAGCGCCAGCAGCCAGAGCATGAGGGATGGATTGAAGGCGTAAGATGGGCGCGGACCCCGGTAAACGCCGTTTTCTCAGCTACGGCACGTTTCCAATTCGAATGAGCCAAATGGAACACGAGCCATGTCAATTCAACCACTTTCTTCTCCACGGCTCATGACAAGTTCAAAACAAGGTTGACTGTGCTCTTGCGCACGGTGCCTGGCTTCGAGGTCATTATTCCCCACCTGTTTTGGAATTCCCTTGAGTAGCTCAAGCCTGTGGTGCCTAAAATTTATTACCTAGTACCTTCAAATCGAGTTATGCATAATGTACAAGGCCCCCTCCGCGCGATAGAGTTATGTTGGTTTGGCGCGGATCTGATCTGATCTTTATATGGAATCCTCTTTCTCTTTTGCGTTTTGATTGGGTGTGTTTGGTTCATGTAGCCTTGTCTGCAGCGGAACATTGAGATACCTCACGATTGCACTTGGACTGATGCAACTAAAGCCAATTTCCAGACCTTGCAAGCCATTAGCTGTTATCTGTGCTTTCTCAGCGCTCGAACACGGATGTGATATAGTCCATACTAATTAGGTCACTGACTTATGAGCTCGGCTTGGGCAACCCCGATGACGCACCAAGACGACCAGGGCACCCACGAGAATAGCTCAAATGCAGATGCCTACACGGGAAGAGTCAAGTTGATCATCCTCTCATACACACACATACACATACACATCTCACCAGCTTCAGGCTTCAGCGTCACCAGAAGGGTGCTTATCGGTCAGCCGACCCATCAGCCGCATAGTGTCTCCAGTCTTGCCTTGAGTATAAAGTGCGAACACATTGTTGCACTTGTTGTAGACTTCACACTTCACCTACGCCGGAAAACTCCAGCCAAAAACTACGAAGTGAGAAACAGCTCAGACGGTACAGATGCACGCCACGTCTAGTACCAAGGCGAGAACTAATATAGCAGTGTTGCCACATCCTCTCTCTCTCCTACGCCCTTCAAAAGGGAAGTGACTTGGTGAACAGAGTTCTCGGATGGGCATTTTTTCGTGGTAGGAAAGAACACTCGTTGAGAATTGTTACCCATAAGCTTCTTTGATGACGACCCAATTAAATGGTTGCGGTATTTTGACCAGGTATTCCCTAATTTTTGTGATACTAAGCACTTGGAGGTGTAGAGGGAGGAGTTTGGTATTCTGATGGAAATATGCAAATTTTGGAATAGAAGAGTCGGGCGAGTGTAAACCTTACTGTTTCGCCCGTTGCTTTCACGAACGGACATGTGAGGGCATTGCTTCGTCGGATGCGACAACATGCAGCCGTTACGACTCCCCGCATTGTTTCACCAGTTAAGGCGTGAGATGAAATATGCCAAGACCAACGGGGCGGGTTCTGCTACTCCTATTTTACACTGGTGAAACGTCTGATTGCTCGAGCGGCGGCAACGGACTTTTGCGGGGAAGTGGAGACGACACATCGCCCTCAACTGAGCAGTAGGCCTCTTCAACCTCTTCTCGCACCGTTACAGATCACGCAGTGCGAGCCAAGTATGCAGCTCTTGAGACAGTTCCGCTGATGGACTGAGAGAGATGGAGTGGAGATGAGAATGAGAATGAGCGACAGAGTGCGACCAGCGCTAAGCCGGACAGTGGCCAATTAGGAGCTCAGGAGGGGCTATCACACTCAGGCTTCCGGGATCCTGGGGCGCCAAGGCTCTTGGAATACTGCAGCAAAACATGACTGCAACATGACTAGAGCTCGACAGAATCCTGGGGTATATAGGTACGTCAGAAGGGCTGCTTGCGCGGTTTCCACCTGCAGCTCTCGATAAGACACTTATTTCCGAATGGTACGAGCCCATTGCGGTCGAGGCTGTTACTTCTCTTTGTCCAGTCTGTGAAGCACTTTTCTTCTTATTATTTTTTCTATATTTTGTTTGGAATATCGTACCAAACGAATGCCCATGCTCCAAATCGACCTCAGCAACCGCCGCCATCACTCATCATGGAATTGGACGAAGATCTCGCTTTACACAGATGTCCAAGGAGGCTGAGCAGAGGATCTGGAGTGGGCTTTGCGGATGACTTCGAGATGACTTCCTTTTCCGATGAAGACAGCAAGAAGGATTTGGCCGAGAGCGTCGACGATCGAACAGACGCAACTTCCACGGAGAACCTCAAATCCCAGGGCAATAGTGATATTGCTCTGGAAGTGCTTCATGCTGGGGATGACCCTTCGTTGAATGCCTTGACTTTCCGGACGTGGTCCATAGGTCAGTTTTCAAGATCTTACGTTGTCCTGCTATTGCTGACGCAGTACTCCGACAGGTGTTGGCTTAGGGGCATTCGGTGCCATCGTGAATACAATGTTCCATTTCCGACCCCGTATCCTTGACATCTCCCAAGTCCTCCTGGCTTTGGCAGCTTACATACTTGGTATCTTCATGGAGAAGTGCACCCCGAAATCCGGGTTCATCGGGTACTGGTTCAACCCACACCCATTCAACTCCAAAGAGCATACCGCGATCATAATCATTGCCTCATCGGCATCACAAGTCCCAATTGCTATCCAGGTCATTGCCGTCCAGAAGCTGTACTACAACAACGCGCCCAGTACGGCTCTATCCCTCCTCATTGTTTTATCGACACAGTGTCTTGGATACGGTTTTGCGGGTATCTTGCGGCGGGCCGTCGTATACCCTGCCAAAATGGTGTGGCCAATGTTGCTGCCCGTCAACTCGCTCCTCGAAGTCCTCCACCAAGAACGTGAAAAACCCAGCCACAGGCGCCGCATTATGTATTGGGTATTCACTGCAATCCTTCTGTGGCAGTTCTTGCCGGAATACATCATGCCAATCCTGAGTGGCGTCAGCGTGTTCTGCCTCGCAAATCAAAGCAGCACAATCTTCACGACGATTTTCGGAGGCTCCAACAGAAACGAAGGGCTCGGGCTGCTATCCCTAGGGCTGGATTGGCGTTTCATCACCAGTCAGCCGTTGTGGTACCCGCTCCAGACTCTGACGAACAATCTCATCGGGTATATCATCTGTATTGCCCTGTTCGCAGCCGTCTACTACGGAAACGCTTGGCGTGCGCAGGACTTTCCTTTTCTGTCACAACTGCTCTACTCGGGGAACTCTACGAGCTCGAACTTTATACTGCACGGTCAGAAGGGGGCAGTGGACGAGCAGGGTCTGCCATACTTCACCGGCACATTCGCAATATCCCTTTTCACGAATAGCCTCTATATCACCTCGACAATAGTTCATCTCCTGCTCTGGAATTGGCCAGACATCCGAAAGGCTTGGGATTTTGCTCGTCCACAGAGACTGCGCAAGCTCGTGACCTTATCTTTCTGGACGAGCAACCCGGAAGTAGTCGAGCATGACGAAGTAGTCAACAACCCGCACTACCAGTTCATGCGCGCCTACAAGGAAGGTCCAAACTGGTGGTACGCCGCTGTATTCATCACTTCTACTATCATCGGCCTCGTCTGCATCTACACGGCAAATACGACGCTCCCTTGGTACGGCTTCCTCATCAGCATCCTCCTCGCCGCTATCCTCTGTCCCTTCTTCGGCGCCCAAGCCGCACTCACCGGCTACCAAGGCAAAGTCCAACCCCTCATGCACCTTCTCGGCGGCTTAATCCACCCAGGAAGCCCTACCGCAAACCTCTACTTCACCCTCTTCGGCCACGCCTCCATCACCCATGCCCTCAACATGACCCGCAGCCTCAAGCTCGGCCAATACGCCAAACTCCCGCCCCGCATCACCTTCGTCGCCCAACTCCTCGGCACCCTCCTCGGCTCTGTAATCAGCCACGCCGTCATGACCGCAATCACCGCCGACCAGCGCTCCGTCCTTCTCGACCCGCCCAGCAACACCGCCGTCGTCTGGTCCGCCGCCCGCCCCCAACACCTCCGCGCCCTCGCCACCGCCTTCGGCGACCACGGCCCCTCTCTCTTCTCCCTCGCCCGCCGCCCTCTCCCCCGCTACGCCCTCATCCCCCTCGGCCTCCTCCTCGGCCCCCTGCTCCCCCTCCCCGCCTTCTTCCTCTCCCGCCTCTTCCCCTCCCATAGCACCATCACCCGCTCCCTCAACACCCCCCTCGTCGCCGCCTCCGCCGGCGTCCTCGCCACCCTTCCCTCCACCAGCGCGATGCCGGCCTACTTCGCCGTCGGGTTCGCGAGCCAGTTCTGGCTGCGGCGCTACAGGCCCGGTTGGTTTGCGCGGCACAACTACGTGGTCGCGGCGGCGGTGGAGGCCGGGGCGCAGGCGTGCGGCGTGCTGGTCACGCTGCTGCTGAGAGGCGGCTTGGGCGGGTGGGCCGAGGTTCCGATGCCCGGGTGGTGGGGTAACAATGTGGGTGGGAATTTCGATCGCTGTCCCGCTGCTGGGGATGCGGCGGCGGGCTTGGGGATGGTGAGGGATGCGGGAGGGGGGCTGTGAATGACGGTGGGGCCTGTCTGTTGTTGCTCGTGGTGAGGCTTTTGTATGCTGTGTTGGCTTTGTCTGTTTTGTCCTCTTTCACTCACTCACTCCCTCCCTCCCTCCTGCTATGTTTGCAAAAATTTGGTCGACGGTTGAGTCTCCTTCCAGAACGTAAGAACAATATGTTCTTGCATCAGAATGCCTGGTCTGCTACGAATTCAGGGAAAGGAGAAGACTTCCAGAGCGGATCTTTGGTGCAGTACGGGCACGCGAGAGCAGCCAAAGGCGTTCGGTTCCTCCACTCCTCGCATACAATAAATGAATGGCCTTGTAGTTTCCGCATGACCGGAATCTTCTTGTCTGTCGTACCGATGCGCCAGGTCGGGTTCCAGTACAAATTGTCCGATTCATTGCAAAGGTTCACTCGATGGGTACTGGCTTCGGAGAGCGAGCAACACAACCCGGCCTCGATGCCTGGCCGGTGATATCGCTCGATTCTTGAATGGATATTGGAGCTTCTGTCCGCAGGACCCGCCGCCACCCGCCGTCTGACGCAGACTCTTAGTGAGGATACAAGAGTTGTACGGGCCTCGGTTTTCCAGAAGTTGTCCAACATATAGAATACCTTTCTCTCCTTTGTCCCTGAAGAATAAATCATAGCTCCTATGTACCACATGTCGGGCGGGATATGTCACCCGTGGTGATGAACGGGTATCTGACCGTGTCTCATCTTCGTCCCATCGTTGTAAAAGTAAACGCCAACGCCATCAAATGCACCCCTACACGTCGTGTGCAATATTCAAGTTCAGCGCATTTCAACAGCGGGAAAGTAGCGCGGTCCGGAGAAGCCATGGACCGCAATGTTCTGTATGTCAATGTTGCCATGCTTGGACGGACTCCAGAGTTTGAGCAGAATGAATTTGCCGGCTCTGTCAACTTTGTTAGTACCCATCTTGGACCAAGACTGAGAACAAAGACTTACACGGGCGGGTCAAATCGGATAGTGATCTTGCTCTTGCTCTTTTGCATAAAGAATCTCGCATGAGGGGCCAACACGTCGCCGTCAACCACCGCGGTCTCTTCAGGCTCAATTTTGCTAGGAGTGTTCCTACGTGCAGATCGAATAATGCCAGGCCCGGTTCTTCGGTCCCACAGGTGGTTGACGTTCCGCATCTCGTCCTCGTAATCGTCCTCCTCGCTCTCTGCGCGCCAACGGCTATCTCTTCGCAGTCGATCTGCCATGATGGATGCACTGGGCTGATCTGGTTCGGACTCGCTCGACTGATCATCCTCCTCCTGGGTGACGTGGAGGCCTTGAAGAGCCGGAGGCGGGGTTGGAGCACTTGGTGAAATGATGGCAGGCCGATCGGTCGACTCGGAATAGTCGCAGTTGTCGCTGGTGGTGTCCCTGTGCTGTCTCGACTCCAGACGACGCCTCATGCGTAGCAAGCGTGCAAACCTTGCCTCACGCTCCTCTGGGGTTTGTTGCTCCGAACGATCGCGGAAGTCATGGCGGCGGGCCATTCCAGCGAGTACTTCGGGGTCATGGAGGCTTTCGAGGAGGGAGATGCGTTCGGGCCGGCGGGACGAAGAGGACGAGGTACTGGACGCACGAGATGAAGCCGAAGAGCTAGCGCCGTAGTCGATTTGATAGGGAGCAGTGCCGGAGAGAAGGGACTCGGTGTCCATGGCCAAGAAAATCATACCTTCCTGGACACTGTTCGTTGCCTTCGGGTCAGCAGCCTCCAACAAAGTTCCTTCGTCAGAGTCAACGTACGGAGCGGTAAAGCCCCGTTCGGGCGCCTTGATGACGATCTTATCCAAGCTAAAGGCACTCTCTCCCTGGTGTCTCAAAATCATGTTGCAATGCGACTTCTTAGTGCAATAGACGCTAGCATCGTTCTTCAAAGCATTATCGACTCTGTGAAGATCCCCCGAGTTGTCACTGTACTCGCCACCGTCGCAACTGACAATTTCCATTCTCAGACGGCCCGGCACAACCTGGCCAAAATGGCCGTATCTGGAGCTGAGTATGGCCGAGGCATCATCCCGGTCCAGCTTTCTACGCTTGAAGCTCCTGCGCTCAGACGCATCGTCCCTGGGAGGACCGAACTCGAGACGCAGCAGCTCGGAGCTTGACAGATTGTTGGGGCCGATGAGCTGGGAGATGCTCTGGCTTATCTCGGCGAGGCGTTCGCCGGCACGCTCCAGCTCGGTGAGCTCGGACAAAGGTGTGCTGCTCTGCTCACGCTGCTGGCGTGCACGGCGCAAGGCACTGAAGCGTTGGCTCGGCTCGGCATGGGGTCTGTTGCGGATTGCCGAAGTCGGGGGATCGGAGGGTTCTAGGCGGGGAGGCGAGCGTATGCGTCTGGGCTGATCCTCGAACGCCCCGTGGGTTCTGCTAAGACCACGAGGGCCGCGGCGGTTGCGGCGAGGCATGGGGGGCTGGCTGGGGTCGGCCAGGCGGTTGCGGCGTTCCGAGGCGGCGACGTCGTTCTCGGCGCGCTGCTGCTCCCGCTCGCGCTGCAGGGCCTGGCGAATGTGCTGCAGACGGGCAGGTAAGTTTGCAGAGTCCTGGTCGGAGGCGGGCTGTTGGGTGGCGGGCGGGAAGTCAAAGTTGTAACGGGGAGCAGACATGATGGTGGTGGACAAAGGGACCGGGATGGGGCGCGCGTCATGTCACAGCCCTGCGAGGCCGGGGGTGCGGGAGTGGGCGTGCTCGCAGCAGAGGCGTCTCTGGGGCCACACTGGTTGGGACTCGCGCAGGCCCAGAAGGGGAAGGAGCGACAGGGCGGGAGTGGAGAAACTGGGGGGAGTTGAGGAAGCGGTTTTGGCAGTGGCTGACGAGCTATGGACGTCGTCAGTTCGGAGGCCCCGCCTGCTCGGGGCCCTAAGGCGCACGGCCGGCGATCCGCACCACGCGAACTGAGGCCGGCGTAGCGCCCGTCGCCAGTGCGGCTCAGGCACCGCTTAAGCCAACTTTCTATCAAGCCTCTTCTTCCCTCCCCAACCTGCCGACCTTGCTTCGGACGGTGCTGCCCGACATGACAGAACCCATGGCTACCGGCACCTCGGCTACGCTGCCCATGCACAACGGCGCGCTGCCTGCCGACGACCCGGCCGGCGAAGTGGTGGCCTCAATTGCCCAGGCCCAGACCATCAGTCCAGGTACCGTCTCGCCCATTGTCGTCTCCCGCCTCCCGCCCTGGCCCTGTTCCACTCTGCGCCCACTCGTGGCTCGCCGTTCTGTTTTCCATTCGTCACGTTCCCGCTCTTTGGTCCTCCGCCGACCCGTGTCTCGCGCTTTTCCGGAAATGACGTTGCCGCACGAGTCGTATCCATGTGCCTGCTGACTTGACGTGCAGATGAGATTGCCCTCTACGACAGACAGATCCGTCTCTGGGGTGTTCAGGCTCAAGAGAGGTGAGAGCTTCTGTCCATTCTCCATGCCTATTGCGCTAATTCGTCCAGACTCCGCTCTGCAAACGTGCTTCTCATTACGGTCAAGGCCCTTGCCAACGAAGTCGCCAAGAACCTGGTCCTTGCCGGCATCAAGTCCCTCACCATCTTGGACCACGAGCCCGTCACTGAAGATGACCTTGGCTCCCAGTTCTTCATCTCTGAGGCCGACGTGGGCCAGAATGTAAGTTGACTGATTGCGGACTGTCACCACCTGCTGACACCACATAGCGCGCCGTAGCTGCTGCCCCGCAGGTGCAGAGGCTCAACCCCCGTGTAGAGATCGTCGCGGACAACTCAGACATCAGAACCAAGGTGCCCGACTTCTACCAGCCTTTCGACCTTGTCATCGCCACGGACTTGGACTTTACCACTCTCTCCACCGTCGATGCTTCGACCAGGTTGGCGCAAAAGCCCTTCTACGCCGCCGGCACCCAAGGCATGTACGGCTACATTTTCGCAGATCTCATCCAGCACGAGTACGTCATTGAGCGCGAGAAGTCCAACGTCGCCACCACCCTGAGGCAGGAATCTGCAACACGTTCTCTCATTGCCTTCTCGGACAAGGGTACTGAGAACGGAAAGCGCGTGGAGCTCGTCACCAAGCGTGAGATGTATTCGCCACTCCTTCTTGCGAACACGTCTCCTCTTCCGCCGGAGTACCAGGGCAACCGTCGCAAGCTCCGCCAGGTCACGCCGCTCCTCACGTGTTTCCGTGCGCTGTGGGAGTTTCAGAAGGTCAACGGAAGGAGTCCCTCGCACATACCGGCCGATCTGCAGCTCTTCACGACCCTGGCGACCGAGAAGCACAAGGAGCTGCAGCTGCCAATTGAAACGCTGACCAGCGAGTTTCTACGCAAGTTCCTGCAGGATCTTGGTAGCGAGTTGGCGCCGGTTACCGCCTTCATCGGTGGCCAACTGGCCCAGGATGTCATCAACGTTATCGGCCGACGGGAGCAACCCATCCAAAACCTCATGCTGTTTGACGGTGACGAGTCCAAGGCGCCGGTCTATGCCATGCACCCCATATTCACCACGTGATGACGTCATAGCAACACAGAGTGGCATATCGGCGTTTGGGAATTCGGGCGGCATACTTGAGCATGGGAACAAAACAATGCATGAAGATGAAGTTGTTACATGGGTCGAGATACTCCCTAGACAGTTGATTTTGGTTAGGTAGGTGAATTTTTCACAAGTGATAGAAGATAGTGAAGGGGACGATGCCCTACAGACTGCACCAAGGTCCAAAAATGGAAATCGGTAGACAATCATGCTATGGTCAGGAGATGCCAATTTGTTGGATTCTGCCGCCCCTCCATTTGCTGTTCCAATAGCTAGTGCTTGAAGTGCGAGATGGAGCACCCCGCCGGCCCGCAGCTCTATCATGCCGATCAAAGGCGCCCCCGCACATGCGACCTTGGCCCACCACGCAACACCAACCATTGCAACCCCATGCGATCTCACTCCCACCACATATTTCTCTGTCCCCCAGGAGAAATGCCTTACGCTCTGCCACCGGATTGAGCTCAACGCACATCTGCAAATCCAAGAACATCCTCTCCTAAAAAAATAAAAAAATATACGAATCATGGCCACCACAACCGAGACGACGACGACCACCACCACTAGCGCCGCCCCATCCGTCCCCCCACCCGAAGCCCTCCGCGCCGCCCTCGCCCGCGATGGCTTCGTCCACATTCCCTCCCTCCTACCTCCCGCCCAGGTCGAGGCATTACGCGACGCCGCGGGTCGCCTCACAACCGCCGCGCGCCGCGGCGACTGGCCCCACATCCGCACGCTCCCCAAGCAATTCCCGCCGTGGCCATCGACCCCGGGCCCCGAGGGCATCTGGGGCGTGCAGCACCTGCTGCACCCGTCCAACCCGCACGCCGGCGAGTTCGCGGAATCGTACTTCGGCGACGCGGTCATGGGGGTGTGCAAGGCGCTGCTGCAGGCCGGCGACGACGAGCTGGTGATGGAGCTGTACAACATGCTGGTCAGGCCGGACGGCGACTTCGAGCTGCGCTGGCATCGCGACGACATCCCGCCCGAGGTGCCGCCCGAGGAGGAGCTGGCGCGCCTGACGGAGGGCGAGGCGCTGCATGCGCAGTGGAATCTGGCGCTGTACGAGGACCGCAGCTTGGTTGTCGTCCCGGGCAGTCAGAACCGCGCGAGGACGGAGGAGGAGAGGGGGGCGGGGCCGTATGAGCCGGAGCTGCCGGGGATGAAGGTCGTGGTGATGCAGCCGGGGGATTGTGTGTTCTACAATAACAATATTTTGCACCGGGGGGTGTATGATAAAAGCAGGGAGAGAATGACGCTGCATGGGAGTGTGGGGCTCGTGCGGGGGAGCAAGGAGAGGGCAAGGAATGTGTTGCAGCACGGGATTGGGTCGTGGGTTGGGGAGTGCGATTTCTCCGGGTTGGACGAGGGCACTAGGAAGAGAGCAGAAGGGATGAGGAAGAGGCTGGTCAAGATGGGGAGTGATGCCGGTGATGTGGGTTATTTTTCGAAGGATGAGTGAGCTTGTTGAAGCTTTCGGCTTCAAGTTAGCTCGCGCCGTGCCAGCTACGACCTCACGTCCGAACCGTCTCAAATGGTATGTTGGTCTCGCAAATCGACATGAAGCAGGACAAGCTGTGCAAATTGGAAGCTATTCTATTCATGGCTCTGAAATCGGATCTCTACATCATATCTCCGTTCACTGCTATCGCTCGTTTGCTACGTGAACTTTCCCATATCTACTGGCCCTTCTTCTCCTCTACAGCCACCGGCTTCCCTCGCCCAAAGCCTGCATTCTTGACCACACCACCCAGTTTCATCAACAACCATATAGTCGCCAGTACCACCGCAACCACAGTCCCATACTCGACATACCAGGCCCGATCCAGATCCAGCACCGGGACTTTCAGCGTCTCGACCAACCCGCCCTCGCCCGCTCCACCGTCCTTCGCCGGCGGCACGTGGTAGAACATAGCCCTGTTCCCGAATAGCCCTTCATAGCCGAGGTTGGTGCGGTCAAAGGGGTTCACGCTCATCTTCGTGCCTTCTTCGGCCGGGCACGTCCAGAAGACGGTGGGCCAGGGCAGCGAGGCGTTGACGAGGCCGGAGCTGTTGGCCGAGGGCGGGAGGTAGCGCAGGTGCAAGGGGATGGTGGCCTCGAAGTTGGAGTCGTCGTCTGAGTCCGAGACGGCGGCGTCGGCGCTCGGTGGGGCCGAGTCCGCGTCGTCGGGGTGGGGGACGGGGTGCGCGAGCTCGAAGAGGGCGACGCTGCCCCATTGGGGGACGACCCAGTCTGGGGCTTCGAGGTCGGTGGCGCCCGCGTGAGCAAAAATGTTGCGGAGGTTGTGGGAGGCGAGATAGAGTGTGTCAGAGAACTGGTATTTGTCGAGGAAGAAGGTGGATGGGAGAGTTATGTAGGCATGCAAGAGACACGACGGCCCGGGCGGGATGAGAGTCTTCTTGGGTCGAGGGAATGAGAGTTTGAGGGTAGGATGTAGGCCGGTAGGCTCGTTGAATGTGGTGTAGTAAGTTGGATGGACGGGGTGTGCGGTGGAGGGTAGAGGGTGATGGCGAGAGGGGAAGGAGAAGAGCGTGGGTTCTTAAGCGCGTTAGTGATGAACAGTAGATTGTAAAGCGGAAATGAGGGCACATACTAGCTTTTGTGTCATCACCGACTACTGTGAGGAAGCCAGAAAGAGATAACTCTTCGGGTTCGAGTGGGACTTCGTTGTTCAAGACACCAACTTCCATGGTGTCGGCCCTCCCGCGTGAAATCTCCTCATTCCATAAGCCGCCCTCAGTAGGCCCCTCGGCCCAGAAGGCGTTGATGACTAGAGCATTAGAAATAGCGTCGACGTCAAAGTCTATGTAGCTTGCAGACAACAGAGACGACGCCTTTGTCCTGCAATCGTCGGCAGTGCAGAATTTCTCCGAGATGTAGGAGACAAGGTTCTGCAACGATGGAAGGAGGCTGTGATATTGGCTAGATGCAGACATGGAGAAGCGTTCGGAAAGGATTGGAACGCCAATGAAGGTGTCCTGGGAGAGAAAAGATCAGCACTCGGATGGTGTCACATGGCCGGATGGGAGAATGTGAACCGATGGAGTTTCGCAATTTAACTCATTGCCGAAAGTTGTCTTCAAGGCTGAGCAAAGGCCGTCGCTAGAGGGATGTGAGCATGGGAACATGATATACTAGGCGTAGGTGGCATACGCTTTCTGGCCCTTGCGCGGCGTGAAGTATACATGGAGACCGGGAGAAACACGGGAAACGTAGGGTGGGGTTGAGATGTAAGGTTGGGCAGTGGCCCAGCGGATATGAAGCTCGTGAGTTTGCTTGAGGACAGGAAGGAGCTACAGAATTCAGCAAAGCAGCGTGGCTAGGGACTATGCGGATAGCTACCTCCTGCGGGAGCTCAGAGAAGCCGAGGGTGAAGCGGTGTTCCTTGGCGGCTTTGAGGGGAGGAACCGCCAGGCTGTCTTTGCTGACGGTGAGCTTTGCCGGATCAAAGGCCTCCTCGCCAATATGGAGCAGATAAGTAATTCTCTCCTTCATGTTGGATGGTGTTGTGGTGGAGAGGTCCGATGACCAGGTGGTCGCAATTAGGACCAGGGCCAGCTGCCGCTGCGCGCCATTCCGCTTGCGACCTAGCGCCACAGAGCTCCCATGCCGATCTCTTGTTGCCGCTTGCAAGCTTCGACAACTTTTCGACCAGTTGCCTGGAACTCGCGCCACCGTGTCCTCTGACGCCACTGCCGCCCGCCTAGCTACTTATGTAGCTGCCCACGAGATTACTCTCCTCCTTGCTTGGGGAAGAGTCCATCACAATCACCATGCGTTTGTCGAGCTTTCTTGCGCCAGCGTTCCTGGCTCTGGCCGCCTCCCAATCCGCCGAAGCTGCGAGGAACCCCAAGAACAGCGTCCTCCTCTCCAACGTCAAGTCCCTCACTCTCCGAAATGGCCAGAAAACCTCTGCTCGCCGCGTGTCGCCTATTCCGCAGGTACGCGACTCCTTTCTGTCGCATTCCGCGCACCCAGCTAACCCCACCCCGCAGCTCACATGCATCGGCGGCGATGCTAAGGGCTTGTACGAAGTCGACGTGATGCGCTGCAAAAATGCAGGTTCCGACTACGATGACGAGAACATCCAGTGGACCTGCCAAGCCTCCCTTCCCGAAGAATTCAAGCTCGGCTCTACCGACGTCATCTGCGAAGGCTATGACTCGCCTGACGACCCGTATATTCTGAAGGGCAGCTGCGGTGTCGAGTACCGCTTAATGCTGACATCCCAGGGACTGGAGAAATATGGGAACCGCAAGGGCAGCTGGGGGAGCGGGGGTGGATCATCGGAAGGCGATCAGGTCAGTCAGGGCATCTCTGTTCTATTCTGGGTCATTTTCCTTGGAGTCGTCATCTGGATGATCTTCAAAGCGTGCATTGTCGGCGGTGGCAGTTCCAGGGATCCTAATACCTGGACCGGACCGCGCTTTGATGGCGGAGGTGGCGGAGGAGGAGGTTGGGACGGCCCCGGAGACGACGACCCTCCACCGCCTTACACCCCACGTCCCCCCTACAACTACGGACGCAAGTCGTATCCCAGCAACGATACAGGAAACCAAGGATGGCGGCCTGGGTTTTGGTCCGGCGCATTGGGAGGTGCTGCCGCTGGTTATTATGCGGGTGGCCGCGGCAATCGAGGTAACTCGACTCGTGGAAGCGGTATGTTCGGAAACAATGCTGGGGAAGGGTCATCTGGGACCTATAGAGGACCCTCATCACCGTCCCCAAGCACTACAAGGCACGAGAGTACGGGCTTTGGAGACACAAGGCGAAGATAACTCAACCCGGCACGGCCAAATTCAAATGGAAGTCGTAGATGAGCAGGACCAAGACAAGATGAAGAGCGAGGGTGATTTTTGTATTAATTCCTCGACTGTGTCAGTCCCACGTGCGTGGCTATCATCAGGCAATCTGAGCCAGGCCACAGAGGATATCTACATTAAGCAATCCAGTCTAAGCCTATCGGAACAGCACATACCGAGTCCGAGCATCTGCAAGCTTTCGGGCCTGTTGAACAAGGACTGGGTATTCAACAACCGTCAATACAAGACGAGGAGTGAACGGAAAGTTTACCTGAGTGAATAGCACGACTCACCATCTCTTCACCGAGATCCTGCTCCAATGCAATACAGCCCACCTTGTCATCGTCAGACAACAGCTCATTCGTGTGTTCTTCCATTGGACCCTTCGGACATGTAGACCGGATCATGACTTGTTATCCAATGGTCCAGTACTCCACCATGCATGAAACGCGGTATATTATTCCACTGCTTACTCTGTCCAATTCCAGGCTTACGGCCCTTTATCACATGCGTCTCCATTGATCATTGGTCCCTCGGCATCATCGCCGCTCCGGATGACCATTATGGCGTGTGGCCTCCGCGCCACTTATACGGACTTCTCCGTTCAGCCTTGCTGAAACCGCGTGATCCTGCATTTAGATGGCACATAAACCTGCAAGCCGGCTGACGCATGCACCTTTGGGGTCAAACATGCAGCACCACGAACGAAGCAGACTTACTGGCTCTCGGCAGTCCCGCTCGATAGGCGCTGCAAGTGGAGTCAGCACATGGGCCTGTCTGTTCAGCCTCGCGTCCAAATTGTCGAGTATCCTCCATCTAACGGCGCAGCAAACATCTTCTTGTCAAGTCCTCCCACGAATGCTGCTGGTGCCTAAACCTCCAAAGTATGTCGCTGTTGGGCGTCCCCTGCAGTCACTCTGGTCTTTTCAAGATCTGTGACTTTTGTGACTCGACTATCCTCAGGTCCAATCGAACATGGGGAGAGCATCAAGAGTGGATGTCGAGCCTGGAGAAAGCTGCCAACGAAGGATGCATCTTTTGTGCCCAGCTGTGGGAGGATATCAAAGCTCTCCATTTGTCTCCTGAGACTCCGGACTTGCCAATCCATCGTTGGAGCTTGCGGAGATCAGCAAGAATCAGTGAAAGTCTCCAGTCAGTTGTCATCACATTCAGGTCTTTTGGCGAAGTTGTCGAGACTCCGACAAGGACATTTTACGCATTTCGCAACGAAGGTCAGCAACTCTCGTTTTTCCCCAAGTACAGAAATTGAGAAGCACAGATCGGGGATTGTCTCAAGCAAAAACAACGTTCGGAACTGGCACCGATTCGCCACCGGCCAGGAAGCAAATCACCAAGTGGTTCAAAGAATGCGAGCAGCATCATCCCGACTGTCGTCGGCAGAGAACGGCAGAGCCCTTCGTCCCAAAGCGCCTGGTCGATGTTCAAGCTCCCGGTGACAAAATGATCCGTGTTGTCGAGACGGGGAATGATGTTCAAGTCGACAAGTATGTCACGTTGAGCCACCGCTGGGGTGAGGAGCCCGACTTCCTCAAACTCGAGGCAGAGAACCGAGACAGATTGACAGTCGATGGGATCAGCATGGAAGAACTCCCATTGAACTTTGAGCATGCTATCCAGGTCACAAGGCAATTGGGCATCCGGTATATCTGGATCGATTCTTTGTGTATCATGCAAGGACCACGCGGCGACTTCGACATCGAAGGCAAAAAAATGCATCAGATCTACAGAAACTCCCATTGTAACATCGCTGCAGCAGATGCCGAGCATAGTGACTGCGGGCTGTTCCGCGAAAGAGTTGACCAGGATGTGATACCCGCATCTTTCCAGAGCGACAGTAGCATGCAGCTCTTTGAACAGCCCGGACGCTGGGTTATACTTCCACATCAGCTTTGGGCTTCTCAGCTACTGCAGAACACGCTCTATACCCGCGCATGGGTGTTCCAGGGTACGTATACAGATACCTTCAAAGATGAAGCATCGTTACTGACATGGCAGAACGGCTTCTCTCCCCACGCCTCCTGCACTATTCCCACAGACAGGTGTTCTGGGAGTGCTCCACCATCAGCGCCTGTGAGGCTCTGCCTTTGGGCTTGCCCCGACCTTTGGACACGGTCGCTTCTATGGACCGACACTGGCGCTTGCGGCTCCAAAAGATCACGTCCACCAACCGGAATGCGCTTGTTGGAGACGCCGACGTCCCAGTGGACCGTTTCTGGAAACAAGCGGTCCGCAGCTATACCAAATGCGATCTGACAAACCAAAATGACAAGGTTGTTGCCATCTTGGGGATTGCCACGCTTGTTAAGGATGACCTTGGAGGGGAGGGCTTCAAGAAGGGAATGTGGGAGAACAATTTGCATGAACAATTGGCTTGGCGTGTGGTCAACTGTCGAAACTCCTCCCGCGTGGACGGGCTTCGCCGTAATCCAACCTGGTCGTGGACATCGGTAAAAGGGGAGATCGAGTTGGCGGACCGCTTACCGGCCGAAGAACGTTTCTACGTTATACGCAACCACGAGGACAAATCCGTCAGCTTTGACGCGAACCTTTCGAGCAACTCGGACGAACTCCAAGTCTTTGATGTTGTTGAGAAACCTCTAGCGATGCGTGGGGCCGTCGTTAACTGCCGTCTCCGCACGTTGGACCACGGCACAGGCTGGAGATTGGATATTTCGGCAAATGAGCAGGATAACGATGCCTTCGAGGCATTCCCTGATGAGGATCCTGAAGGGCCGAATAAGGATTGCAAACTCGTAGTCCTCGCTTGCAGCAGGCATTCAAGTGCAAGCGGTGGTCACGAAAAGGTGAAGTACTCTGGCATCGGTCTTCTCCTGAAGGACACGGACAAGAATCTGCACTTTGCTAGGGCGGGCAAATTCTCATTTAGAGGGAGATCGGACAGCATGTTCTCACTATTGGGTGTTGATCCATCTGCTAGCGGCTCACCTGGGAGAGACAGTATCAATTTCTGGGTGATATGAGCTAGTCTAACTTGACTTCCAGACTCAGATAGCCACCATTCCTCTTCTCACGGCGCTCAACCCCTCATTGTAATCCTCCAACACGTAGAAAAAGAAATCGCGATGGTATGCGAGCACTCTCGCGTCTTTGTCCTCGTCGTGTGAGAAGGAAACGGAGAGGAAGCCCCTACATGCGTGGAGGACACTGTCCAGAGGATGGCTTTCGAAACCTTCGGTCCATTCTTGATTGCACAAAGCTTGCAGCCTTTTCAGGAAATGCCTGGCTTCGACGCCCTGATCCACATGGCCCTCAGTCACCAAGCAAACTGCATTGAGCCCAACAGTGCGAAGCGGCTCTTCCTGCTCCTGGATGCTTTTGATGCCGGCCTCGAACAGTGAAGTTACACTGTCGGGAAGTCGGTCAATTGCGAACTCCGTGTCGTCAATTGACTTGACCTCGCGCACTAGATCCAGCCGAAGCCTGGCCTGAGTGATGTCTCCATCCGCTTTGTTTACGATCCAAGCCACGAGGCCGTCAGCTGCACGATCGTTGTTGTATCTTACAAGAGATTTGCCCAAGGAAGATGCAGGAGGCTTGTGGTCGTTGGCGGACCCAAGGCCAAGGTCTCCATGCTCTCGTTCCAGATCCCACTCGATGTATTTCTTAACCTGGGGCTTTGTACCATTGCAGATGTTGTAGTAGACCCGGTCACAAAGCACAGATAATACTAATCGGTGTCTGTCGCTATTAGAATCCGCCTGGATATGCAGATGTGTGTGGAACTCACTCTGGGCAAATGCTTCCATCCACTTTGCAATCATCACACACCGCGTAGCCATCTGCGTGGCAACTGCAACATTGCCAGTAGACCTTCAAGTCCTCTTTTGAGCAACGGTCACAAAAAATCTCTGACATGATCCCTCTTCCGAATGGCACCCGAGAGACGGCGAGGATGCTCAGACCACTATCCTTCAGCTTCGATAGTTCTTCTTCTAAGCGGAACCATGCTTCATGCCCGCACTGGTCCAAACCGTCTATGACGAGAAAGGCGCGCCCAGCCCTGTCCAAGATGGCCTTGAGATGTTGACGAATGCGATCCAGTGCTTCGTCATCGTGAGGAGCTTCTCGAGCGAGGTCATCGTAACGGTTCTCTTCACTCTGCCAATGAGATAGTAGCTGCCTGCTCATACTGCTCAGGACATCTGCAACGACCTTACGTGCAGGGAGCGAACAGCCATATCGCATGAATATTGCTGCTGTGGGGGTGAGGTTGCTTTGACTCTCAAGTTCGGACACTGCGAGGCTTGCGAACGTGGTCTGTGACGAACTGTTCAGCCAGAGCGGGGGAAAGTAGTCAAAGGCCAATCACCTTGCCCGTCCCAGGGCCTCCGATAACGCGAAGCTGCCACCTGCTCTCAGCCTTCCGCCACGCCCGAAATTCTTCTGACTCAAGCACCCAGCGGAAGAGTTCACGATGAATGTCCGGAGGTAAGACGACCGTGCTCGTGTGTGTCTGCGTCATCTTACCTTGCCTTTCGTGGTCGAGGCGAGGAGGGAGCAAAAAGGGGCCAATCCAGAGGAGATCCTGGAACCACTGGGCACGATTGGCAGTCGCAGCTTCAGTAAATATATCTCAAGCCCATCTGGGATATTTCTGGCGCTTCGCTGACAGCTGAAAAGTAAAGCCACCGGAAAGCCCGGCTTACGTGGGCGTCTGGAGGGCAGACTCGGCTGATCCAGCCTCCTCCAGGCTCCAACTATAGAGATCCCGGTACACTTGCAGGCTCAAGGCACACAGCTGCTGGCTCGATGTAACTTACCTATAGAAGGATCGTATACTTGATATCACAACAGTGTGCACCTGAACGAAAGCATCTGGACATGTATTGTTGCAGCTGAGCCAGTACACTCGCCGTTATGGGCGTCATATCTTTGCCGACCGCAGCTGTTCGAGCCATCACATGAAACAGGTAGCTAAACACATTTCAAGCAGCCCCGGCCTATCCGAGTGACAGGATCGGGCAAAGCCTGCCCCTGCAGTTGCAGCAGCCACTGAGGCGAAGCGACCCCCAGTGCTCAGCCAGGGAGCCAGCACGAGGCATCAGCGCAACACCAGGCTGACTCTAGGTGAGACCGAGCCTCCTTATATCGTCTATAATAGCTTGGGGTTCTATCTCAAGAAGGGTTACACTCCACACATTGACACTCTCGTTGCTCTGTGTTTTTACAAATTGGTTCCTGTTTCTCATCATGCGTATCGCACATACGCTCGCGCTCTTGTGCGCTACACTGATCTCAGCATCTTGCAGTCAGACTGCACACCCGTTGAGGAGAGATGATTCCGCACCATCCAGCAACCCCGAAGTTGACCAGACAATATGCGGTAAAATAATCAACGAAACGAACACTGACCCAAACTCTGTGGTATTCTTCGCCTCTGACGCCTACGAGTGCCTTCGGAGTGTGCCTTTCAACGGTGCGGTCGCGCTGCGCTTCATCGAATATTACAACACAACTCTGCAATTCCAGAGCACGCTCGCCTACCTGAAAGATCCCCCGGAAGGTTATCGTCAGCCACCCATCAATGTCGCGACGGCACTAGAGAGGATCCGCAGCGCTGTCGTCTCAGGCCACTACACAAGCCAGCTCGACTTTGAGGTCGACATTCAGAGAGTTGTTTACTCGATGCATGACATGCATGTCAATTTGTATGCCGGAATCCTTTCCGTCTTCTCTTTTGGCAGCCCTTTCTATATCTCATCGGTTTCGGTCGATGGCAAACAAGCCCCGCAAGTCTACATTACAGGTAAGCATATCCGTATCTGGGGCTGCCAGAGACTAATCAGCCATAGACCATCTGACGTGGCACCGAGACCACCCAGATTTCGAACCGTCCCCAATAACGGCCATCAATGGGGAGGAGACTGTAACGTACCTGGCAGACTTTGCCGCCCAGAATTCCTTTGGCCTTCTTGAGCCGCACGCCGATTGGAACGCGTTGATGAATCAGCCAACCCAGGATGTTCTCGGCGGGGCGAACATCTTCTCGACTTCCGCCACCTTCTATCCCGGAGATGAGCTGAACTTCACCCTTGCAAATGGTACTATCATCCACACCTACTGGCAGGCTTTCTACAACAACCAGGGATGCACCGGTCCCCTGACTACTCCCGGCGACTTCTACAACTTTTTTGTGCTTGGTTTGTATCCGGCCTCGTACGATGACTCCAGCTGCGGAAGCTCTCCCATCGAAGCAAGCTCGACAACGTCCGGAAGCACGCCGCAACAGCCTGATACAGATCCGCACTCATGGTCAAATGAGAGCTACGGCGGATATCCGACCAATGCCGACATCGTGCAGGAGAACCTGTCCATTACTGGTGGCGGTGTCGTCAGCGGGTATTACTTTCATGACATGTCCGTTGCCGTCCTCAGCATTCCAACGTTCTATCAATCGGGAAACCATGTCCAGAACTTCTCAAATACCGTGCAGTCCTTCATCGACGGAGCGAGCGCAGCTAATTTGTCACGCGTGGTGATCGATCTCCAACAGAACTCTGGCGGTGCCGTTTTTCTGGCTCTGGACACGTTCAAGCGCTTTTTTCCCGGTCTTGAGCCTTTCGCTGGTAGCAGAAGACGAAGCCATCCGCTCGCGAACGCATTAGGTAAGACGACGACGAATTGGTGGGAGCGTCTTAATCGCAACGGCCAGGCAGATGCCAGGAATTACACCACACGTGCGGGGAATGAATGGGTGATCACCGGCCGTCTCAATGCCGACACCGGCAAAAACTTTAGCACATGGTCCGAGTATTACGGGCCGCGGTCCTTCAATGGTGATACATTCTCTGCCACGGTACGTTGAAGATCACTTTTCACTTCACTTGGTACAAGGACAAATAATGAGTAAGCATGACTGTAGGAACGCTACAACCTCTCAAGTTACATCTTTGACCAGTCAGCTTTCGAAGATGTACCATATGGATACAATGACAGCGACAAGATTTCGAATACTGGCAAATGGTCCCCTGACGACATCGTCATTGTAAGTCAGGGATACGAGAAAACCATGGCATCCAATTACTGACGGTTTGATAGCTTACTGATGGCCTCTGCTCATCCGCATGCTCCCTGTTCGTCGAGATGATGAAGACCCAAGCCGGCGTACGTACCATTGTCATGGGCGGTCGACCCGAGCCCGGTCCCATGCAGTACGCCAGCGGCAGCCGTGGAGCTCGAGACTATTCTGCAGACTCACTGGACCTCGATATCGAGTTTGCGAACCCAATGAATGACGATAGTACAGACACCCTCCCACAAGACAGGGACTCCGGTATATATACCCTGTATGCCGGCTTCAACCTTCGGGACCAGGTCCGGAAAAACGAGACTGTCCCCTTACAATTCCTCTACGAACCCGCCCATTGCCGACTATATTACACTGTGGACAACATATACAATATGTCACAGCTATGGCGGGACGCAGCTATAGCAACGTGGCACGAAAGCTCCATGTGTGTTGAGGGTTCTACCAACGCGTCCTTGTCGGGATTTAATTTCACCGTCGCTACGCAATCTGTCCTCGACAAGCTCTCTGCTCCGATGCCAGACACGCCTCCAGATGACTTTGACATCAATATGAATTCATCAATGACAGACGGGCGACGTCAGCGCACTAGCGGACGGCCTAATCCTTGCCCCTCATCCGGTGTATGCGGCACGGGCTTGACATGCGTGGCAAATGCGCAATGCTTACCGCCCTGCGACATGAACCAGCGTACTTGCCCGCCGAAAACTTACTGTAAGCCTAATTCAGTGCAAGAGTCTAAACTTCACAGGGTTAGTGGTAAATGGGGAGCGGCAGTAGTGGCAGGAGAGGTGGTCATAGACATGTTCAGACATATTCACGGTCAGTGCGTACCGGGACCCGAATTTGTATTTTAGTTGTCTTCTTGAGCTGCTTGTTCGAGTGGGTTGTAGGCTGTTGCTAATATCGGGGAGGTCTTTTTCCGGTCAACGGGTCATACCTTGTTCAAGTAATACTTGAACGAGTCTCTGCAGTCTGGGTCACAACGCGCTGTGAAGTAATACTACCTTTTACCACCGGTCTAGCTAGGGGCGTTATGCCACACTTTCACGAATAGCTGAAGCAAAGGTGTTCAGAAGAGAGAATCTTCTGACGTGCACAATGCTTTCGTAATACGAGTGATTTCTTTGAAAAGATGAGCATGTTGCCTATGTGGAACCGTTTTTCTCGTGGCTCACCGTCAAAAGTAGAAAGTTGAAGGGCTTCTCCAGTATGCCCTACATAAGATAAATAATCTTCCCTCCGAGCTCGTGTCTCCAGCCTGGAGATTCAACACAAATTCACACTCCTGCCGCTTCTACCAGCCATGGTAGGTCTCTTGTTCCCACATCCACGCATGTGAGGTACGAGATTTGGTGGAGCTCTGGGTCGAGCATGGTGTTGTTGCGGCAAAGCGGTCCCACCACCTTCGAGGCAAATTTCTTGAGAGTGCGGAGATCCTCCGCCAAGTCTTCCCAATCGCTGCCCAGGAACTCATGGGTCTCTTTCAGACCCTTCAACACCACGTCATACGCCAAATACTCCTCTCCACCGCGTTGGATCCGGCGAAGGAGTGAGCCGATACCCACAGAAGAGACATTGCTGGAAGTAGATGCTGAGTATTTCCAATCCCTGTTGTTTCCCGTGCTCCTTCGCTCAATTTTATCAAGCTCTACAGCAAACCAATCTCTGAAAAGCTGAACCACGGTCCATGTCTCGAGTTGATCTCCCATGCTCACAGGATTGTTCTCCACATGGATCGTCAGACGGAACAGCTCTCCGATGGCCTTCTCCTGCATGTGGAGAAGTTGCTCATTCTTCTTCTTCAGCTTATTGAGCACAGAAGTGGGTATTCGGAGCTTGCTGTCCTGTTTGACATTCCTGGTGAAAGAGCCCGCGAGATGCACGAATGAATCTGTGTAGATTGATTTGTTTTCGAGTGCAATTGATAGTTTGAGCCATCGGCAAGGATCACGGGCGATTGCTTCGAAGAATGAATGTCTATACTGAGAGAGATGATTGCCGAGGTGTGATTGAATGTCCGGAAGGCAGCCATGTGCACGAAACACTGGGACCATCAACTCTGCTTGAAGCAGACTGTGTTGGACATTTGTGGCCGTGCTAAGGCGCAGAGGTAACTTGTATGTGTGACGAAAGAGGTTGTCGTAGGCCGAGCAAAGCTCTGAGTGGATGCGGGCATCCAAGCTTGAATGGCTGCCAGGACGTTGGGACACACTCTGGCCGTCTAGCTCCTCCATCTTTACTGTTGGAACACTGGTACCTCTGCTGGGGGTCAGAGATGGGCTCGTGAAATCTTGGTAGAGAGAGCTGTGGTCTCTCGTCAAAACTTCCTCTGGAAGATGGTCCAAAGAGCAGGGAACCAGAAGCGGGATGGCGGGAGGTTGTGGCGATTCAGCCAAGGTCAGGTGGTATTTTACACCCTCGAGATTTTCCACAGTGCCAGTCAGGTTGTCCGCGCTTGTCAAAACCTCTCTCATATGCGTCGAAGCTCCGGAAAGAACACAGCTGTGGAGTCGCCAAAGGTGGATTTTCGCAGAATCCTTCAAAGTGACAACGGTGTCGCCATCAGGGAAGTACGGGAATAGCTGCTTTGGTGATCCATTGGAGATGGAGTCATCTGTGAAAGACGTAGTTCTCCGGCGCTTCCTTTGTTCGGGGTTTCCACCGATCAACGGGTCTGAAGGTGAGGGGGATTGCATAGCGACATCCCGACCAGTACTTGGAGATCCCGCGAGCGGATCGTGCTGGGTGGACATGATAGCAAAGGGTTCAGGTGAATGGCCAACAGCTCGTTGTATTGTACCGGTTGGGTTTGCTTGCCGGAGTGACGTAGCCGCGCAAACCGAGTGGTTGGTTGGTAGAAGGTGCTGGCGAAAAGTGAAGGAGTGAGGAAGTGAGGGAGTTGGGGATCTTTGGGTCTTCGGGTTGCTCGTAGATACGTGCGGCTGTTGGATGGTGGGCGAAAGAGGAAGAAGACAGGCTGTATCGATTTAACTTGGACTTGGACCCTGGGTGCGAGCTCGTCTTGTGCCTCCTACGCATGCAGGGTCCATTGGCTACTGCCACTCAATGGTCATGGCAGTTGCATCGGCTGCCCAACCATTTTCGTTGCTGAGGGCATTACGCATTCAAGTCTCTACGAGATTTCTATATGGCCCTTGCCATAATGGCTCCTTCTTGCCGTACCAGGTGAGCTGACCGCGTATCGTTGGACAGCTGAGAGTTCAGGCCTTTATACCAGATACGATGGACGGATTGCCGCTGGAATGCTGACACTAACACCTGCGAAAAAAAAAAAAAAAGGGCTGATTCTTGGCCTTGAAACAAGGGCGACCAGAGCATGTTCGTTGTACCGGCGGTGCATTAGCAATGAGTGGCAACCGAACCATGCACACCACACCAAGGCTGTTGTAGCCGCAGCTATCACAAAAGCACCGCTACAGCAAGGTCTCCCATTGTAAGAACGTTGCAGAAACTTTCATTCTTCCGTCCTCGCCAAGATATCCTTTCGGCTGTTGTTTCCCAGGCAATCAAAGCAGATTTCAGCATATAAATGCACGCTTCAAAATTGAACAATAGCGTGCAAAGATAGTAAGTAGAGCATGATATTCCTGGGGAGGCGTGGTTGGGAAAGACAGATTTGTCGGTGGCAAATAAGGCAGGGCGTGTAGCTCCCAGCCCCAACCATCAGGTTGCTGTGGTGAGACAGGAGTGGATTCCCCGGAGCTGATTCAAGGGTCTGTCGGGAGCCTTTGTTCCCGGGGCATTCCGATGCACATTTGGATCTCGGCCCACGAGAAGACGTTGTATGCTGGTGACAATGGCAACGAAGACAAAGATCAAGGGAATCGGTCATCCGAAGCATGGTGCAAGCTTGCGCAAATTGGCTTTGTGAGGCAACGTCCCTGTCGATCCACGTATGAAAAGCCGGCGTCCATGAGGCAGGCACACAGGCGCCTTGGCTAGGCGGCGGCTGCGGAGAGATGTTGAAACCGGCGAAGGCGACGGCTTGGCCCGAAGTGGAAGGCAGGGTGGGAATAGCGGCAGCAGGTTGGCCAGTCAAAACGGGATGGGTGCGGACACGGAGGATGGACGGGCGGGTGGTGATGTCAAGCGGTTGCTGGGTCAACGGTTTGTTTGCGGCTGCAACTTTTTTGGCGGGCCGCGGCTGGGGAGCTCCTCCTGCCATAAAGTCTCCGCCGCAGTCTGCTCTTCTCGCAGACCCAACACGCTTCTCCGCTGCCCACTCTCGATTCAATTCAACCCGCTGCATACCATACCATACCAGCCCAGCTACTCTACCACCGCATCCACAATGTCTGCCAACGTCCTCGCCCAACGCGACGCCAACCAGCAGCTCGGCCAGTCGGTCGACGACGCCAAGCCCAAGTCGCTGGAGTACCACCGCCAGATGCTCGAATCGCGCCTCAAGAGCGGCCAGTGAGTCTTCGATTTCCCTCATTAACGAAACTGATCCGACGAGACTAAAGGCTGGACCCTCCCCCCAGGATCGACGAGCAGAAGTACGTTTCGCCCTCGGACGGCATTCAATCGCCCGCCACCCAGAAGCTTGCCGCCTTCAAGAACAAGCACGGCCTTCAGAAGTACGCCAATCGCTCGTCTCCGCCCATCCGCAGCCATACTGACGATTGCGCTGCAGGTCCAAGCCCAAGACCCTCTTCGGCAAGATGAGCGCCCGCAACATGGAGAACGCCGGCAAAGGCCCCGCCATGTTCGCCGACATCCCCCAGAAGAACACCCAGACCACCAACACCCAGTCGTCGTAGGCGCATGTTGCATCTCGGCTTGCTGCATCCGACAAGCACTGCACGATGACATCTTCTGGCACTCGCAACCGCTGCTCCCGAGCGACACGGCCGAGAAGGCAGGCTGCGGAGCGTCACTGTAATACTATAACATTGGGTCTGGGCTCGGTTGGATGGTCAATGGTTATTTTACGGCGCTATGATACCCGGACACGACATTCTGGGATGGGGTCGCCCATCCATCACTAGGGTTCTTATGGTGGGCATTGGCGCATTGGATTTTCTCCTTCTTCTCGGGCATACCCCCAGGACAATGGTAGCCCGCAGAGTCAGATTTTACGAATCGACAAGTCTTCTTCGCTTGATGTTGAATGCTGTGCTGCGTGCCGGAGATGAGCCGCTGCCGCCGTGGTGTTGAGCTTCCCCGCGTCTGCTGTGCGCGCACCCCACTCTGCACCCACCGCCATGCCGCCCTCATGGACCTTCACAATAGCGACCAGCAAGCTCTCCAAGACGAGATAGCTGACCTCGAGCGCCGCCTCAAGCATGCGAAAACCCAATTGAGAGCCCCGCCGTCGCCCAGCGACTCGGGCACTCTATCTGTCTCGACGGCTTCGCGCGCTCTAACGCCGCCGCCGCCGAGTCCACCCAGTGATGCAGGCACGCCGTCCGCGCCCATCCCCTTCATATACATTGCATTGACATGTTGCTGCAGCGCTGCACACGCTCCTCCTGCTAGCCGACTCGGCATTGCCATTGGGCTCGTTCGCCTTCAGCAGCGGCCTTGAGTCGTACCTCGCCCATCACCGGCCTGCAACCGCGTCGACCTCGCAAGTGCCGGCCTTCCACCACTTCCTCCGCCTCTCCCTCCACACCCTTGCCAGCACCGCCTTGCCCTACGTCCTCGCCGGCCACCGCAGCCCGCACCTCATCGAGACGCTCGACAACGACCTCGACGCCAGCACGCCCTGCACCGTCGCCCGCCGCGCCAGTGTTGCCCAGGGCCGCGCCCTGCTCGCTGTATGGGACCGCAGTTTCAAGAACACGTATCAACAGCAGCAGTCCGCTTCCTCGTCGGCTGGCGAAGATGACAATGGCAATGGGGATGCCCTCGCCGCCCTCGCCCGCTTCCAAGCCGGCCTCCGCGCCGCCACGCGTGCCACGCCGCTGCCGCCGAACGCCCACCTCGCGCCGCTCTGGGGCCTGCTCACGCGCGTGCTCGGCGTCGACCCGCACGAGGCGGCGTATCTGTTCCTGTTCTCGCATGCGCGTACCGTGACGTCGGCGGCGGTGCGGGCCAGCGTGCTGGGGCCGTACCAGGCGCAGGCGGTGCTGGCGGACGCAGGGCTGAGGGAGCGGGTTGGCGGGTTGTTGAAGGAGTTCTGGGACACTCCCGTGGAGGATGCGGGGCAGAGCGTGCCGCTCATGGATTTGTGGGTGGGGAGACATGAGAAGTTGTATAGTCGCATTTTCAATTCGTAGAGCATCGGCGGTGGGTGCATGAGCTTCTGGCTACTAGTGCTGTTCCAAAAATTTTCAATGGTCATTGATGCTTGATCTATGCACATCGTCAGCGTTACGCGTCGCGTTGCACTGCGTGTGAAGTTTTTATCTGTTCTCCACACTGACATACATCGTGGGCTGCAAAAAGGTAAATTTCTATCAACATGCAGCTATTGCAACACCACCTGTCTTGCCACGGCATCTTTATGCACGTGCGTTCAAGCACATTGACGTAACAAATAATGACCCGCAAATAAAGTCAGCTCAAGTCCCCTGCCAATGCACACAGCCCCTGCATGATGTTCCTCTACTATCTGCTGTTCCTGATTCGTAGTCAGACAAGGCAAAGTCCCTATTCGAGCTGCTTTGGAATGGCGAGATGTCGAAGTGGGAGCGATAACATGATCGCATCGCAGGCCCCAGCTGCATGCGCTGACAGCATCCATTATTATTTGCAGGCAGTAGTACTGGCTCAGAAGGCAACCGAGCCCACTGCCGGCTCGTAGTGCTTACATGCATACGTACAATGCGGCCTCGCCCGGCATGCTGGCGAATCATGCTCGCACCGCTGGCGAAGATCGACAGCCCCCGCACTTTCCGAGCCCGCTCGTCATCATGACTTCCTCTTTCAGCCCATGCCGCAAACTAGCAACACCAATGGTTCGCATCGTCATCGCACGCGCCGTGGCCAATCACTTTTGGCTCCAACGAGACAGTCGGCCCCGACGGGCCGTTGAACGTCATCAGTACGCCCTAATTGCCAAAGAAGGTCATCAGAGCGTGCGCACAGTCTTACGAGCGCCCTCGAATTAAATCGTTGCAAAACACATACACCATCCTGCAGCACATGAGCCATCCAATCGTTTGTATTTGCGTACACACTAAGCTGACCAAAAAAGTTTGCCCATTGCCATTTTGGGACAATTAAGGTCGTAATTCCTGCATACAAGCCCTCGGCGAGATGGAGATGCAGCTTCCATGCTTGTCGTGCAGCACCTTCGGCCCCCACACATTTCTTTTCCCCGATAGCGAAGTCCTGATCCGTGTGTGCGCTGGGGTCGAAAGATTTTACTTAAGGGTTGGCCGTGTAAGATAACGGCAGCAACTAGCCATTCTCTGGTTCCGTTGTACTTCGCGCGACTGTTCTACCTTCCAGCATGACGGCCAAGGATTCCATCTCTACCGCTGCATCGCTCCTGAGGCCTTACTGGGCTTATCTGTTACTTGCTCTACTCGCTGTTCGTCTGCTGCGCAACAAGTTCAGACCCGGTCTGAGAAGCATCCCCGGTCCACCCGTTGCTGCGTATACGGGGCTCTGGCGCTTTCTTGATGTCGCCAAGGGACAGGCGCACTGGACGCACATCAACCTGCACAAGAAGTACGGCCCACTCGTGAGAATTGGGCCCAACCACGTTTCGGTCGGAGACCCCAAGGAGATAGCAAACATCTATGGCTTGAACAAGGGATACACAAAGGTATGTAGCCCTGACACGGCTTCCCACACACGCTGACAAGTTCCAGTCTGGTTTCTACCCGATTCAGAGCATCAGCTGGCACAAGCAACCGCAGATGAACATCTTCTCCACCCGGGACGAGAAATACCACCACGACCAGAAGCGTCCCATCGCCTCCGCCTACAGTTTAACCTCGTTACTAGCCAAGGAAGACGCCGTCGACTCATGCTCCAAACTGTTCATGCAGCAGCTTGGATCGTTCGTCGACAAGAACAAACCGGTGGATCTGGGGCAATGGCTGCAGTACTATGCCTTCGACGTCATCGGCGAGCTCAGCTTCGCGAGGAAACTGGGTTTCCTGCAAGCAGGCACCGACGTCGACGGCATGATGGAGACGATCGCCGGCATCCTTGTAAGTCATCAGCAACTCTTCCCCACAAAGCCCAGTGTGGGGCAGCCACCCCTCCCATATAAACAGTAGCTAACCACCATCGATCGCCCGCAAAGGTCTACGCCTCCCTCTGCGGCCAGCTCCCGGAATGGCACCCCTTCCTGCTCGGCAACCCGCTCTTCCCCATCCTCCTCCCATCGATGGAATCCTGGAACTCGGTGCTGACCTTCACCCTCAAAGCCGTCAACACGGTCCTCAGCACCTCGACGGCGGCCGAGCCGACGGCGGAAGAATCGCTCCTCAAGCGCGACGGCGACCTCTCGCCGGCGGCGCTCGCCGCGCTCGACGCCAAGGGCGACATGCTCTCGCGGTGGTCGGCGCTGCGGCTCGCGGACCCGCCGCGCATGACGACGCGCGACATGGTCGTGCACCTGTCGACCAACGTCTTCGCGGGCAGCGACACGACGGCCATCGCGCTGCGGGCGATCCTGTACTTCCTGCTCAAGAACCCCCGCGTCATGCGCGCCCTGGTCGCCGAGATCGACGGCGCGGACGCGGCGGGGCAGTTCGCGGCGAGGGACGGCGTGGTGAGCTATCGCGAGGTGACGACACACCTGCCGTACCTGGACGCCGTCGTCAAGGAGGCGCTGCGGCTGCATCCGAGCGTCGGGTTGCTGCTGGAGCGCGTGGTGCCGTCGGCGGGCGCGGAGATTTGCGGGCGGTGGATCCCCGGCGGGACGGTCGTGGGCGTGAATGCGTGGGTGACGCAGCACGACGAGCGGGTGTTTGCGGAGCCGGAGCGGTTTTGGCCGGAGCGCTGGTTGCGGGCGGGCGAGGCGGAGAGGAAGCGGATGGACGCGAGCTTTTTGGCTTTCGGCGCCGGCAGCAGGACGTGTTTGGGCAAGCACATTTCGATGATGGAGATGATGAAGGTGGTGCCGCAGCTGCTGCGCGAGTTCGAGGTCGAGCTGGAGGGAGGGGATGATCGGGAGTGGAAGGTGAAGAACAGGTGGTTTGTGCAGCAGGAGGGGTTGATCTGTACCTTGAGGAGGAGAGAGAGGAAGGGAGAGAAGTCTGAGGCGTGAGGGTTCTACGTCACAAAGCTTTACTGTTGGTGACATCTCTACTTCGCCCTTCGACCCCCCAAGCATCTTTCCAGCGAAGACATGGGGCGCCAACTGCGTCTGCGCCGGCGCCGATCGTCGACCTTGGCCCTTTCCCTCGAGCTTGATATCCCAGTACCAGCGGAGGGACACAAAGACAGGGCTGGCACAAGGCGAGGTGTGATTTTCTCTCGTCCGGAGGGGGTTTTTGCGTGAAACGCGGGAACGCTAGGTGCTGTGAAGGAGATGGCGTATATGTCAGCGCACGTTGAGCCACCGTTAGCAAAGTATTGTAGCATGTCTACGCGCCAAACATAAATCGCTGTCCATTCATTGTTCAGCGTGGGTAAACACTAATGTCACGCTTGAGTGTGAGGCATGGTTCGCCTGGAAGATCTGAGCTAGGGCCTCGCTCATGTTAGAGTACTGTCCAAATACCCAAAGGAGGAGTTCCATGTGCCTGTAGATGTGCCATCGCCGCTAACAATCGCGGTTCACGGTGTGTTGGTGGCTGATGATCATGATCCAGGGTGGAGGGCTCGCTGCCTCGCATCCACCAATCAGCAAGCCAGCCCAGCTTCCAGTGTTCCAGGCAAAGAATTGCTCGATATGCGACAGAGGCTACGATGCGAAAGGAGGAGATCTGGGGCAGGTAAGGTGAGGGCGAGGTGGGTTTAGAGTTGGAGCGAACGAGCGTGGCGCGTCTCGGTCGCACTCGGTGAGACTCAAGAAATGACAGGGATCTGCTTGCAGCCAATCAGCGTCGTCTATCCCGAGCATGCTAGACGTCAAGAAAGCAGCCCGTCAAGCTCGTTGTTCACCGTGGTCGCTCTGAGCCTGGCTGTAGTGTACATTGGGCTGCTGCGTCCTAGCCGCTCTCGATGCCGCCCGCCGGGCTCTTCGTTGCCACCTGTCGGGCGTCTCGAGCGTGCTTCTGTTAAGCAGCATAGAGTCTTGATCAACGTTGTTGGCCCGGCTGTCTTGGTATGAAGGCCTCACGGTGTTGAGCGACAGTACTGGGCTTCCAACGTGTTGCTGCGCCCGAGCCTGCGGCCTTTAGGCTGTGCGTAGGCCCCAAATGCAGCGCTCACAGCGAAGTGTTTCCAGCAGAATTTCCACAGCGCACGCACTCATACTGCTTCACAGAGACGTTGCATTGTGGTCTGTTCAAGTAGTATTTATGTTGTATACGCCAATGCGGTTTTCAATTGAGGCCTGCAGGCTTTGTGGTGCAGCTGGGAGCGCTTGAACAGTCATAAAGGGCAGGCTCGGGATTCACTCACTCGTGCCATTCTGGGATGGCTATTCTGCCCGTGCCGAATCTCTCGCTCGAGGCATCTGCAATGTAGGACGTTCTCGACGCGTTGTTGTCAATGTATCTCGCTGGCGGACGGGCAGGCGGGCGGGCAGGTAGAAGGCTGCGGCTGGGGAGACCAGTAGGACTCCAGGGAGTAACCGCTCGGACTGTGCGTGATAGGGGAGCTGACGCCACGGTGCTTGAGCATCGGGACACGGGATACGCGCTGTTCGAGGTGTTGAGCGGCGGGCTTCCTGCTGGCTGCACCTTCCACACCCCCTCTCCGCCCGCGCCAGCGCACCTGCCGCGAGGGCTGCAGATGGGTGCAGCATCTTCAGACCTAGTCCGCGGAGCATTCAGCAATCTCTCCCAGGCCTCCTCGACGTGGATCCAATTGGCTTCTTGCCTGCCTGCGCGCTGCCCGCCGCCTCAGGCCTCATCCGCGCCTTCGCGGACCCTTACCGCCCATCCAATATGGCCAAGTCTGCCGTACCCTGAGCCTACCGCCCATCCAATATGGCAAAGTCTGCCATACCGTGACCTACCGCCCGTTCAATGGGGCAAAGTCTGCATCGTTTCCCCAGCGACGAGCTTAGCGACAGCGACTATATCATCTCTCGCTCTCCTCTGCCGTTCTCTTGTTTTCTTCTTCACCCGTCACCACAACACCAATCCCATCACCATCCTCAACCACAACCACCATCCTCTCCCATCTCTCCACCATCCACATCCAAATCTCACTTACTCACCCATCATCAGTAAAACTTTTTACTAACTTTTTTTCTCTCTAGATCACAATGGGAAGCTGCTGCTCCCGTTCCTCCTCCTCCTCCTCCGCCCCGGCGGGCTTCCGTCCTCCTCCTCCTCCCCACGAAGTCGCCGCCCGCTCGCTCCGTCCTTCCTGCGCCGTCCCTCCCTCCGTCCTTCGTTCGCCGCCGCAGCCGGCCGCCGCTCCTTTGCCGCCCTCCTCGCTCGCTCCTCGCCGCGCCCGCCGAGTCCGTTTCAACGAAACGGTCGAATACTCCGCGACGCCGCCGCCGATCGTTTCCCGTGGGGTTTTCCGCCGGTGATATGTGAGTCTCTCTTTTTCTTTTTGTTTGGCTTTTTGTTTTTGGGTTGGGTTTCCTTTGTACATGGCGCACCGGGGTTCAGGTACTATTCCTGTTTGGCTTTTTGTTTTTGGATTGGGTTTCCTTTGTACATGGCGCACCGGGGCTCAGGTACTATTCCTGTTTGATTTTTTTGTTTTTGGGTCGGGTTTGCTTTGGTTTGTCTTGTTTTGTCTTTGCTTCTACACTTTCACTGTACTACATCCTTCATTCTCTTTTGTACCTTCACTTAGCGTTTTGCATTCGTTTAGTTTTAGATACCCTCTTTTCTTTGGCGTTGTTTTATCAGCACTATACCCTATCTCTTTCTGGGCGTTCATTTGTACTAGCTAGGTACATAGTCACTAGTTAAAAAAAACAGAAAAAGAAAAAAAAGAAGGAAAAAGGGAAAAACAAAAAAAAATTGGAAAAATATGGAAACTTGTGGGAGAGGGGGGTGAGGGGGTGAGAGGTTGAGGTCATCGGGGCAAACAGAGCCCTGGGCTATACTCTGAGGTGTTTGGGTGGTGGTGGTGGTTTGGGTAGATAGCGGATAGAATTCAGCGCTCGGCTCTGGTGTCCTTGTGGCATGGGTCTGGCTGCTGCTTTTCGTCCATTACTTCTCCAATGCACATGGTGATACGTGACATGCTTGATCATACAGAGTCTCATTCACTGACGAAGACCTTCCTTGTGTTGCATTGCCATTGATCCATTGTGATGCTTCTGTGGCGGTGTATCAGCATGCGTGTGTACAATCGTAATGGGCCTGGTGTGGTGTTGATTTCCTTTTCTTTTTCACGTGTTCATGTTGAGAAGCATGAGCATACAAGGCAGAGGCCCGGATACAGATATATAATGACAGTATACACAATGAACAAAGCTTGATTCTAAGCAGTTACTTCTACTACCAGCATCTGTGTATGTGCAAAATCGTCGTGAGGCCAGCTTGAACAGCATGCCACCAACCTTGATTATTCAACAACATCATGCACTACAACGCCATTGACCTGATTCTCTCGCACTTCCCAATCGACCAACATGTACACAGCAGCCGAGCCCTCAGCTGCTGTATGAGCTATCCGAGTCATACGCCATCCCGTCACGGCTAGCTCGGTGGTAGAGCTCCCTTCCCGCGTCTGATTCAACTACCGTGGCTGGATCCTCAGACACTGGGAGCGACTGCGAGGCTGCGGTCTTATTCTGCTGCCTGCAGGCGCCAACCCAGCCCTTCGTGTCCTCCCTCCCCGCAATGCTTTGCCTATACCTCTGGGGGGCTCGGAGGGCGCGTTGTTCTTTGCGACAGGCGCTGGGGAGGCCTCTTGCCTCCTCGCATTGTCTCAAAGGTGGTGAACTGTGGCGGACCCGCCGCTCTTTGCCAGGCGTGTTCAGCGGCTGGTGCTGGCAGCGCGAGCTATGTCCGTGCGGCGCTCTGGCCTGGCGGGTGCTGTCACGCCCTCGGGCAGCGCTCAGGGTCTTCTGTGGCGGGCTCCGTCGGTGCGCTGACGGCCGCGCGCGGACTCGACCGGTATTCGACTTCGCCTTGTGCGTCCAGCCGCTCCTCTGGCCTCGTGGGCTGCTATCGTGCATCGGCCGTGTCACCGTGATGTTCTCTCGTGCTCTTGCGTTGGTGTGTGCGCCTGAACCCGCCGCGTCGTGTCCCTGGCGCCTTCTCCGCAATCGCGGGCTGCTGCTGTGCGCGGGCTGAGCCAACCCCTCCAGTGCGACTTTCTCGCCGTCCAGGCGTGAATGCCAGCTTCTATGTCGTTGTGGTCCCTGTAGTCTACTCGTTGTAGATGGATGGTCATAGCTGGTGGCATTTTCCTTCCCCTTTCCGTTGGCTTGGGTTTACTTTCTCATGAAATACAGCACCAAGTCGATGTCTTACCTGCTAATTAACATGCTCTGCCACCCACCATGCACATGGCTCAACTTTACACATGATTTGCAAATAGATTGCCATTGCGGCCGAAGGGTAATTATGGAACATACCCGCCCATCTTCTAGACATGCTTTCGCACCCCCTGCGCCACCGTAGCGTAAGATAGCGTCAGTCAAGGTACCTGTCCATTTTGAACCTACCGCTTGCACCTGCGCCATATGTCTACAGTATCATTACAGACTCGGGAGGGTATTCTTAATATTTGTCCCATGACGTCCTGCCCATGGGCATGTCCGTACCCGCCTTCCTCACTGGATCCGCATTAATAATCTCAAGCAGCTCCCCACCCTGCTCAGGAGCATCCTTCCTCCGGCCGAAGCCCTTCCAGGACTCGTCCACCAAATCTTGCTCCTTCTGCGCCTGCTCATCCATCGCCTTGCCGACGTCCAGCTTCTCGAACTCGAAGACATTGGCCTTCATACCGACACCGTAGTACTGGTGCTTCTGCAGGTAAGCCAGCCACATCTTCACGACCTCGGAATCGCCGTCTTGGATCTGGATTAGGCGGCGTAGGGTGATGCGTTCGAAGTTCTCCTGTGACTTCTTGTAGACGAAGTTGGAGCGCGGCACGGTCCAGCGCTCGATGATGCGAGGCAGCGGGATGGGGCCCTTGGCCGACAGCCCGAGGTAGTAGGCGGCGCGCATAGCGAAGTCGGCGAAAAACTCCATGTTGCGCACGCTGAAGGTGCGCAGCTGCAAGTCGCAGACGGGGACGCCGTATTGTGCGGGCCGCCGGAGGGGCTGCTTGAAGATGGCTTCGACGTTGCGCGGCCGGCGGATATCCTTCAGGGCTTCTTGTGTCATGGGGCCAATGTCGGGGCTTGCGGGTTTGTCAGATTGGGGGGGCTGTTACAGCGGCGATGCGGCGAAGCTTGTCTTACATTTCCCCGGTGGGTGGCAGCGACATGCCACGCTTCCTGGGACGGATCAGCAGGGTATCGTGACGGTTGCGCGGCCAAATGCTTACTTTGCAGTCTCTTCCACATCGATGTTGGCTAACCTGAAGCTCTCGAGCGTCATGTTGAGGAAGCGCTGACACGGCACGGCCGTCGGAGGTGATATCTGGACAGCACATATCAGCGCTGTTGGGGCCGGCGCGGTCGCAATGTGGAGCCAATGCTGACCTTGACTCTCTTCAGGGCGCCAAAGGGCGACCTGGCGTACGTGGGGGCAGCCATGGCGAGATGGGCGCGATGGTGATGCTCGCGAAGTCGTGCGAGCTTGCGTCTGTGATCGCGGTGATCCGCACAATTTCCATCTCACCGCCCGCGTCCGCCAGCAAGGGAAAGTCGTTGCCGCGAACCTCCGTCCGCTTCCCGCACCGCAACGTCAGCCTCCCGGACCCTCTCCTAACATCCCAGTTCGAACTCCAGCCCCGCCCCAAAATCCGCCGCCCCTGGAGCACGTTGTGTTCGCGCTCAGTCCCGCGATAACCCTCCTATCCTCGCGAATTCACCCAGGGCTGCATAGTGACCGACGCTCCTGCAACCGGCGCGGTAACCACCCACATCCCAGCTCCGATATAGCTCTCAGAAGCCCTGCGCGCAGAGATTCCCACGACCCGCGCGAGCACGACGTTCCGTTCTTTTACATAACAATCGCCTACCATGTCATATGAAGCGCAACCTCCGCCCACCGCGAACGATGGCGGCTCAGGCTACATCAACTCCTCGGTCATGGACATGCTGTTAATCGAGCTGGTACCCATGGCTTATCGCATGGCGGCCGAACTAGCCGCACGGGAAGATGAATACGTGACGCCTGGCAACCCAACGGTTACAACAGGGCGAAGATCCTCCGCTGTTACAACAACGAATGGCGGAACACCCAAAAGCGGGACTACCCCAAGGATACCGGAGGGCGCCGCAGTGGGAAGCGCGGAGGAGGAAGACTATAAGGATGCGGTACTATATCGCTTGGAGACGCTGGGCTATCGTGTAGGCCTGGGAATAACTGAGCGGTATGTCCACTATCTCGCTGCTCGATTGGATGAAGCTTGGGGAGGTTCGCAAGCAAGGGTATATGCCACTGGGGATTGAACACACCGAGGATGGACCCTGCTGGATGGACTCCGAGCCAGCCCCTCTCTGCAAGACCTCTTCGTGTATATGTCCCGCCGCTCTTCGTGCTCAGTCAAGCTCGCGCATGCCGATCCAAACTTTTTGGCACTCATGCTAGATTATCCGCACTAACTTTTCCACAGCTTCTCTCGCGACAAACCTCGCTTTAGCGAAACTCTCGACGTCATCAAATTCCTCTGCAAAGACCTCTGGACTCTTGTCTTTCGCAAACAAATCGATAACTTGAAGACCAATCACCGTGGCATCTACGTTCTCACAGACCAGCACTTCAAGCCTCTCACCAAGATGAGCTTGGAAAGAGGTATCGGCGACAACATCATAACCACAAAAGCTCAACCGGTAAGGCCTAATCCCTCTTCCTGTCCACCAATGGTCTTCCAAGGAGAAGATATGAAATGCGTCGAGGGTTCCAAGTCGGGCACTGTGCTGACAGAAGTCATTTCAACCAGTTCCTGTACTTTCCTGCTGGCCTCATCCGCGGCGCACTCGCCAGCATGGGCATCATTGCGACGGTCACGGCGGAGTCGACCGGCCTCCCCGGCGCAACATTCCAGATCCGCACTCAGGGCGCCAAGTCATAGTTGTTGATTGCCTGTCTTTTCCGGATAATGACGCCGTCCCGCCAGGAAGACGGTGGTGCGAAAACCGACGGGGAAGTTCGAGAACGCGGCCGAAAGCGTGCTCTGACATGAGAATTAATAGCAGCGGCGGCGACGGACAGCCATCACTTGTGGTAGCTTCGCGGTGATGTCACCTCGGCCCGCGGCGCGAATCCGCTCGTCCGAAAAGGCCGTGATCACTCGCTCTCCAACAATCTCGGTTCACTTAGTATTGCAACGAGGCGAAAAAGAAAACCGCAACAGCATCGGGGGGGAGAGAGTGTCATTTGAAGCGTTTTGTAGAGACGGTAAATGTGTGATAGTCTCTCAACAGGAAAAACAAAGCTTCAATTGTCCTCTCCAGCCGTGTTGCAATACTAAGCGAACCGACCTTGTTCTATACTTTCTCCCGCTCCCCCGACGAACAACGTCCCGAACCAGACGCCAACACCACCCAAACCCACCAGAAGTCGATGGAGAAACGCAACGGTCAAGAATGAATGGAGACGGAAAATTCCTTATCCGGCGGATGAACCTATGTGCACATCGGCCGCTGCTGTTATCTCACGTGCAGACAAGGAGGGGGACGATGCGGGGGCTAACCGGGAGATGTCGGAAGGCGTGGGGAGCGGAATGCAGCGAAAAACACAAAAACCGCAAGTGGAGCAAATTTAATCGCGATTGGGCGAATGGCTCTCAGGCCACACTCAGGCGTGCTGACCGGGGCCTTTGCGGTGCCGTACTCCGTCTTCTATATATAAAGGATGGAGGTGGGAAGCTCCTGGAGTTGAGTCCTGCAATCGTGAGACTTTTTCTTCCCCACAAGGCCAGTGTTTGGTCCCTCCCCACACTTCCCACTCGGATTTGACGGGCATGTTTGCTTTCGCTTTCACTTTTTCCTTTTCACAACTCGCGATCTTATTGCTAAACATACCCTCAACGGCGAATAGAGTAGAAGAATCAGTAGTACTGTCCTCAGAGAGGCGGTTTGCCTTTACAATTGATTTCCATTTCATATTCATAACCATGCTGCACCTAATGTGCTAATCATTCTCTCAGGATTTTGGTTTCTCTTATAGATGCCCTCGTGTCGCACCCTCCCTTGCATGGTCTTCGCTTCCCTATCACACCGAAATTCGCTTGAGTAGGTTGTGTCATATCACAACCTATCTGCCCGGAAAATCAGCTCCCATACATTAGCGATTTTAGGGTTCTGCAAAGGGGGAATCGCTTTCAACTCGACACTTTTCCGGCACCCACTCTTCAAAGGAAACGCTCGAGATTTGTAATGGGGTTGGCACTCACTTGGGAGGAGGGTTGGCGACGAACTCGACACCCTTGTCGATGTTGGTCTTCAGGCCCTTGTAGGCTACCTCGAGCAGCTTCTTCTCGTAGTCGTTGGCCTTGCTGACAACGTCGACAATCCTCTTGGCACCATCGGGCTGCAATCGAAACGTCAGTATCGTCCGTCACGGGAGAAAAGTCATGGGTCCACTTACGCCGAGTTCGACCGGGGCAGCGAAGAATTCGGTGCCGGTCACCTTGGCAATGGCATCACCGCCCTCGACACCAGGGAGGTAAACGAAAGTGGGCTCAGTGATGCCACTCTGGCCCTTGACGGCCTGGAGGATCTTCTCGGCAAAGCTGAATCGGAGTCAATACGGGCTGCAATAAGAGACACCAAGCGACAACTTACCGGAAGCCGGCAAAAGCCATGGAAAGAGTGGCAGATCCGGCACCATCCTTGGCCTTCACAACCTCATCACCACCGAACTGGACACCTGCGCACCATATCAGCTGATAGCCGATCATACTTACGTAAATGACTTACGGTTGACAAGAGCATCGAGCTTATCGGCAGGGATGTTAACGCTGGGGCTGGCCTGGGTGAAGAGCGGCACAATGGTCTCGCCAGAGTGACCGCCGACAACGGGGATGACCAGGTTCTGGGGGCTCTTCTCGCCAACAATCTCGGCGACGAAAGTCTGGGCACGGACGACGTCGAGGGTGGTGACACCGAAGAGCTTCTTGGGGTTGAACTTGCCCGCGCGCTTCAGTACCTCGGCGGCGATGGGCACGGTGGAGTTCACGGGGTTGGAGATGACGAGGACGAACGCATCCGGGGCGTGCTCTGCAACGCCCTGGATGAGATCGCGCACGATTCCGGCGTTGATCTTGAAGAGGTCGTCACGGGTCATGCCAGGCTTGCCTAAAACAGAGTCAGTCTCATGCCTGCCCCACAAATTGGGCTCCGCGACTCCTTACGGGGAATGCCAGCCGGAATCACGATGATATCGGCGCCAGTGAAGGCTTTCTTCATGCCATCGTCCTTGGGCAGGTAGCCGGTGGTTTTCTAACTCCAGCGTAAGCGTTCTGTATGTGTGGGGGCGGGGCGTGGCGGACGTACGGCAGGCGAAGCGATGTGGGACAAGTCAGTGGCGACGCCGGGCGTGTTGACGACATCGTAGAGAGCGAGCTCGTCAATGAGCGGGGAAGCCTTCAGAAGAAGCGACAGAGGCTGCACGGAGCGAGGTCAGCGACGTGAAATGCTATCAGATACGTTGTGTGCTCACCTGGCCAATACCGCCAGAGGCACCAGCGACGACTGCGACGGTCAGCTTGCAAGCTCTGCGCGGGTCGCACAGAAGCTCAGAGGAGCCCCACCTGCTTTAACCATTTTGTCGGATGGAAGGGTATGCGGAGAGCTTGAACGGAGGGCGGATTAGCTTCGAGCGGGGTGAGGGCGGCGTGCAGGCGAAGAGGCACGATGTGTGAAGAGTTGAGGAGTGTAGATGCTTGGGGCAGGAGCTGTGGAGGAACTGGAGTCGGAGAGTAGATCCCGAGCGACTTTGTCTGTTGAGACGAGGACGAGACGAGTGGAGGGGTTACGAAGCACGGACGGCGGGGGAAACGCGAGGCGGAGACGGCCCCTGGTCGCGACTGCAGCCAACCAACGGGATGCACGAGATTGGCAAGAGGGGAGGTCGGGGAACACCAACTTGGGTAATCGTAGCTTGGACGCTGTTCGCTCCTCTCTGGTGAATCTCTGTGGAACAATGCAGCTCACGACCCATGTTCGCGGGGCTTGCTCGTGCTATATACCCTCGCTCTCCTTTCACAGGCACGTCATCGAGCGCATGTCCAGGCCCGCGAATGCCTCGGCGAAGCTCGCAGTCCTGCCACTCCTCGGAATGATTCGGGCACACCGGCAATGTGCCTGCAATTCACGGGCTAGCATGCTGAGCAGAAAACAATCTTGACCGCCTTACAGATGGAAACGCCTGCTCCTTCTACGCCGACCTGCCGGCTGAACTTCCCGATGCCCGACCTTCCTACCGAAAGCAAACCCGCCGTCAAATCAGCCACCGTCCCCATGCCTTGCACAGACCCCACGTTCGGGGCTGCAAGCAAAGTAAACGTAAACAAGAGAACCGTATGCCGCCTGGATGCAAACCGAAAGTTCCAGTCTCGCTCCTCGCAAACAGCAATCATTAGACGGGCCGCAGACATACACAAAACAGCTACGAAATATACGTGACATGAAGCCAAAGCACAAACTACGCCACGTAGTCTTCCCTGTCTCCCTCAGCATCAGCGTCGCCCTCACCCGGGTCGTGTGCCCCATAGGTGTGGCTCGGATCCCCGGCCCCAGTCGGGTCTGGGGCCCGTTGGCCGCCGACAGAGTACATCTGCTGGAAGGGCAGTCAGAAGACGTCTGGACAAGGCATCATGGCCGATTTACCTGTTGCGGCATCTGGTAGCCTGCGTACATCGACGGGTCAAACATCTGCTGGGTGGGCTGTCCGTACGCGGCCGGGTCGTTCTGTACCGGCGGCGCGAACATGCCCTGCTGCTGAGCGCGGTAGTCTGGCTCCTGCATGTGTTGCGCCATGCCATAGTCTGGCGGCGCCATGGGGTGAGGCGGCGGGTGCATTCCCGTCTGCTGCTGGACAGCGCCGGGCTGCGCCTGCGTGTTGGCCGATGCCGCCGCTGCACTGCTCTGGGCACCGCTCCGCTTGTGCGATGACGCCTCCTCGCGCGGCACAATGTCGATCAGGAAGTCGAACATGTCCGACTTGGCCAGAGCCGACGCAATGTCCGAGCGCTGCAGCGTCCTGCGCTTGTTTTCCTCCGCGTGTATCCAGGCGCGCATCGTCAGCTCCGTGATGAAGATATCGCAGCCCTTGGCGAACAGTATCGGAGCCTCGGCCGAGATCATCTTGACCTCGGGGTCAGCCTTCATGACCTTCTTTATCCGCGCCAGCGGCAACTGGTGGAGCTTGTAATCATGTTCGTCCGTCTCGAGCTTCGTAACTTGCTGCTGCCAGTACGTGTTGAGGATGTCGCGGTATTGACCGCTAAGGCCTTGGTTGACCTGCAATCAAGTTAGAGGTGCAGTTCGCACATGGTGAGGAAGCGGGTTGACTGTACGTTTGCCCATTGACCCGTGAAGACTTGCGGATCCGGAGAGTGTCCCTGCGCGGCTATCTGAACCAAAGAATCAGCTAATGAGCTCGGCCAGAGCTGGTGGAAACCCGGACAGGGCGGATGGAGGACGTACGCTGGCACTTGCACCTGTAGGATCGCATGTCAGCAAGAGTCGCGTGTGATGGTCGCGAGCCGGGCCGTTTGGCTTGCCTATCGGCGTGGCCGGGAAAGCTTGACTTGTGCAGAATAAAGAGCTGCGACTTACCATAGTGGCCGCCATTCGAGGGTTCGTAGAGCGGGTTGCCGTTCTGGCCGTCGTAGCGACGGGGCGCAGAGTTCTGGCGCAGCTTCTGCTGTTGGCCATGGCCTTGGAGATTTGTGGGATCCATGGCTAGGGTGGGTGGGCGCACGATTGCGGCAAGGCTCGTCGCATGCGCAGCGGGGAGGAGCGTCTGCGGGTCTCTGAAGATGCGGGTGCAGGGCAGGCGCGTCAGGCTCGAATTGATTCGCCGGGGAAGTGGAGTTGCGCGGTGATGGAGAGGCGAGGTGTGGGTGTTGCAGGCGCGCGCGGAGCCGTCAGAGATGCGGTGACGCCAAAGTTGGCACAAAAGAAACGGAAGTGGGGAAGGCAAGCCGACGATCGGAGGCACCGGTATTTGCGCGCTTGCTGGGCGACAATGCGGGAGCTACTTTGCGTGATGTTGATGGCGTACGGCTGGAGGTGTTTACTGCTGCGCTCTGGCGCACGCGTTGGCCGCTGCTCAAGGCTCAAGCTCGTCCCTGGTGGAGCGGGCGGCCAGCGAATCGGGTGCGGCAGAGGCTGGGGGAGCTGCGACGCCGACGAACCACGGGCGCGCTACGTGCGCGATCTCCTAGCCGCAACACTTGGTTCCCGCGGGGAATCTGGGGAGCTGGGAACTGGGAACAGGCAACCGGGAGCTGGCTGGCTGGCATGCGCTGCGAGGGAGCGCTGGCGCGTTGGGGCTGGCTGTGAGACTCCGGCCCTACGCGGGTGACGTCTGCGGTAGGCGGATCTGGGAGGCTGGTAGCGGCACCAACAGACTGTGATGGCACCGGCTGGCTGTCTGGCAATTGGGGCAGAGATCGCCCACGGCAGCACGCGCTGCTACTTAAGCTTGCGCGAGCCGCTCCGCCGTGCCGACGTCAACAAGCCAACTCAGCCATGCCGCTCAAATCACTATCACACCTGCCATGTTGACGGAGAAAGGCAGGGCGAAACAGGCAGTGTGCTCCTCTCAGCCTCGACGGATCCCCAGGGCCGCGGCTCACTGGCTCGTGGGGGCTGGAGGCACAGCTTCACGGCGCCCCCCGCACGCTGATTCGACGCGCCTCCTGCATGCTCAGGCTCCGCGATGCGTTGGCCTGGCTTGAAAATTTTGCATGTCATCATTCGAGAGGGCTAGACTGATTCAACAGCCTCGCGAATCGAGGATCACTTGCGATGCAGAGGGGCGCGGTGGAGTGATGGCGATCGTACAGAGATGGCTGCATGTGCTGGTGCTGTGGAGGGCGGGAGCTCTGGCCTCATCCGAGCGACGAACCGGCTGCCTGCCTCGCTGCCGCCTGAACCCCGGCTGTCGGCCTTTCTATTTTTCCGCGCCGCCAAAGACGCGTTTTTGCCGTGTCGGCTCTGAACTTTTTTTCTCGCGATCCCTCACATGCACCCGCCCGCCCAACATGGATGTGCCAACGCATCCCGTCACCCATGGCCTCGTGGAGGATGACGAGCTCTCCGATGAACAGATCGAGATGCTGCTGAAGCAGGCTGAGGTCAGAGCGCGTGAGAAGAACACGTCGAGCTCGCTGGTGCAGCTTCCGTCTGCCGCCGACTACAAGCTGCCTAGGCTCGATACCCCCGGCCTCCCTGCTCCCTACGTCCACACCGACGGCGAGGTTGCCCGCGTGGATCCATCCCGCCTGCTTGATGACCAGCAGCGCGCATTGGCAAACCACATCCGGAAGGTCGAGGACCCTGTCGCTGTCAAGAAGAAGAAGATAGAGGTACGTCATGCTCTTCTACACGGTCCCGCCTATGAGGAAAATATTCCAATCTTTCTCCTTGAGCAGACACGAAAGTCCGTCTTGGACTTTCCCTGCACCAATGAGAGTTATATTCATAGTTACTCTGACGGCACCCTCTTTGAACCGCATTTATATCGACGCTTGTTGTCTGGCACATGCTGATATGGGCGTTGTACAGGAGAAGAAGGCTACCGCTGGAGAGCAGTGGTTCAACCTGCCCAAGACAGATCTTACTCCGGAGCTGAAGAGAGACCTCCAATTGTTGAAGATGCGCAATGTGCTTGACCCCCACCGTCACTACAAGAAGGAGAACAGCAAGGACTTTGTCCCCGAATATTCGCAGGTCGGTACCATTGTCGAGGGCCCCACCGAGTACTACAGTGCTCGTCTGCAGAAAAAGGAGCGCAAGAAGACTTTTGTCGAAGAGGTACTCGACCGGGAGAAAAACTCGGGCAGGTTCGAGAGGAAGTACGGCGAGATTCAGTCGAAGAAGACAAGCGGCAAAAAGGCCCACTACAAGGCTTTGAAGGCCATGCGGAAGTCTGGCAAGATCTCCAAGGGTTGAGGCTGGTGACAGTCGATATTTCTACGTCACTGAAGTCACACCACGCACCATGCTACAGGCGGGTGTGCCGGCCCATGAATTCCGGCTTCCCAGTGGTTGTCCAATTACAGCCTCACTCGAAGCACACAGCTAAGGCACTCATTGCAGTCACTGCATGCCTGACGCTAAGCACCTCGGGGCAACCCCTGCGTTATAAGGCCCCTGCCTGATGCCGTTCGCGGGGAGGTGTCCAAGCGATTGGTGCGCAAACCACAAGGCGCAGATCGCATAGTGTCTAGCCACATTTGCTGTCCTATGCAGCGCCCAGATCAGATAGAACCTGCTTCACCAGCTCCTGAAACGGAGCGTCAGCATATCTGAAACAATGGAAAATGCCACCTCATCGGAGGTTAAGGCTTACCTGCATGTCCTTGGCAGCCTCTCTGCCAGCTTCGAGAACTTCTTCGTGATTCGCTTTGCCCTTGCTCAAGTAGGCTTCCAGCTCAGCCTTGTTCATGTCTTGGATGATTGGGTCGTCGCCGCGAGGACCGGGCTCAAGCACAGCCTTGTTGGTCACCAGACTAAAAGCAAGAACCCTGATGCCACAGTGCCTAGCAACGACAATTTCGGGCACCGTTGACATGCCCACGACATCGGCGCCTATGGTGCGTAACAAACGACACTCAGCTCGCGTTTCGTAGCTGAAAATTGCACTGCTGTCAGCCCAACGTGTTCCGTGTTTGTTGTCCGAATGCAGGCATATTCTTCTGGCTTACCTAGGGCCGGTGACGAAGGCATACGTGCCCTCATGCAGCTTCCGCTGGGTCTTGTCCAGGCCGAGCTTCTTCCAGGCCTTGTGCACACGTTGACGCAGCTCGAGGTCGTAGGCGTCGGAGAGCGGCGGGAAACGGGGGCCGAACTCGTCGGCGTTGGGGCCGCGGAGGGAGTGGAAACCGGCGAGACCGACAAAGTTGAGGTGCTGTTGGTATCACAAATGCTGTGTTAGTCTTTCCAGGCACTTGGATTTTCGGATGGAAAAGTGGAGAGACGGGCGATGTGCAGACAAGGCGGGTTGCTTACGTCGTTCAGGCACACGATGTCGCCGACGGAGTATTCGGGGTTGAGACCACCAGCGGCGTTTGTAACTTTTCGTCACGAGGATGTCAGACACAGAGATTCACTATAGCTCGAGTAAGGGAGATAACGTACCAATCATCGTTTCTATGCCAAGAACTTTGCACACGCGTGTAGCAAAGGTGACCATGTCCATGGCATGGCCCTCGTAGAAGTGGGCGCGGCCGACAAGCAGAACGACGGGCAACTTCGCAGGTCCAATCAAGCCAAAAACGAGTTTGCCCGCATGGCCAGCCACTATTTCCAACATGCCACATCAATACATGCTTCTTACCCCCTTCTCCGCAAGTGGAATACCATGTCCTTGCTCTTCAATTTTCTCTTCTTCTTTTACTCAGACTGTTCGAGCTGCAGGGGAAATTTACGCACCGGTGCTCTGCGGAAAGTTGGGAATGTCGGCGTATGGCGTCGCATAGACGGGTTCCTTGTGGATTGTTTCGGCTAAGCCACCGAGGCCAGAACCGCAGACGATGGCGACTTTGGGGCTACTGAGCTCGGCGGGCACCTTCGTCTTGAGGAACTCAGCCGTCTCGATAGCCTTCTTGTACACGCTGGCAGGAGCAGCAACGAGGTTGTCGGAGGACATGGCGGGGAGCTGTTGGCGGGGTAGGCGGGGCGGAGTTCAAGGGTAACAGTGATCTGTGGAGATGCGAGTGAGGCAGCAAAGGATCCCGTGCAAGGGGATCGGTGAGGGCTCTGGGGAACCTTTTGAAGGCTAGCCAAGGCGCCGAGGTAATGTAGCTAGCGCTGGATCTGGGTCAATAGGGAAGGTGGGATGTGCGCCGCGTGGTTCTGCTTCGGAGGAGCCCGCCGCCCGCCGCAAAGCAGCGCCGACGGCGGCCATTTAGTCGTTGCCGCCACAAATGGCCCCAGCAGTCAACCGCCGTAGCTCTTCACCGAATATTCATCTACAGGCCCAGGACTGCTTCAATTCTACTCTACATTTCATAGCGTCCCAAGAAAACATATCGGCCGTATCGCATCAATTTCCCTTCGTAAACCTATGGTCTCCCCTGTGGCTGTGTCCACGTTGAGGCGTTAATGCAGAAAGGCTGCCACAAGTCTCTTTCCATATTCCAACCCAGGGGCCCAGGTCGTCTTGTTTCCTCCATCGCACGCTGATGAGGACCGATCCCATTGAACATGGCAGGCCACATTGGGACATAGCAGACCTCCTGCAATATCAACCTGTCAGCATTGTGGAAACAGGCAATTTTATGGATGAACTCACACTTTGCCCACAAGGACCTTCACATCCAGTCCATTGCTCCACCCACCCAAGCCACGCCATGAGCTCTTCGATCGCCATCTTCCATTCCGCCCCCGTACTCAAAACGGCGTGCTCGCCAGAGTCATTCTTGTGCTTCCCCGGATCCAGATTGTATCGCGACAGCCACTCATATTCAACTTCCAGCCCTACCTTGAAAAGAACATTGCATATCCCACCGAGCGTTTCGTCGACTGCCCAGGAGAGAATCTTCTCGCCGTCTGCAACTGCTCGCATGCCTTCAGTATCATATTGATCTTGACATCTTTCGATGGCTTCCTGCATGGCCGGAGAATCGAGGGCAAAGTCCAGTTTCAGAGACTCATTGGTATAAGGTCCACGAGGATACTCCAGAAAGGGCATCATGAACCAATGCGTCAGCATGCGAACCGATTCGAGCCAGTCGCGGATGGCAAGCCAATGCTTCTCCGATGAGTCGGGGATTCCTTCGAGGATGTGAAGTAGGTTACGAATATTCGCACCGTAGAACGTGACTATCTCCTGCGTCGTGAGAGCCCAATCGATCCCACTGCAGGAATCACTGCGAGAATCCCCGCCGTCTTGCACGGCAACAGAGCGCATCCGTCGCTCGACTGCAGCTTTCATGTACTTTCCATCTTTCTGGCTGACATGATTAGGCCGATGTGAGCGTCTCCGCCTCAACAGCTGCTCGAGCGCGACGGCTCGTGTCTCAACGTCCGCTGGACCGTGCCACCTTCCATCGGCGGAGATGTTTAGAGACGCCCGCTCGTCCCCAATGCGTGCTCGATCTTGATCTTCCAGGCCCGGGTCGTAGAATGTAAAGATACCGCAGGGATCGATCTTTACGCGAGCCTCACCTCGCCCAGTGCCCGTCCCGGAACTGCCGCTGAAGCCATACCGCCGGGCGGCGGCAGAAAACCACATCCAGTTCGCGACGCCGCGGAACGGTTCACTGGGGTCAGTCATTCCCGGTCCATGTGGCCCTTCTTTCGAGTCTGACTGATGGACATCCCCCGTCCCATGCAGAGCGGCTTGGTCAACGGGTAGGTTGAGTGGTTGCTGCCGCTGCACGTACTCTCTGGTCGTCTCCTGCTTTTCCAGCTCGATCCGCGGCGCCGACACATTCAAGTTCGACATCAGCCTCAGCGACGGCGAGTCGAAGTCGCACCATATGAGCTCGAAACCGGCGTTCATCCGCACGATGCCTTCGAAGCCCCATCCCTGCCCCCCAAGACCCCTTTCTTTGATCCACTTGCACAACCCCTCGGCGCGGAGGTATTCGTCATCCAAAGGGTTCCAGTGTCCAAACGGCGGCCGTCGTCCATCCCCACGATCTCCCGGGTCGCGTGGTCTCTCTCCTGGAGGTGGACCGCGTCCGGGTGGCCCTCTTCCCGGTGGTCCTCTCCCTGGCGGCCTCCCAGGGCCCGGATGTGACGGAACACTCTCGCTATCGCCGAATAAAAAAGTCATCTGCGAGTCGACGCCGGCGCTCATAAGATTGGCCGACATGCCGTCAAAGTACAAGCACCCGACCGTGCGCATGGTGCGATACGTCAACAAGCGCGAGTCCGGAAGGCTTCCCATGATTCCGTAGGCCATTTCGACGTCGAATGCCAGCCATTCCGGGCTAGCGGGGGAATCCGCGTCGTGCCGGCCGTGGTACAGGAGCGTGTGCGCGGGGATTTCGCAGGCGGCGATGGTGTGCCCGGTGGGGAAGAAGGTGTTGGACCATTGCTGGAGGAGACCGTTGGTGGAGGAGAAGATGTAGGGCGCGGGGGAGGAGAAGTTGAGGAATGGCTGCGGTTGTGGTGGTGAGGTGTGGTGGAGGGTTGACGTCGGTGATGGATGAAGCAGAGCGAGAAGGACTGCGGGTTTCTTGAAGAGCCTCATGCTGGGCTAATACCGAGCTGTTTGGAGCATCTAAACTCGAGTTAAGGTACGCGGGTCTTTGGGGACATGGCGTTGATGTAGAGTCAGGTTTGCTATCGGTGACGCGTCATTCGCCAGATCTGGACATGGTGCGTCGTGCGATGGCGCCAATCAGACGACCTGATCAGTGCAACATCCTGCTCCGATTTCAAGTCCGGATAGCGCCTACGATTATAGTTAATAGATACTTTCGCACCCTGGCGATAAGTCAGGTCCCTGTACACGCAGCTGATGTGGAACGACGTACATCATGTTCAGCGCCATGAACGCCACAATTAGATCAAATATCCCCCATAATAAATGCCATAGCTGTGCAACTCTCGCCTTTCACATGGGCTCCATTATTTTCCTTTTTCGACTCCCTTACCGAGCTGACTCCGGCACTCATCTCATGTGCAGACCCTTCTCTTCATCCGACATGTTCCGGTCGTATGGACCTGAAAGTTCCACCGGGTTGGATTCTGTCGTCACGGGCAGTTCGAATTTTAACTGTCCCGGTCCCAATTCTACGCAGGTATCAGCAGCGGGGGGCACTTTGGATTGGTCCGGGAGCAGTTGCTGCTGTATTTGTTGCTGGTAAGCGTGAAGAGCGGCCTCTTGTTCGCGAAGAAGTTTCCGCCGTGGGCGGATCATGCAGAAATAGAGCGGAAGCATGAGAATAAGAGCGAACAGGGCCACGCCGCCAATGAGGCCTCCGACGATTGCGCCGATGATGGCCTTGCTGCTGCCCGAACCCGAGGTGGATGGGCGGGTGTAGGGTGCACCGCCCGGGGTGCACCAGTCGATGCTGTAAAAGGCCCACGACGAGTTGTAGCAGGTCTGAGAGTCGGCAAGAAACGTCGGAGCGTTTGGGGTGCAAATGTCTTTGCCGTCGTTGGCGTAGAGGGTGACTGCATTGGGTTAGCAGCATGGGTGTGGCAAGGAGTGGGCCGTGTTACCAGTGCAGCCCTCATCCAAGCCGGTAATCATGAAGCTCGTAACCTCGCCCTGAGCCTTGGAGCGTATGCTCGTACACGAGCCGTTGGGATAGCCATTTGGCCCGTCTGTTGCAACTTGTCAGCGCGAGAGCTGCAGCCCACGGGCGACTGCGGCGTACCCCACTCATTGAACAGCTGTGTGCAGTTGGTGTCGGAAAAGGAAGTGATATAGCTTGTTGCTGACACAACACACAGCAACTGCACGAGCACAAAGAAGGGGAGCAAGCGGTGGCAGGGCATCGTGACGGACGGCGTGCGGAGGGAAAAGAGAACGAAGAGAAACAAAAGCTCATGGAATCGCAGCTGGCGTCGCCTCAGCCGCAAGTTTGGACGGACCTTTTTGGCGTGGCAGCGCAGGGGAACCCATGGCTGCAGGCTTCAGTCTAGAACAAGCTGCTGCTGTCTAGCCTCAGTCGGCGGTTTCAGGGAACCGTGTACATATCAGCAGTGACTTCACCCTCCACTCTTCACAATCCACTACCCTACTCACGGAGTGTTAAGGGATGCGGGGCAACGAATTACTAAGAAACTCTGCTGTCGGGGCTACCCCAGTGCTTTCGCGAGTGCGACGTAGGGGTTCGGAATTGGAATCGGATTCCGACTTTCGCCCCTGGTCAGTCCCATGGTACGGCGTGCATGATGCCATGGACGCGCTCCTCTCCGGCCGGTGGATGATTCTCTTCGCCGAGGGGCGGAAGGCAGTGTTGCGTGACTTGATGGGTCCATCTCCGTTTAAGCCCGAAGATGGTGCTCCTTCCTCCAGCAGCAGCGCAATCGAGGGCAAGTGCAAGGGTGTGCACAGGTGCTTACTTATCGCCGGGTAGGTGCCACAGGCCTACCTAGCCGAGCCAATGCCGCACGTCATCTCCACGAGACAGCCATCAACCTTCCAGTCTACGCCAATGTCCGCATCGCACCCCGACCTCGGCAATGCAAGGTCCCGCGCGAGGCTTGCATGCGACCGCTGCCGGTAAGCTCCAACTCGTCCATACCGAGGGCCCCGGTTCACCCGCAATGAAGCAAGAAGAAAGCCAAGTGCCCCGGAGAGCAGCCTGCATGCTCCCTGTGTCTGAGGTTGAATCAGCAATGCACCTACGCCCAAAGACCGGACAATTTTCGAGAGTTCAAAGTCTCCAAGCCCGCCGACGCTCGATCGGTATGCAATGGTCGTAGGCCCTGTCTGTCTTGTCTAACGAGCCGAGCAGCATGAAGAGCGCTTGCGCCGCTTGGAGACCAATCTAGACCGCATTAGTGGGCTGGAGTCCAAGATCGACCAACTGTTCAACGACAATGCAAGCACAGATCTATCGAGAATATCACAGGAAATGCCCGTTGATCCGAGGCCATCTCTGTCGATAGAACATCAGCGGGAAGCCCCAGACGCTTTTCCCATTCCACCCGACCTCCTGGCCGCCGTCATTGACATCTACTTCGACTACGTCGAGTGCCAGCCCCTTCCGCTGTTGATCCGGAAGGACTCTTTCGATTTCGCCGACGAGGTAGCCTTCGGCATCATTGCTGTCGCCGCACGCTATTCCACCCATTCATACTTCAGCCGAGACGAGTCAAGCCCGCAAGTGTTCAATCAAAGGGCTCGAACCATCATCTTCAAAGCGCTAGAAACGGATGATGCAACACTGTCTACCATTCAAGCAACTTGTTTGATCTCACTTGCAGACTATCTTGGTAAGTGACACATTACCACGGACATCTGCAAGCTAATCACAACCCAGATGGCTTGGCCCAGCGAGCGAACCTCAACGTTGGAATTGCAACCCGCCTTGCATATGCCCTAGGTTTCTTGAAGCCAAGAGGTCTACATGAAATATCCGAGGACGAAAATATCTGTCGTTGCTGTTGGTCCCTCTTTACCTTGGAAAGGCTGTTTTCTTTGGCCTCAGGAGCACCTATGCCTCTGTTGGACCAAAACCACCTACCAGGATATCCAAGCTCGCCTGAGGTGCCTCCCAGTGTAAGATCCAGCCCTGGCTCAACCTCAGACACCCTCGTCGACCTCGGCATATTAGCCTATTGCCTACAGCTCATAGGGGTATGGGGCGAAGTAATCAAGCACGTCATGCATCACAACCAATCTGGTAGCTCTCAGCTTCCTTGGACCGCAGACTCGGAATACAACCGCATCATGTCTCGATTCCTGAGTTATGAGGCAGTCTTTGCCAATCAACATCGATGGTGGCTTGTTAATTTCCCGCAGCAAGATCCGGCAGACCTGAAGACCCACAGACCGTACTGGGGGCCGTGGCTGCTCATGCAGTTCCTCTTCCACTCCTGCCTGGCGCTACTGCATCATCCCGTCTTATTTCTTTCCGGGGTTACAACCACTTTTACACAGCTCCCGCCTTCCTTTGCACAGACTGCCTCGAACCACGCTCAGCTCCACTCACGTTGGATAGCCCATTTTGCAGATCTCCTCCGCCTAAAAGACTTGGAAGTCACTGATCCGTTCTTGGCATATGGGGCGTCGATTGCCGCGACGATCCACGCTTTCTATGCCGGTTCGAAAAATGAGGAGGTATCTCTACGCGCGAAGAAGGATTTTTCACTTTGCCTCCTACTAGTGAGAGACCTGAGCGTCAAACTTCCATCTGTTCAATATCTTGTGGGTTCAATGTCTTCATTGTAGAGCAGCGCCTCCTAACAATTCATCAGGCTCATCGTCTCGAGCACTTGCAACATAATAGCCCTGTGCTGAACAGGGTGTCCGATCGTCCGTCCATTTAGGCGCGCGCGATTGGACTAATTGTTTAAGCCAATCGCGCGCGCGATAATTTGTTACATAAGTAGTCGCGCGCGCGATTTCTTAAAGCAATCGCGCGCGCAATAATAACGCGATTAAATAGAGGTTACGATAGAAGCATAGTGTTAAGCTTCGTACGGCTATTACGATATTAGATTACTGCGATAAGTATAACTTATACTATTATTATTAATTAAATATATAACTAGAAGAGCTTCTATTAGTTAATTAAAACGGCTAATCTATAATTCGACCTATTATAGTAACGTTATTTCGTTAATTATTACTAATCGTATATTCCGCGGCCCTTCGCGATAAATATTATAGTCTATTTATATCTCTATAATCGACTATATATAAGCCCGTAAGTATTTTTAACTATAGCTAAATAATTTAGCGATCTTAGTTTTATATTTCTACGCCTAAGCGTAATTTATTTAATACTATTAATATTTTAATATCGACCGCTAAATTCTTCTTCTTCTTTAGTAGTACGGGCGTAGGTCTTTCTTAGCTAATTTACCTTTTAGATAGTATACGATATAACTAAAACGTCTTTAAAGGCTAACGTCTACTTATTTAACGCCGTAAGCCGAAGAAACGCGTTTATATAAGCTAGATTTAGCGTTATAGTATTCTCGTTAAGCGTTACGATAATAAGTATTTTATTTAGTTATACTAGATATATCGTCTCTACTACGATAAAGAAGTTTATATTTACTACGTTACTAAAAGTACCCGCTACGCCGTAGATTATCTATATTTCTTATATACTCTTACTACTAGCGGGCCGCGGCGTTCGTTTAGTTTAACTACTATAAGCCCTTTAATACTTCTTATTAATTATATTCGCTTTCGCGCCCGTCTTATTAAATAGACCCTTAGTAATAATATCGTAAGCCGCTAGATCGTCTTTAAGAACCTTCGCCGCTTACTTAATTTTATTATAGTAAATCTAGGCGAGCTTAATAGCCTTATATCTACTAGATATAGTATAATATAAAATTAGATTACGAAGCTTTACTACGATAATAAAAGAAACGTTCGCGATACTCTTATAGCTACTCGTAGCCGCGTTATTTTCTTATTCGATATCTAGACATCGCTTAATAATCTTTCGCTATATAATATCGTAGATTATTATATAGACGCTAAAAGTTATACTTAAAATATTCTTTTAGATATTTCGCTTCTTATTAGAGTATATATAGACGTAAATATCGTTTACCTCGTCGCTAAATATATTCGTAACTATAATTTAAAGAATTATCTAGAGTATTTTATACTAAATAATATCTTTAATAACGATATCGCGGTAAAGAAGCTCGTCGCGATATTTAGCTTTAACTTTAATCGCTTTCGCTTACGCTACGGCGGATACGTCTTTAACCTCGTTACGAAGATAATAATATACGGCTATAATACTATTAACGCGATTATTAATATCTATAATAATAAGAACGTCGAGAAGGCTTAAAACGACCTTCGCGAGTAGTATAGATATAGCTCTATTAATAAGTTATATAATATTGTTTACTATATTCGCGCTAGCTCGTAAAGACGATAGCTATTTAAAAACCTTTAGATAAGTCTATTTAGCGAGGTTACTAGCGGCGATAGCGACGTAAATATTTTTTTTAACGTTTTTCGCGTCGTTTTAGATTAAGCGACTCGTTAGAATAGCTTATATAATATAATTCGCCGCGGTATTAAGCTTAAATAACTTCTTTTAAACTATATTTATAATATCGTAGTAAATAACTTCGACGACTTAATTATTAAAAACGCTTTTACCGCCGACGATTAAATATAGCTAAAGAATCTAGCGTTAATTCTCGCCGCCGTAAAGTTCTTTATAAAGCGTATAGAGGGTTATTCGAGCGTAACGACGTATAGATCGCTTTAATAAACGCTTCTCTAAATAGAATACGTACTTTAAAAGATTAAGCGAATACGCGATACGCTTAATACTATAAACGATCGCGGTAAGTATCTAGCGACGTTATTAAATAACGTCTAGCGGGTTATAAATAAGTATTATACTCTCTTAAATAACTCGCCCGTCTACTACGTAGTAATTACTATCTATTACGCTTCTATATTTAAGAATAATATACTAGACTTTATCGAGTACTTATCTAGTAATTAAAAGCCGAATTAACTATTTTTTCTTAGTTACTTACTAAGCGTTATTATACGTTAAAGAATATATCTACTATTCTTCTTTCTTCTACTCTCTTTTTTTTTCTTAGCTTAGAAACTTTATTCTTTAGTATCTACTTTAACTCTACTTAGTAATAGTTATAATACTTTTCTAAGCTTACTATAACTTTAAAGCTCTTTAAACTATAAGTAGACGTTTATATCTACTTTACTAAGAGAAGATACTCTTATCTAGAAAAACTTTAAAAATTCTAAAATCTTTAGAATCGTTACTCTCTAATACTTAAACTCTAAAAAAAATTTAACTTAGTATAGATCTTCGAAAAATTTTTACTTAGATCTATCTTAAAATCTACTCTCTAATTTAATCTTTAAATCTACTTTTAATATCTAACTTATTCTTATTATTATAGATACTAACCGCGACTCTAATAGTCTCGCTTTAAGATTTAGTAATACTAGATTTCGAGAGTAAAGAATAAACTAGCTCTAAGAAGCTATTAAGAAGATACTTCTAGATAACTATTTACGAAAGAGTAACGCTATATCTACTAACTTAAAAAGCGTTATTATTCTACGATATAACTACTTTAAAAATAAGATTAACGTTACTTTAATATTAAAGTCTAGTATAAGTTATAACGCGTTACTATCTCTTTCTAGACTTATAGACTATCTAGTTATAAGGCTTAACGCTACTATCTTTAACTAGACCGCTACTATTAATAGACTATCTAAAGAGAACGCCCGCCTAACTTAAATAAACGAAAAAAACCGCGGTAGAAGAGAAGAATTAATCTTATCTATCGCTATTAATAACGCTATTCTTATAAATATTCTCGCTTAGCTTATAAAGCGTTCTAGATTTTCTAGTAAGTTCTTAAAGCTCTTTAATTTAAAGAGCTTTAGTAGAGATTTCGAGAAAAAATTCTCTTTTCGTAAGTAAAAGATAAATATAAAAAATAAGATAACGATTAATATTAACTACTTTTAATAAAAAAGTACTAAGATTATATATCTCTTCTCTTATACTATTAGCCTTACTAATATCGTGCTTCGACCCTTCTATAAGAATAGAAGTAAGAAGATTACGACCTAAAATTTAACTATAGAACTTCTTATTTAAATCTTTAATAACTCTTACTACGTAAAAAATAAGAAGAAGTAGCTTCGTAAGCTATTTTAAGATAATAAACTTTTTAAAGAATTCTACGCTACGTATATTACTTTAGCTACTAATATTAATCTTTCTCGTACTAAGTAGTTCGATAACTTTTAGTTTCGTCTCTTTAATAAGCTGCGCTTAGTCTTAATTAAATATAAGATATCGATAAAGAGAAGCTTCGAATCTCTAGTTAACTACGATCGTATAGTTAATCGCGAGGTACGTAGTATTAACGAGAAGAAGTAAAGAATAGTAGATCGTAGTAGTAAGATAAGTAAAACTATCTTTAAGATAGTCTTAAAGAAGTCGAACTCTACTACTTAGATTACTACTACTTTTAAGCCTAAGAATACTAGTAAAACGAATATCTTTAAGAAGTACTTCGTAGAGAAATACTAGATAATACTTAAAAGAGACTAGTACTTCTACTATAAAGAGAAAGAATATATAGCTTACTAGTATTTTAAGTAGAAAATAGCTATTACTACTCTAAAGATCTTTTAGCCTTAGTAAATCTTTATAAGTAATATTAAACCTCTTAGCGACGTCTTCGACTTAAAAAACTAGCTACTCTTTATATAGTCGCGCCGAAAAGTATTACGACCTATAAAAAACGAAGTTTAATTTAGATATAAATTAACGAAGTTTCTAAGCTAAAGAAAAAGAAGAAGAAAAAGAAAAGATAGATAGACTTATATAGCCGTATTTAGCTAACTAAGAAATAAAGAAAAAATAGTTAATTTAGCTTTTAGCGCTTAGTTCTTACTTAAAAAACTTATAGTCTACCCTTAGTTCTATATTAGTATAGAGGCGTAATATTACTTCTTTCTTTAAAAGAGAGCTTTTCTAAGCTTATTCCGTAAATTTCGTATCTTATTCTAACTATCTAATAAGTTCTAAAGAAGGCCCTAGCTTCTTCGAGTACTTATTATAAAAGGCTTAAAGTTTTCTAAATACGTAATTAAAATTCTAAGCCGAATACTACTACAGGTCTAAAAAATAATCTACCTATTAAATCTTATAGTAGATATAACCCCGTTTCTTTCGTAAGTCTAGAATCTCTTCTATAATCTACTCTAGTTCTTCTTCGATTTCTACTAGTAGCTACGATTTACTAGTCTATCTCTTAATAGAGTCGTTCGGGTCTTTTACTAGTTTACTTACGTATATAACGGGGTAAAGGTCTAATTTAGAAGAAAGTTCTAGTCTATAGACCGTACCGGCCTTTTTAATAATCTTATAGAGACTAATATACTTCTATAATAGCTTTCTAGAGAGGCGATCTTATTTAATATTTTGAGTAGAGATAAAGACCTTATCTTTTACTTCGAAGATAATATTTTTTCTATAGCGGTTAGTATTTCTAGTCTAAATAGTTTAGTTTTCTTTTAGTCTAGCCTTATACTAGATCTAGATCTCGTTTATCTTAGTAGCTATCTATTTAGCTTACTACTAGTTTTAGAAAAGTACGAAGCCTATATTCTAAGGCCGAGGGCTCTAGTTAAAGAATAGACGGGGCTTATAGCTATATATAGTAAAGAAGAGGCTAATAGTTAAAAAGATAGAGATATTAGCGTTAGCGAAATACTCTACTAAAGAGAGCTATAAAATCTAATCGTCTTAGTAGTAGCTAGTAAAGTATCGTAGATACGCCTCTATTTTCTAGTTAAAGTTCTTAAATTAACTATCGGTTTTCGAGTAGTAAGCTATAAATAGCTTAACGTTAATCTTTAGAAGCTAGTAGAGCTTCTTCTAGAATTTACTAACGAACTACGAGCCTCTATTTAAAATAATAGTAGAGAATAGCCTATAAAGCTTCTAAACGTAGTTCTTAAATAGTCTTACTATTTATACTACGAAGATGCTAGTCTTATAGAGAATAAAGTATCTTATCTTTAAGAAATAATTTACTACTACGAGAACGGTATCGTAGCTCTAATATTAAAAAAGACGAATAATAAAGTCGTAGATAATATTTATCTATAGACGATAAGAAATTAAAATAGAGTATAAAAGTCTATAGTACTTAGCGCGATTAGACTTTACTCTCTTATAAAAATAATAGTTACGAATATACTACTTAATCTATACTCGTATTTCTAGCTATACGTAGCGTTCTTTAAGTAGATTAATAGTTCTTCTTTTCTCGAAATATCTAGTAGTAGGCTTATTATAGACTTTTTAGATTAGCTTTAGACGTAGAGAATCGTCTTTTAAGATAGCTAGTCTTTTCTTAAAGATAAAAAGTTATTTTTCTAGTTTCTATTTTAGAATTCTATCTTTAGCATACTAGCGGAGCGGTTCTAGACTAAGATAATTTCTATTTACTTTTCTAAGGCGCTTAACTAGAAGTTCTATAGATAGATTAAGCGATACTAGTAGAAGAAAGTATACTTTTTCTAGTAAAGATTTATTTATAAAGAGTATACGCTTATTAGATTTTAACTAAGAGAGGTTCTATTCTCTTTTAAATAAAATATTAGCTCGAAGGTTTTACTTTCTAGAGATAAGTAGAATCTTAAAGTAGTAGTTCTAAAGTATTATAGCGTAGTAAACTTAGCGGCGAAATAGCTTCTTAGTCTAGAGAAATATTCTAAGAGTCTTATAATTTAAGAACATCTAAATTAGAATAGAAATACTAATATACTTAGAGCGCTATTTCTTAAAGACTCTAATAATAGTAAGTAGCTTCTTATCGTAGATAGTATAATTATATTTAGTAGATAAGAGCTTCTTAGAGAAGTAAGCTACTAGATAAAGTTTATTCTTATCGTCTTTCTATATTATAATATCTCTAGAGACGTAGTCTAAGAAGTTTACTTTAATATAAATAGTTCGCTTAGAGTCGAAATATCGTAGTACTAGGTCGAAGCTTATAGTCTTCTTAAGAGTATTAAAGACGGCTTAATATTTAGAAGTTTAGGCGAACTACTACTCTTTCTTAGTTAGATTAGTAAGAGGTTTTATAATAAATAAGTACCCTCGAACGAATCTTCGATAGTAATTATAAAGGCCGAGAAAAGACTATACTTTTTATTGTCACGACTATTACTAAGCAGAGTTAAAGTAGGTGCTAAAGAACGAAGTTTCTAAGCTAAGAAAAAAGAAGAGGGAGTAGAAGAGAGGAGGATAGCAGATATATCCTTTAACGCACGGTAACGCTTAATAAGTAATAAAGAAAAAACAGTTAATCCGGCTTCCGATTACTAGGTAAGTACCCGGCGAAGTTTAGCATGTCACCCTCGAATATAGGGGCGTAACATTACCCCTCCCTTAAGCGTAAGTTCCTCTAAACTTACTCTACGATTCGCTTATTCTCTGCTAACTATTTCTTTAAGGCCTTCGGAGGTCTAGGTTTCTCCGAGTATCTGTCGTGAAATTCCTTTAGTTTACGCGGAGCGTGATTAAAATCACTTGCTAGATACTATTTAGAATCCGGCGGATAGTCTTCCCAGCGCACCTTATAGTAGACCTTGCGCCGAAGTAGCTTCGAGTCTAGAACTTTCTCGACCACGTATTTCTTCTCGCCGTTAATCTCGATCGGTAGCTGCGGTATAGGTATTTGTCTAGAAAGAGGGTCGTTTAGGTTCTTAGTTAGCTTGCTAGCGTGTAGAACCGGCGAGATGTCGAGCCCGAGAGGTAAGTCTAGACGGTAGAAGTATTCTTCTTTAGCGATAATGCTATAAGGTCCGACTCTTTTAAATGCGAGCTTTCTAGAGGGTCGACCCTATAAGATATTCTTAGTCGTAATAAATACTCTGTCGTCTACCTCGAATGTCACGTTCTTTCGATGCCTATTCGCGTTCCGAATCTAAATCTCTTAGCTGCTTTTAAGTTGTCTCTTACACTAGACCTAGATACTTTCTATTTTTTTCCCTATAGCCCGTGCTCTTTCTCTGTTTCAGTTTAAACGTTCGTCTGTGCTGCCTAAGGGCTGGTTCTAGTCGAAGGAAAGTCGAGAATTATATCTATACACGGCGAAGAAGGGGCTAACCTTCGATAACGCTAATATATTGGCGTTAGCGGCGTACTCGGCTAAGGATATCTAAGTAACCTAATTATCTTAGTAGTAATTAACGAAGTTTCTAAGGTAAGCCTCTATTCTCTTATTTGTATTCTCCGACTGCCCGTCCGTTTCGGGGTGGTAGGCGGTAGAAAGCTTAATCTTAATGCCGAGCAGCTTGCACAGCTTATTCTAGAACTAACTAATAAACTGCGATTCTCGATCGAAGACGATACTTTCTAGCAGCCCGTAGAGTCTCTAGATATTATCTCGAAACAGCTTAGCTATTTCCACTATAGTAGTCGTCGTTTTACAAGAAATGTAGTATCTTATCTTAGAGAATCGATCTACTACTATTAACACTACATTCTTATCCTCGCAGTAAGGAAGTCGAATAACGAAGTCGTAGGTTAAGTATATCTAAGGCCTATCGGGGATAGAAAGTAACTTTAGAAGCCTATAGTACTAATCGTTGCTGGGCTTAGCCCTCTTACATGGGTGGTAGTTGCGTACGTACTGCTAAACGTTCTTTTTTAATCCCTTCTAGTAGTATCTTTCTTTAACGAGGTTAATGGTTCTCCTCTCTCCGGGATGGCCTATGGCCGGCTAATCGTAAATTTCCCGGAGAAGCTCGACTCGCAGCTAGTTATCTTTTAGAACTACCAGCCGGTCGTTGTAAGTAAGAAGACCGTCCTAAAGTTTCTACTAAGGTAAGGCGGGACCCGCCTAAGCTCTTAGATCTTCTAGGCTCGAGTGCTGCGTATTCGCTTGCTTAAGCCTTTTCGTAAGCGGTTTCTAAGAAAGCTTAAGCGGGTTAATCGAGAGCGGGTCCGAGAAGTGACTTTCTTTAAGAATTAGTTAGGTTATATACTTAACGCGGTCGTCTTCTTCTAACTAGGGGAGATCCTACTCTCTGCGGGACAGGGCGTCTGCCCTCTAGTTCTAAGTGCCTAGAATTAGTAGGATAACGAAATCGAATTCTTAGAGGAAGTTAGACTACCGCATCTATCTTCTAGATAGATGCTTAGATTTTATAAAGGTCTTAAGAGTCTCGTAGTCCGTATAAACTCTAGTAGCTTCTTTAACGCTTTGTAGCTTAGGTCTCTATTTCTTAAAGGCTCGTACGACTGCCAACAGTTTCTTATCGTAGATGGTGTAGTTGCACTCTACCGGGTTTAACTTCTTAGAGAAGTAGGCTACTAGATAAAGCCGTTCTTCGTCGTCTTTCTGCATTATGACGCCGCCGCTAACGTAGTCTAAGGAATTTACTTCGATGTAGATAGTCTTTCGTGGATTAAAGTGCTAGAGAACGGGATTCGAACGGATAGCTGCCTTAAGCGCTTCGAATGCTTCTTAGTAGGCGGCAGTCTATTTCTAAGAAAGGTCCTTCTTTGTTAGCCTTATTAATAGCTTTGTAATAATAGACACTTACCTTCGAATTCGACCCTCGAGAATTACGCTAAGACCGGTACCGTTCGAAAGCCCTCGATTCTCTTAGCTAGAATCTCGATTCTTAGCTTCGTAGACGTACGCGCTGTTGCGTAGTGCGTAGAAGAAGAGGTGCCCTAGGCAGTACTAGGCCAGCCAGAGCTCCGCAGCCTCCTCCACCCTCGAAAACCACTCGAATCCGCACTAAACTTCGCACAGAGGACCGCAAGGCACTAAGAAATCCGTTCCCGAAGTTACATCGCGATAGCTCTTCTCTGCGCCCGGGAATTCTACTCTAAAGCTTGCTAGAAGCCCCTTTCCCAGGCCTCACTGAAGAGTTTTGCGTACACAGACAACCCGATCGGCCCGAGCTTTGCGCTAAGGCATTTCTCGGCCCCCCGGAACCTCCGACGCCCGTGTCGGCCCCATCGGCCCCTTCGTTCACTTCTGGGGAGCAAGTGATTAAGAAAAACCCCCGCTTCGGCCCGGGTTTCTTTTGTTTACGGCTTAGTTTAGACGAAACTAAAGCCGGTAATTTATTTTCTAGTCTTCCCCTTCTATTTGCACTTCCCTCTACACGTTTTTCTTTTAGAAAGAGCTTGGAAATTCTCCTTCCGGACTCAGGATGGCTCCTCCGGAGCAGGATTCACCCCTTCCGGACCCTACCCTACCCCCCTTAGTGCAGGTGGAGGACTCCGAGGCCATGGATACGGCTATAGAAAACTTCGAGGAACCTCCGGCTACGCCTACGCCCCTTCCGGTAGTAGCTACGCTAGAACCCTCGGCCCCCGAACCTACGGAAAACCCCTTTAGCCGGGCCAATCTGCGTAAACGACCCCTTCCGGTAGTCGTTCCGACCCCTCCGGCTAAGAGAGGAGGAGGAGTACTTGCCTCTCGCTTTGCCTTCTAAACGACAAACGAGGGAAATATCGAGCTACCGCCGAAAACCGCGTAAGAGGCTATCGATCGGTCTCTTAGCCTTCTCGTTAAGGCTGCCGACCTATCTAAGCCCGGCAATGAATAGAGGTCTATTCTAGACCTAATCGAGATTATACGGAAATATACCGAAACCGGTAAAGCCGTAGATAAGGCCGGCTCGATTCTAGCCACGCAGGTACGGGCCCTCGAAAAGACCGCGGTAGACCTCGCGAAGACGACGAAGATCCTCTCGAAGCCTACCGTTACCCCCCCCTCGAAGCAGCCCTCGTAGGGGCCTACGTACGAGAATACGCAGTCGACCCGCCCTACGCAAAGGCCTACTATAGCACCGAATTAACCTACGCCTACGTACGCCTCTGCGGCGGCAAGAGCCCCGATAAATGCGGAAGGGTTTACCCCCGTTTTAGGGAAAAAGTAGAAGAACCCCGTGCAGAAGAACCCCGCGCCTAAAAAGACTACCCGCCAGGTAGTTCTTTCCCCGGCTACGGAAATCGGAGACCTCTCGCCCTACGGCCTACGGAATGCCTTTAATAAGGCGTTTTCGAACTAGCGGAATAAGAACGAGCCCGTAGTTGCTACGGTTTCTATTTTCTCGAAAAAGAACCTCGTACTTACCGCGTACGAGCCCTTCTCGGCCGAATTCCTCCTAAAGAATACGGCTATAATTAACCGGGTTATTTCTACCCGGTCGATTACGGAGAACCGTACGTGGTTTAAAGTAGTAGCACACGGCGTGCCTACGCGGCCCTTCTCTACCTTCTCCCGCGAGGAGTTTAGAGAGACTATTCGGTCCGAAGTTACGACCTTTAACCCCGGGTTTAAGGTTATCGGCACCCCTTACTGGCTTACGCCCGAGGCGGTAAGAGAAGAACGGTAGAGATTCTCGCTCGTTCTAGCCTTCGAGACCGAAGACGAGGCCCGTCGGGCTATTTCGAGGCGCTTCTTTCTCGCTGGCGTCTCCTGTAAGGTAGAAAAGCTTAAGGGGCCGAGAAATGGCCTAAAGAACTCTATTTAAATCCGTTTTAAATGAGTTCTTTACGAGTTCTGCAAGCCAACTTAAATAGAAGTATTCCGGCAACGGAATCCATTCTAGACATCGCAGTAGAGTTAAAGATAGACCTAGTTCTATGCTAGGAACCGTATATCTTACCCTACGAGAACTCGGGCTTTCGGTCGATTAATTACCCCTCGTTCGTCCAAATTCTACCGGTCTGTCCTTCCGATCTTAGGCCTCGAACATTAACCTACGTGTCCCGCTTTCTTAGGGGAACGGAGGTGAATTTAGAGGCCGGATCCTAGTAAAGTCCCGACCTAATGGTTTTAAGTATAGAGCAGTGTAAGTCCAAGTTTAAGCTGCTTAACTTATATAACTAAAAGGATCAAACGGGCAACGATTCCCGGTATACTCTAGAACGCGTTCTGTAATGGCAATCCCTTAGAACGCAGGCTATAGTTGCCGGGGATTTTAACATTCACCATCCCTGGTGGGATCCGGAATCTCCTCCCTCGTCTGGCGCTAATCGGCTGGTCGAATGGTTCGAAGAAAACAACCTATCTCTTCTAAACGAAGAAGGGGAAGGCACCTTTTACCGCCCCTATCTAGAGAGAGAGACGGTTATCGACCTTACGCTAGCGACGCCGGCTTTAGCTAATAGAATTACCGACTGGCAAACGATTGCGGACTTCGGTTTCGATTACAAGGCAATTCTATTTAGTCTAGAACCGGCAGGCTATACGGGATCTTCTACGGTAGCTACTACCGCTAGATTTAATACGGGAAAGGCCGACTGGCCTAAGTTTTAAGAAATCTTTAAATAATAGGCAGAGACGGTGGTATTCGAAGCCCTAAAAAGCTTAGAATTAAACCCTCTACCGGAAGATACCTCTAGAAACTTAATAGAAGGTTCGATCCGCTAAATACCCGCGTTAGATGCCTTAGGGGCAAGCCTTAACCAGGCTATATCTACCGCGGCGGACCTTTCTATTCCCCGATTAAAACTAGAAGCTCGATCTAAACCGTGGTAGTTAGACGAGCTCTTAGAAGGACGGAGACGACTACGAAGAGAGGCCGACGCTTTTAAATCTCTACGCACAAAAGAGAATAAGCGGAGGTACTTAGACAGCCGAAACACCTACTTCGAAGCGGTTAAAAGGGCTAAACGCGAACACTAGAATTCTTTTCTAGAGAAAGAAACCCCCGAAACTATCTTTAAGGCTATGGCTTATACTAAGCCTAGAACGCATGCGAGAATCCCCGAGATTAGCCATTACACGCATACGGGAAAACGCCTAGAAGGTAGTTTTAAGGGGAAGTGTTTAGCCCTAAGAAAGGGGCTCTTTCCGCCGCCCCCTTCTGCCGCCCTCTTTAACTAGCAAAGCTACGTCCCTAAGTAATGGGACTGGCCGGAGCTTAGTTTAAGGGAAATTGAAGACGCGTGCTCCACGCAAATTAAGAGAAAAACGCCGGGACCAGACGCTATTACGCAGGAAATTATTACCTAAGCGTTTAGAGCGGAGCCCGACGCCTTTAATAGGGTCTTTTCTACGCTATTCGCCTACGGGTACCACCCTACGGGCTGGCGTACGGCTACCGGAGTAATCTTAAGTAAGAAAAAAAGCGATACCGCGGACCCAAAGTCCTATCGTATTATTTCTCTTCTTAATTGCCTCGGAAAAGTACTAGAACGGATTACGGCTAAAAGGCTAGGCTATCTAGCGGAGACCTCCGACCTTCTTCACCACACTTAGATTGGGGGAAGGTTAAAGAAATCCGCGATCGATGCCGCAATGCTTTTATCGAATAGAGTAGAGAAGAACCGCCGTCTTAAACGTAAGACCTCCGTACTCTTTCTCGATGTTAAGAGCGCCTTTAACCACGTCGCCGAAGAATAACTTCTAGCTATAATGGCTCGAATTAGCATGCCGGTTAACCTACTCGCGTGGGTAAAATCGTTTATGTCTATACGAACATTAAGCCTCGCGTTTAACGGAGAAGAAGAAGAGTTTAGCCCGATCGAGACGGGTATTCCGCAAGGAAGCCCGGTCTCATCTATTCTCTTCTTAATCTACCTCCGAGAGATGTTTCCCGCCTCTAAGGCTTCTTTTCTCTCTTATATCGACGATGTTGCGATGATAGCTAGCTTAGGCAGCTAGAAGAGCAATAAGAAGATATTAGAGAAGGAGGCGGAAAGACTCTTTGCGCGAGGCCACGAAAACCACATCGAATTCGATCTTAAGAAGACGAAGCTTATATACTTCGCCCGCTCTTTTAAAGAGAACTCGGAACCCCGCTCGGTCTCTATTACATTACCTACGGGGGATGTAGTAGATTCTAAGGATTGGGTTAAGTGGCTAGGAATTTACTTCGACTACGAGTTTACCTTTAAGACGCACGTGTCTAAAAGGGTTAGCCAGGCCCGTTCGGCCTTCTACCGTCTCTCTAGACTCGCCAATGTCGAGAGAAGGCTCTTCCCCCACGCAGTTCGCCAGCTTTATTTAGCTTGCGTAACTACGGTTGCAGACTATGGCTCCGAAATCTACTAGAAAAACTAGGGGCGGTTTACTCGCCAACTAAGAGTCCTTCAGAATCTTGCCCTACGGAAGATTCTAGGGGTTTTTAAAACCGCCCCCATAATTCCTCTAGAAATAGAGAGTGAAATCCCACTAGCGGATATTCGTCTAAACGAGCGGTTACGGAAATACACTCTTAGAACGAATTTACTCGGAGAATCCCACCCTCTTCGAATCGAACTAGAGAAGATAAACCTAGACTAACGGGAAATAGGGGCGCCTATATAGTTAGAGAAGATTAAACTTCTTCTTAGGAAGCAATCTACTCTCTTAGAAGAAGTCGACCCCTTCTACTTTTCGCCGTAGGCTACCGACCTTCCCTACGCGACTACGGTTAGCCCTCTAAATAAGGAGAAGTAGGCTTCGGCCCACGCACTCGACGTTAAAGAGGCACCCTCTAATCGAATAGCTATTTACTCCGATGCCTTAGTTCTATCTCCGGGTGGAAATGTGGGCGTCGAGGTAGTAGTCTTCGACTTTAGCCAATCTAAAGAGGACCCGACGCGCTAGATTTATAAGAACCTCGGTTTAGAGAATCTAGTATATAACGGCGAGGTAGAAGAACTAGTAATGGCCCTAAACTACGCCGTTAGAAGCCGGGTCCGCGATAGAGATATAAGAATCTACGCGGATAATTAGGCCGCGATTCTTAGGCTAAAAAAACCCTCTAATACGCCCGAACAAGCACAACAAATTCGGGCTATTAGCCTAGCAAGAACGCTAAGGGTTAGAGGAAACACCGTCTCTCTAGAATGGTGCCTCGGCTATAAGAACGTTTTAGGCAACGAGTACGCCGACCGACTGGTAAAAAGAGCTACGAAGTACCCTTTAAGTAGGGCTTCTACTTCTCTTAGCTTCTATCGAAGCAAAGTTAAGCAGAAGACCTACGAAGAGTAGGAAACGAAGCTTAAATCGGCGGCGGACTCGCCCTATAAACGTACCTTCGGTTTAGAGGTAGGGCGGCGGCTTAAATCTTCTACGAAAGTAAGAGAAATAGCCTCCGCCTTTTACTAGTTAAAGATAGGACACGGTTACTTTAAGTCTTATCTTTACCGCCTCGACCACGCCGACAACGACTGGTGTAAGTATAGCCGTACGGCTAGACAAACACCGCGCCATCTACTTCTAGACTGCCGATTATATAGAGGCCCTCGGGTCTCTATTAAAGACGGCCTAAAGAAGTATCGACTCGAACTTTCGGATCTCTTCTCGTCAACTCTAGAAGCTAGCCTAACGGCTAGATTCTTAGAACAAACAAAGATTGCTACGAGGCGGTAGTAATTAAACGAATTGCCTAACGAGGTTTAAATACGTACCGCCGGACGCTCCTTTTACTTTCTCTTATTACTCTTTTCCTACTACACTCGCTTTTAAGCACGCTATTTCTAGTACCCTTCTAGAAAAACCCTCCGACACGCATGTATATAAGACATGTAGATAGAAGCGGACCCCCTAGAGGGGTCCCGTCTCTAATAGTCTTAGACTCTAGAGGGACGTTAAACTAAATAAATAAATAAATAAATACTTCGTCGCTCGAATAGCTTCTTCTATTATTTTCGTTTATAGAAACGAAACTATTACTCCGCGAAGTCGCGTAGAAAGATATTAGCGTAGAGTACTTTCTCTATTTTGTTAGTAAACTATTCGTAAAAGAAATAGATATAGTCGTTTAGCTAGATAATAAAGTTCTATATTTTCTTACGATCTTCTCGATATAGGTTGAATTTCGAGACCTTAATCTTAGTAGCGGGCGCCGCTGCGGGTTCCGCGATCGTAGTATACGTAAATACGATAAATAGTACGGGCCGGCGCTATAGCGCCTTAAGCTTTTTCTATAGTCGGGTATTTTTCTCGCTTTACTCTCGAAATTAGCTCTAAAGCCGCCCGAGTTCGCTCTAAGTGTCGTTAATTATTTAGAATACACGCGTATATTAACCTACCTTCGAATTCGACCCTTAAGAATTACGCTAAGACCGGTACCGTTCGAAAGCCCTTTATTTTCTTAGCTAGAATCTCGATTCTTAGCTTCGTAGACGTACGCGCTATCGCGTGTCACGCCCCTATATTCGAGGGTAACATGCTGGACTTCGCCGGGTACTTACCTAGTAATCGGAAGCCGGATTAACTGTTTTTTTTTTATTACTTACTAAGCGTTACCGTGCGTCGAAGGGTATATCTGCTATCCTTCTTTCTTCTACTCCCTCTTCTTTTTTCTTAGCTTAGAAACTTCGTTCTTTAGCACCTACTTTAACTCTGCTTAGTAATGGTCGTGACACTTTTCTAAGCTTAGCACAACTTTAAAGCCCTTTAAACTATAAGCAGACGTCTATACCTGCTTTACTAAGAGAAGGCACCCTCACCTAGAAAGACTTTAAAATTCTAGAACCTTTAGAACCGTCATCCTCTAACACTTAGACCCTAAGAAAAATTTAACTTAGCATAGACCTTCGAAAAATCTTTACTTAGACCCACCTTAGAACCTACTCCCTAACTTAACCTTTAAACCTACTTCTAACACCTAACTTACCCTCACCATTATAGACACTAACCGCGACTCCGACAGTCCCGCTCCGAGATTTAGCAACACTAGATCTCGAGAGCAAAGAATGAACTAGCTCTAGAAAGCTATCGAAAAGATGCTTTTAGATAACCACCTACGAAAGGGCAACGCCATGCCTACTAACCTAGAAAGCGTTATTACCCTACGACATAACCACCCCGAGGGCAAGATTAACGTTACCCTAATGTTAAAGTCTAGCACGGATTACAACGCGTTACTATCCCTTTCTAGACTTATAGAACATCTAGTTATAAGGCTCAATACTGCTATCTTTAACTAGGCCGCTACTATCGATAGACTGTCTAAAGAGAACGCCCGTCTAACCCGGGTAAACGAAGAAAACCGCGGCAGAAGAGAAGAATTAACCTTATCTACCGCCACCGATAACGCTACCCTTATAAATATTCTCGCTTAGCTTATAGAGCGTTCTAGATCCTCTAGCAAGTTCTTAAAGCTCCCCGATCCGGAGAGCTTCAGTAGAGATCCTAAGAAGGAACCCTCTTTCCGCAAGTAGAAGATAGACATAAAAAATAAGATAACGGTTAACGCCGACCACTTCCGGTAGAAGAGTGCTAAGGTTACATACCTCTTCTTCCGCACCACCGGCCTTGCTAACACCGTGCTCCGACCTTTCTACAAAAACCGAAGTAAGAAGGTTGCGACCTAGAATTCGACTATAGAACTTCTTACTTAAACCTTTAATAATCCTTACTACGTAGAGAATAAGAAGGAGTAGCTTCGCAAGCTATTTTAAGGCAATAAACCCTTTAGAGAGTTCTACGCTACGTATATTACTCTAGCTACTAACGCTAACCTCCCTCGCACTAAGTGGTTCGATGACTTTTAGTTCCGCCTCTTTAACGAGCTGCGCTTAGCCTTAGTTAGGTATAAGATGTCGATGAAGGGAAGCTTTAAATCCCTAGTTAACTACGGTCGTACCGTCGATCGCGAGGCACGCAGCATTAACGAGAAGAAGCAAAGAATAGTAGACCGTAGTAGTAAGGCAAGTAGAACCACCTTTAAGACGGTCTTAGAGAAATCGAGCCCCGCTATATAGGCTACTGCCACCTCTAAGCCTAAGAATACTAGTGAAACGAACACCTTTAAGAAGCGCTTCGCGGAGGAATACTAGGCAATACTTAAGAGAGGCCAGTACTTTTACTATAAAGAGAAAGAACATATAGCTTACTAGTGCCCTAAGCGGAAGGTAGCTATTGCTGCTCTAAAGGCCTTCTAGCCTTAGTAGACCTCTATGGGCAATGTTAAACCCCTTAGCGACGCCTCCGACTCGGAAAACTAGCTGCTCTTCGCATAGTCGCGCCGAAGAGCTTCTCTAAATTCTCTTTTCCTACTATTAAGATTTACTCTCTATAGTTTTCTACCCTCGACCCGTTTCTTGTCCAAGTCACTCTTTCCTTGCAAGGTAGAATAATATAAGTCGATGCATTAATAGATACTAGAGTACTTCTCTATGCAGTCGTGAGCAGAGAATTCGCGTAGAAAGCTATAAAAACCCTAAGATGCCTACCCATCTATCTTAGAGAACCTGTACCCTTTACCATAGCTAATAAAAGCAGCGGTCCTTCTATTATTTAAAAAATCTGTTCTTCTATAGAAGTAGAAGGATACCACGAAAGCACCGCACCCCTCTTTATTATGTAGACCCTAGAAAAGTACTAGATAATCCTCGGACTCGCCTAGATAGAAGCTCATAGAGCTCTACTAGACCTAAGTACTAGGCGTCTTATATTTAGAAAGGACTATTATTAGCACCCCTAGTAACCCTCGCCTATACTCTCTCTCTTACCCCCACCCCCGAAAGAAGTCCTAGTAGAAGAGAACGCCAAACCTACGCGCATTCTAAGGAGATCGGTCGGCACGAACAAATAGCTCTAGAACGAAAGAGACGGCTTACGGAAAATAATTAAAGAACTAAAGCTATTAGAGAATCTACAGCCTAAGCTAGCCCCGAAGAAGAAGGCTTTATTAGAAGTCGATTATTAAATACTTACTCTAGTTAGATTTGCTCAATGCCTTAAGGAGAAGGGAACGGAGCTCTACTTTCTTATAATAAAATCGGAAGACCTAGAGATTAACTACTTTTAGGCAGCCTTACCCGATAACCTTAAGCCAAACGAACCTATTCTTCCGAACTAGCTTCTAGACAGAAAGAAAGCGTTCTCGAAGGAAGCTTTAGACACGCTTACTACGGCACCTAACTTTAAGTGCAAGATCGAGTTAGAAGGGACCTCGGATCTTAGAACTTCTTTCTTATTCCGAATATCTATAAAAGAACTTAAGGTAGCAAAGGACTACATCGACGAGAACCGAGTAAAGAGATTTATCGAACTAAGCAAATCTCTCTTAGAATCCCTAGTCTTAATGGCAAAGAAGCTAGGCGGAGGTCTACGGTTCTGCGTCGACTATCGCAAACTAAACGCTATTACTAAGAAGAACCGATATTCCCTTCCTCTTATTAATAAGACTCTAGCCAAGCTTAAGGGGATAAAGTACTTTACTAAGATCGACGTTCGGCAAGCCTTCTATAAGATTCGAATGCACCCCGACTCGAAGGATCTTACGACTTTCCGCACGAGGTACGGTTTATACCGGTATAACGTGATGCCTTTCGGACTCTATAACGGTCCCTCCACGTTTTAATACTACATTAACGACGCGTTAATAGACTATCTAGACTAGTTCTACTTAGTATTTATGGATGACATCCTCATCTATAGCAAGAATAAAAAGAAACACCGGCAGTACGTACGAGAGGTGCTCGACCGACTTTAAAAAGCTAGACTACAGGCCGACCTAAAGAAGTGCGAATTTAAGGTTACGAAAACTAAGTTTCTAGGCCTTATCGTGTTAAGAGAAGGTATCCGGATAGACCTAGCTAAGATCTAGGCCATTCTGAATTGGGAAGCGCCTAAGACGGTTAAAGAAGTATAGTCGTTTCTAGGACTGTATAACTACTATCGACGATTCGTTAAAGGGTATTCTAAGATTGCAAAGCTATTAATAAGGCTAACAAAGAAGGACCTTTCTTAGAAATAGACTGCCGCCTACTAAGAAGCATTCGAAGCGCTTAAGGCAGCTATCCGTTCGAACCCCGTTCTCTAGCACTTTAATCCACGAAAGACTATCTACATCGAAGTGGATTTCTTAGACTACGTCAGCGGCGGCGTTATAATGTAGAAAGACGACGAAGGACGGCTTCACCTAGTAGCCTACTTCTCTAAGAAGTTAAACCCGGCAGAGTATAACTACACCATCTACGATAAGAAACTATTAGCAGTCGTACGAGCCTTTAAGAAATAGAGACCCGAGCTGCAAAGCGTTAAAGAAGCTACTAGAGTTTACACGAACTACGAGACTCTTAAAACCTTTATAAAATCTAAGCACCTATCTAGAAGATAGATGCGGTGGTTTAACTTCCTCTAAGAATTCGATTTCGTCATCCTACTAATTCTAGGCACTTAGAACCAGAGGGCAGACGCCCTGTCCCGTAGAGAGTAGGATCTCCCCTAGTTAAAAGAAGACGACCGCGTTAAGTATATAATCTAACTAATTCTTAAAGAAAGTCACTTTTCGGACCCGCTCTCGGTTAACCCGCTTAAGCTTCCTTAGGAACCGCTTACGGAAAGGCTTAAGCAAGCGAATGCGCAGCACTCGAGCCTAGAAGATCTAAGAGCTTAGGCGGGTCCCGCCTTACCTTAGTAGAAACTTTAGGACGGTCTTCTTACTTACAACGACCGGCTAGTAGTTCTAGAAGATAACTAGCTGCGAGTCGAGCTTCTCCGGGAAATTTACGATTAGCCGGCTATAGGCTATCCCGAAGAGAGAAGAACTATTAACCTCGTTAAAGAAAGATACTACTAGAAGGAATTAAAAAAGGACGTTTAGCAGTACGTGCGCAACTGCCACTTATATAAGAGGGCTAAGCCTAGCAACGATTAGTACTATAGGCTTCTAAAGCTACTTTCTATCCCCGACAGGCCTTAGATACACTTAACCTACGACTTCGTCATTCGACTTTCTTACTGCGAGGATAAGAATACAGTATTAATAGTAGTAGATCGATTCTCTAAGATAAGACACTATATTCCTTGCAAAACGACGACTACTATAGTAGAAATGGCTAAGCTGTTTCGAGACAATGTCTAGAGACTCTACGGGCTGCTAGAAAGTATCGTCTTCGATCGAGGATCGCAGTTTATTAGTTAGTTCTAGAATAAGCTGTGTAAGCTGCTCGGCATTAAGATTAAGCTTTTCACCGCCTACCACCCCGAAACGGACGGGCAGTCGAAGAATGCAAATAAAAGAATAGAGGCTTACCTTAGAAACTTCGTTAATTACTACTAAGATAATTGGGTTACTTAGATATCCTTAGCCGAGTACGCCGCTAACGCTAACACATTAGCGTTATCGAAGGTTAGCCCCTTCTTCGTCGTATATAGATATAATCCTCGACTTTCCTTCGACTAGAACTAGCCCTTAGGCAGCATAGACGAACGTTTAAACTAGAACAGAGAAAGAGCACGGGCTATAGGGGAAAAAATAGAAAGCATCTAGGTCTAGTGCAAGAGACAACTTAAAAGCAGCTAAGAGATTTAGATTCGGAACGCGAATAGGCACCGGAAGAACGTAATATTCGAGGTAGGCGATAGGGTGTTTATCACGACTAAGAACATCTTATAGGGCCGACCCTCTAGAAAGCTCGCATTTAAAAGAGTCGGACCTTATAGCATCATCGCTAAAGAAGGACACTTCTACCGTCTAGACTTATCTCTCGGGCTCGACATCTCGCCGGTTCTACACGCTAGCAAGCTAACTAAGGACCTAAACGACCCTCTTTCTAGACAAATACCTATGCCGTAGCCACCGATCGAGATTGACGGCGAGAAGGAATACGTGGTTGAGGAAGTTCTAGACTCGAAGCTACTTCGGCGTAAGGTCTACTATAAGATACGCTAGAAAGACTATCCGCCGAATTCTAAATAGTATCTAGCAAGTAATTTTGATCACGCTCCGCGCAAACTAAAGGAATTTCACGATAGATACCCGGAGAAACCTGGACCTCCGAAGGCCTTAAAGAAATGGTTAGTAGAGGATAAGCGAATCGTAAAGTAAGTTTAGAAGAACTTACGCTTAAGGAAGAGGTAATGTCACGCCTCTATATTTAAGGGTAATATGCTAGACTTCGCCGAGTACTTACCTAGTGACCGAAAGCCGGATTAACTATTTTTTCTTTATCACTTACTAAGCGTTACCGTGCGTCGAAGGGTATATCTGCTACCCTTCTCCCTTCTACTCCCTCTTCTTTTTTCTTAGCTTAGAAACTTCGTTCTTTAGCACCTACTTTAACTCTACTTAGTAATGGTCGTAACATCGCGTAGTACGTAGAAGAAGAGATGTCCTAGGTAGTACTAGGCTAGCTAGGGCTTCGTAGCCCTCTCTACCCTCGAAAATTACTCGAATTCGTACTAAATTGCATATAGAGTACCGTACGATACTAAGAAATCCGTTTTTAAAGTTACATTGCGATAGCTCTTTTCTACGCCCGGGAATTCTACTCTAAAGCCTGCTAGAAGCCCCTTTCTTAGGCCTTACTAAAGAGTTTTGCGTGTATAGATAACTCGACTAGCCCGAGCTTTACGCTAAGATATTTCTCGGCCCCCCGAAACCTTCGACGCTTATATTAGCTCTATCGACCCCTTCGTTTACTTCTAGAGAGTAAGTAATTAAGAAAAACCCCCGCTTCGGCTCGGGCTTCTTTTATTTACGGCTTAGTTTAGACGAAACTAAAGCCGATAATTTATTTTCTAGTCTTCTTCTTCTATTTATACTTCCCCCTACACGTTTTTCTTTTAGAAAGAGCTTAGAAATTCCCCTTTCGAATCTAGAATAGCCCCTCCGAAGTAGAATTCTCCCCCTCCGGACCCTACTCTACCCCCCTTAGTGCAGGTAGAGGACTCCGAGGCCATAGATACGGCCATAGAAAACTTTAAGAAACCTCCGGCTACGCCTATCCCGCCGCCGAGAATCGCTATTCTAGAGCCTTCGGCCCCCGAATTAACGAAAGAACTCTTCGTTTAAGAGGGCCTACTTAAACGGCGCGCCCCGATAGTCGTTTCGACTCCCCCGGTAAAAAGAAAGAGCGGATTATCTATCTTCCGCTTTGCCTACTACGAAGAAAGCGAGGGAAGTATAGTACTTTCGCCGAAAACCGCGTAAAAGGCTATCGACCGATCTCTTAGCCTTCTCGTTATAGCCGCAAACCTCTCGAAGGCTAGAAAAGAATAGAGATTTATTTTAGACCTAATCGAGATTATGCGGTAGTATACCAAAACTAAAAGAACCGTAGATAAAGCCGGCTCGATTCTTACTACGTAGATACGGGCTCTAGAAAAGACCGCGATAGACCTCGCGAAGACTACGAGATTTCTTACGAAGCCTACCGCCTCTTCCCCCTCGAAGCAGCCTACGTAGGGGCCTACGCACGCGAATACGTAACCGGTCCGTCCTACGCAGAGGCCTATCGTAGTGCCGAGCTAGTCGACGCCTACGTACGTCTCTATAGCGGCAAAGGCCCCGGTAAACGCGAACGGGTTTACCCCCGTTTTAGAGAAAAAGTAGAAGAATCTTAGATAGAAGACTTTCGCGCCTAAGAAGACTACCCGTTAAGTAGTTCTTACCTTAGCTACGAAAATCGAAGACCTCTCGCTATTCGGCCTACGTAACGCCTTTAATAAGGCATTCTCGAACTAGCGAAATAAGAACGAGCCTATTATTACTACGATCTCTCTTTCTTCGAAAAAGAATCTCGTTCTTATCGCGTACGAGCCCTTCTCCGCCGAATTTCTTTTAAAGAATGCGGCTATAATTAACTAGATTATCTCTACCCGGTCGATTACGAAGAACCGCACCTAGTTTAAAGTCGTAGCATACGGCGTATCTACGCGGGACTTCTCTACCCTATCTCGCGATAAGTTTAAAGAGGTTATTCGATCTAAAGTCGCGATCTTTAACCCCGGGTTTAAGGTTATCGGCATCCTCTACTAGCTTACGCCGGAGGCGGTAAGAGAAGAACGGCTACGGTCCTCGCTCGTTCTAGCCTTCGAGACCGAAGACGAGGCCCGCTAGGCTATCTTAAGGCGCTTCTTTATTAGTAGCGTCTTCTATAAGACTAAAAAGCTTAGAGGGCTAAGAAACGCCCTAAAGAACTCTAAATAAACTCGTCTTTAATAAGTTCTTTACGAGTTCTATAAGCCAACTTAAATAGAAGTATTCCGGCAACGGAATTTATTCTAGACATCGCAGTAGGATTAAAGATAGACCTCGTTCTATGCTAAGAACCGTATATCTTACCCTACGAGAACTTAGGCTTTCGGTCGATTAACTACCCCTCGTTTATCTAAATTCTACCGGTCTATTCTTTCGATCTAAGGCCTCGAATATTAACCTACGTTTTCCGCTTTCTTAGGGGAACGGAGGTAAATTTAGAGGCCGGATCCTAGCAAAGTCCCGACCTAATAGTTTTAAGTATAGAGTAGCGCAGGTCTACGTTTAAGCTGCTTAACTTATATAACTAGAAGAATTAAACGGGCGACGATTTTCGATATACTCTAGAACGCGTTCTATAATGGCAATCCCTTAGAACGTAGGCTATAGTTTCTAGGGATTTTAATATTTACTATCTCTAGTGGGATCCGGAATCTCCTCCCTCGTCTGGCGCCAATCGGCTGGTCGAATGGTTCGAAGAAAACAACCTATCTCTTCTAAACGAAGAAGAGAAAGGCACCTTTTACCGCCTCTATCTAGAGAGAGAGACGGTTATCAACCTTACGCTAGCGACGCCGGCTTTAGCTAATAGAATTACCGACTAATAAACGATTGCGGACTTCGGTTCTAATTATAAGGCAATTTTATTTAGTCTAGAACCGGCAGGCTATACGAAACCTTCTACGGTAGCTACTACCGCTAGATTTAATACGGGAAAGGCCGAATGGCCTAAGTTTTAGAAAATCTTTAAATAACAGGCAGGGACGGTGGTATTCGAGGCCCTAAAAAGCTTAGAATTAAACCCCCTGCCCGAAGATATCTCTAGAGACTTAATAGAAGGTTCGATCCGCTAAATACCCGAGCTAGATGCTCTAGAGGTAAGTCTTAACTAGGCTATATCTACCGCGGCGGACCTTTCTATTCCCCGATTAAAACTAGAAGCTCGATCTAAACCCTAGTAGTCGGACGAGCTTTTAAAAGAACGAAGAAGATTACGAAGAGAGGCCGACGCTTTTAAATCTCTACGTACGAAAGAGAATAAGCGGCGGTACTTAAACAGCCGAAATATCTACTTCGAAGCGGTAAAAAGAGCTAAACGCGAGCACTAGAATTCTTTTCTAGAAAAAGAGACCCCCGAGACTATCTTTAAGGCTATAGCTTATACTAAGCCTAGAACGCATGCTAGAATCCCCGAGATTAGCCACGAGACGTATGCGGGAAAACGTCTAGAAGGTAGTTTTAAGAAAAAGTATTTAGCCCTTAGAAAGAGGCTCTTTCCGCCATCCTCTTCTACCGCCTCTTTTAACTAGTAAAGCTACGTCTCTAAACGCTAGGACTAGCCGAAGCTTAGTTTAAGGGAAATCGAGGATACGTGCTTTACGTAAATTAAAGAGAAAACGCCGAGACTAGACGCTATTACGTAGAAAATTATTATCTATACGTTTAGAGCGGAGCCCGGCGCCTTTAATAAGGTCTTTTCTACGCTATTCGCCTATAGATACCATCCTACGGGCTGGCGTACGGCTACCGAGGCAATTCTAAGTAAGAAAAAGAGCGATACCGCGGACCCGAAGTTCTATCGTATTATCTCTCTTCTTAATTGCCTCGGAAAAGTACTAAAACGGATTACGGCTAAAAGGCTAGGCTATTTAGCGGAGACCTTCGACCTTCTCTACTATATCTAAATTAAAGAAAGGTTAAAGAAGTCCGCGATTAATGCCGCAATACTTTTATCGAATAAAGTAGAGAAGAACCGCCGTCTTAAACGTAAGACCTTCGTGCTTTTTCTCGATGTTAAAAGCGCCTTTAACTACGTGGCCGAAGAATAACTTCTAGCTATAATAGCTCGAATTAGCATGCCGATTAACTTACTCGCGTGGGTAAAGTCGTTTATATCTATACGAATATTAAGCCTCGCGTTTAACGAAGAAGAAGAAGAGTTTAGCCTAATTAAGACGAATATTTCGTAAGAAAGCTTAGTCTTATCTATTTTCTTCTTAATCTATCTTCGAGAGATGTTTTTCGCCTCTAAGGCTTCTTTTCTCTCTTATATCGACGATGTTGCGATAATAGCTAGCTCCGGCAGCTAGAAGAGTAATAAGAAGATATTAGAGAAAAAGGCGAAAAGACTCTTTACGCGAGGCCACGAAAACCATATCGAATTCGATCTTAAGAAGACGAAGCTTATATACTTCGCCCGCTCTTTTAGAGAGAACTCGAAACCCCGCTCGGTCTCTATTACATTATCTACGGGAGATATAGTAGAACCTAAGAATTAGGTTAAGTAGCTAGAAATCTACTTCGACCACGGGTTTATCTTTAAGACGTACGTGTCTAAAAGGGTTAACTAGGCCCGTTCGGCCTTCTACCGTCTCTCTAGACTCGCTAACGTCGAGAGAAGGCTCTTCCCCTACGTAGTTCGCTAGCTTTATTTAGCTTGCGTAACTACGGTTGTAGACTATAGCTCCGAAATCTACTAGAAGAACTAGGGGCGGTTTACTCGTTAATTAAGAGTTCTTTAGAATCTTACTCTACGAAAGATTCTAGGGGTTTTTAAAACCGCCCCTATAATTTCTTTAGAAATAGAGAGTAAAATCTTACTAGCGGATATTCGCCTAAACGAGCGGTTACGAAAATACGCTCTTAGAACGAATCTACTCGGAGAATTCTACCCCCTTCGAATCGAACTAGAGAAGATAAATCTAGACTAACGAAAAATAAAGACGCCTACGTAGTTAGAGAAGATTAAACTTCTTCTTAGAGAGTAATCTACTCTCTTAGAAGAAGTCGACCTTTTCTACTTTTCGCCGTAGGCTATCGACCTTCCCTACGCGGCTACGGTTAGCCCTCTAAATAAAGAGAAGTAGGCTTTAGCCTACGCACTCGATGTTAAGGGGGCACTCTCTAATCGAATAGCCATCTACTTCGACGCCTTAGTTCTATCTCCGAGTAGAGATATAGGCGTCGGGGTAGTAGTCTTCGACTTTAGCTAATCTAAAGAGGACCCGACGCGCTAGATTTATAGAAACCTCGGTTTAGAGAATCTAGTATATAACGGCGAGATAGAAGGACTAGTAATAGCTCTTAACTTCGCCGTTAGAAGCCGGGTCCGCGATAAAAATATAAGAATCTACGCGGATAACTAGGCCGCGATTCTTAGGCTAAAGAAGCCCTCTAATACGCCTAAATAAGGTCGACAAGTTCGGGCTATTAGTTTAGCTAAAAAGCTAAGAGATAGAGAAAATACCGTCTCTCTAGAATAGTGCCCCGGCTATAAGAACGTTCTAGGCAACGAGTACGCCGACCGGCTCGCTAAAAGCGCTACGAAGTATTCTATTAGAAGGGCTTCTACTTCTCTAAGCTTCTATCGAAGTAAGGTTAAGTAGAAGACCTACGAAGAGTAGAAAAAGAAGCTTAAATCGGCGGCGGACTCGCCCTATAAATATATCTTCGGTTTAGAGGTAGGGCGGCGGCTTAAATCTTTTACGAAAGTTAGAGAAATAGCCTCCGCCTTCTACTAGCTAAAGATTAGATACGAATACTTTAAGTTCTATTTTTACCGCCTTAACCACGCCGAAAACGACTAGTATAGGTATAGCCGTACGGCTAGATAGATACCGCGCTATCTACTTCTCTTCTACCCCCTTTATAGAGGCCCTCGGGTCCTCTTAAAAGATAGGCTTAAGAAGAATCGACTCGAACTATCGAATCTCTTTTTCTCGGCTCTAGGAGCTAGCTTAACGGCTAAGTTCTTAGAATAAATAAAGATTGCTACTAAACGGTAGTAATTAAACGACTTACCTAACGAGGTCTAAATATATATCGCTAAACGCTCGTTTATACTTATTTTTCTTATATTTTCTTCTTTAGCTTCTTCTTATTCTCGGCGCGTTCACCGCGTTCGATTTAGAGTAAAAACGGGCGAGAACCGAAGAAAAACGGCTAAATAGCGGATATTTAAGCTAAAGTAGCCGTTTCTACTAGTATCTACGGCTGCCTGGCGCAGTTAGTAACTAAGCTAACGGGGCTAAAAAGCCGAGGTTTAAATCCCGGTCGAGTAACCTCTATTTAGGGCCCTTTTCTAGTTTCTAGATTTAAGAGTAGGGTTGTACAGCTAGTTTACTAGTGGTAATGCTCCGGCTAGTTATAATAAATAGTAAGCAAGTACCGGTCTTAGATAGAAAAACGCTAAACGGATCTAACTAGCCGAGGAGGCCCTCTCTACGAAGAGAGCTTACTTACTTTACTTTTTACCTTTATTTTAGCCGTTTTTCTTTACCCCCGCTTCGTTTTTCTACTATTCTTTTACTTTTCTACGCTCTCTATATCTTTTATAAGCTTTTAAGCGCACCGTTTCTAGTACTTTTCTAGAACTCTATTTCGACACACATATATTTAGACATGTAAATAGAAACGGACCCCCCTAGAGAAGTCCCGTCTCTAATAGTCTTAGACTCTAGAGGGACGTTAAACTAAATAAATAAATAAATATTTAGAATAGGTCTACTATCGTAGGCTATTAGAAACTATTACTTATAGAGACGTCTATATTGCTACTTTATTAGTAATTTCTATACTAGAAATACTTTTCTATTTAGGGGTTAACTATCTATCTCCTCTTATAAGAATAGTAATTAAAGTGTAACGGTAGACTTCTTCTACTAAGCTTCGAAGTTACTTAGTAGATAGATTAAACCGAAGGGTTTACCTTAAAGAGATAAGAGGGGGATAATAATAATTAAGTAAGAAAGTATTACGTAAATATACGATATATAGTAAGCCGGTTACCTCTAAATTAATAGAGTTTAAATTAGAACTCTAAGTTAACCACGAAAGGTTAAGATGCTAGCTAAGAAAGTATATTTTATATACTATAGAAAAGCTAGTTACAATCTAGATTACGGCTAAGGTTAGATTAGTCGTATGTTTAAATCGCTTAGAAGTATAAATTAGTGCTAAGCCTTTTAATCTATTAAGTAGATCTTCGCCACGTAACGTCGACGCTTCGGGTAACTTTCGGGTTTTCGACTTCTAGCGTACTAAGCGGGCGTAACTACTAATTTACTTACGTTCGTACCTTCGCGCCTATTTTCTACTTTTTAGATCCCGCATTTCTTACGAGACTATAATTCGACTAGATTATTAAGTCTTTACGGTTTTACTTCTCGTACGGTCTTTTCGTTACGTAGAGTCTTTTATTCTTTCTAATTCTTCTATAGGCGTTCTTTCTATACGGGCTTTAGCTACTATCTAAGCCTAGTTCCGTAGATATTTTATTTATTTATTTATTTAGTTTAACGTCCCTCTAGAGTCTAAGACTATTAGAGACGGGACCTCTCTAGAAAGGTTTACTTCTAGCTATATATCTAAATATATGCTTGTCGGGGGGAAAGTCTAGAAGAGTACTAGAAACGGTATGCTTAAAAGTAGAGAATAGCGCCTAAAGTTAAGGTAAAAACTCCGAAGAGAAAACCTATTAACTAAAGGCTTAATAGTAGAAAATAAGAGGAAAAACAAGAGAAAATATAAGTAAAAGATAAGAGAATTTACGATAAAAGAGACGAGAGTTAGAGACGTAGGCCTTCTATTTATAGGCGAAGGCCGGCGATATAAAGGCTATTCTTTATAGCCTTATTCGCCTCGAATTCGATAAAAAAGCTAAGATAAATCGAGCCCGTAGGCTAATTTACCCGCTTCTCTTCTCGCGTTAGCTAGTACGAAGTACCGGCTACTTCTAAGCCGTCGTTAAAGATAGCTACGTCCTCTTTAATAGAGGAAAGTACCTCCGGAGAGGCGTATTTCTTAGTAGAGAGGCTATAAATAGCTACCTTAAACCACGTCTTAGACCGTTCTGCCGCCCTAAACGGAATAAGGTTATCCCATAGAGAACGATTCTCTAGTAGAAAACTACTAGAGAAGAGGGCGGTAGTCGTAAGTACTAAGTTTCCCTTAAGAGAAATAGTACTTACGGCGAGAACGGGTTCTTTCTCGATACTAGAGAAGCGAGCGTTAAAAACGTCTCGAAATTCTCTAGCGTTAAAGAGAGGCGGAAGAACAGGGTCGCATAGAACTAGTTACCTAGTAGTAGAGATCCGCGGCTTAGCTATCGAGATAGCTTTAGCGGCGGATTTACTAGAAGGTCTAGTCGTTTTCGGGGCCGATAGTAAAAGATTCGTTGCCGTAGCCGCGGCGTAGGTTCGGGAGGGTTTACTAGACGTTCGGGGCGTACTAGTAGGCGGGTTTAAGATGCTAGTAGGCTGGCGAGGCTTTATACTACTAGAAGAAAGGCGGTTTTTCTCGATATAATCGCGGAAGACTTCTAGAAGGTCTAGAAGCCGCGATTCTTCGAGGCGAGAGTTTAAGAGATCTACGGCCTTTCGAATATAGTCTTAGGCTAGAAATATAGCATCCGAGGCCGTAGTCGGTTCCGTAGGCGGCGCGGTAGAGGTCGAAATCGGGGGTTAAGAGGCGGGTTTCGAAGGGGTAGAAATTCTAGAGTAGAGAGCTATCTCTAAGGTAGAAAGAGAGTCCTCGCTTCTAACGCTAGGCGTAGAAGGTACGGGCCTCTTTCTAGCCTTAGAACGTAGCTCTAGAGCCGGTAGAGGGAAATCTACCTCTATTTCCGTAAAAGTAGAGGCGTGGGGAGGATTTTCGAAAGAGGCGATAGATAAAAACCTACTTTCTAAGGGCGGCGTTATAGGTTCGAAAGAAATCGGAATAGAGATCGCATCCTTTATATAAAGAAATATAAAAAGGTCGACTTTTTTCCCGTAGTAATCGGTCTAGTAATCGAATGTTTAATCTATATAGAGCAGATTATACACGATTTTATAGGCCATCTGCTGCCGGACGACATAGTAGAGACTACTAAAAGCAGTACATGCCGCTAGGTCGTCCGGGCCCTTTAGTCGGCGGATCGGTGGTGGCTTTTTCTTAGGCATATAGTCGTTTTCCGGCTCTCGTTCGTGAACGAGTAATGCGGGGGTTACGTAGGGTACGCGGTTAAGTCGGGCTGGTCGTTGCGGAGATTTTAGTGCACGGACGCGCAGATTCTGCGCAGCGGTCGCGGAGAAAAGGGGAAGTGATTCTAATAGAAACAGTAATAAGTTGCTCGATACTAGCTAGGCCGATATCGATGTAACTTTATTTTCGAGCTCTTTTATATGCCTTCTTTTCGTGTGTGAAGTTTCGGAGCGATCCGACTAGAGGTAGTAGTGCGAGGTGGGTGCGGAGGTCTAAGGCCTAATAGACCTAACTTCTTTCTCTTACCACGCAATAGCGTGGCTAGCTACGTAGCTAAGAATCGAGATTCTAGCTATATAGACTACGAGAAATCGATTAGTACCGGTCTTAGCGCGATTTTCGAAGGTCGATTTCGGTAGTAGTTATTATATATTCTAGTTTCGTAGGTACTAAGTTCCCCTACGCCCGTTTTTCCCGTACGGGATTTCTAGCCGTACGGCTCTACCGCCCGTAAAACTTATTAGTTCTTACGGTACTTTCTTTCGTGCGGGCTTTTAGCTTTTAGAGTTATAAAGCTCTTATGCTCTAGGGTTCGTAATATAGAACTAGAAGATCTAGAGATTAACTACTTTTAGATAGCTTTATCTAATAATCTTAAGCTAAAAGAACTAGTTCTTTTAGACTAGCTTCTTAATAGAAAGAAAGCGTTTTCGAAGAAAACTTTAGATACGCTTACTACAATACCCAACTTTAAGTATAAAATCGAGTTAAAAAAGATCTTAGATCTTAGAACTTCTTCTCTATTTCGAATATCTATAGAAGAACTTAAGGTAGCTAAGAACTATATTAACGAGAATCGAGTAAAGAGATTTATCGAATTAAGTAAATTACCTTTAGAATTTTTAGTCTTAATAGCTAAGAAGCTAGGCGAAGGTCTATAATTCTATATCGACTATTATAAACTAAACGCTATTACTAAGAAAAACTAATATCTTCTTTCTCTTATTAATAAGACTCTAGCTAAGCTCGAAGAGACGAAGTACTTTACTAAGATTAACGTTTAGTAAGCCTTCTATAAGATTTAAATATACTTCGACTTAAAGAATCTTACGACTTTTCGTACGCGATACGATTTATATTAATATAACGTAATATCTTTTAAACTCTATAACGGCCTCTCTACGTTTTAGTACTATATTAACGACGCGTTAATAGACTATCTAGACTAGTTTTACTTAGTATTTATAGATAATATTTTTATCTATAGTAAGAATAAAAAGAAATACTAATAGTACGTACAAGAGATACTTAACTAACTTTAAAAAGCTAGACTATAGATCGATCGAAAGAAGTGCGAATTTAAAGTTACGAAAACTAAGTTTCTAGGCCTTATCGTATTAAGAGAAGGTATTAGAATAGATCTAGCTAAAATCTAGGCTATTCTAGATTAAAAAGCGTCTAAGACGGTTAAAGAAGTATAGTTATTCTTAGAACTATATAACTACTATTAACGATTCGTTAAAGAGTACTCTAAAATTATAAAGCTATTAATAAGGCTAATAAAGAAGAATCTTTCTTAGAAATAGATAGCCGCCTATTAAAAAGTATTCGAAGTACTTAAGATAGCTATTCGCTTAAACTTCGTTCTCTAGTACTTCGATCTACGAAAGACTATCTATATCGAAGTAGATTTCTTAGACTACGTTAGCGGCGGCGTTATAATATAAAAGAACGACGAAGAACGACTATATTTAGTAGTTTACTTCTTTAAGAAGTTAAACTCGATAGAGTATAACTATACTATCTATAATAAAGAACTACTAGTAGTCGTACGAGTCTTTAAGAAATAGAGACTCGAGCTATAAAGCGTTAAAGAGGCCGTAAGAGTTTATACGAACTATAAAACTTTTAAGATTTTTATAAAATCTAAGTATCTATCTAGAAGATAGATACGATAGTTTAACTTTCTTTAAAAATTCGATTTCGTTATTCTATCGATTCTAGATACTTAGAACTAAAGGGCAGACGTCTTATTTCGTAAAGAGTAAGATCTTCTTTAGTTAAAAAAAAATAATCGTATTAAGTATATAATCTAACTAATTCTAAAAGAGAGCTACTTTTTAAATTTAATTTTAGTTAACTCGCTTAAGCTTTCTTAAGAACCGCTTACGAAAAGACTTAAGTAAGCGAACGCGTAGTACTTAAGTCTAGAAAATCTAAGAGTATAGACGGATTTCGTCTTATTTTAGTAAAAACTTTAAAACGGTCTTCTTATCTATAACGACCGACTAGTAGTTTTAGAAGATAACTAGCTACGAGTTAAGCTTCTTCGAAAAATTTACGATTAGCCGGCTATAGGCTATTTTAGAGAGAGAAGAACTATTAACCTCGTTAAAGAAAGATACTACTAAAAAGAATTAAAGAAGAACGTTTAGTAGTACGTACGTAACTACTATCTATATAAAAGAGCTAAGTCTAGTAATAATTAGTATTACGAGCTTTTAAAGCTACTCTCTATCTTCGATAGGCCTTAAATATACTTAATCTACGACTTCGTTATTCGACTTTCTTACTACGAAGATAAGAATATAGTATTAATAATAGTAGATCGATTCTCTAAGATAAGATACTATATTTCTTATAAAACGACGACTACTATAGTAGAAATAGCTAAGCTATTTTAAGATAATATTTAAAGACTCTACGAACTACTAGAAAGTATCGTCTTCGATTAAAAATCGTAGTTTATTAGTTAGTTCTAAAATAAGCTATATAAGCTACTTAGTATTAAGATTAAGCTATCTACCGCCTACTACTTTAAGACAAACGGGCAGTCGAAGAATATAAATAAGAGAATAGAAGCTTATCTTAAAAACTTCGTTAATTACTATTAAGATAACTAGATTACTTAGATATTCTTAGTCGAGTACGCCGCTAACGCTAATATATTAGCGTTATCGAAGATTAGCCTCTTCTTCGCTATATATAGATATAACCCTCGACTTTTCTTCGACTAGAACTAGCTTCTAGATAGTACGAACGAACGTTTAAACTAGAATAGAGAAAGAGTACAGGCTATAGATAAAAAAATAGAAAGTATCTAGACCTAGTATAAGAAATAACTAGAAAGTAACTAAGAGATTTAGATTTAAAACGCGAATAGATACTAAAAAGACGTAATATTCGAGATTAGCGATAAAGTATTTATTACGACTAAGAATATCTTATAAAGATAATTCTCTAAAAAGCTCGTATTTAAGAGGGTCGAGTCTTATAGTATTATCGCTAAAGAAGAATACTCTTATCGCCTAAACTTATCTTTTAGGCTCGATATCTCGCCGATTCTATACGCTAGTAAGCTAACTAAGAATCTAAACGACCCTCTTTCTAGATAAATATCTATATTATAGCTATCGATCGAGATTAATAGCAAAAAGAAATACGTAGTCGAGAAAGTTTTAGACTTAAAGCTACTTAGACATAAGATTTACTATAAGATACGCTAGAAAGACTATCCGCCGAATTTTAAATAGTATCTAGTAAGTAATTTTAATTATACTTCGCGTAAACTTAAGAAATTTTACGATAGATACTTAAAGAAATCGAAACCTTCGAAGGCCTTAAAGAAATAGTTAGTAGAGAATAAGTAAATCGTAGAGTAAGTTTAAAAAAACTTACGTTTAAGAGAAAAATAATATTACGCCTCTATATTTAAGAATAATATACTAGACTTCGCCGAGTACTTATCTAGTAATCGAAAGTCGAATTAACTATTTTTTTCTAGTTACTTACTAAGTATTATTATACGTCGAAGGGTATATCTACTACTCTTTTTTCTTTTACTTTCTCTTTATTCGACCCTTAAGAATTACGCTAAGACCGATACTATTTAAAAGCCCTCGATTTTCTTAGCTAGAATCTCGATTCTTAGCTTTATAGACGTACGCGCTATCGCGTAGTACGTAAAAAAAGAGATATTCTAAATAGTACTAGACTAGCTAGAGCTTTGTAGCTCTCTCTACCCTTAAAAATTACTTAAATTCGCACTAAATTATATATAAAGTATTATACGATACTAAGAAATTCGTTTTTAAAGTTATATTACGATAGCTTTTTTCTACGCCCGAAAATTTTACTCTAAAGCCTACTAGAAGCCTCTTTCTTAGGCCTTACTAAAGAGTTTTACGTATATAAATAATTCGAGTAGCCTAAGCTTTACGCTAAAATATCTCTTAATTCTTTAAAATCTTTAACGTTTATATTAGCTCTATCGACTTCTTCGTTTACTTCTAAAGAGTAAGTAATTAAGAAAAACCTTCGCTTCGGCCTAGGCTTCTTTTATTTATAGCTTAGTTTAAACGAAACTAAAGCCGATAATTTATTTTCTAGTCTTTCTCTTCTATTTATACTTCTCTCTATACGTTTTTCTTTTAGAAAGAGCTTAGAAATTTCTCTTCTAAATCTAGAATAGCTTCTTTAAAGTAGAATTCTTCTTCTTCGAACTTTATTCTATCTCTCTTAGTATAGATAGAGGACTTTAAGGCTATAGATATAACTATAGAAAACTTTAAGAAACTCTTAACTACGCCTACCCCGCTATTAAGAGTCGCTACTCTAGAGTCTTTAACCTCTAAATTAACGAAAGAACTCTTCGTTTAAAAAGATCTACTTAAACGGCGCGCTTCGATAATCGTTTTAACTTTTTCGATAAAAAGAAAGAGCGAATTATCTATCTTTCGCTTTATCTACTATAAAGAAAGCGAGAGAAGTATAGTACTTTCGTTAAAAATCGCGTAAAAGACTATTAATTAATCTTTTAATCTTCTCGTTATAGCCGCGAATCTCTTAAAGGCTAAAAAAGAATAGAGGTCTATTTTAAATCTAATTAAGATTATAATTTATTTATTTATTTATTTAGTTTAACGTCCCTCTAGAGTCTTAGACTATTAGAGACGGGACCCCTCTAGGGGGATCCGCTTCTATCTATATGTCTAAATACATGTATGCCGGAGGGGGATCCTAGAAGAGTACTAGAAACGGTACGCTTAAAAGCTTAAGAAGAAATAAGGAGCGTGTAAAAAGTTAAGAAAATAATAAAGAAAACGAAGCGAGAACTTAAAAGGCGGTAAAATAGAGGTAAAAAGTATAGTAAGTAAGCCCTCTCCTTAGAGAGGGCCTCTCCGGCTAGTTAGATCCGTTTAGCTTTCTTCTGTCGAAGACCGGTACTCGCTTACTATTCATTATAACTAGCCGGAGCATTACCACTAGTAAACTGGCTGCACAACTCTACTCCTAAATCTAGAAACTAGAAAAGAGCCCTAAATAGAGGTTACTTAACCGGGATTCGAACCCCGGCTTTTTAGCCCCGTTAGCTTAGTTACTAACTGCACCAGGCAGCCGTAGATACTAGTAGAAACGGCTGCTTTAGCTAAAGTACCCGCTATTTAGCTATTTTCCTTCGGTTCTTGCCCGTTTTTGCTCTAAATCGAACGCGGCGAAAGCGCCGAGAACGAGAAGAAGCTAAAGAAGAGAGTAAAAGAAAGAAAACGAGTAAAACGAGCGTTCGGCGGTACGTATTTAGACCTCGTTAGGCAAGTCGTTTAATTGCCACCGCCTAGTAGCAATCTTTATTTGTTCTAAGAACTTAGCCGTTAAGCTAGCTTCTAGAGCCGAGAAAAAGAGATCCGATAGTTCGAGTCGATTCTTCTTAAGCCCGTCTTTTAAGAGAACCCGGGGGTTTCTATAAAGAGAGCATAAGAGAAGTAAATAACGCGGTATTTATCTAGCCGTACGACTACACTTACACTAGTCGTTTTCGGCGTGGTCGAGGCGGTAAAGATAGAACTTAAAGTATCCGTGTCTAATCTTTAGCTAGTAGAAGGCGGAGGCTATTTCTCTAACTTTCGTAGAAGATTTAAGCCGTCGCCCTACCTCTAAACCGAAGATACGTTTATAGAGCGAGTCCGCCGCCAATTTAAGCTTCTTTTCCTACTCTTCGTAGGTCTTCTACTTAACCTTACTTCGATAGAAGCTTAGAAAAGTAGAAGCCCTTCTAATAGAGTACTTTGTAGCGCTTTTAGCGAGCCGATCGGCGTGCTCGTTGCCTAGAACGTCCTTATAGCCGGGGTACTATTCTAGAGAGACGGTGTTTCCTCTATCCCTTAGCTTTTTAGCTAAACTAATAGCCCGAACTTATCGACCTTATTCGGGCGTATTAGAGGGCTTCTTTAGCCTAAGAATCGCGGCCTAGTTATCCGCGTAGATTCTTATATCTTTATCGCGGACTCGGCTTCTAACGGCGAAGTTAAGGGCTATTACTAGTCCTTCTATCTCGCCGTTATATACTAGATTCTTCGAACCGAGGTTCTTATAAATCTAGCGCGTCGGGTTCTCTTTAGATTAGCTAAAGTCGAAAACTACTACACCGACGCCTATATTTCCACCCGGAGATAGAACTAAGGCGTCGGAGTAGATAGCTATTCGATTAGAGGGTGCCCCCTTAATATTAAGTGCGTGGGCTAAAGCCTACTTCTCTTTATTTAGGGGGCTAACCGTAGCCGCGTAGGGAAGGTCGAAAGCCCACGGCGGAAAGTAGAAGGAGTCGACTTCTTCTAAGAGAGTAGGCTACTCTCTAAGAAGAAGTTTAATCTTCTCTAACTACGTAGGCGTCTCTATTTTCCGTTAGTCTAGATTTATCTTCTCTAGTTCGATTCGAAGGGGGTAGGATTCTCCGAGTAAATTCGTTCTAAGAGCGTATTTTCGTAACCGCTCGTTTAGACGAATGTCCGCTGGCGGGATTTCACTCTCTATTTCTAGAGGAATTATGAGGGCGGTTTTAAAAACCCCTAGAATCTTCCGTAGAGCAAGATTCTAAAGGACTCTTAATTAACGAGTAAACCGCCCCTAATTTTTCTAGTAGATTTCGGAGCCGTAGTCTGCAACCGTAGTTACGCAAGCTAAATAAAGCTAGCGAACTACGTAGAAAGAGAGCCCCCTCTCGACGTTAGCGAGCCTAGAGAGACGGTAGAAGGCCGAACGGGCCTAGCTAACTCTTTTAGACACGTGCGTCTTAAAGGTAAACCCGTAGTCGAAGTAAATTTCTAGCTACTTAACCTAATTCTTAGGTTCTACCACATTACCCGTAGGTAATGTAATAGAGACCGAGCGGGGTTCCGAGTTCTCTTTAAAAGAACGGGCAAAGTGTATAAGCTTCGTCTTCTTAAGATCGAATTCGATATAGTTTTTGTGGCCTCGCGCAAAGAGTCTTTCCGCCTCCTTCTCTAATATCTTCTTATTGCTCTTTTAGCTGCCGGAGCTAGCTATCATCGCAACATCGTCGATATAAGAGAGAAAAGAAGCCTTAGAGGCGGGAAACATCTCTCGAAGGTAGATTAAGAAGAGAATAGATAAGACCGGGCTTTCTTACGGAATACTCGTCTCGATCGGGCTAAACTCTTCTTTCTCTCCGTTAAACGCGAGGCTTAATGTTCGTATAGACATAAATAATTTTACCCACGCGAGTAGATTAATCGGCATGCTAATCCGAGCCATTATAGCTAGAAGTTATTCTTCGGCCACGTGGTTAAAGGCGCTTTTAATATCGAGAAAAAGTACGGAGGTCTTACGTTTAAGACGTCGATTCTTCTCTACTCTATTCGATAAAAGCATTGCGGCATCAATCGCGGATTTCTTTAACCTTCCCCTAATTTAGGTGTAATAAAGAAGGTCGGAGGTCTCCGCTAAATAGCCTAGCCTTTTAGCCGTAATCCGTTCTAGTACTTTTTTAAGGTAGTTAAGAAGAGAAATAATACGATAGAACTTCGGGTCCGCAGTATCGCTCTTTCCCTTACTTAAGATTACCCCGGTAGCCGTACGCTAGCCTGTAGGATAGTATCCGTAGGCGAATAGCGTAGAATAGACCTTATTAAAGGCGCCGGGCTCCGCTCTAAACGCATATATAATAATTTCCTACGTAATAGCGTCTAGTCCCGGCGTTTTCCCTTTAATTTGCGTAGAGCACGTATCCTCGATTTCCCTTAAACTAAGCTCCGGCCAGTCCCAGCGTTTAGAGACGTAGCTTTACTAGTTAAAAGGGGCGGCAGAAGGGGGCGGCGAAAAGAGCCTCTTTCTAAGGGCTAAACACTTCTTCTTAAAACTTTCTTCTAGGCGTTTTCCCGCATACGTATCGTAGCTAATCTCGGGGATTCTAGCATGCGTTCTAGGCTTAGTATAAGCTATAGCCTTAAAGATAGTCTCGGGGGTTTCTTTTTCTAGAAAAGAGTTCTAGTGTTCGCGTTTAGCCCTCTTAACCGCTTCGAAGTAGGTATTTCGGCTGTTTAGGTACCTCCGCTTATTCTCTTCCGTGCGTAGAGATTTAAAAGCGTCGGCCTCTCTTCGTAGTCGTCTTCGTTCTTCTAAAAGCTCGTCCGACCACTACGGTTTAGATCGAGCTCCTAGTTTTAACCGGGGAATAGATAGGTCCGCCGCGGTAGATATAGCCTAGTTAAGGCTTACCCCTAAAGCATCTAACGCGGGTATTTAGCGGATCGAGCCTTCTATTAAGTCTCTAGAGATATCTTCCGATAAGGGGTTTAATTCTAAGCTTTTTAGAGCCCCGAATACCATCGTCTCTGCCTATTATTTAAAGATTTTCTAAAACTTAGGCCAGTCGGCCTTTTCCGTATTAAATCTAGCGGTAGTAGCTACCGTAGAAGGTCCCGTATAGCCTGCCGGTTCTAGACTAAATAGAATTGCCTTATAATCGGAACCGAAGTCCGCAATCGTTTGCCAGTCGGTAATTCTATTAGCTAAGGCCGATATAGCTAGCGTAAGGTCGATAACCGTTTCTCTCTCTAGATAGAGGCGGTAAAAGGTGCCCTTCCCTTCTTCGTTTAAGAGAGATAGGTCGTTTTCTTCGAACTATTCGACTAGCCGGTTAGCGCCAGACGAGGGGGGAGATTTAGGGTCCCACTAGAAATAATAAATGTTAAAATCCCCGGCAACTATAGCCTGCGTTCTAAGGGATTGCCATTATAGAACGCGTTCTAAAGTATACTTAGAGTCGTTGCCCGTTTAATCCTTTTAGTTATATAAGTTAAGCAGCTTAAACTTAGACTTACGTTACTCTATACTTAAAACCATTAGGTCGGGACTTTACTAGGATCCGGCCTCTAAATTCACCTCCGTTCTTCTAAGAAAGCGGAAGACGTAGGTTAATGTTCGAGGCCTAAGATCGGAAGAATAGACCGATAGAATTTAAACGAACGAGAGGTAATTAATCGACCGAAAGCCCGAGTTCTCGTAGGGTAAGATATACGGTTCTTAGCAAAGAACGAGGTCTATCTTTAACTCTACTACGATATCTAGAATAGATTCCGTCGCCGGAATACTTCTATTTAAGTTAGCTTACAGAACTCGTAAAGAACTCATTTAAAACGAGTTTAAATAGAGTTCTTTAGGCCTTTTCTCGGCCCCTTAAGCTTCTTAACCTTATACGAGGTACCGGCGATAGAGAAGCGTCTCGAGATAGCTCGCCGAGCTTCTTCTTCGATTTCGAAGGTAAGCACGAGCGAGAACGCCCGCCGTTCTTCTTTAACCGCCTTCGGTATAAGCTAGTAAGGGGTGCCGATAACCTTAAACCCGGGGTTAAAGGTCGCGACTTCGAATCGAATAACCCCTTTAAACTCCTCGCGGAAGAGAGAAGAGAAGTCTCGTATAGGCACGCCGTATACTACTACTTTAAACCACGTGCGGTTCTCCGTAATCGACCGGGTAGAGATAACTCGGTTAATTATAGCCGTATTTTTTAGAAGAAATTCGGTAGAGAAGGGCTCGTACGCAGTAAGTACGAGGTTCTTTTTCGGAGAGATAGAGACCGTGGCTACTACGGGCTCGTTCTTATTTCGTTAGTCCGAGAATGCCTTATTAAAGGCGTTACGTAGGCCGAAGAACGAGATGTCTTCGATTTCCGTGGCCGAAGTAAGTACTACTTAGCGAGTAGTCTTCTTAGGCGCGGGGGCCTTTTGCGCGGGGTTCTTCTACTTTTTCCCTAAAACGAGGGTAAACCCGTCCGCGTTTATCGAGGCCTTTGCCGCCGTAGAGGCGTATATAGGCGTAGGCTAGCTAGGTACTACGATAAGCCCTTACGTAGGGCGGACCGGCTACGTGTTCGCCTACGTAGGCCCCTATAAGGGCTGCTTCGAGGGGGAGGCGGCGGTAGGCTTCGAGAGGGTTCTCGTAGTTTTCGCGAGGTCTGCCGCGGTCTTCTCTAGGGCCCGTATCTACGTAGCAAGAATCGAGCCGGCTTTATCCGCGGTTCTATCGGTTTCGGTATACTGCCGCATAATCTCGATTAGGTCTAAAATAGACCTCTATTCTTTTCTAGCCTTCAAGAGGTTCGCGGCTATAACGAGAAGGCTAAGAGACCGGTCGATAGCCTCTTACGCGGTTTTCGGCGAAAGTACTATACTTCCCTCGCTTTCTTCGTAGTAGGCAAAGCGAGAGATAGATAATCCGCTCTTTCTCTTTACCGGGGGAGTCGAAACGACTATCGGGGCGGGCCGTTTAAGTAGGCCCCCTTAAACGAAGAGTTCTTCCGTTAATTCGGAAGCCGAAGGCTCTAGAATGGCGACTCTCGATAGCGGGGTAGGCGTAGCCGAAGGTTTCTCGAAATTTTCTATGGCCGTATCTATAGCCTCGGAGTCCTCTACCTGCGTTGCTAGTGGCATAGTAGGGTCCGAAGGGGGTAAATCCTGCTCCGAAGGAGCCATCCTAGGTCCGAATAGAGATTTCTAAGCTCTTTCTTAAAGAAAAACGTGCTAGGGGGGTGCAAATAGAAGGGAAAGACTAAAAAATAAATTACCGGCTTTAATTTCGTCTAAACTAAGCCGTAAATAAAAGAAACCCGGGCCGAAGCGAGGGTTTTTCTTAATTACTTACTCCCTAGAAGTAAACGAAGGGGCTAATAGGGCCGACACGGGCGTCGAAGGTTCCGGGGGGCTAAGAAATGCCTTAGCGCAAAGCTCGAGCCGATCGGGTTGTCTGTACACGCAAAACTCTTTAGTAAGGCCTAAGAAAGGGGCTTCTAGTAGGCTTTAGAGTAGAATTCCCGGGCGCAGAGAAGAGCTATTGCAATACAACTTCGGAAACGGATTCCTTAGTGCCTTGCGGTCCTCTATGCGAAGTTTAGTGCGGATTCGAGTAGTTTTCGAGGGTAAAGGGGGCTGCGGAGCTCTAGCTAGCCTAGTACTACCTAGGGCACCTCTTCTTTTACGCACCACGCAACAGCGCGTACGTCTACGAAGCTAAGAATCGAGATTCTAGCTAAGAGAATCGAGGGCTTTCGAACGGTACTAGTCTTAGCGTAATTCTCGAGGGTCGAATTCAAAGGTTAAATTAAGATTATAAGATAGTATATTAAAATCGAAAGAACCGCGAATAAAGTTAGCTTAATTCTTACTACGTAAATACGGGCCCTAGAAAAGACCGCGATAAATCTCGTAAAGATTATAAGAACTCTCTTAAAGTCTATCGTTATCTCTCTCTTAAAGTAGCCTACGTAAAGACCTACGTACGTAAATACGTAATCGGTTCGTTCTACGTAAAGGCCTATTATAGTATCGAGCTAGCCAACGTCTACGTACGCCTTTATAGCGATAAAGGCCTCGATAAACGCGAATAAGTTTACCTTCGTTTTAGAGAAAAAGTAGAAGAACCCCGCGTAGAAGACTTTCGCGTTTAAAAAGACTACTCGTTAAGTAGTTCTTATCTCGACTATAAAAATTAAGAATCTCTCGCCGTTCGGCCTACGTAACGCCTTTAATAAGATATTCTTAAACTAGCGAAATAAGAACGAGTTTATTATTACTACGATCTCTTTTTTTTTAAAAAAGAATCTCGTTTTTACCGCGTACGAGCTCTTCTTCGCCGAATTTCTTTTAAAGAATGCGGCTATAATTAACTAGATTATTTCTATCTAGTCGATTACGAAGAATTATATCTAGTTTAAAGTAGTAGTATACGGCGTATTTACGCGGAACTTCTCTATTCTCTCTTGCGAAAAGTTTAGAGAGATTATTTAATTCGAAGTCGCGACCTTTAACTTTAAGTTTAAGATTATTAATATCTTCTACTAGCTTACGCCGAAGACGATAAGAGAAGAACGACTACGATTCTCGCTCGTTCTAGCCTTTAAGACTAAAGACGAGGCTCGCTAGACTATCTTAAGGCGCTTCTTTATTAGTAATATCTTTTATAAGACTAAAAAGCTTAAAGAGCTAAGAAACGCCCTAAAGAACTCTAAATAAACTCGTTTTTAATAAGTTCTTTATAAGTTCTATAAGCTAACTTAAATAGAAGTATTTCGGTAACGAAATCTATTCTAGATATTATAGTAAAGTTAAAGATAGACCTCGTTCTTTATTAAGAATCGTATATCTTATTCTACGAGAACTCGGGCTTTTAGTCGATTAACTATCTCTCGTTTATTTAAATTCTATCGATATATTCTTTCGATCTAAGGCCTTAAATATTAATCTACGTTTCTTACTTTCTTAGAGAAACGAAGATAAATTTAGAGGCCGAATTCTAGTAAAGTCTTAATCTTATAGTTTTAAGTATAGAGTAGCGAAAGTCTAAGTTTAAGCTACTTAACTTATATAACTAAAAGAATTAAACGGGTAATAATTCTTAGTATACTCTAGAACGCGTTCTATAATAGTAATCTCTTAAAACGTAGGCTATAGTTACCGAAGATTTTAATATTTATTATCTCTAATAAAATCTAAAATCTTTCTTCTCGTCTAGCGCTAATCGACTAGTTAAATAGTTTAAAGAAAATAATCTATCTTTCTTAAATAAAGAAGAAAAAGATATCTTTTACCGCTCTTATTTAAAAAGAAAAATAGTTATTAACCTTACGCTAGCTACGTCGGTTTTAGCTAATAGAATTATCGACTAGTAAACGATTACGAACTTCGATTTTAATTATAAGGTAATTTTATTTAGTCTAGAATCGATAGGCTATACGAAACCTTCTACGGTAGCTACTACTACTAGATTTAATACGGAAAAGGCCGACTAGCCTAAGTTTTAGAAAGTCTTTAAATAATAGATAGAGACGATAGTATTCGAAGCTCTAAAAAGCTTAGAATTAAACTCTTTACTAGAAGATATCTCTAGAAACTTAATAGAGGGTTCGATCCGCTAAATACCCGCGCTAAATATTCTAGAGGTAAGCCTTAACTAGACTATATCTACCGCAGCGAACCTTTCTATTTTCCGATTAAAACTAGAAGCTCGATCTAAATTATAGTAGTTAAATAAGCTCTTAGAAGAACGAAAACGACTATAAAGAGAGACTAACGCTTTTAAATCTCTACGTACGAAAGAGAATAAGTAAAGATACTTAAATAGCTAAAATATTTACTTCGAAGCGATTAAAAGAACTAAACACGAATACTAGAATTCTTTTCTAGAGAAAGAAATCTTTAAGACTATCTTTAAGACTATAGCTTATACTAAGCCGAGAACGTATACTAGAATCTTTAAGATTAGCTACGATACGTATACGAAAAAACGCCTAGAAGATAGTTTTAAGAGAAAGTATTTAGCCTTTAAAAAAAGACTTTTTTTATCGCTTTCTTCGGCCGTTTTCTTTAACTAGTAAAGCTACGCCTTTAAGTAATAGAACTAGCCGAAGCTTAGTTTAAGAGAAATAGAAGATACGTACTCTACGTAAATTAAGAGAAAAACGTCGAAACTAAACGCTATTACGTAGAAAATTATTATCTACGCGTTTAGAGCGAAGCTCGACGTCTTTAATAAGATCTTTTTTACGCTCTTCGCCTACGAGTATTACTCTACGAGCTAGCGTACGGCTATTAAGATAATTCTAAGTAAGAGAAAGAGCGATATTATAGATTTAAAGTTCTATCGTATTATTTCTCTTCTTAATTATCTTAAAAAAGTACTAGAACGAATTACGGCTAAAAGACTAGACTATTTAGCGAAGACCTCTAGTCTTCTTTACTATATCTAAATTAGAGAAAGATTAAAGAAATCCGCGATCGATATTATAATACTTTTATCGAATAAAGTAAAGAAGAACTATCGTCTTAAACGTAAAATCTTCGTACTTTTTCTCGATATTAAAAGCGTCTTTAACTACGTAGCTAAAGAATAACTTCTAGCTATAATAGTTTAAATTAGTATGCCGATTAATCTACTCGCGTAGATAAAGTCGTTTATATTTATACGAATATTAAGCCTCGCGTTTAACGAAGAAGAAGAAGAGTTTAGTCTAATTAAGATAAGTATTTTATAAGAAAGCTCGATCTTATCTATTTTCTTCTTAATTTATCTTTAAGAGATATTTCTCGTCTCTAAGACTTCTTTTCTCTCTTATATTAACGATATTACGATAATAGCTAGCTTAGATAGCTAGAAGAGTAATAAGAAGATATTAGAGAAAAAAATAAAAAGACTCTTTACGCGAGGCTACGAAAACTATATTAAATTCGATTTTAAGAAAACGAAGCTTATATACTTCGCCTACTCTTTTAAAGAGAACTTAGAACTCTACTTAGTCTTTATTATATTATCTACGAGAGATATAGTAGAATCTAAGAATTAGATTAAGTAGCTAGAAATTTACTTTAACTACGGGTTTATCTTTAAGACGTACGTATCTAAAAGAATTAGCTAGGCCCGTTTAGTCTTCTATCGTCTCTTTAGACTCGCTAACGTTAAGAGAAGGCTTTCTTTCTATATAGTTCGCTAGCTTTATTTAGCTTACGTAACTACGGTTATAGACTACGGCTTTAAAATCTACTAGAAAAACTAGAGACGGTTTACTCGTTAATTAAGAGTTCTTTAGAATCTTATTCTATAAAAGATTCTAGAGGTTTTTAAAACCGCCCCTATAGTTTCTTTAGAAATAGAGAGTAGAATTCTACTAGCGAATATTCGTCTAAACGAGCGGTTACGAAAATACGCTCTTAGAATAAATTTACTTGAAGAATTCTATCCTCTTCGAATTAAACTAGAGAAGATAAATCTAAACTAATAAGAAATAGAAACGCCTACGTAGTTAAAGAAGATTAAACTTCTTTTTAGAGAGTAATTTACTTTCTTAAAAGAAGTTAACTTCTTCTACTTTTCGCCGTAAACTATCGATCTTTTCTACGTAGCTACGATTAGTTTCCTAAATAAAGAGAAGTAGACTTCGGCCTACGTACTCGATATTAAGAAAATATTCTTTAATTAAATAGCTATCTACTTCGACGCCTTAGTTCTATCTTTAGATAAAAATATAGGCGTTAAAGTAGTAGTTTTCGACTTTAGCTAATCTAAAGAGAACTCGACGCGCTAGATTTATAAAAATCTTAATTTAGAGAATCTAGTATATAACGGCGAGGTAGAAAAACTAGTAATAGTTCTTAACTTCGCCGTTAAAAGTCGAGTCCGCGATAAAGATATAAGAATCTACGCGAATAACTAGGCCGCGATTTTTAGACTAAAGAAGCTCTTTAATACGCCTAAATAAGATCGATAAGTTCGAGCTATTAGTTTAGCTAAAAATTTATTTATTTATTTAGTTTAACGTTTCTTTAGAGTTCTAAACTATTAGAGACGAAATCTCTTTAGAGAATCCGCTTCTATCTATATATCTAAATATATATATATTAAAGAAAAATTTTAGAAGAGTACTAGAAATAGTACGCTTAAAAGCTTAAGAAGAAATAAGAAGCGTATAAAAAGTTAAGAAAATAATAAAGAAAACGAAGCGAGAACTTAAAAAACGATAAAATAAAGAAAAAAAAGTATAGTAAGTAAGTTCTCTTCTTAGAGAAAGTCTTCTTAACTAATTAGATTCGTTTAGCTTTCTTTTATCGAAGACCGATACTCGCTTACTATTTATTATAACTAGCTAAAGTATTACTACTAGTAAACTAGCTATATAATTCTACTCTTAAATCTAGAAACTAGAAAAGGGCCCTAAATAGAGATTACTTAATCGAGATTCGAATCTCGGCTTTTTAGCCTCGTTAGCTTAGTTACTAACTATACTAGACAGCCGTAGATACTAGTAGAAACAACTACTTTAGCTTAAATACCCGCTATTTAGTCGTTTTTCTTCGGTTCTTGCCCGTTTTTACTTTAAATCGAACGCGGTAAACGCGCCGAGAACGAAAAGAAGCTAAAGAAGAGAATATAAGAAAAATAAGTATAAATAAGCGTTTAGCGATACGTATTTAGATCTCGTTAGATAAGTTGTTTAATTACTATCGCCTAGTAGTAATCTTTATTTATTCTAAGAACTTAGTCGTTAAGCTAGCTTCTAAAGTTAAGAAAAAGAGATTCGATAGTTTAAGTTAATTCTTTTTTAGCCTATCTTTTAAGAGAATCTAAGGGTTTCTATAAAGAGAATATAAAAGAAGTAGATAGCGCGATATTTATCTAGTTATACGGCTATATCTATATTAGTCGTTTTCGGCGTAGTCGAGGCGGTAAAGATAGAACTTAAAGTATTCGTATTTAATCTTTAGCTAGTAGAAGGTAAAGGCTATTTCTTTAACTTTTATAGAAGATTTAAGCCGCCGCCTTACTTCTAGATTAAAGATACGTTTATAGAGCGAGTTCGCCGCCGATTTAAGCTTCTTTTTCTACTCTTCGTAGGTCTTCTACTTAATCTTACTTTAATAGAAGCTAAAAGAAGTAGAAGCCCTTCTAATAAAATACTTTATAGTACTTTTAGCGAGCTAGTCGACGTATTCGTTATCTAAAACGTTCTTATAGCCGGAATATTATTCTAGAGAGATAATATTTTCTCTATTTCTTAGCTTTTTTGCTAGACTAATAGCCCGAACTTATCGATCTTATTCGGGCGTATTAGAGGGCTTCTTTAGTTTAAGAATCGCGGCTTAGTTATTCGCGTAGATTCTTATATCTTTATCGCGGACCCGACTTTTAACGGCGAAGTTAAAGGCTATTACTAGTTCTTCTATCTCGCCGTTATATACTAGATTCTCTAAATCGAGATTCTTATAAATCTAGCGCGTCGGGTTCTCTTTAAATTAGCTAAAGTTGAAGACTACTACTTCGACGCCTATATTTTTACTCGAAGATAAAACTAAGGCGTTAGAATAGATAGCTATTCGATTAAAGAATATCTTCTTAATATCGAGTACGTAGGCCGAAGTCTACTTCTCTTTATCTAAAGAGCTAACCGTAGCCGCGTAGAGAAGATCGATAGCCTACGACGAAAAGTAGAAGAGGTTAACTTCTTCTAAGAGAGTAGATTACTCTCTAAGAAGAAGTTTAATCTTCTTTAACTACGTAGGCGTTTTTATTTTTCGTTAGTCTAGATTTATCTTCTCTAGTTTAATTTAAAGAAGATAGAATTCTTTAAGTAAATTCGTTCTAAGAGCGTATTTTCGTAACCGCTCGTTTAGACAAATATTCGCTAGCGGAATTCTACTCTCTATTTCTAAAGAAATTATAGAGGCGGTTTTAAAAACCCCTAGAATCTTTCGTAGAATAAGATTCTAAAGAACTCTTAATTAACGAGTAAACCGCCTTTAGTTTTTCTAGTAGATTTCGGAGCCGTAGTCTATAACCGTAGTTACGTAAGCTAAATAAAGCTAGCGAACTACGTAGAAAGAGAGTCTTCTTTCGACGTTAGTAAGTCTAGAGAGACGATAGAAGGCCGAACGAATCTAGCTAATTCTTTTAAATACGTGCGTCTTAAAGATAAACCTATAGTTAAAGTAAATTTCTAGCTACTTAATCTAATTCTTAGATTCTACTATATTCTTCGTAGATAATATAATAGAGACCGAGCGGGGCTCTAAGTTCTCTTTAAAAGAGCGAATAAAGTATATAAGCTTTATCTTTTTAAGATTAAATTCGATATAGTTTTTATAGCCTCGCGTAAAGAGTCTTTTCGTCTTTTTCTTTAATATCTTCTTATTACTCTTCTAGCTGCCGAAGCTAGCTATTATTATAATATCGTCGATATAAGAGAGAAAAGAAGTCTTAAAGATAGAAAATATCTCTCGAAGATAGATTAAGAAGAGAATAGATAAGATTAAACTTTCTTATAAAATACTTATCTCGATTAGGCTAAACTCTTCTTTCTTTTCGTTAAACGCGAGGCTTAATATTCGTATAGATATAAATAATTTTATCTACGCGAGTAGGTTAATCGATATACTAATTTAAGCTATTATAGCTAGAAGTTATTCTTCGGCTACGTAGTTAAAGACGCTTTTAATATCGAGAAAAAGTACGAAGGTCTTATATTTAAGACGGCGGTTCTTCTCTACTTTATTTAATAAAAGTATTACGATATCGATTACGAATTTCTTTAATCTTTCTTTAATTTAGATATAGTAAAGAAGGTTAAAGATCTTCGCTAAATAGTCTAATCTTTTAGCCGTAATTCGTTCTAGTACTTTTTCGAGGTAATTAAAAAGAGAAATAATACGATAGAACTTCGAGTCCGCTATATCGCTCTTTTTTTTACTTAGAATTATCTTAGTAGTCGTACGCTAGCCTATAGAATAATATTCGTAGGCGAATAGCGTAGAAAAGATCTTATTAAAGACGTCGAGCTTCGCTCTAAACGTATAGATAATAATTTTCTACGTAATAGCGTCTAGTCTCGGCGTTTTTTCTTTAATTTACGTAGAGTACGCATTCTTAATTTCTCTTAAACTAAGTTTCGGCTAGTTCTAGCGTTTAAAAACGTAGCTTTACTAGTTAAAAGAGATAGTAGAAGAAGGCGGCGAGAAGAGTTTCTTTCTAAGAACTAAATACTTTCTCTTAAAACTATCTTCTAGGCGTTTTTTCGTATACGTATCGTAGCTAATCTTAGAAATTCTAGTATACGTTCTAGACTTAGTATAAGCTATAGCCTTAAAGATAGTCTTAAGAATTTCTTTTTCTAGAAAAAAATTCTAGTATTCGCGTTTAGCTCTCTTAATCGCTTCGAAGTAGATATTTTAGCTATTTAAGTATCTTCGCTTATTCTCTTTTATACGTAGAGATTTAAAAGCGTCGGCCTCTCTTTATAATCGTCTTCGTTCTTCTAAAAGCTCGTTCGACTACTACGGTTTAGATCGAGCTTTTAGTTTTAATCGAAGAATAGAAAGGTCTACCGTAATAGATATAGTCTAGTTAAGGCTTACCTCTAAAATATCTAGCGCGGGTATTTAGCGGATCGAATCTTTTATTAAGTTTCTAGAGATATCTTTTAATAGAGAATTTAATTCTAAGCTTTCTAGGGCTTTAAATACTACCGTCTCTATCTATTATTTAAAGATTTCTTAAAACTTAGGCTAGTCGGCCTTTCTCGTATTAAATCTAGCGGTAGTAGCTACCGTAGAAGGTCCCGTATAGCCTATCGATTCTAGACTAAATAAAATTACCTTATAATCGAAACTAAAGTTTATAATCGTTTACTAGTCGATAATTTTATTAGCTAAAGTCGGCGTCGCTAGCGTAAGATCGATAACCGTCTCTCTCTCTAGATAAGGGCGGTAAAAGATATCTTTTTCTTCTTTATTTAGAAGAGATAGATTATTTTCTTTAAATTATTCGACTAGCCGATTAGCGCTAGACGAGAAAGAAGATTTCGAATTCTACTAGAAATAGTAAATATTAAAATTTCTAGTAACTATAGCCTACGTTCTAAGAGATTATTATTATAGAACGCGTTCTAGAGTATATCGAGAATCGTTACCCGTTTAATTCTTCTAGTTATATAAGTTAAGTAGCTTAAACTTAGACCTACGCTATTTTATACTTAAAACTATTAGGTTAAGACTTTACTAGAATTCGGCCTTTAAATTTATCTTCGTTTCTCTAAGAAAGCGAAAAACGTAGATTAATATTCGAGGCCTTAGATCGAAAGAATAAACCGATAAAATTTAGACGAATAAGAGATAGTTAATTAATCGAAAGCCTAAGTTCTTATAGAGTAAAATATACGATTCTTAGTATAGAACGAGATCTATCTTTAATTCTACTATAATATCTAGAATAGATTTTATTACTAGAATACTTCTATTTAAGTTAGCTTATAGAACTTATAAAGAACTTATTAAAAATAAGTTTATTTAGAGTTTCTTAGGGCGTTTCTTAGCTCTTTAAGCTTTTTAGTCTTATAGAAGACGCTACTAATAAAGAAATATCTTAAAATAGTCTAGCGAGCCTTATCTTCGGTCTTAAAGACTAGAACGAGTAAGAATCGTAGTCGTTCTTCTCTTATCGTCTTCGGCGTAAGCTAGTAGAAGATACTAATAACTTTAAACTTAAGATTAAAGATCGTAACTTCGAATTAAATAATCTCTCTAAACTTCTCGCGAGAGAGAGTAAAGAAGTCCCGCGTAGATACGTCGTATACTACTACTTTAAACTAGATACGATTCTTCGTAATAGATCGAGTAGAAATAATTTAGTTAATTATAGCCGTATTCTTTAAAAGAAATTCGGCGGAGAAGAGCTCGTACGCGATAAGAATAAGATTTTTTTTCGAAGAAAGAGAGATCGTAGTAATAATAAACTCGTTCTTATTTCGCTAGTTCGAGAATATCTTATTAAAGACGTTACGTAGGTTAAACGATAAGAGATTTTCGATCTTTATAGCTAAAATAAGAACTACTTAACGAATAGTTCTCTTAAACGCGAAAGTCTTCTACGCGAGATTCTTCTACTTTTTCTCTAAAATAAAGATAAACCCGTTCGCGTTTATCGAGGCCTTTATCGCTATAGAGGCGTACGTAAACGTCGGCTAGCTCGATACTACGATAGGCCTCTACGTAAGGCGAACTAATTATATATTCGCGTATATAGGCCTCTACGAGGGCTACTTTAAGAAAAAGATAGCGGTAGGCTTTAAGAGAATTCTCATAGTTTTTATAAGATTTATCGCGGTCTTTTCTAAGGCCCGTATTTATATAGCGAGAATTAAGCCGACTTTATTCGCGGTTTTTTTAGTTTTAATATACTATCGTATAATCTCGATTAGATTTAAAATAGACCTCTATTCTTTTTTAGCCTTCGAGAGGTTCGCGGCTATAATAAAAAGACTAAGAGATTAATTAATAGTCTTTTATATAATTTTTAACGAAAGTATTATACTTTTCTCGCTTTCTTCGTAGTAGATAAAGCGAAAGATAGATAGTTTACTTTTTTTTTTTATCGAAAGAGTCGAAATAACTATCGAAACGCGCCGTTTAAGTAGATCTTCTTAAACGAAGAGTTCTTTTATTTATTTAAAGGTTAAAGACTTTAAAATAGCGATTCTTAATAGTAGAATAGGCGTAGTTAGAAGTTTCTCGAAGTTTTCTATAGCCGTATCTATAGCCTTAAAGTTCTCTACCTATACTAAGAGAAGTAGGGTAGAATTCGAAAGAAAAGAATTCTACTTTAAAGAAGCTATTTTAGGTTTAAAAGAGAAATTTCTAAGCTCTTTCTAAAAGAAAAACGTATAGAGAGAAGTATAAATAGAAGAGAAAAACTAGAAATAAATTACCGGCTTTAATTTCGTCTAAACTAAGCCGTAAATAAAAGAAGTCCGAATCGAAGTAGAGGTTTTTCTTAATTACTTACTCTTTAAAAGTAAACGAAGAGGTCGATAGAGCTAATATAGACGTTAAAGATTTTAGAGGGCCGAGAGATATCTTAGCGTAAAGCTTAGACTACTTAAGTTATCTATATACGTAAAACTCTTTAGTAAGGCCTAAGAAAGAGGCTTTTAGTAGGCTTTAGAGTAGAATTTTCGGGCGTAGAAAAGAGCTATCGTAATATAACTTTAAAAACAAATTTCTTAGTATCGTATAATACTCTATATATAATTTAGTGCGAATTCGAGTAATTTTTAAGGGTAAAGAAGGCTACGAAGCCTTAGCTAGCCTAGTACTATCTAAAATATCTCTTCTTCTACGTACTACGCGATAGCGCGTACGTCTATAAAGCTAAGAATCGAGATTCTAGCTAAAAGAATCGAGAACTTTCGAATAGTATCGGTCTTAGCGTAATTCTTAAGGATTAAATTCGAAGGTTATTACGTTATTTAGCTAAAAAGCTAAGAAATAGAGAAAATACTATCTCTCTAAAATAATATCTTAACTATAAGAACGTTCTAAATAACGAGTATATCGATCGACTCGCTAAAAGCGCTACGAAGTACTCTATTAGAAGGGCTTCTACTTTTTTAAGCTTCTATTAAAGTAAGATTAAGTAGAAGATTTATAAAGAGTAGAAAAAGAAGCTTAAATTAGCGACGAACTTACTCTATAAACGTATCTTCGATTTAGAGATAGAGCGGCGGCTTAAATCTTCTACGAAAGTTAAAGAAATAGCCTTCGTCTTCTACTAGCTAAAGATTAGATATAAATACTTTAAGTTCTATCTTTACCGCCTCGACTACGCCGAAAACGACTAGTATAGATATAGCCGTACGACTAAATAAATATCGCGCTATCTACTTTTCTTTTATTCTCTTTATAGAGACTCTTAGATTCTCTTAAAAGACGAGCTAAAGAAGAATTAACTTAAACTATCGAATCTCTTTTTTTTAACTCTAAAAGCGAGCTTAACGGCTAAGTTCTTAGAATAAATAAAGATTACTACTAGGCGGTAGTAATTAAACGACTTATCTAACGAGATCTAAATACGTATCGCTAAACACTCGTTTATATTTATCTTTTTTATATTTTTTTCTTTAGCTTCTTCTCGTTCTTAGCGCGTTTACCGCGTTCGATTTAAAGTAAAAACGGGCAAGAACCGAAGAAAAACGGCTAAATAGCGGGTATTTAAGCTAAAGTAGCCGTTTCTACTAGTATCTACGGCTATCTAGTATAGTTAGTAACTAAGCTAACGGGGCTAAAAAGTCGAGATTTAAATTCTAATCGAGTAACCTCTATTTAGAGCCCTTTTCTAGTTTCTAAATTTAGAAGTAAAGTTATATAGCTAGTTTACTAGTAGTAATACTTCGACTAGTTATAATAAATAGTAAGCGAGTATTAATCTTCGATAGAAGAAAGCTAAATAAATTTAATTAGTCGAAAAGACTCTCTCTAAAGAGAACTTACTTACTATACTTTTTTTTCTTTATTTTATTATTTTTTTAGTTCTCGCTTCGTTTTCTTTATTATTTTCTTAACTTTTTATACGCTTTTTATTTCTTCTTAAGCTTTTAAGCGTACCGTTTCTAGTACTCTTCTAGAATCTTTCTTCGGCATATATATATTTAGATATATAGATAGAAGCGAATTCTTCTAGAGAGATTCTATCTTTAATAGTCTAAGACTCTAAAAAGACGTTAAACTAAATAAATAAATAAATAAATAAATAAATCTACTTTCTCTTCTTTTTTCTTAGCTTAGAAACTTTATTCTTTAGTATCTACTTTAACTCTACTTAGTAATAGTCGTAATACTATCTATTCTAAGTATAAAATATTCTTCTTTAAAAAGTAATAGAAGTAGAAAAAGTACTAGATCGCGATAAGACTAAAATCTTCTTCTATAAGCCTTCTAAAGTAGAGAGCTAATCGCTATTTATATAAGTAAAACGCCTACGCGGCGATTTAATCTCTTTAGTACTAGTATAAGACTTACTATACGCCTCGTTACCTCTATACGGCTTCTACTACTAAGACCTAGTAGTAGAAGCTTAATAAGTTTAATATATAGATAAATAAAAACTCGTAGCTAGCGATATTAGATAATAAACTATAATAATATTTTAAGTAGTCGTATAAGCCGACGCCTTATAGTTTAATCTAGTAGTAGATAAATCGTAAGTATAAGTACTCGATTTTTAGTAAGATAGTATTAAATCTACTAGTAGTATTTATAATAAGCTTAGATAAGCGTTTTATAACGATATTAATATATATTAACGTATACTTTACTAATTAAAGATAGAATACGAGCGTATCTTCTTATCTATAAACTAGCTTATAACGAAGACTTATTCGCGAACGAAGGCTAGTATAGCGAAGATATTTAAATATATAAAATACTAGCATCGTAAAGGCCTCGCGAACGTTAAATTCTAGTATCTTATCGGCTATCTACTATCTAAAGAAATACTAGTAAATAAGAAGAAGAAAGAGACGAAGAAAAAAATAGCGAAGAAGATATAATAAAATTATATTAGTATATATACGCGGTAATAAAGAATAATATCGACCTTAATACTATACTAAGAACTTACGATACGGCACGTACGTACGACGATATAAGTAGCTATAAGTAGCTATAAGTAGCGGCGGGGCTTAATACTATACTAAGTATCGCGACATAGCTAGAGCTTAAGTAACCTTATTCTAAGCTAATCGCGCGCGCGATTGCTTATGTAATAACTAATCGCGCGCGCGATTGCTTATATAATATTAGTCCTAAGCCAATCGCGCGCGCGATTGGCTTAGGACGGACGATCGGACACCCTGGTGCTGAACGGCTTGTCGCGCGACCACGAAGGGCTGTCCCTCACCGCTTACGCAGACATCTTCTGGTCTATTGCACAGTACTCGAATCCACCCAAGGTTCACGAGGATGGCTCTCACGTTGGTCAGAGTGATGTGAGATTCATTGAACCGCCTTCTCAACACCCTGAAGGCTTCAGTAGCTCACAGAATCAAGTCCCCGAGGATCCGCTGGCGGCCTACCTTGGAATTCTTCCGCCGTTCGCCTGTCCCGATCTTGTTCAGTCCTTCGACGAGTGGTCAGTGGGCAATTTGTAGCAGCGAGCCGGAAACCGGAAACGGGAGCGCTAGTCCATAAAGGGTAATACGGTCCGTACTCCATGCTGTCGTCTCACTATCAGGGCGCATCCCGCATCTCAGCCAGTCGCATCATGACAGCACTGCTCCTTCTTCAGGAAATGCGGTCCGTGTAAGCACATATGTGTTTCGCCTACGTTGAGGGGAAGGTGATTGACCTAATCTCTCTCCTCCGCATCGCTCTCCATACCCTGACCTTTCGCAAACCATGGTTTCTTCAACGCAGCCCACCAAAGCCGACCGGGTGCTTGTCGTGGGTGCCGGAGTCTTTGGCCTCTCAATTGCTTTAGAACTATCGGAGCGTGGATATCGCAACGTCACTGTCCTCGACCGTTACCCGCCGCCAGCCATTGACGGTTCCAGCGTGGATATCTCGCGGGTCGTCCGTAATGACTACGCCGACCCCACATATGCTCGCATGGCCAAGGAAGCAATGTACCTATGGGAATCTGACTATCCGGAATGGTTCCATCGCTGCGGGACTATCCTGCTGTCCTCACAAAACAGCAAGTATGTCTCCGCATCTCTGGAGAACCTGAAGCAGACGTCTCAGACCTACGAGGAATTTAATGGCACAATCGAGCTGAGAAGGCTATTCCCCAGCTTTCAAGGCGACATCAAAGGTGTCTCTGGTTACACCAATCCCACAGGCAGCTGGGCCAATGCTGCAGGATCCATAGGGGCCTTGGCCAAGAAGTGCGCACTCAACGGGGTGAGCTTCATGACTGGACCCAAGGGCACCGCACTCTCGCTGGATACCTCCTCCGATGGGCAAATCCGGGGCGTCATCACAGCAGACGGGCTAGTAGTCCCAGCCCATCGTGTCATCATCGCGACGGGCGCCTGGACAAACCAGCTGGTCGACATGAAAAAAGCCGTCGTCGCGACCGGCCAGCCGATCGGATGCATTCAACTCACCGAGGACGAAGCGATCCAACTGCAAGACGCCCCGGTGATGATGGAATTCGACACCGGCTGCGCGACCTTCCCGCCGACGCCGGACACGCGGGTGCTCAAAATCATTCGGCACGGGTGGGGATACGGGAGGCCTGTTGATATCAGCCTTGGTGGAAGTAACGGCACTAGAGAGGTTGTTTCCTCGCCGCCACTCGAGCGGCGCGGACGGACGACCTCCTTCCTCCCGGCCGATGCGGACGATGGATTGCGCGAAGGACTCAGGAAGCTGTGGCCGAAGTTCGCTGATCGCGAGTGGGCTAGCACTAGGCTCTGCTGGTATTGCGACACGGTCGACGGTGACTTTATCTTCGACAACCACCCTGACTTCCAGGGTGTCTTTCTCGCGACGGGTGGTAGTGGACAGTAAGTCTTTTCCCGCTGCTAGTCCTAATCGATGGAAGGCTAACGTGGGAACAGTGCGTTCAAGTTCTTGCCGGTCATTGGCACATATATTGCGGACTGCTTTGAGGGCACTGCGAGTGCTGAGCTGAGGGAGAAGTGGGCTTTCAGAAGTGGGACGAGTGCCGACTTCGACGGCGATGGGAGTAGAGGAGGGCCGAAACGGAGGATGCTCGATCCTTCTGAGATTTCCAGGCTATGAGGAAATGTCTGTGGCATCAAGAGCTGCTGGTAACATACTGATGCCCATCTGCGAATACTTCAGACGAACCTCAATCCAGGATCTTCAGGGTTCATGCACGTAACCCAAAGCGGCAGAAGATCATTTGCAACTTCAAACGTCTGGGTGCGGACTTTTCCAAAGATACTATCAGATTGGGGGTTATCTGGGCGGAGTAGTTGCGCGAGGGCGAGGTTGGTGAGCTCGGTATCTGTGGCGTATGTGGATCACCGGTTACGCTTTCTTCACTTCATTTTCAGCAACCCAGCTTCTTCCCCGCGTTCGAAACCCGTAGTTAGCTTCTGCCATTTCTGACTCTCACCGCTTCAGAGAATCCACCTTGACTCTCATTAGTACCGCAGTGCCTCTCACCCAGCTGACCATTCCGTATTGCTAAGACATTGGAGCGACATCGTTCCACTGATTACATGATCGCCATGTCACCAAACTGCTTATCATCGTATATGGCTCATCCGAGAGTGTGGAGGTGCTCGTCGTGATGCTTGGCGTGGTGGTGCTTGCCGGTTTTCAAATCATTTTACTTCAAACCCCCACCTTGCCCAAGACCACGTTTCGACCAGAATCATCTCTTATAAGAATGCACTGAAACAAGAACCACAATACGAAGTGACCTTTCAAGCCTTAACATGCTCATCAAACCATCTCACAGCTTGCAGAAAAGCCTGTTCCTTGGCAAACTTGACATCCCTCTTCTTAAGATCGCCACGCGTGGCAAACCCATGCGCCGTACCCGAGTACAGCGCCAGCTGGTACGTCGCCCGCATCTCCGCGAGGATATCCTCGGATTCACGGCGCTTCTCGGTCGGAAAGATGTAATCGTCCTCTTTCGAAAAGACACAAGTTCAGCAAAACGGGCACTTCAACGGACGGCATTCGAATCCAAACTCACCGGCCGCGGCAATGCTCAAGGGGCGCGTGATGCCCTTGAGCTCGTCGGCGTCCACAAAGGACGGATGGGCGACGAAGCCGGCATCGATACGCTCGCCGCCGTGCAAGTTGCGCACCACGTACTTGGCGCCGAAGCAGTAGCCGACGCCGCCGACGCGCTCGCACCCGAGGCCGCCGCGGCCGCGCATCGCGTGCAAAACGGCGGCGACGATCGGGTCGACGGCGGCCGGTTGGTGCTTTGCCCTCCACGCCTGGAAGTCGAAGCCGTCGAGGTTGGCCGGCGCCGGGTCGCCGTCGAAGAGGTCGGGCATGACGACGAAGTAGCCGTTGGCGGCGAGCTGGTCGGCGATCCTGTATGTGCAATGGAGAGAGCTGATGAGCACCATTCTATTTCACACGCATGTGGGGTGGGACTTGGATGTCACCCACAGCTGGGGGTTGATGGACGCGTGGCCGAAGACGTCGGTGAGTACCAAGACGGCGTTACGGGTGCTTCTGTCCTCGGGATAGGCGACATAGGAGCTGACTGCATGCAGGTCAATCCGAAGCCCATATTGAGTCAAGAGACCCCCCACGTACTGCCCCCGATTTTATCCATCTTGCCGGTAGCCTGGCCTTCATGCTTGACGCCTTGGATGCAGCATTGTCCCGGTGGAAACGAGGCCATTATTGAGTATGTGAAATCGATGTTAGCTGTGATGGTAGTGTTGGGCCCTGAAAGTGGGTGGTGCGGGGTGAACCGGCGAAGCTACGTAAAGCGACGGTGCCGGGTAAACTGTACCATCTCTCCCTGCAGATTCAAAGCCGAATAGAAGGAATCACTACCCACGTGGAAAGGGCAAAGTCAACCCTAAGAACAGTAACAATCTCATAGCACATGGATGCTGGCACGGTGTTGCATTGAGAAAAAAAAATAAAAACAGAGCAAGCGCTAAAGGCAATTTGCTTGTGCGCTATGCATACCGCCTGTCTTGAGACCCTGTGACCTGCCATGGCAGGTGCTACAATACTAACCCCCAACGCCGTGCTACGCCATCTTTTCGTATGCTCATTACCTCCCAATTTCTCTTCGCAATCGTCCGGCGGCTGTGGTTGGGGCAGGCTCGGGCCAAGACTGAACAGCATCCTCAACCTCTTCCAGAAAAGACATGCTGTTGTGTATCGATGTTCCACCAAGGACCACCCTCACGCCGGGCGAACTGGCATTGACCTGCGCAACCATCTTCGCTTCCTCATAAGTCGCACCGCCCACCATGAAGATGATTATGTCCTGCGGTTTGTCTCTGGTGGTGCCACCGCCATCGACGAAGGGGTACAAGTGGTCGCGCAAACGACCCTTGATAAGATCCTGGAGTGTACCCTCCAATCTTGGCGAGTGCTGCGTGTAGACGTTTTCCACGCCTTTGAGGCCTTTGAACCGGTTTTGTGCATTGCTGAATAGAGAGCCAGACTGGAATAGATCGGGGATGCCCGTTGTGCCGGATGTTGTAGCCTGCAAAGACTGGTGGTAGTGCAGGAGCTTGTTGATCAAGTCAATTCGATGGCGAGACAGATTGCCAGCCACGGCGAGAAGATCAAGCAACATGGGGATCGAATTAGACGGGTGCTTGTGATATCGGAGCGCATAGATTGCAGTGAGGCGAAGCTTGTTGTCGGGTGGTATCGAGGGATTGGAAATGAGTTGTTGTAGTTGCTGCCAGATGTTAGCTGTGAACTTGGTGAGATATAGGACCCACCAACCTTGACATCGTTGGAATGGTTTTCGTTGCAAGCTAGGCTCTGCTCCAGCTCACTAACGTCCAGAAGGTGATCTTCTCCAACGCGCCGGCTCAGTTCTCCCACAAGCGTGACGTGCTTGGTGACGTTGCCGGACAACTTGCGGAATTCCGGATAGTCCTCAACGAAGCGCTTCATATCGGTAATGGACTCCAACTGGAGGCTGCCTTGTTGCTTGGATGCGAATTGCTCGACATAATCCTTGGCGTTTTGACCAAGATCTCCAAAGTTGAGATACATGTTCTTTTTGAAGAACGGGTCCTGATCTTGTGACAGGGTTATTTCCTAAGCGACGATTAGCAGAGCAGTGGTACCGGTTACGTTTGGCATCCCACCTTAAGTTCCGGCCGAATATCAGGTACGTCGCTCAGGTCGACCCTGCCATTTTTTATGCCCATAAGTTCGTGCACCATAGCTTGGTATGTCCACTGAGTGAGCAACGGGGTGACCGGGTCGTCTCTTCTGTCCACTAGGAGCAGGATGGGAGGGGTGTCTGTTTTGCGAAAATCGAACAATTGCTCTTCCTGGGTCATCTGGTAGCGGACCTCAGTCGCCAGCTTCTTGGTCAGTAGACTGTCCTTTTGATAGCGTATCATAGGCCTCTTCTTCATTGACAGCAACAGGGCGATGATGCCCTCGGTAGAACGCTGCAGAGCATCCGGGTTCCACAAGTCTGGGTTGGTGCTCCATATCCTGTGCTGCAGATTGAGCGACATTAGGTCGGGATTGACGACCAGGAAATCGGCAAAGTACTCGTGCACGGCGCGCACGACTTCATGGTCGTCGGCTTCGGCTAGACGTTCGAGCGAGGACTTGCGTATGATGTTGCTGAAGTAGATGTTGTATTCGCCGTACTTGGGCTCGCGCAACTCGTCGATGAGGAATTGGATGGATTCGGGCGAGGGCCGGACGAAGCACAGGCAGCGCAGGTGGCGCATCTTCTCGCGCGTCTGGCTGTCGAGGCGGCTTGTTCTCAGTCAGCGGGGGCCGAGGTTGGCACGGGCTTTGGACGCACTCGGTGAGGTAGACTTCATGGCTGAGCAGGGCTGACTGGGTGGTGGCGGTCGAGACGATGGGAACCTTTGTCGCATCAGCAAGGGGCGCACTGCTGCTGGCGGGCGAGGCGACGGACCTACCGTCTCGCTGTCGAGCAGTAGTATCTTCATCTTGGCCGGCTGGGAGCCAGTGGAGCTGTCGCCGGCCGACACCATCTTGGTGATGTAGCCCGACACGGACTGAACGATATCCATGGTGGGCTGGGGCAGCGCCGGCGCGCTGGAGTTCACGATGCTATGGCGGAAGGCGTAACAGTCGAGGCGAACGGCGGGGTTGCATGGGTTGGGCTGAAGCTGTGTGCCTGGAGCCGCACAGCTGTCCCTCGTCGCTGCCGATCGCGGCACCTGCGCCGCCAAGCGCTACGTAAGCCACATCCACCACTCACTCATCCAACCACCTCTTCGACTGAAGGTCATCGAGACGCAAGCGGGATTGGTATCATTGATCCTACACCATATCTACGAGCTTCATTGGCAGCCGCTCTCGCCTCGATTCGGGCGCTCCTTGGGAGGCGGGAACAGTTTGTTTTGCCTTTGTCGACTTTGAGACCATGACCGCCTATGCCAAGGTATTGAGCTCTCTCAGGATGCCTCAGTCTCGTTTGGCTGTACCATTCTTTGTAGGGTAGACTTGCTGACCCATATCCCGGAATGCTGCAAACGCAAGCCTCGGGGGGGGACTAATGCTCTTAATAACTCTGCATGTCTGGGTTCCGTCCATACTCCGTTAAGTCCGCGACGGCACCCGTTGAGGAAAAAGAGCCACGCTCGGTTGCATTGGTAGACAGATTTCCTATAACAGCAAGATGACGTCATGGATATTCACTCTCCACCACCCCGCTTTACGCTTGAACATAAGCGTGGCCATAACCATAGGTACAAGCGACAGCACGCGTAGCACTGGCGTTGGAGATTGCGCTGCAGACCTCGCTACAGCTCCACGGCTCTACAATACTCCTTAGGCACGCTGGTCCCAACAATGGCTCCATCAGGACTCGCAATCCTCATCGGCGCAGGCCCGAATACCGTAAGCTTCAATCCATCCGCTGGCCCTTGCGTGCAGTCTCTAATGATTTCAAGGGCGCCGGCATAGCTCGCATCCTTGCGCATCCCTCTCACGGTAACCTCGCCGTCGCACTTCTCGCCCGACGCCCTGAGCCTCTTCAGGAGCTGGCCAGCAGTCTCCGCTCTTCCAATCCAGGAGCCGTGCTCGAAGCATTCCCCACCGACACATCGCCTGACTCTTTGAAGAACACTTTCTCTGATATCGAAAAGCATCCTTCGTTCAAGGACTTGAAGCTCCGCCTGGCAATCTACAGCGTCAAGCATAGCAGCAAGAAGCCCTTCCTTGAAGAGACTTATGAGGTATTTCACAAAACAAACATCCCAATTGCACATGTCAAGCCTGATTGACTGATCGTCCCCCTAGGACTTCACCGAGTCTCTCGAAACGTACGTCGGCGGGGCCTTCACCTTCGCGCAGGAATCCATCAAGCGCCTCTTCGCCGACCACGGCGACACTCCGCTCGCCTCGGGCGGCGCGAAGAAGGGCACTCTGATCTTCACCGGTACGCTCGGAGCGCTGCGCTGCTCCGCCCACTTTGCGGCCTACGGCGCCGGGCGCGCGTCGGTGCGGCAGCTGGCGCAGACGCTGGCCCGCGAGATGTCGGAGAAAGGGATACACGTCGCCCACACCATTGCCAACGGCGCCATCGCCGACGCATCCGGCGACGACCAGCGTGCCGGCAGGAAGATGAGCGCCGACTCCGTCGGCAAGACGTATCTCTGGCTACATCAGCAGGAGCCCGACCTGTGGACCCACGAGCTGGACATGCGGCCCGCCTGCGAGAAATTCTAAAGCGTTTGGGTGTGTGGTACAGATAGAGTAGGCCCATGTAGCTGGGATAACGTAAGAAGAGCATCCGCGCTTGCTCCTTGACTCATTCAGCCTTCCCCCATTCGCTTCTCCCAAGGGTTCTAGAAGAGCGGTAGGGCCGCATATAGGGGTGTTAAAGGGGACGGCTGGACGACCGTGCCACACGCGCCTATCGGGTGCTCAGACGCGGAATCCACCGCAACCGCTCTCCTGTTCCTTGCACCACAGACCCCCGTCTCGTCCGACGGTAGAGCGGTACGGAACGAAGAGAGGTGTCTGTGTACAGGCCGTCGGCTCCAACTGCGTGGGCAAACGTGCACGTCGCTTACCCACCCATGTCCCGGCGCACCCGCATCTCTAACCGCCGGCCAATATGCCTCACGTCCTGAACAGGCCTCCCGCAGTGAATTGCAGAGAACTTTGCCTTTTTCCAAATTCGTCGTACTAGAGAGACTGCACCCGCATACGTACTCATGTGACTGTGGGATTCTACGTCTACATGATTTGAACGATTTCAAAATTTAAATCTACAACCCTACCAAGTTGCTTCAAATGCCCATGCATGAAGGCGTAAAATCCTTCGCGGAACACACAGACGACAAAATTTGCTGAACCCCAGCAGGCTTTCGCCGTTTGGTGGTTTTGATATTCCTCATTTCCATAACAACCGTCCAATAAAAAAAAAAGAAAGATTCCCAATTAATCTACAATACCCTGATACCAACGTTGCTGCCACTGCTTCGAAACTGCACCTCGTGGGAAAGGAACCGACGGACTTGTGTTATCTATCACTGCTGCTGCTAATACAACTACACATCGCGCAAATTTAAAAGGGCGCCGGGGAGCTAGAAGAAGAAGCAGAGCTAACAAATCAAACCAAAGCAGAGGGCAGCTTTGAAGAAAGCGCCGAGCACCAGTTGACCGCCATCGTCAACGATTGCGGCAACCGGAGATGAAGTAGAAACAAGACTGGCTCGCTTGCTGACTGATATAAAGCTTGACTGAACTCCGATTAGCCAAGCAGAAACCCACAGCTTTGCAAAATCGAAAGCAAAAGCACCAATGCAAGTTGAAAGGGAAGGAAAAAGCTCAGGTCCGCTAAGCAGCCCATGCTCGCCCCGCCAAAGACGGAGCCGAGAAAGCGAACGCAGCAGCAGCAGCAATAGAAGCGGCCCGTCTGGTCAGGTCAAAAAGGCTTGCTTGTTGGAAATTGCAAACCGTTGAAGCAGATTAGTGCGCTCCTGCCAGGGAAAACGAAGAAATTGTTGCCGACGATTTTGATGATGCACCTTGGATGTTTCCCCGTACAAGCAGACGTAAGGACATAACCCACTCCTCCCCCAGCTCTCATGATGAGATTCGTCGTTGCTTCGATCACCGTCGTCAACTGCCAAACCCAACTCCGAAGATGTGTCTTTAATGTATCATTTGCTCTTGTAATCCGTAATGTAAGACATGGCCGCTCGTGGCAAGCTTTGGACCATGGAGAGAGGCGAGACACTTATATCTCGACAGTCTTCATCTCTTCCGACGACACCACGCTCTTACCCTTGCCCTTTTCGCTGCCGTTCTCCTTGTCGCTCTCCATGCTGTTCTTCTGAGTTGCGTTGTTGGAGTTGAGGTCAGAACTGGGCCGCGGCGTGTTCATCTCGATGAGCTTCTCCTCGTCCGTGTGGACCTTGACCGGCTGGGGCGCCTCCTCTGCCACACGTGCCAAGGGACTCGAGATGGGCACACGAGGGCTAGTGCCGTTCCTGCTGAGCCTGTGAGGGGAGCGACCCCTATCTTCGCCACCAGAGGCAGGGCTACCATACGGGCTGGTTCCGTTGGAGGCAGGAGGGGCGTTGGGGTTGATGGAGAGCGTGCTCTGAGGCCTTCTCTTGGGCTTGCGACCATACTTCTGGTCGGAACGCCAGCGGAGAATTTCAAGGTACGGAGGCTCAACGTTCTGCTTCTCGAAAATCTTGAGCTTCATGTCCAGGGTTTCCTCGTCGACGTATGTCTTATCGGAGACCAAGTCGTCCGCGAATTGAGCGAGGAACGCGGCCCAAGAACGAGCGACGACGTACTTGGTGTCGTAGTCGCGGCCGAAAATGATAACCTGTCCCCACTTTCCAGCGGGGCCAGGCGCGAGATCGACAGCAATGCAGTTTCCACCCCAGTCGCGGGCGAGAGGAATCCAGGCGGGGTGGGAATAGGCCTTCTGAATTGCGTTGGGCGGCTGCGAGTCCTGACGCGAGAGCAAATCCTGTCTCCACATGGGATTGTTGGCCTTATCGACCGGTGCCGGGGAGGACGAGGGGCCAGCAACGGCCTTGATCGGCACCTGCGGAGGCTGGTACGAGGGCTGGGCCGAGAGAACATCATCATTGACCTTGCGCCAGTTGCCATATTCCATGACTATCTCTTCGCAGTCCAGAATCATGCACCCGAAAAACAAGCCTGTCGGCAGGCCACCACGCTCCTGGCCATCGTGAATCTGCAGCGACTCGCGCACCTCAACGGGCAAAGTAACGTCCAGGATGTGCTCGAGCTCATTGACATCGTTGTGAGTGGCACCCTCGCACATGTTGTCCCAAAGCTCCACAAAGCGATCCTCAAGCCACCGATCAATGCGCTTCCACGAGTGGCCGACCGGCGGAGGCGGCGGAAGACCGTCGCTGAAGCTCTGCATCTGGATCTCACCCGAGTTGACACCGTCTATCGAGGGGTTTTCGTCGGGCGGACGAGCCATGCTGGAACGCATCCCGGGCGAGTATGGCGACGAAGGGGACATGGGGGCGCGGGGCGAGTTGACGAAGCCGTTGGCGGCGGGCTCGTCCTGGGCGTAGGGCGAGTTGAAGTCGGTACGAGACTCCATTGCGCTAGTTGCGACGGAGGTGAGCGGCGTATGACGGCTCTGGGGAAGCGGGACATGCTGGCCGGTGCGGAAAGGAGAATCGTGGGAGGCGTGGCGGTCGTTGGAGGTCATGGTGTGCCAGAAGTCGCGCCACGCGGAGGTGAGCATGCTGCAGGGCGATTAGTAGCTGGCTAGAGGGTTGGGCCAAGGGGGACGTACTTGGGCTTTTCAGCCATGGCGGGCAGGTTGCTGGAGCGAGCGTTTGACGCGGCGAGAGCGAGTGTCGGCGTTCAATGCAGGCTCATACGGGGCGGCACGCGTGAGCGAAAGAGGGCGCTGACGTGGAGGTTGCCGGTGTGGTGGTGAAGAAAGTTGGCTTGGGGCGTGGTGCAGCACAGGGGAAGGGTCGCGCCAAGAAGCGACGACGCTGCCCCGATCTGCGCGGTTGGACTTTGGGCTACGGGGCGTGCGCGGCGAGGGAGCCGTGGGAAATGCTTGGCCCGGCCGGGTGGTGCTTGTGCGCGAGCGCTCTGCTGGGATTTGGCGCGAAGCCGTTTGCTGCGCAGTGGTGTTTTAGTAGGGAGGCATGCGAGGACCGCGGTGTGTGTCTGGTTCGCGCGCTGTTTACCTCGTCGCGCGAAGCTGCCGCCCGCCAGCCGCCCCCTAAGCCGCCGCAGTCGCGCCCGGCAGCCCGTAAAAATAGCACGGCAAGCGGTGGGCGGCCTGCCTGCTGTTCCTGTGCCGCCGACTATCACGCTGCTATTGCCGGCTCGCGACACCGTTGATATCACTCGCCGATGATCGTGTGTTTCAAGTGGTTCTACGGGCGCGCCGCTGGCTGATCGGTCCCTGTGAGGCGGCGGCCGCCAGCCAACCTCGTCGTGCGCCAGCAGCCTCCCTGCATGCTGGTGGCAACCCCAAACCTGACTCTCCGGCACCCCAGCCTGCTGCACCGCCGCCTGTCCACGAGCAGCACAAGATTCGAGAGATTCCACCCGCCGCACATCCGCTTGGCGCGCTAACGCTCTCGTATCTCGGAGCAATCCCCCGCCGATTGCTCGCGACCGGGGTCGCCCAGTGCCGACCCGCCAAACCGCCATCTCTAACGGGTTTGCGCATCTCATCATTTGGCTGGGGCGATTGTCGCCGCTGGCGCAGGGGATTCCCCGCCGCAGGAACCTGTCGTCCACTGCTTCAATTTACCGCTGATTAGCATTATTGCAATGACGCATGATGACAAGCGCCTGCCGTCTCACCGCTCCCAAAGTGTCTGCCGACCGCCGATTACGATAACAGTTGCGATGGATTGCAATCCATCACCCAGCCTCGGGAATTACTCGCCCAAACGAACTTTTGTTCTTTTTCCAACACACGTTTCTTACTTCAATGTCTTAAACTTGTCCATCTATTATTGCTTGGTAGCGGCGCTTTGCCACCGGGACTCGTCATCAATAGGCAAAAAGGTCGGGTTATTACAAGCATCCATAATGGAGTGATTCATTGAACGGGCGTTAAAGTTTGCCTTCGGGCTTGGTGCATATAAAACCTGGCAGGTAAAAAGTTGGGGGCTTCTGTCTCCCCGAAAAAATGCGAAGTCTCTCTTGACTACGAGCACCTCGTCGTGTGTCTGAGGAAAGAGTTTAGGGTCTCTGTATACCCCGAATCGTCGACTTCTTTGCAGTCACGCCAGAACGCCTGACAAATAGACAACTTCTCAAACAGCCCTTTTTTTGGTTGCTGGGCCGGGATGCCCGCCTTTCCTCTTATCTGAGCACTTCCGCCAACGCCAAAACGCTAAGTTCGTGATCGACTGTACAACGAAGGTAATATAAGAAGATTATCGAAGAATGGCAGTTCCAGTCATAAACACCGCCGTATTAAATCTCAGTATTGGGTTTCATGGGTCGACATTGATGATTGGAGAATTGAATGTGGTTGTCCAAGTATTAGACCTTGTGGTGATCATCGTCCTTACGACCAACAAGCTCGTACTCGGCATCTCCGGAGCGGCGCGTCCTCGGAATAGGCAGGAAGCGGGCGATCCCACCTCTCCTGCTCTGATGGGACATGCAACGGTATGTCCACCAGAGGCTTCCGATGACGGAAAACCCAATGATGAATCCAAGGACTGTGAGGAAGAACCAGTGGCGGGCCATCTGTAGAAAAAGGACGTTAATTGGTAACTCAATATACTTTGACGCAAGGTGACGTACCCAGAAAATAAGCTTCACGTCTCCACCATGCCAGCTGTTGCCAAGATGGTGCGTGAAGAAGCTCCATGGGTGGTTGTTGTACTCGTCGGGGAACAGGATGCGGATCTCAGCATCCTCGGCAGCCGCGGCGCCCTCGTTGATGTAGTGCCTCCAGATGACGCTTAGGAAGAGCGGACCAGTCGAGCCCATGACGGTGATGTAGGGAAGCAACCAGTTGCGGTTGTATCTTGGCAGCGCATCGATGACCTTGAGGAAGAAGGGATGTCGCGGGACAGCGCCCATGGCGTCGTTGGATACACCGGTGGGAACGGTGCGGCGAAGCCAGCTTGGGTACGAGAGGAGGGGGTCCAGGCGGCGGTTGCAGCCATCGTCGAGATCAATGTAGATGCCGCCGAAGTGCGCGAGCACGAAATAGCGAATCGAATCGGCACGCTGGATGGGGAACTCGTAGCCGTCAAAGGTCTCCAAGAACCATGGGTACTCGGCGGCGATGAACTCGCGAGACTTCTTGTCCGTCCATAGCTTGTACTCGTAGTCCTCGTGCAGATCGATGCAGCTCTGCTGAGCCTCCTGCCAGCGCTCTGGGATGCTCTCGTTGATGTAGGTCTGGTGGATGATCTTGGGGATCAATTGGGGCCGCTCGCTGATGGCGCCCGAGTTAGGGGCCGGGAGCTCAGCGCGCGAGATGCGGTCCTCGGAGCCATCGACGACAAGAAGCTCGAGAAGGGTCCAGACGTTGCGGACGAGCACGCCGATGACGATGAGGTTTATGACGAGGAAAATAAGCACGCCCTTGCGCATGGTGAAAGCGGTGTGGAGTGGGGTGGCGTGGAATTAAAATGCCGTACGGGGTAGTGGAACGGTGCAGCAGGTCGACGGGACCGGGGCAGGCGCGAGGTGCGATTAAGAAGCCGGTAGGAGATCAAGCCATGGGCGAGAGCGCGGTGAAGAACCGGAGAAGGAGAGGACTGACCCACGGCGTGAAGGAGAGGTGAACAAGCTGGCCAAGGAGGGCGGCGGTGCAGGCTGGAGCAGCGCACATCTGAACCGAAATTAGGCGCGCTTGCGGGTCTAGTGCCGCTGGGGCTCAGCTTGCGCGCGCGCGGAGCCTTGGGCCAGGGCCCAGGGCCCCAGAAAAAAATATCGCCTTGCGAAACCCGTTGACTGCAGCGCCGCCTGCTGCGACTCTGCGCGCCCGCGTTGCCTCGCATTCGCTGTCTCACGCTGCACCGGATGGGTGGTGTGCTCTATCTCCTTGCCGCGGCTCGTGCGTTGCCGAGCGTTTGGCGCTGTGAGGCCAAGGTGACGCGGCCGCTACGAAACGCCATCGCATTCTGCCTTACCCGTGACAACTCGCGTGTCCGTGTTCGTACCCGCCGCGCGCTATGCAAGAGACAAGCCGTCTTACGACGCTGCTACGCCGGCAAACGGTCAGTTTCACAGCCGTTCCGCCGCTTCCGGCCTCGAAACCACGCCTGGTCATCACGACTTCCATGAAGTATGCTATTCCGATAAATGCATTGTGCGGTGCTCTAGTAGAGAAGAGGCATCATGCCGCCGCTTCGCCGTAACCCATGATAAAATGACCAAGTTGGCTCCCAACGCCGCGCTGAAGCAAATCACGTCTGTCGGTCGGACAAGGAGAACGGTCTTCGACCATCTCATCCTGTCCGCTGACGTTTAGCTTGACCATAGGGTCCTCCGCCCTCTCGAAGTCGCTTCCTCTCCATCTCCTCCCGCATGATTCTTTCTGCTTCGCTCATCTTCTTCGGCTGCTCCTTGACAACAACCTTCTTGCTAGCGAGAGGGTTCTTCTTCGACGAAAACACGTTCTTGGGCTTGCCGTTACCCAATCCCATTGAGAATGCTGGCTTCGCCGGGGCGCCAGCAGCAGCACCCCCTTTCTTCTCCTCCTGTACCGGTTCCTTGATAGCATCCGTTTGAGACTCCATAGACGGGGGCTGGGATAGACCGGCGGGTTGAGGTGGGCTTGGTGTTTTCGCGACTGACGGCTTGAGGTTCAATTGGATCTTCTCTCCATCCTTCCTTTGCAGCTGTGTCTCCTCATCGTGCCGTTCAGCATCCACCTTGGCTTCGGCGCGCGCTTTCTCCACCTGCTCTTGGATCATGCGCTGCTCGCGCTCCTCATCGCCCTTCTCCTGCCGTTCCTTTTTGCGAATGGCGTCCTGGCGCCGCAGGGCCTCCGGGCTGTTGTCGATCCATGAAACACAAAGACCGTTGCCCTTCTCGTCCTCGGATACACGACAGATGCCTTCCCGGCCTAGGTATTTACCGAACTCGGTAAGCGAGGGCCATTTTGTGGCGTTCATATGGATGTGTTCTGTGAATAATCAGATATGCAAATTTGGTCAGAATAGAGTGAGTTTTACCCTTATTACGAATGTATTCCTGGTAGAAATGGTTGAGGTCTATTCGAGGCAGATGTTAGTATACGTTGCGTATATCTCTTTTGTCAGTAAGGTCCCGGTATGCGCCTCGTCGTGGCTTAGCCATGTTTGAAACCCACAATATGATGGGAATGACTAGCTCGGGTTGCATCATATCCACTGGTCCGTCGGCTGTTGCAAGTGGATTCTGCGAAGACTGGATTGCAGATGTCTTCGGCGACTGTGCAGGGATGATGATCCAAAGGACGTCGCCGGACCTCATCGACTGAAGAGATAACGAAGGTTTCGATTTACTTACTTGTTGTCTTTTCCCCATGAGCTGTCCTAAGCAACAGCAAGAAGTCCTATGCACTACATTAGCAAATTCTCGAACGGAGAGCTAGACAGTACAAACCTTTTCGAACTGGCGCGAGAAATCGTTTATAGCCTTACGAGGATCTTCCCCGATGATCATGAGCTGCCGGATATGACTCTCTGACTGCGTATGGCATTTGAATCCATTCTCATCACGGCATCTGACGGGGTTCGTAAGCTGTTGTTGGTACAATCTGGCGTTCCTCAAACTTACTGTTTTTCGCACGCTTGGCAGTACCTTCACGTGGCAAGTCAGAAGGTGATTCTTCACTGTGAGGACCCTTGCTTATTGTGGAGACAGCTTGAGTTCAGTGACTTACCATCTGAGCCGCTGTAGTCCCTTGGACTTCATCTTGTTGGCTTGCCATTTCGTGGATCCAACTTCAGCGCGCCCCATTTTCGCAGACGCTGAGTGAAGCTCGTGAAGCTCGTGAAGGGTGGAGCCGTCGAAGAAGTTGGTGTCGGTAGTGGCTAGAGCTGTCAGAAGCCGCGGTGAGAAGTGGTGCTTGCGTTGTCGAAGGAAATGGTGGCGACGTCCGACTTGGGTAGACGTCGGTGGAGTCGCGCGGGTCCGTGCTGACTCAGGGTCACGCTGACTTAAGCATATCTTATCTTGATCTTGATCATCTCTGCCCAATGCAATTATCATTGCTTTGGGAAACATGACGTATGCAAAGTAGATATGGATGTTGCAGAGTGTATGCGTACAAGCTCGCAAAGAACGATGCTCTCATGGAATCAGGTGACGTGTATGATGGAGAGCTGTTCGTAAAGCCGGAACCACGCTCCTGATCATTTCAAAAATCACGGGAAAGCAGACACATGCGGCCGAGGCCGTCATCAGGTCAAATCTGTACTTGATACAGGCGTAGGAGGGTTTGAGCGGCTCATGATTGATCGTGTTCAATAATCTGCGCCGTCCTCTCCCAGGATTGTCTGGGATAGCAGGTCTCGCTTCTTGGATGGCGCATTTCCTCTCAATCGTCCCGAGCTGTCTGTTGACACAGGTGCGCCGATTTTCCTTTGGGAAGCCTTCTTCCTGCGCCGGGCAGCTCTATACTCTGCAGCAGTGGCCCCAGAGAACTCCTCGTGCGAGTCAAGATTCAAGGCGGTCTTTAGCACACTGAAGCTGAGATAGAGCATACCGCCGGTGGTAACACCAACAATGCCCGCGACGCCAAGATAGACATAGAGGGTCTGATGGTGCAATCAGATGGGAAACGGACGGGGGAAGTGCGCACAGAAACCGGCTTACCTCTAGCTTCGCGAGCATGACGAAGGGGAAAACAACAGCGTGCCAAGTAAAATGCGCAAGGTAGATGAAGGGCAGAAGGACGAATTGCAGGGCATAGTAGAGCGGCGACAGGATGGTGAGAAGGGCGCGCAGGATGACGGAGGCGGGCACGACTAGCAGATAGTAGGGCACAGCCAGCAGCAAGGCGGTACTGTCGTCCATGGCGGGCTGCGGGACGGGCGTGTGCAGCGGGTTTGGATTTGGATCAACGGGCGTGGAGCCTGGATAGGTCAGGTGTCATCTGGACTCGCGGGCCAGGGAACATACCGGAGAGGTGCAGATGACCTCAGAGCAGGTCGCGAAGTGAGCAGTCCTCACGCCGGTCACATCGTCAAGGCGCCTTCAGACGGGGGTGGAGGCCGCGGGAGGATGGTGATTGCCTGGAGCTGGATCGGCAGACGCGGCGCTCCTCCTGGGGCAGAGGGACCCGCTGCGAGAGCCCTGGCCTCCGCAACTCGCCCACTGCTGCACCGCACGCACATCGCCCGCCCAGGTCACAGGCCCATGACGAGGCCCGCCTTTGGCTGCCGCACCGCCATAGCAGACTCGGATCGGACTCGCTGCCCGCTGCCCGCTGCCCGCTGCCCGCTGCCGCCCGGCCCCAGGACGCGCGCCGCGAGACACAGCGTGAGCGATGGGCAATAACCCCTCGTCGTCCCGCCAGAGCACCAGCTCGCCCCAGGGCCCGCCGATAAGCAACCAAGCGGTGAACAATGTGCGCAGAGAACCGCGTCGCCGCGAGTCCATCCAGGCCCTCTCCAACGCCAAAGCCAGCGCTGCCCCGCCCTCCGCGAGCCTCGAGAGTGCAACTGCACACTCGACCGCCGCCAGGCCGCTCCGCCCCGACTCGCGCGGCCGCGCCCACTCGGTAGCCACACCGACGCTCAAGCCGCACGATATTGCCACGCTCGAGAGAATGGGCAGCGGCCAGAGCCATGAGAAGGACCAGCGCGAGCCCTCGCCGCCACCGCCAGAGCCCTCGCCTCTCACCCAGCCCGTCGACGTGCCGCAGTCGGCCGCCCGCGCGCCCTCGTCTTCGCCGCCCGACGCAGGCGAGGCGCCGTCGTCGCAGTCGGATGCCTACCACACGCAAGCCGCAACATTTGCGCGTCCGCCGCGGCTGCCGCTGCCCATTGAGGAGGAGGTTCACACGCCCGGGTCGCCCATCATCTCACCCGCCGACCTGACGGCCCCAATCGACCCGGAGAGCATCGACGGCGTGCTTCCCCGCCGCACCTCGGTCCTGAGCAGCACCACCGCCGACGAGGACGAGGTGGTAGACGACAACTTCGACACCGAGGGCGGTCTGCGGCCAGCCGTCCCCACCGTCGTCGAGTGGCTGGGCCCCGGAGAGAAGGTCTACGTCACCGGCACATTTGCAGGATGGAATAAGAAGTTTCGACTGCACAAGAAGTAAGTGCGCGCTTTTGGTGACACTGCGGCGCTGCCCCCAATGCTGCCTCATGTCTCACGCCAGGTTACCTGAGTTACACCAGATACTGACAAGGCCTACAGCGGATCGAGCAAACATAAGGATGCTTTCTCCGCCATCATCCACCTGCAGCCCGGCACCCATCACCTCAAATTCCTCGTCGACAACGAGATGCAGCTCTCTCCCGAGCTGCCCACAGCTGTCGACTTCACCAACATCCTTGTCAACTACCTGGAAGTGTCTCCGGACGATATCCCGCAGGTCCAGGAACCTCAGCCCACCGCTCCTGTCGATATCCCTGGACATCCGCGCCCAGAAGATGAGAAACCAGAGGCGCAAGCACCTGAAGGCGTCTATCCGCCTCAAATAATACCTCCTTCGCCCGACCTCCGACAGATTCCGCAGACAAACCCGCCGGCTTCGGAGACGCCAGCCGCAGTAACCAGCAGCAATCCTGTCCCTGTGGCCCCGGCGCCTCCGAAGCAGTACCACTGTGTAATCCCACAGTACTTGGCCGATCTGGATGCGGAAGAAGAGTCGAGCAAATTCGCACGGGCGAGCGCAGCTTTGAACACCACGCCGCCGCCGCCGTCCCTCCCTGTGATGCTCAGCAAGAGTATTCTCAACGGAAGCATGCCTATGAAGGACGACAGCAGCGTGCTAAACATGCCCAACCACACTGTGCTCAATCATCTTGCCACAAGCAGCATCAAACATAATGTGCTGGCGACCAGCGCAACGACGCGGTACAAGCGAAAGGCATGTCCACCCTTGTTGACCAATGTCACTGCACGCCCTGGATTCAAGAAATGCACTAGGGAGCGTATGCTAACAAGAAACAGTTTCTTACGACTATCATGTACAAGCCAACGAGTGACACCGGGGAATAATAAGTCTCTCGGTGTGAACATTGCTTCACTGATCTAATCATCACAGAATTTTTCCTCGCGAGCCCGGCATAGCGATAGTGACATCTGATCACGATTGACGGCGCTGTTGCGTACCGCCATGGCGACAGAGCCCGCGATCGACAAGCCGCAGGTCCTGTGAATGGACGCGTCGGAGACAACCGATGGCATCTCGGCAGGAAATACTACCCGCTTGGGATTGGCAAAGGGTGGCTGGACACCACGATCGATGCATTTAAAGCAGAAGAACGAAGAATAATGGGGCGCGATTACGACGAGGCTACGCCGATGGTGCTATTGTTTTGCTTCTTCTAAATGCCATTTGAATATAAAAATTGAGAACGCGAGCGCATATACCCCTGCCATCAAAGGTTGACGGCCGCGAAAAGACTTTGGCCTGCGGACGCAATTGGCACTGCAGTGTAAGTAATTTGACTTTTTTTTTTTTCATTTTCCTTCGACAAAGGGGGTTGATAAAAAGAAAACAAGGGCATCAAGGTGGCACGCGTCGCTTTCCAGCCTTCGTTCTGGTTGTGGCTCGAAGCATTCCTTTCCTTAACCAACCTTCTATCCCTATCATCATGCTGCCGTCATTTTTACTCGTCCTTCTATTTCTGTGTAAGAACGGCGGCCTTTCCCATTGCGGAAACATTTCCTGCACTGGCCATGAAGAATTAAGGCTTGTATAATTGTGCAGCAGTCGACAACCATCGCAGGAGCAGTGTCTGAGTGCGTTTGTTTGTGAGAGATGCAAGGAATTTAGCGTCCGCTGGGCAGGGCGAAAAGCTGAGAGGCTGGTGAGAAGGGCAGCGACCAGAAGGGGACAACCAGTCTTGGCGCGGATCGCTTACGTGACGGGAGCGAAGCCAGAGGCGGCGACGCGGCCCAGGTTCCTTGCCAAACGGGCTCCCACCCTAAGCCAGCCCGGTCGCCCATCCGCCCGCGCCCCCTACTCACACACACACTGCGCAGCGCTGCGACCGGCGAACTACCGTATCGCCCCAACACACCGACTTCATCAAGAACTGCCCCAAAACCCATCGCAAAACTCCCGGAAAAGTCGCAAACCGACATTTGAGCGACTGAAATTTCGCCTGACGGTGCAGCCACGGGTTTTGCAGCGCGTCGAGGCGCCGTGCGCGCGACGTGTTGCCCTAGCCATCGCGTCGCTTTCCTCCACGTCGCTCGCAGTGGGGGATTCGCAAGGGGGTGCCTGACCGCCCAAAAAAATCCTGTCCGCCTCTGCACCACTATTCAGCCGCGACTGGGGCCACCAACGCATCGCGCCAGCAGTGCCGCAACCAAACCGGGCGCAACAAATCAATATCGGCTTTTTCGTATTCTCACTTGCGTCAGCCTTTCCACCTTCACGACAGGCCCTGTTCGTTGGTTTCTAAATTTCGCAGCGCCGTCTCCCAAGCAGGCTGCTTTCTAACGTTCTGATTTTAATTTCTTGCCGTCACATGGAAGGCCTCACCTTACGCCTGTAGGCTGCAGCGACAAATAATCACCACCGTCACATCACCAGCCTCGCTCGCGGCCAAGATGACGCAGCGCATCTCCAGCCAGCGCTTCCGTCAGCGCAAGCTGTCCACCAAACAGAACTTGGCTATCTTGCGCGAGAGTGAGGTCGACAACCTCGCCGATGACGAGGCGCAGCGCCACATCCCAAAGGTCGAGACTGGTGTTGAGAAGGGCGAAGAGATAGTGAGTTTCCCATTTTCACTCCCAACTTACCTCACTTACAGATACGTCCCATCTCTTTCTTATCACGTGTTGCTCCTACCGGTTGAGAAACCAGGACCCTGACCAGATCCCTAGGAACACCATCTTCAAGCCGTCATCAACGCTGCCGCCGTCGGCGGCAAAGTCTCACAGCTCTACATCCCTACCCCCGATGCTACCGTGAGTAAGCTGAAGTATGACGATGTGTATCCGAAACGGTGGGTGCAGCCCGCCACGTACATCCGATTCTCATCGACCGTCGAAGACTGCAAAGGTACGCAGTACTGCATGACGAGTGAGGACGAGGTTGCCCTCAAGAACATGAACGCGAAGAAGCCCGCTGGCCTGCAGTGCACTGAGGACTGGTTCGAGGAGGTCTTCGACTTCTTCGAGCGCACGGCGCAGGAGAAGCAGCCCTTCGCTGCTGTAGACAACACGCCAGCCCTTCCGTATGAGGAGTTTGAGAGCAGCTTCGATGAGACCATTAGTGATCCTGCGCGGAAGTTCGCAAAAGACATCTACGACTACTGGAAGCAACAGCGGATAAAGCGCGGCAACCGTAGCTTGACGTCGGTGCTTAAGTTCGAAACGAACCTTGAGACTGATGACTCGGATCCGTATGTCTGCTTCAGACGCCGCGAAGTCCGCCAGGCTCGCAAGACTCGCGGCAGAGATGCCCAAGTGACCGAGAAGCTGAAGAAGCTGAGGCACGAGCTCGAACAGGCGAGGGAACTGATGTACTTTGTGAAGCAGCGAGAATATGGACGGAGAGATCAGCTGGGCAACGACAGACTAATCTTCGAGAAGCGGATGGAGGTCAAAGAAATCAAGCGCAATCTTGGCATCAAGGGCGACGACGAAGATCTCATCAACCAAAGAGTGAGGCTCACCTTCCCACTTACCTTTCTGTTGGGCACGATGCTAACGATGTTGACAGCCTGCTCCAAAGCCGAAGCCGAAGCTCGATCCCAACGGCCTTTCGACGCGTGGCCTTCCTGGTATGGCCTCCAAACCTCAGCTCTCTCGTGTCGATGGTCGTCCTCTGGACAACGATCTTATCACCTTGGAGGAGCAACTCGCGAAGAGGGAGGACGAGATTACTCGCTCGATCGAGTCGAACAAGGAGAAACACCGCGAGTGGAACAAACACTACGTGGATGTGACTTGGCGAGCTATCACCCCGCCTCTCGAGGAAGAGAGCCAGCCAGCATTCCGTGCCGCCATGACAGAATACTTGCCAACGCCTCCTGCGTCACTATCGTCAGAAGAGGCAGCAGAGGCCAACAAGCAGCACTCTGCCCAACATGAAAAGCGTAGTGACGAGAGCACTCTGATCCGCTATGCCACTCCGCCACAGGATACCTTTGTTGGACGGCCGTCGTTCAGGCGAAGGACAGGCCGTGGCGGACGTCTCATGATAGATCGGCGAGGACTGAAGCGGCCCGCAGATGAGGACATTGACGATCGTGTAGCAGAGCGGTTCAAGTACGACAGGGACAGCGATGAAGAAGAAGACGTCATCCCCGTCGACTTTTACGCTGATGCTGCCATCAAATACCGTATCCTGATGGACAGGTCCGTCTCCAGAGAGGCCGCAATGCAGCAAGCAGCAGCCCGGCGGGGTCTGGCAGCCGCAGCAGCCGCAGCGGCGCAAGGAACGCCGCATCCGGGACAAGCTGGCCAGCCAACACCACGAGGGATAACAAACGGGCCGAGCTGAAGGAGGGGAAGGATCTGATCTGCCATCCTTATAATGCCGCCGAAGTGCCGTGCCGGGGTACCGCCTGCTCTTCACCATTCCCAAGCTCTTCTCTCCTCCGTCCCTTGTAGAACCCCGTTCATCGGCACGCACCGCAACTGCGAGTCGCCCACCTCTTCTTAACCACCCATCTCTTCCCAAAACGATAACGATAGACGGATATACCATTGTCGCATCAACGGACTCAAGGAAATTTTTTTCTTTCTTTTTCTCCGGACCAGTAAGAAGGCAGGCTTTTTGTTTATGTACAGTAGTCAGTGGAGGAGAGGTCCCCAAGTGAGCCGGACCCACGTGCCGAAGAGTTAGCACGCGGGGAAAAGAGTCGTCAGTCCGGCCGTGGGATAAATCGTTGGAAAGGCGGAAATTGGGCTTCTTCCACCATGTAGAATAGCGCACCAGCGAAGACGGGCGAGCGATCGTCGAAAGGGGGGAAACGAGAAACGCGTAGCCGAATGCAATTGAGACTCAGTGAGTCGAGTCAATCAAGTCTCAGCGTTCCAATTTCCCTCTTGGTGTTTTTCTTCCATCTCGCACCCGTTCTTTCTCGCTTGGGGTTTCCCCACAATGAAGGTCGGGTTGCCACCAGATCAGGCGACTCTCCTTCTCTTGTTCGACGAGCCTTCACCACCTTCGTCACCATCCCTTTTGGTCGAGTCAGATGCCGCCTTTGCCAGCAGGTTCGCGGCGGATTCTAGGATCTCCTTTTCGCCGATCCGCACTGCGTGGGCCATGGCCTTCCTGGCGTTACCCAGGTCGGCAGCGCCCGAAGATACGCGCTGGACGTCTTCGGCAAGCGAGGTGGGGTACTGGGCGGCGCGCTTGGCGACAACTTGCCGCAGCAGAGCGGCCGTCTGCGGGGTGAGGTCCGGCTTGGGGAACTTGCCCTTCTTCTGCATGCGCTGGAAGTCGGCGTGCGGGACATAGAGCGTGGAGAGCAGGAGGCCCAACTCAGGACTCGCGACGGCGGCGGGATCTTGTTCGGGGTTGCGGCCGATGTCGTAGCCGGTCTCGAAGAGGTCTTGGTCCTCGAGGTAGGCGAGCTGTGCGGGGTCGGCGGAGTAAGCGAAAATGGTTCGGACGAACGAATTGGAAGATTTTCTTTTACCTTTTCCTCGATCTCCTCATCGGAGACTTTAGTCTCGGCCTTGAGGGTCTCGACGATGAGGTCGGTGGGAATCTCGACGACGTCGTACTGCTCGTAAAAAGGAGTGCTGTAGCCGTAGCGCCGCAACAAGTCGCTGCGTGGCAAAGGGCCGTAGTCGTTGAAAATTTCGTCGCCGGCCTTAATGCCGGTGATTGCCTCCATGGTCAGGACGTCGGACCCGTAGTGCAGACGTGCGTTGTTGCGGTCGGCGTCGGCATTGAGCATGTCGGCAAGGGGCACCATGCCCTTGGGCAAAGCCTCGTCTTCCTCTTCCGAGGCGTAACCCTCCTCATCAACCTCCTGGGTGGCTTGGTCAGGCTCAATGTCGAAAGCGTAGGCCATGATGGTGCTGCCCATGCGGTGGGCCAGTGTCAGGAGCTCGTCATCGGTGACCCCTTGGGCGACACTTGGGTCGGGGAAGAAGACGTTGGCGTGGCGGCGAAGGAGGGGGATGACGGTGCCGTTGAACAGTTCGTTGGCCGAATCCTTGCCGATCTTCTGCACAACGGCGCTGGCCTGCAGCTCTGCCAGCTCTTCATCGGACCAGAACATCAAGGTGTCGAAGTGGGCGGGGAGGATGTCGAAGTAAGGCTTCCACGGCGAGGCATCGCCACGCAGGTACTCGTAGATCATGGTGACGATGAGCGTGCCCCACGGGTCCAGGTCTTCAAAAATCTGGGGCAGGGTGGTAGACAGGGGGGAGTTGGCGGCGCTGAGGACGGCGGAGCGGGGGATGGCGAAGAGTACCTCGCCCTCCTGGATGTCCTGCACGGCAACTGAAGAGGAGGCAGTCAGCGGCTGAACGGGAGATCAGACGAGCGGAGAGAGCGGAGCGTTCTCGTAAGGGGCAGCAGATGTCTGGACATACTCAGGCCTCTGCCGGCGCCCCGGTGCCTCAAGTCCTCCAGTTTGACCTTCTCGGAGACGGATGCGGAAGCTGAAGGGAGCCAGCGCATGAAGGCGGCGGACCTTTCCTGGAAATCATCCTGGGTCGCCATTTCTCCTGGAGCAAAGCGCAGGCTGGGGACTGCAGTGTGGCAGGCGAGCGGGGCGGGAAAGTAAGTGGTCGCAGCAAGCGGGAGTGACAATATTCCTGCAGCAGCACGCACGCACAGTGAGAGTAAGCCCGGCTAGGGCCCACTAGCGCCTCGGACGCACCATTGTTCCCGCCAGCTCATGATGCTTGGGCCAATCTTATCGATACCATTTCTCAAACCTCCTCCATCGCCTTGTGTCCCGCCGCGACGTACGCCAGCAAAATGATCGCCCTCGGTCTCGAAGGCAGCGCCAACAAGCTCGGCGTGGGCATCATCTCGCATCCAGCCCCGGGCAAAGAGCCGATTGTGCTGGCGAACCTGCGCCACACGTACAACTCGCCGCCCGGCGAAGGCTTCCTCCCCAAAGATGTCGCCAAACACCACCGCGCCTGGGTGGTGCGCCTGGTCAAGCAGGCTATGCGCCAAGCCGGCTTGACTGTCGACGACCTGGACTGCATCTGCTACACCAAGGGTCCCGGCATGGGCGCCCCGCTTCAGAGCGTCGCCGTCGCCGCGCGCACGCTGTCGCTGATGTGGGGCAAAGAGTTGATCGGCGTCAACCACTGTGTAGGACGTATGCCATTGTCCAAGACTTCCGAATTCGGGTCTCCCGCAGCGGCTCATGAGGACGGACGGTCGCTGACGGGCTCGCGCGCAAACTAGACATCGAAATGGGCCGCGCCATCACCGGCGCCGAGAACCCGGTCGTGCTTTACGTGTCGGGCGGCAACACCCAGGTCATTGCCTATGCGGCGCAGCGCTACCGCATCTTCGGCGAGACGTTGGACATCGCTATCGGCAACTGCCTCGATCGCTTCGCCCGTACCCTACGCATCCCCAACGACCCTGCGCCTGGCTACAACATCGAGCAGCTCGCCAAGAAGGGAAAGCATCTCGTCGAGCTTCCCTACGCCGTCAAGGGTATGGACGTCAGCTTCTCTGGCGTCAAGGCGTCCGTGGACGAGTTGGCGGCCAAAATCGACGAGAGCCTGCCTGAGGAACAGAGGTTGCGCAACGAGGAGGACGGGGAGCTGATCACGGCGGCGGACCTGTGCTTCTCATTGCAAGAAACCATCTTTGCTATGCTGGTTGAGATCACCGAGCGGGCAATGGCTCACGTGGGCTCTGGACAGGTGTTGATTGTGGGAGGCGTTGGTTGCAACGAGAGGCTGCAGGAGATGATGGGCCTGATGGCACGGGATCGCGGCGGCAGCGTGTATGCCACAGACGAGCGCTTCTGCATCGACAACGGCATCATGATTGCTCAGGCCGGTTTGCTGGCACATGCGTCGGGCGTGAAGATGCCCTTCAAGGACACCACTTGCACCCAAAGATTCAGAACAGACGAGGTCTTTGTCAAGTGGCGCGATTGATTCTTGGGTTTCTTCGAAGAGATGAAGAAAAGGGCAAAAGAGACTACACGTTCACCTGCCACCATTTGGACGAGGAAAAAGCGTGTTATCCACGGAGATCTGATGACTTGACGACGCACGAGGTTCACATTGGACCTCCGGCGAATACAGTAAGCTTGAAGTGTGTGGTACAGTGGATCACCTAAGATTCGCCCTCTTGTATTCCGGAAAGAACTGATCGCTCTCTTTCTGTGTGGGCACTTGAAGCAAACATCTGGATGTAGGACCCAGTTTCGGAATGCGCAAATACATCCAGATGTGAGATTCAGCCCCCTTTGTAAGTAGGGTGGAACGTCTCTTCTCCCAAGTGCAGAAAATGGAATACGGTGTTTCAACGCTCCACGGGCCTACTGATCGTTTTCCATAAGCATGCTTATTTGGTACTCAACACATTTACAGGGGCCACCGGACGTCCAGTCTCGAAGAATCCCTTAATGTTCTCAAAGCATTCCCTCTCCGCCTTTCGGAAACTCATCTGGGTGAGTCCTCCCAGATGCGGTTGGATTATAACCTTTTCGCTCTCCTTGAAGTAGTCATGAATCTCGGGTTCGCCGCAAAAGACGTCCAGACCAGCTCTCCAAATCTTGCCGGACTCCAACGCGTTGATCAAGGCCTGCTCATAGATGACTGCACCGCGAGAGGTGTTGATCAAGATGCTTGAATCCTTCATTGATGCTAGCTCGCTCGCGCCAATCATTCCAGTCGTCCCGGGGTTCAACGGCACGCTGATCGAGACAATATCGGAAGTCTCAAGCAACGTTTGCAACGTTTGACAGTAACCTGCTTTGTATGTCGCCTCCTCCGCCTCGGAAAGGCGCCTCCGGTTGTGGTATTGGACGTCGAGGTTGAAGACGGCGGCTTTCCGCGCAATGTGCTTGCCGATGGCACCCATTCCGACGATTCCCAGCTTCAGCCCCGTGGGATCACGGCTCGGCACATGGTCTGCGCGCCACCTGCCCTCACGCGCTGCCTTCTCAGCACGGGTGGTGTCGCGGATAGCGGCGAGCATGAGGAAGACGGCCATGTCGGCAGTGGCTTCGGAAACAGCGTCGACGGTGTTGCAGAACCAGATGTTTTGAGAGGACATCCAATCGACACTGAACTCGTCGTATCCCGCAGACGCCGATGCGATGCATTTCAGATCGGGGAGAAGCGGAGCGAAGAAGTCTTGGTCAAAGTTGCCATACGGATGGGTTCCCATGCGAATTATCATGGCCTGGAACGGGCCGTTTTGCTCGACTTTCTGGTCGATGTTGCGGAACCACTCTTTCCGGTCAGGGACGTCGATTACCTTGCGACGTGTTAGCATGCGCTCCGTGCAGGTGTGATATACACGCACGTGTAGCTCGAATTTCTCACGGAAGTTGGCTAGATAGTCGGTGCCAACCCATTCGGGGTGGCGCAGGCAAAGTGCCTTCGGTTTTGCGGTTGCCACGCCTTCAGACATCGGATGATGGGTCCAGTCCCTACAAGCAGGCGAAGCACAGCAAGATAAATGACGATCAGACAGACACCCCGCAATGCAAAGTTGGGGGTTGCATACTCTTGGCGCTCGGAAGAGCAAAGCGATCAACGGCATCAGTCCGTATCAGCCGAGCGTAAGTGGCGTGCTCGAGAAGCCGAATCAAGCTGCGGGCATGAAGTTGTTCAAAGCCTGGATGTGGGATGGTGGAGGAGTGACACACGTGACAGGTGACTAAGCGGGGCGATCCGCCTCGTGGCAGATCGATTCTCCTTCTTCGGTAATGCCGACAGTGCATCGTCGATATGCATGCAAAATTGCCCATGCTGCGAGCAAATGCCCATGCCCTACGTCAGGGTGCACCCATTCGCGGATCCTGTCCAATACACCGTCGTCAGCTGACGGGCTACCGGTGGTCATGCGCAAACAACCCTGCCTGGCCTCCCTAGCACCACCGCCACAAGGCTGGTAAAACCAGCCCGCGTGAAGAGAAATCCTCTTCATCCCACTCGTCTTTCCTTAACCATGTCGTCCCACGGAGGTATCAAGCTTGGAGACCGCGAGTATGCTCGCCGGCGGTTCGGTCCAGTCATGAGTTTCCTCGCCGACATGATTGTCGACGTGAGGGACATGCGCAAGGTCGAGGACACGCTGGACTCGACGGACCGATCCGTCATGGCCTTCAAGGATAGCCATCTGGCTGCCGTGGGCAGCGTGTCGACGACGGTACGTCAAGTCCACCCCGCCAAACAGCCCACGTACTCACATTCCACACCAGGCCGCCATCGTCGCCCAGCTGTCCTCGACCACGCTCCAGATGCCCGGCCTCAGCCACGTGCACTGGACCGCACCCGGCTGCATCATCGCCAGCCTCGTCTTCGGCGTGCTCGCCGTCATCCTCGGCGCTGTGCAGCAGCAGGTGCTCGGCACCCTCACCAACGCCGAGGGCGTGCGCATGTGGCTCAGCAACGGCCGCTTCTACCCCCCGCACCGCCTGTGCCGCCCGCGCTACGACGAGTCCATCAGCGAGACCAGCGACAGCTTCTGCTTCAGCTCCAACCGCGACGGCCACATGCACCTCGCCTCCACCCCGCAGTTCCGTGGCACCGCCCCCCGCCCCAAGCGCCGCCTGCAGGTCTCCATCGCCGCCCTGCAGCTGATGAGCATGCCGCACAAGTTCCTGACCGTCGCCGTCGCCTTCTTCCTCGGCGGCCTGGCCCTGTACCTGGGCTTCGCCTACCGCCAGGACCTCGACGACACGCCCGCCCGCGACAACAACGAGGCCGTCTTCATCTCGTTCGTCGCCGTCGCCGGCACCGCCGTCTTCTCCGGCCTGGGCGTCAGCGCGTGGAAGGTGTGGGAGGTGCGCGGCGCCGAGAAGCGCTCCGACATGGACGCGAACGGGGAGGACGAGGAGTCGGTCGACTCGTTCACCGAGGAGGAGGAGAGCGAGGAGAATAGCGGCTACGATGCCGACGAATCGCAGCTGTTCGGCAGCTCGCAGACGACGACGACGCAGCAGCAGCAGCGGCCGCCGACGAGGGGGAGGAAGTCGCGGGGCGTTGGTGGTAAGCATGATGAGATCGCCGAGATGTTGGAGGAGGCTGCGCGGCTGCACAAGCGCCTGGCGCGGTTGATGCGAGAGGAGACGGATGGCTACTGATTGGGAGTGGGACCTGTACAAATATCTAGATCTCGCCGAGAGTCCAGTGTAGAGCTATATGACTGTATGATAGCCGGATCATGAATACCAAATCAAGACTATTTAACGCGAAGTGGATGTTTGAGCGCACCCCAACTTGAAAAGGTGACAATCGATTGAGCAAGGCGAGAACCGGGCACACTGTATATGCGAGGCTGTTGATTGGCAGTCCTGTGACTTGTCTTGTAACAGCCGCGGCAGTAATGGCAGTCCCATGAGTTGAGTCACACGTATTTGATGAGAAGATGCAAGCGGAGTCTAAAGGTTTGAATGAAGAGATCTAGTCTGTTTACTAAAATTGAGGTAGGTGGGTAGAAAGATAGGAGAACTTTTTGAGCCCCGCAAGAACCCATACTAAACAACGACCGTCCAAGAGTGTGGTATCTGTAAGAACCTCAGCCTGAGGCAGGAGAATCCGTTATGCCATCCAAACGCCGTGTGTCATATGCAAAATGACAAATGCCAAAACGCGCAAATAACCGCCCAATCATTACAGTCAATTAAGTCTGCTTTTCCAAGCTCTGCAAGCTGACCAACTCAAAGTACCTGCCCTTGCGAGCCAGCAGCTCGTTATGTGTGCCCGCCTCGACGACCTTGCCTCCGTCAAAGACGTAGATGACGTCGGCTTTCTGGATGGTGCTGAGACGATGAGCGACGGCGAGGGTGGTGCGACCCTTGGCGGCGGCATCGAGCGCCGCCTGGACAATCTTCTCCGACTCGGAGTCGAGCGCAGAGGTGGCTTCGTCGAGCAGCAGTATCTTCGGGTCGCGGAGGAGGGCACGTGCGATGGCGATACGCTGCTTCTGACCGCCGGAGAGAAGCGTTCCCTTGCTACCGCAGACGGTGTTGAAAGCCTCACTGTAGGACAAGCGTTAGCATTTGTGTTTTTGGCGAGGTGGTGCAGGCGGGGTACTTACGGGAGGGACATGATGAAGTCGTAGATGTTGGCGTCCTTGCAGGCCTTGATGATGGAATCCTCCGGCACGTTCTCGCGATCAGCTCCCAGCAAGATGTTGTCCCTGATGGTGCCTTGGTACAGCGTGGGTTCTTGGCTGACCAGAGCGATGTAGCTGCGGTAGTCGTTGATGTTGAGAGAAGAGATTTCCTTTCCGTCGACGTAGATGCCGCCGCTGAGGGGGTCGTAGAAACGCTCCAGTAGAGCGATTGTGGTACTCTTTCCGCAGCCACTAGCCCCGACCAAGGCGACGTATTGGCCAGGCTTGACAGTGAGATCAAGACCACGGAGAACCGGCTGCTCAGGACGCGTCGGGTAGCGGAAGTGAACGTTGCGGAACTCAATGTTGCCCTCCATGGTCTGGATCTTCTCGCCGTCTTGCGACCAAGTGTCGATCTCAGGCTTGCGGTCGAACAGTGTCTTCAATTGGACAGCAGCATGTTTGGCCTTACCCATATCCGGAGCGAAACTGAAAATGGTACCAGCGGACTGGGCTCCGAAAGTGATGGCGGCGAAACACACGAAGAATTGAAACAGCGTGTACTCGTCCTTGCTGATGAGGGTTCCGCCATACCAGAAGCCGAGAGCAGTACACAGGAACATGCCGGATTGAGAAAGTGCATACAGGGTGGAGGATCGAAGAATCGAGCGCAAGTTCTTCGAGCCCTGGGCCACCAGTTGGTCGTGGTAGTTGGTGTAGACATCCTCCTCGCGAGTCAAAGAAGCAACAGTGCGGATGGCTGAAGTTGCCTCGCAAGCATAAGAAGCTGAAGACTCGTACGCCTTCTTCGACCGCTGCTCGAAGCGAGCCAAGATCCAGAAACGGAGGAAACCACAGGCAAGAAGCACGGGGATCGTTGAAGCACAGACGAGACCAAGCTTCCAGCCAATGGAGATACCGAGTGCAAGGGCTCCGATAAGTGTGGTCAGAACGGTGAAAATCGTTCCGAGGGTAGCTCCGCTCAGGCCTGCGAGGGCGGTAGTCTCGGTGGAGAGGAAGGAGGTCAGGGATCCAGCGCTATTTTCGTCCTTGTCAAAGAAGGCGATGTCCTGGCGAAGCATGGTCCGGAAGGCAGTATCACGAACACGGTGGATGAGCTTCTCAGAGCAGACGGCGAAGCACAAACCCTGGCCAGTGAATGAAATCAGTTGAGTGAAGGCCAACATCAGATACATCAAGCTCCAGAAGTTCGCCTCTGAACGCAGCTCGCCATACTGCGACGGTGGCCTCGATAGGGCGGAAATCGACTTGGCGAAGAACACGGCCTGAACTGGGTTGCCACCACCAGCGATGATGGACCAGAACAATCCAGTGAGCATGAGAACCCATTCCTGCCTGTTGAAGCTTGCGATGAGCTTGATGAGTGTCCCGAGCGAGTAATTGTGGGCTTTTTCGGGGTGTCTCTTCGCAAGAGCTACGCTGGATTCCGACTTTCCAGTATGAGTGCGCTTTAGTTTTGCCGCCAAATCATCATCTGGATCAGCGGAAAGCGCGCCTTTGCCGGATTGGGATGATGCAATGCGCTTGAGTTGGTCGTCGTCGGTTTCAGTGGGCTCGGCTTCCTCTTCGATCTTCTCGCTCGCGGCGGCGATTCTTTGGGCTTCCACAAGGTTGTAGTAGGCGGCCTTCTTCTCCAAGAGTTCGTTGTGATTGCCCTGCTCGACAATGCGGCCCTGAGACATGACGACAATCTTGTCTGCAGTCTTGATCGTGGACAGACGGTGAGCGATGACAATTGTGGTTCGGCCCTGCGCAGCCCTGTCCAGCGCGGCCTGGACAACACCCTCGCTCTTTGTATCCAGAGCAGAAGTGGCCTCGTCCAAGAGGAGAATCTTGGGGTCGCTGACAATCGCGCGGGCAATTGCAATACGCTGCTTCTGGCCACCGGAAAGCAAGAAACCACGTTCGCCCACGTTTGTCTCATATCCTTCGGGGAGTGCCGAGACAAAATCATGGGCATTGGACATCCTGGCGGCGTTGTAGACCATTTCGCGAACCTTTTCTTCCCCCATGTGCTCGTACTGCGTTCCAATGAGACCGTGCTTGATGTTGCTGAAAATGGTTGTGGCGAAGAGGACGGGCTCCTGTTGGACAAGAGCGATCTGTTGGCGCAGCCAGTGCAGGTTGAGTTCCTGCACATTGACGCCATCCAGCAGAACATCGCCGCCAACAGGATCATAGAAGCGTTCGACGAGACCAACAATGGTACTCTTTCCAGAGCCGGATGCGCCCACGAGGGCAGTGGTTTTACCGGCCTCGACCAAAAGATTGACACCATCCATAACAGTGACTTCAGGGCGAGAAGGATAGATGTGCTTGACGGCCTTGAGTTCGACTTGTCCTTGGAGGTTCTCAAGCTTCCTGCCTTCCTTAGAGGTGGGATCAAGAGGCGATACTCGGTCAATGGTGCTGTACATCTTGGAAGCAGCAGCAGTGGCGGTAGTGAAAGCCTGCAGCCAGGGGCCGATGTTTCCAAGAGAGAAGGCGCCAATCATGACGGCGAGGAGAATAGTCAAGACGTCGGAAAGAGACATCTCTCCGGCGACAAGGTATCTGGAGCCCATCCAGAAAGCCAGACCGTAGTTGAGGTAGACGATGGTCATCATGGCGCCAAGCATGGAAGCGAGGACGGTCTTCTGCTTCTTGCCCCAGAACTCGGCAATGACGAGGTGATCATTGTACTGGCGAGCGAGCTTGTCCTGAGTTCCGAAGGCCACAGCATTCCTGATTGAGCTGAAGACCTCCTCGACAACGGTTCCTCCCAGAGCATACGAAGCAAGCGAATTCTTGTTGTACTTCATGATAAAGGTGGAACCGCCTCCCATGGTGAAGACAATGGCGAAGATGGTGGAGCACAGGATCAGGGTGAGCTTCCAGTACTTGACAAAGCCAATGATGAAGGCAGTGATGAAGGTTGCGAGGGCCTGCAGGACAAGACCGACTTTCTCGGAAATGCCGTCCTGGACGAGGTTGGCATCAGCGGTGATCCTGGTGGTGATTTCTCCGGCACCGATCTTGTCGAAGTAGCCGACGTTCTGTCGGAGGATGGCGGCGAGGTAGTTCTCCCTGATCCTGGAAGAGATGCGCTCGCCGACGTAGATCCAGCCGACGGTGGCAATGTAGCAGGTAAAGAACTCGCCGATGAAGAGGTAGACAAAGTACAGGACGAACTGCGTCAACTGGTGGTTGAAGTCGCTTTTGGAGAGGGTTCCCTGGAACATGCCCTGGAAGGTGCCGGAGAGGGAGCCGAAGACGACAGTCATGAGCGGGAGAACGGCGCCGGCGGCGATGGCGCAGATGGACGAGACGACGATGATTGTCCATTCGAGCTTATTGGCGTAGCGATAGAGGGCCAGGTAGGAAATGCTGACGGCAGGAGTGTCGAGCTGGCGCTTCAAAATGGCCCTCTCGTTCTCCGGCAGATGGGCGAAAGGGTCCGTCTCTTCTTCTTCGCTTTCCGGCATATCGATATGCTGGGTGGGCACCGGGTTCAGCGCAGGAGCTTCGGCCACGGTGGCGGCCTCGTTGAGCATTGCCTTCTCATTGTTGGCAGTCACATCGGTGGCCAAGGAGGGAGCCTGGCTGGTGTGTTTTTCGAAGTCCCCGTCGTTCGCCATGGTGGGCAAGGGGCGGGCGGGCGGCCCGTGTTTGGTGTTGCGGCTCTCAGTTGTGTGCAGTGCAACGGTGAGATGTGGCGCGTGTCGAAAGAGGAAGCAGTGCGCAGAGAGTGAGAGATTGGGCGACACAGCGAATGGGGAAGGGAGCGCGGTGAAACGGGCGGGCGGCAAGAATTCACGGCTGGGCGCTCTACTCTATTACTTATATCTGGGAGCCTGGGGCGTTGTACAGGTTTGTGTTCGGCAGCCAGCGATCCCGAGAGCCTTCTGGCCTTCGTCGCGGGGCCTGTGGGAGCCGAGCGAGTACGACGGGCGGGTCTGTTTCGCTTTCAGACCGCCGCTGGTTGGTCTGATCTCCGGCAGCCGCGTGCCTGCTTGCGGCACCAGGCCCGCCGCCTCGCAAGCTCTGCCTGTTCGGGCCACCGCGCAATCGCTCCTATTTCGCTTCCCCAAGCCATCATCATGAGCCATGATGCCTTCCAGCATCCTTCGAGAACTCGCGGCCCCAGTTTGCGTCAGCCGCTCCAGCACATCTCAGCCTGCGCGGCCGGTGGCCGGCATGCGGTGTGCCATCGCGTCGAGGCGCGGCTGAACGTAGCCCTAGCTGCCCGTGGCGATGAACCTACACCCGCATCGGCGCCGGAATCCCGGCGCCTCCGTGCCTCTCTCTGGGTCATTTCCACATCTATATCGTCAGCACTGACTCGAAATGGTCGCCGTCCATGCATCAGCTCGTGCGGCCTGCTGGCGCGGCGTTTGTGCTGGTGCCTGCTGGTGCTGCCTTGGCCCGAGGCATCGCGCCGCCGCCAAAAGCAATTCGGGCGGCCGTCTTATCGGGCCAAACATTGCGTGTGTGAGGTTTACATCGGCGCGAGGTTATCTGGGCTTTGACTTTTGCGGCCGCTGATCTCCCCCGGCGAGGCCACGGACTTGCTTGCGCGTGAAGCTTGGTCCCGCCGCAGCCTTGGCGGAGTCTGCAAACACGCCAAGCCCAGCCAACGCTCCGCCGCTCCAGACAGCTTCGCCTCTGCACCCGCCCCAGCAGCTCCAACAACCTCACCTAACCAGCCTGCCACCATGACCGACGTCGCTGAGCAGACCGCTGCCCCTCCTGGCTCTGTAGATAGCGCCGCGACCGAGCTGGTGACTACGTCTGCGGACGGCGCTGAAAAGGTCGTCGTCACCACCAACGCCGAGGGCAAAAAAGTAAAGAAGATCATCCGCAAGAAGCGCAGGCCCGCCCGCCCTCAGGTCGACCCCAGTACCTTCAAGTCCGAGCCCCCGCCCCAGACCGGCACCATCTTCAACATCTGGTACAACAAATGGAGTGGCGGTGACCGCGAGGACAAGTACCTCTCCAAGCATGCTGCGCCTTCGCGCTGCAACATCGCCCGCGACACCGGTTATACGCGTGCCGACAGCGTGCCCGGAAGCTATTTTTGCCTCTTCTTTGCCCGTGGCTTATGTCCCAAGGGCTCTGACTGCGAGTACCTGCACCGCCTCCCAACCATCCACGACATGTTCAATCCCAACGTCGACTGCTTCGGCCGAGACAAGCATGCAGATTACCGCGATGACATGGGAGGTGTCGGCAGCTTCATGAGACAAAACAGGACTCTTTACGTCGGCCGCATCCACGTCACCGACGACATAGAAGAAATCGTTGCCCGCCATTTCCAGGAATGGGGCCAAATCGACAGAGGTAGGTCTCACTTGCATCAGCTGAGCCATAAGACCACCATGCTGACTGGCACTGCAGTACGCGTTCTCAACACCCGCGGTGTCGCCTTCGTAACATACTCCAACGAAGCGAATTCGCAGTTCGCGAAGGAGGCTATGGCCCATCAGGCTCTCGATCATAGTGAAGTTCTCAACGTGCGTTGGGCCACAGTGGACCCGAATCCGCAAGCCCAAAAGCGTGAGGCGCATCGGATTGAAGAACAGGCTGCCGAGGCCATTCGTCGCGCCCTGCCCGCCGATTACGTCGCCGAGATCGAAGGCCGTGACCCCGACTCAAAGAAGCGCAGGAAGATTGAGGGAGGCTTCGGCCTGCAAGGTTACGATGCCCCGGATGATGTGTGGTATGCAAAGGAAAAGGCTGCTCAGTTGGAAGCTGCGCAAAACGGAGGTCTTTTGGAAGCACCCGAGGAACAGAAACTGCTCGAAGCAGCCGCCGACCAGGAGGAAGCCGTCAACCAGCAACAACAACATGCCGCAGAGGAGGAAAATGGAAGCATTTTCTCGGGGTCCACGCTGGCAATGCTGAAGAGCTCGGGCGTCACTTTCACATCTGGGAAAAGGGACGAAGATCGCCCCAAGGGCCCGCTGGTCGGTTACGGAAGCGATGATGACAGTGACTGAGGTTCCAGTTCTGGCGGTGTACTGGCACCAGAGTAATAATAACCGAACCTTATGCCTGCCTGCTCAGAGCGGTCTGAAAGATGCGCCATTTTGGGGCTAGACCAGTGGTATAGCAATGCGAAGGCTGCCGATCGTCCGCACTAAAAAGTGCACTGGCGTCTAATCCATCTCATACGACAATGCTTCGGGGGTCGTATTCGCATTCACCGTCGTGTCGCTGAGGCCTTAGTGGCAAGGCACGTGGCCATGTCATCGGTAGCGGGTCAAAGGGACCCTGGACATCAGCTCATGGGAGCAAGGATAGTCGTTCGTAGTAGGCAATATCACACTTGGGTGCGTGTGGCACATAGCATGATGGCAATACTTAACGAACCGAGGCATCCGGAAACCGCAGTGGAGACTACAGATTACAACGATAATTTCCTCCAAGTTCATCGATTTGCAGCCAGGACAAAATAAGCGCCCGAGAACAGAAGCCTGGAATTTCTACAGTTGTTTACGTTGCCCTATCATGTTGTGGAACATTGACTTGATACCAGAGCACGGATGACGTTTGACGTTTCCCCACATTCGCAAGCATTTCCTAATTGGGTAGTGCTGACTGCTATCTGAGAGGCACTCCATGAAAGGACGCTGACATTCCGGAGCCGCACGATTCCTCGGGTAAGGCTCATTCCGGCGGCCGGCGGTGAGCGCAATCAGAAGTGGAAACGTAAGATGTGCTTCTTTGTCTGTGCCTGCATGCGAGCATTTGATTTCTATGGGGATCGATATCCTGAGCGATGCAGTAACTCACGAGTGCAGAACAGATCTAGAACTCAAGCTTTGGATAGGGATCGACTCCAATATCGATTGCAAGTTCACAGGGGAAAAACGAGCCGTTGAACATGTGTGTCTGGCTATGGAGAGAGTGACTACTAACAAATAAAGGGACGGGGATTGCAGTAGGCATGGGGACCGTTTCACCAACGCTGCATGTGAAGATATGAGTTTTTTCCCTGTAACTATTCAGACTATTTGAAAATTACAATTGGCGAATCAGAAAGGGAGGCACGGGCAGGGAGGAGGTGCTGGAGAAGGCGTCGGCGAGCGCAACCGATCGGCGGCAGGGATCCACGGGCCGGTCGGTCGGGGCGCCAAGACCAGAGTGGCCGGCGAGCGTCGCGCAGCTCGACTGTTGCATTCACGCTCGTTTGTATCGCGCCAACGCCGTACGCCGACGCATCCTCTTTCTTCGTCCCCGAACATCACCGCAACCGCCCTCTCCCCCGCACCGTCGGCGCGACCTTGATGGGCGTGTAACGCGCTCACTTTTGCCCCCGCGCCTCGACCCTCTCGAAGACCCGGCGTCCATCTCACCTCCGCGCGAATACAACCCACCATGGCTGCTCCGAACGGCCTCGCGAACGGCGTCAACGGCCATGCCAATGGCACCATCGAGCCAAAGCGCTTCTCGGATATCCCCAACGTTCTTGATGTGACGGTCAATGAGGGAGGGGATGTCGAACAGGTCGAAATCGATCTTGTCGAGCTGAACGATGATCCTACGGAGCTTTGTATTCTCTTGGAGAACGAGAATGTGGTGAAGTCTACTTGGATGACCATCGCTTTCGCGTACGCCAAGCAGCACAGAACCGCTTTGGCCATCGACATCCTGCAGAAGGCTCGCGACGCATTTAGCAGAGCCGGCGCCGAGGAGAAGCTCAGCATCCTGAGCGCTTTGTTCTGGCTGAACCTCTGCATGTGCCGCGAGGCTCCTCGTCTCAGACCAGGTGAGTGCATACCCCTTCACGCTCTTCGTTTCTGCGAGCGCTAACTGATCTTTAACAGACAACACTGGGCCGGAAGTTAAGACCAAGGAGCAGTGGATCCAGGCCGCCACCGCAAACCTCAACGATGCATCGCGTATCAGTCCTTCTTATGCTCCCCTTTTCCTCGCTCGCGGAGTCCTCTACCTTCTCCGCGCCTCTGCCATCACTCAAACAAAATCAGGCGCCCCCGACAGCGCAGAGCGCACCGACGCGTTACGGCAAGCGGCAAAGTGCTTCGATGACTCTCTTCGCGCGTATGGGGGCAAGAACCTCATGGCCATGCTTGGCAAGGCAAGAGTCCAGTACTCGCTTGGCAAGTATGCCGACGCTCTTGCATCCTACCAGAAAGTCCTTGGTCAAGCTCCTGACATGATGGACCCTGATCCCCGCATTGGTATTGGATGCTGTCTTTGGCAATTGGGATACAAGGAAGATGCCAAGAATGCATGGGAAAGAGCGCTGGAGCTGGTAAGTCATTCTACGTGAAAGAAGCAGAACATCGCTGACAGGACTTGTAGTGCCCTGACTCCAAGACCGCCAATATCCTTCTTGGGCTTTACCACCTTAACGTTTCGTCTCAATACTCAACTACTTCTCCCGAGTTCGCCCCCATCTACAAGAAAGCAATGGTGCAATACACGCAGAAGGCCTTCAAGTTGGACGACAAATACCCGCTTTCTTGTGCCACTTTTGGTGGATACTTCCTTATGAGGAAGGCCATGGCCCAGGTGGAACGGTTGTCGAGACGATCCATCGACTTCACTGACGTCAATGCCGTTGCAAGTGACGGTTGGTATCTCCTCGGTAGGAAAGAGCACTATGAGAACGAAATTTCCAAGGCGCTTGAGTACTACCAGAGGGCCGACACTGCACGTGGCGGTGAAGATCGCGGTTATCTTCCAGCTAAATTTGGTATGGCTCAGATCCGGATCATGATGCAGGACTTCGAAGGCGCCAAGCTTCGGCTGGAGAAGATCATTCAGCAGAGCAAGAGCACCGAGGCCCTCATTCTCCTGGGCTCACTGTACGCCGAGGATGTCTTCGCTGCTCAAGCCGCAAACTCGAAGGAGGACAAATCGAATGAGCTGAAGAAAGCCATTTCTCTCCTTGAAAGCGTTCGATCAGCCTGGAGAGATCCCAAGCGCAAAGTCTCCCCGGATACAGCGGTCCTTCTCAACCTTGCACGTTTGTATGAGACCGACCACCCCGAGAAGAGTCTGCAGTGTTTGCACCAAGTTGAGCAGATGGAACTGGACGAAATTCCGGAAGAGGATCGGCCAGATGAACCGCAGGCGCCGGACCCCACGCAGGAAAATTACGATGTCGCCAAGGAGGTCTATGAAGAGGCGAAGCGAGCGCACCTCAATGCTCTACGCGAAAACCTACCGCCACAACTGCTCAACAACATGGGCTGCTTCTACTACCAACAGGAAAAATACGCCCAGGCCCGTGAGCTGTTCCAGTCCGCGTTGAACGCCTGCGTGAAGGTGGGTGACAAGGATCAATCCGTGGACACCGATGCTCTCGTGACAACCATTTCCTACAGCTTGGCCCGCACCTACGAGGCTGAGGGCATGTTGGATGAGGCCAAAAAGGTCTATGAGGGCCTTCTTCAGCGGCATGGCGACTATGTGGACGCCAACATCCGTCTTACGTACATCAAACTTCGCCAGAGCCCTCAGGACGAGGGTCCGAAGGCGATGTCGGAGTTGTACAAGGCGGAATCCACGAATCTGGAGGTGCGCGCTTTATATGGCTGGTTTCAACGCAAGGCCAAGAAGCGGACAGGCAATATCCACGAAGACCAGGAACAACGCCACTACAAACACACTTTGCAGCACTATGATAAGCACGACCGGTATTCCCTGACTGGAATGGGCAATATCTACCTGGCATTTGCCCGTGAGATGCGCAGAGACACCGAACAGGACAAGGATAAGCGGCGCAAGATGTACCAGAGGGCCGTTGAATTCTTTGACAAGGCCCTTCAGCTGGATTCGAAGAACGCGTATGCTGCCCAAGGCATTGGCATTGCCCTCATTGAGTGCAACAAGGATTTCAACGGTGCTGTGCAGCTCTTCACCAAGGTCAGGGAGACAATGAAGGACGCAAGTGTCTACATCAACCTTGGTCACGTTTATTGCGAACTCAGGCAATACTCTCGCGCCATCGAGAACTATGAGGCAGCACTTGCAAAGGACCGTGCACGCGATGCTACTATCCTTGCCTGTCTTGGTCGTGTCTGGCTACTTAAGGGCAAGCAGGAAAAGAGTATCCAAGCCATGAGGACTTCGTTGGAGTACTCCCAGAGGGTAAGTGCAACAAAGCTGGCTAGAGGAACAAAGACTAACGAGATACAGGCTCTCGAGGTCGCTCCGGAACAGGATCACTTCAAATTCAACGTCGCCTTCGTTCAGATTCAAATCGCCCAGCTCATCCACGTGCTTCCCGAAAACGTCCGTTCTCTCGAGGAAGTCGAGGCTGCAGCAAAGGGCTTGGACGATGCTATCGAAGCATTCAGCGCCATCGCGAAATCGCCGAACCCACCGTTCCCGCGCCAAGACATTGAAGCGCGTGCTAACATGGGTCGCAACACGCAGCGCAAGCAGCTTGATCGTGCTATTCAGAGCCAGCGCGAGTATGAGGAAAAGAATGCCGCAAAGCTCAAGGAAGCTCGCGAGAGGCGTGAGGCTGAGATCAGGCAGCGCGAGGAGGAAAAGCGTCAGAAGGAGGAGGCTGAAGCTGAGCGTCAACGTCAAGTTCAAGAAGAACGCCAGAAGATGCAGGAACGCGACCGCGAACTTGCCGCCAAGCGTGCCGATGAAGAGAAGCGCGTACAAGATGCTGAGATGACGACAGACTCGGAGACGGGCGAGCGCAAGAAACGTCAGAAGAAGAGCCGCGGGGGAGGCGGAGGTGGCAAGCGCAAGAAGAAGGGCGCCGAGTCGGACAGCGAGGGAGAAGCGGGCTCCGATAGCGAAGCCGGCGGCAAGGGTCGCCGCTCCAGGCGGCGGACCACGACATCAGCAACGCCCGGCGGCTCGGACGACGACAAGCCGCGCAAGAAGAAGAAGAGAAAGCTCGAGCGCAAGGCACCGGCCACCAAGGTGCAAAACAGCAAGTACAAGTCGAGCGAGTTCGTGCAGAGCGACGACGACTCGGACCTGGACGACGCGGCGCAGGCGGCGAACGAGTCGTTGGCTGCGAAGGTCCACGCTGCCGAAGAGGGAGGCTCACCGCCGCCGAGGCCGGATGCGGAGAGTGGTGATGAGGAGGCTCCTACGGCGAGCAGGAATCGGAAACGGGTCGTCGATGACGACGATGAAGATGAGGATGGTGGGACTGCTGCACCGGCCAACAACGGCGGCGAAGCGGACACGCCAATGGGCGGGCTAGAGGACGACGAGGAGTAGGCGCCATCTTGATGCAAGGGTGGATGTGCATAAGCAACGGCGTTATTTGAAAACTTTGGTTCAACGGAGGTGGTGGTCGAACGCTGGCACCAGACAAAAAAAAAAACAATTCCCATTCGAAGTTTGGTCTCCGCTTTGACGTTTTACCCCATCCCCCGCACTTACTAAAATGGTTACCAGGCGAGCACATTGGTAAGGGATCATACGTTGACTGACGGTCTTGACTGGTGTAAGAGTATGCGAAGTAGCAATTGATAGTCCCTCGATCTGTTGATGTGGAGATTGACGCAGGTGGGGGAGAGGGCGGGCTAACGTCTTCTGTTAACCCAACGCCTTCTAGTGCGCCTTTTTCCATTGCCTGGATCGGGCTATTGCCTCCTCGATCTGTGCCTGTGTCGATGGCCCAATCAAAGTCAGTGAGTGGCCATGTTCCTGCTCGAAGAGTTGTGGATGCTAACAGGCTTGGCATTTATGTTGTAAAGGGATATATCTGTTGAATGACGCTCGATCATGACATGACTTTGGGCGGGCATGAGCGCTAGTCGACTGCCTCCCCGACCCAGTATTCACGATTCACGCAAACGACGACTGCTCCGGCCGGTAAGAAGGTCGATGGGTTGTGCAAGGCATTGCAAACACATCAGTAATTCCCTCTTGGAGCTTGATAAAACAGTAGTGAAGGGTGACGTTCAACGACCACACTCACTTATGGATCGATCCTCATTACCTAGTTCAACTAAGTTCGCTCCAGTACACTACCAGCTAATGAACCAGATTTCGATGTTCGTTTGGTACTGTGACAGTGAGGATGAGTCCATCCGGACTTTTGTCCACAAGACATACATGGAACAAAGCATAGGTATGACAGGTACTCCAGCTGTCTCATCCCCACTGTAATACCAAGCGAACCGAGCTCCCCGCTCAGGTGCAGCTTTTAGCCATCAAGCACCCGCATGAATGCCAAGCGGCACAAACGTAGAGATCATCACCCCTTTGCTTCGGTCTGTACTTTGGAAGCCGATGGTCCGAAGGTTCAAGCGTCCCTAGCTTTACTCGACTTGTGCTGTTGGGGGGCCCTGCGTTCGCTCTATAAAGGGAGCGAGGATTGGATACAAAAATCGCCTTGGGCTTCCAGGCGACGCATTCTTCCACCGTCTCTTCACACTCAGTCCGAGGCTCCAAGTTGCGGGCCTTTGACGACTACTGCAACAAGATGGTTGGCTTCAATGCGCGGCACATTGCCCACGCGCTACAGGCGGTAAGTGTGTTGGAAAAAGAATCGGCTTCGTCGACAACGGCTGAAATCGGTCCAGGTTTCAACATATACCTCGACGGTGCTGCCCGGCCACCCGTGCCAAACCGGCAGCAGCAACACGACCCTCGGCTATAACACGACCTTGATCAGCAATGCCACGACGTCTGCCCCGCAGACGGTCTGCGAGACGAGCACGCCCGTCGCGACGAACACCAGCTACGCCCAAGGGACTGGGCCCTGCACCTTCCTGGGGCCGGACAGCGAGTACAGCGAAATGCTGGTGGGCGACGACGGATACGGCAATAACGTCTACAACGTCACCTACGGCAGCGCTGGCGGCAGGTCGGCGACGTCGACGAGCTACTCAGGCGCGAGCACCACGGTAGTATGCATCACGGCGTCGCCCATGTCAATGCCTACAACATCCGAGGCTGCTTCAACATCAGCGGCTGCTTCATCATCAGCGGCTGCTTCATCATCAGCGGCTGCTTCATCATCAGCGGCTCCATCGAGTACGCCGCCTCCGACATACTCGGAGCCTCCGACATCGTCGCCGCCACCACCACCACCCACAATCATCATCAGCATGCCTACGTCAACCGTCACCCCGAGCACAACAAGCAGCGCGCCCACGGACACGCCCACGACCGTCAGCTGTCCGCAATCTAACGGGACCATGTACACGGCCGATTCGGTCCAAAACGCCCAGTTCTCGCTCGAGTGCGGCACCGACTACGAGTCGTATAACATCGAATTCCCGGATAACTACAAACCCCCCAGCAACTACAAGCGTGGGCTGGCCAAGCGCGCGCCCATCGAAGGAGTCAGCTTCGAGGATTGTGTCGAGTTCTGCGCGAAGCTCTGTGACTGCCATGACATCGCCTACCAGTTCTCGACCAGCACTTGCCAGCCGAAGAGCGCGCAGGGACAGAAGGTGCAAGGCTCCAATGATATCGTCAATGCGCGCCGGGTCACGCCTGGCTGCATTGCCAGCTTCCAGCCCACCACCCTCTGCACGACTTCCTCGTCCGTCTCGAAGAACCTATGCGCCGCCTCCAGTGGCTGCCCTGCTGCTACTAGTGATGCTTGTCCGTCGCCGGGCTGTCCTCAGCCTTCTCCTACCGATTGCGGAGGGTCCAAGTGCAAGAAGGCTCCCCCGCCACCGCCGCCATCTCCTACCGGCTGCCCAGACACGGGATGCAACAGCTCTTCTCCCGGCTGCGGAAGTTCGTCGTCGGAGTGCAACCAGCCTTCCCCTCCACCTCCCCCGCCGCCGTCTTCTACCGGCTGCCCAGCGACGTCGTCGACGGGGTGTAGCCCGTCTTCCTCTTCTACCGATTGCGGAGGTTCGTCGACCGGGTGTCCTGCGCCGCCTCCGCCGCCGCCTCCTACCAGTTGCGGGTCGGCGCAGGGGTGCAAGAGGAGCCCTCAGCCGCCGCCTTCTTCCGATTCTGGTTGCTCAGGAACGTCGTCGGCGTCGTGCGGCAGGCCTTCTCCTCCCCCTCCCCCACCGCCTTCTGGCAATTGCTCAGAAACGTCGACAATGTGCACCAGGCCTTCCCCCCCGCCTCCGCCGCCCCCGCCCTCTACCACGGCTTGCGCGGATAATTCGTGCGGCAAGCCTTCCCCGGCACCGAACGAGTGGTGCGACGGTAAGCTGAACCACCCCGGCCAAAAGTTCCGGCTGCGCACGCACGTTGTCGAAGGCGCAGGCAACGCCGAGTTTGAGAACCTCTACGTAGAGGACACCGAGTACAGTAAGTAGCACCCCGATGGATGGAAAGGAACACGCCGGGATGTTGATCGGCGACGGAAAATTAGACTCCACCAACTCGATCCCCATCCTCTCGCACGACCGCTGGAAGGCAGGGAAGTTTTTCTACGACTCGTCGACATCGTCGATCGCGCTGTGGCACGGGCGGTGCCAGTTCTCCGGGCTGACCATGTTCGGCGACAACGACATGGACGCGTATTCGCCCGCCTTCATCAACAACAACGTCGGCACCCACCGCATGCGCGCCAGCTGGGGCTCCATCACGTGGGACAACGACCGATTCGATGGCTGGGTCGTGTGTCGGAAGAACAGAGACGGCCAGCAGCAGCAGAATGGTGGCCAACGACAGAATGGCGGCGATGACCAGCAGCAGCAAAATGGCGGTGGTAAGCAGCAAGGCGGCGACGACGACGGCCAGCAGCAGCAGCAGCAGCAGCAGCAGCAGAGTGATGGCCAAGGCCGCAATAAGCGCGACGGGCCGCACGAATGCTACGAGCTCAGGTGGCACGACGCCATCAGCAACCAGGGCATCGACACGTACAGGTGCGCCAAGGTCGAGCTGCTGACGGAGAATGTGTAGATTGCAAAGAGAATAAAAAAAAAAACAGCAGAATAGAAACGAAGAGGATAATATCAGCAGGGATGGAAGGGCAAAAGCGGAAGGGATGATTTGGCAGTGTTTGAGTTTTATAGTGGGGGTTGTACGGACGCTGGGATTGGGTGGAGGATGATTTTCACATGTTCCCGATGGCAGGGACAGCGACAGATTAGGTAGAATTAATGCGCGGGAGAATTGCAACGGTGAGGAGGTTATCAGACGATCGGCAATCACAGAGTGGGTCGGTGCGGGTGCCATGTGCCATGTTCCTTCAGCTGGCTGTTAGTCGTTGGCGTTGGGCAGCCAGCAGCGCCGGTTGCTCATCAGACGCGGCGCATGCGGATGGGCTGGCGCGCAACTCAACGTTGTGCGACGGGCGCCGGCCTGTCTCTTACCGCAAGCGGCTAGAAGGCAGATGGGCCATGTGCAGGCACACAGGCCCCCGCTGCCCCGTGCTGCGTCCAACAAACGCTGTGTTCCCACCACATCCCCGAACATCGACGCATCATCACTCCGCCCACCACCGCCGCTCCTATGTAACTCATTCCGCTTCCTGTTCGTTTTCGCCGCGCTCCGAGCTGTCTGGACTCCCGTCTCCGCCCTGCTGCCCTCGCCGCCTAAGCGAGCAAAACAGAGGGAACCCCCGGCCGGGCCCCCTGATCGCCCGCGCTGGCTCTGGTTCGACGGCCGACCTTCTCTGAGACCTGAAGCTGAGCCGCTGCTGCTGCTGCCGTTGCATCATACATCGCCCCGAAATAACCTCTCGGGTCCCCAGCGGAGCCATACAGCGTCGCCAAGCCCGTGCAAAACAAAAAACAAAGGCTTGCATTAAATCCCGCCGCCGCGCCGCGCCATCGACCGGTCGACCAGCCCGCTGACCATCCACCTACCCACGCGGCAGTCCCGCAAAGGAACGGCTCCATAATCTACCGAGGCGCCGCTTCACCGCATCCCTTCGCGCTCGTGACGGATAGAAAGCCGGCCGGCCACTTCACTCTTTCTCCACCTTTTCCTTGCATTGCGTTATCAAACATCAACAACTTCTTCCCCACTGTTTTCGCTATCTACATCTACATACATACACGCACGCTCTCTCCGTCTCTCTCTCTCTGTGTCTCTCCATCTTTTTATTTTTCCTTTTCCGTAAAAAAAAAATTCATCTCCCAACATGGCTCCACGCACTCGACCACCCACCATCATCACTCTTCCGGCCTCCTCCCCTCCGCCTCTCCCGCCGACCTCGCCCACCACCAACACCTTCCTCGCCGAACGCTTTGGACCCGCCGCCGGCCCGCGCAAGCGCTGGCTCATCTACTTCGTCACCGGAAACCCAGGCCTAGTAGGCTACTACGACCTCTTCCTATCGCACCTGCATTTCCTGCTCACCGCGCACCCAACCCTGGCACCGCGCCACGCTTTCGATGTCTTCGCTCGCAGCTTGTCCGGTTTCGAGGCGCGCGGGTGCGAGGCCGCTGGCGGGAGTGTGTGGCCCGCCAACGCGAAGGACGGGCGGGCGCGGGCGGGGAGTAAGCGCGGGTGGGGACGGTTGAAGCGGCCGCCGTTTGGGCTGAGGGAGCAGGTTGACGGCGTGGAGTGGGCGCTCTGGGACCACGTGAGGGGCATGGCCGAGGAGGGGTATGAGGATGGTGGGGAGAGGTGGGGGTCTGGGTCGGCGGTGCTGGTGAATGGGGCCGGGGAGGAAGAGGTGGACGAGAAGGAGAGGGAGGGCGAGGAGACGAGGGTGGTTGTGATTGGGCATTCGGTCGGCGCGTACATGGCGCTGGAGGTGGTGAAGAGGTGGAGGGAGTCGTTGAAGGCGAAGCAGCAGCGGAAGGCTGGCGGGGAGAAGGAGAAAGAGGCGGGCGGTGCGGTGACGATGGTGAATGGGGTTGTGAATGGTGTCAGTGATGCCGATGTGGAGGAGAAGGAGGGTGGCAGGATTGTTGGAGGCGTGTGCTTGTTCCCCACCGTGACGCACATTGCGAAGAGCAGCAGCGGCATGAAGCTCACCGTACGTTTTTTCTTCTTTTTTTCCCTCTCTTCTTTTCTACTCGTCTCATACCCATATCATATTTCACTATCCTCCAAACTGTGTCATATGCACCCACCGAAAAGGAAAAATAAAGGACATGATGCTGACAAGAAATAGATGCTCCTCGAATCCCTCCCCACCCTTCCCGTCCTCGCCTCGCTGCTTGCCCACGTCCTTACCTTCTTCTTCCCCACCCTCCTCCTTACCGAGCTACTCGCGTTACTTCTCGCCCATCCGCCCGACGCCGCCCGCACCACCGCCGAGTTCCTCAAGTCCCCCCACGGTGTGCGCCAGGCCCTACACATGGCCGCCGACGAGCTCCAAACCATCACGCACGACCGCTGGGACGAGGAGATTTGGGGCGCATCCGACCCCAGCCCCGTCGAAGTGCCCCGCCCCAAGTTGTTTTTCCTGTTCGGGAAGGACGATCATTGGGTTGCGGACGAGACGAGGGACGAGCTGATGGCGGCGAGGGGCCGGGCGAGGGGCGAGCGGACGGATGGGGAGAGATGGAAGCCCGTCATGGAGGTGGACGATAGCGGGATCCCCCATGGATTCTGCATCGGTGAGTTTTCTTCCCCTGCTTTTATGAGCACAAAGCTGACTCGAGAAATTGCAGATCCAAACCACAGCATCACAGTGGCCGAAAAGGTGGCCAGATACATAGAGGAGATCGTTAGACAAGAAGCAGTTTGATTTTCGCGGGCCATACTACATATGGCCTATAAGCGTGGCTAGCTCGATGCTGGCTCGCCATTGTTAAGCAGATATACCAGTTTCTCAGAAGAGTTTCATTTCGACCCATCAATTCAGATCATCAATTCAAACCACCAGTTCAGGCCGTCAGTTCAAACCACCAATTTAAACCACCAACTTGTCACCACCAATTCACGCCACAAACTGTCCACATAGTGCCAACTTCCACCGTGTTGTGCTGCTGCTGCTTTGGTTAGTTACGAGAAAGCTTGAACTGGAAAAGAGGTGACTTACGTCTAAAGCTTGGTGACGGACTTGCTGACGACCTTCTTGGAGATCATCTTCCTGCCGCGGACGGTCGGAGTGAAGGTCGACTCGAACGTGACCTTGCGGTTCTCACCCTCGACCTTGTCGGCCTGGAGGTTGGCCTTGTAGTTCAGGAACGCGTCCTGGGCCTGGATGTAGTTGTCGACAGAGAAAGACCCGAACGGGGTGTTGACAACTGCAGATTGTAGGATCAACGGGAATCATAAAACAAGGGGGGGAATAAAGTGAGTTACGAACCAGTCCAGCCTTCGGCACGAGTCTTGTTGAAGTTGTCGAAGAACTCGGTGCGGTTCATGTCCGCGTAGTTGGCTGAGTACTGGGTCGCAACAGGCGATGCCTCCGTGGGTTGCTGCTGGCGGATAGGGTGGCCCTTGGGCTTGCGTTGGCCCTGCGTCTGGGGGGTGGGAGTGACCTTGGGGGCCGACAGGAAGAAGTCCGTGTCCGGGGTGTTGGTGAAGCGAGGGGTGGCTGCATTGCCAAGGGGTGCGACGGACTGCTGAGCCGGCTGAGCGGCCTGAGCCTGAGGGCGAGGGTGACTGGGGATGGTCGGAAGAGTGGAGGCAGCCGGGACGTGGGGAGTCTCGTGGTGGTGGATTGAGAAGCCGGCATCGGCCTCACGCTGCTTGCCGAAAAGCTCGCGAAGTGAGAGCTGGCGGCCCATGGGGACGCTCTCAGGCTCGTCAGGCTCATCGGAGGACTCGTTGTTCATGGCCTCAATGGTCTTGCGACTGTTGTCGACCAAAGCAGCGCACTGCTTGATGATCTCTGCGTTGATTTCGCGAGCACGGGCGGTAGAGGATGGGTGCGGCTCGGTGAAGATCCAGAGGCCGAAGATCTGCAGGCTTCCGTCTTCGTGCTGGCTCTGAAGGATGACATAGTCATCAGTCAGCTCAACATCGTCGGCAGACTTGAGCTCAACTGAGAACTTCTCCATCGAACGACGGTTGAAAACGATGACGGAGAAACGAGCGGCGCCTTCGTCCGAGGGCATAAGCTGGTTGATGAAGAGGGTGCCGTCAACGCCGTACTTCTCCCAGGCCTGGGTCTCGGGCGAGAAGCCGTAGACAACGCAGAAGGAGGCGATGGAGACGATGGAAATGAGGTCAGGGTAGTGGCGGCGGAGAACAGCCAGGTTGAGCTCATCGTTGGTGCGGTGAGGAGGCGGAGCAAGGTTGGCGAGCGAGTTCTGGCTGGGGTAGTCGGTCTCGTAGTCGGAGACGGCCGCGGGAGCGCGCGACCGGTTCTTGGGAGCCATTGTAATGGATGATGTGGGGAGTTGAGGAATGAAGGTAGTAGAATGAGGTTGGATGAGCGTTTGGTGAGCACAGCTGTGTAGCAACAAGGGCCTTGCGATCAACGCGTGGGACGGTGCTGTCAGCTGTAACGAAGAGCTCGTGCGATGAAGATGGTTAGAGGAAAGAGTGGTGGGGAGGCGGGCGGAGCAGATGATATAGGCGAGGAGGGTGTGAAAGTGACAGCGGCCTTGCTATTGTGCAGCCCCGGTGGCCCGAGCTCGGGAAAGGAAAGGGCTCTGTCGCTGGCGCCTGGCGCCCGCCGCCAAGCCGACGCTGCAGCTCCGCCCGCTGCTGCGCTGTGCGTCATCCCGCCGCACAGGCGCACAGCCACACCAGCCCGCCCTCGCCGCCCACAGCTCTCCGTGAAGCCTGAGACCTTTTCCCCCCGCCGCCACGCCCCAGCGCTGCTGATGCTTGCCATGTGAGGTGCAAGATCTCCAAATCCGCTCACTTCCCTGTGTCGCTCCAGCCATGTCGTCCGAAGAGCCTGCCACCCCCGACCTGGACCAGCCCATGCCGGGCGCCTTTCCCTCCACTATCCCCGGCCCCTCGTCGACCCCTCAGAGTCTCTGGCAAGCAATCCACGAGCGACGTCATGAGTACGTGCGCCCCAAGGAGATCCGCATCAAAGTCGGAACCTGGAACGTCGCCGCTTTCAAAGGCACCGAGAAGGACCTGGGCGGCTGGTTTGTCGGAGGAAAAGGCGTCGAGGAGGCCTTGTCGGGCCTGGGTGTCTCTGACCCGAACAATCCTCAAGCTGGCGATACCGCTGACGATGCTCCGCGCGAGCGTCCCCTCGAACAAGAGGCCCGGCACACGAACGAGGAATCGACCTTACCCAAGAATGATCATGCCAGCGTGCCAGCCGACGATGACATTGCCCTGTACGTGCTGGGCCTGCAGGAGGTCGTCGACATCTCCTCGGCCGCGGAAGCCTTGAGGCCCTACACCGACCCTGCGACCGCCGCTAAATTCAAAGCCGCCATGCAATATGACCTGCCTCAAGGCTACCAGCTCGTCGCCGAGCAGCAGCTCATTGGGTTGCTCCTTCTTGTCTACGCCGCGCCTTCGATCGCCCCCGAGGTACGCTCCGTGAGCACAACAAGCGTCGGCACTGGCTTGATGGGGTATATGGGAAACAAGGGCGCCGTTACGGCTAGGATAGTCTTGGGCGAGACGACGCGCTTGGTCTTCATTAACTCGCATTTGGCGGCTGGCGCGGACAAAACGTCGTTGGAGAGGCGCAATTGGGACGCTGCCCAGGTTGTGAGCCGCACCAAATTCGACCCCATCACCGACCCTCTGGGCGTGACACAAGCAAGCGGCGAAAGCATTGGCGACGAGGACTTCGCCTTCTGGCTCGGCGACCTCAATTACCGCTTGGGCGGCATGCCGGGTGAGGACGTACGACGGATATTGATGCTCCATACACGGAACGAGTACGATCTTTCTCAGCGACAAGCAGAGAAGATCGAGAAGGACATTGCTGACTCTGGCCGCACGTCTTCCGACGCCGCTACTGAAGCTTCCGATCAGTCGAGCAACGAGGAGCAGCCCGACGCGGAGCCCGAAGTCATGATAGCAGCTAAGTTTGATCCCGCCTCGCTTCAGGCCACTATCGAGTCTCTTCTCCCGCATGACGAACTGCGCAAACAGCAGCGTCTGCGCAAAGCTTTCTACGACGGGTGGCGCGAAGGAAACATTGAATTTCTGCCTACCTACAAGTACGATGTGGGAACTGTGGGCATTTTTGACTCAAGCGAGAAACGCCGGTGTCCTAGTTGGTGCGACCGTATCCTGTATCGCACGCGCCGCGATCGGCTGGCCTACTATGCTAAAGTCAAGGAGGAGGAGGATGCCAAAAAGAGAGACGAGGAAATGAAGAAGCAGGGTCTGGACAAGGACGCCGACAACGACGTTCTGTTTGAGTACGACCCCGAGACCGACGGTGACTTTGGCTATGATGAGGCTACAGACGCACGGGACGATCCAATTCCGGTGCTTACAAAAGAAGGATTCGAGGACGAGATCGCGCTGGAGTACTATACAGCACATCAGCGGGTTTTGTCGTCCGACCACAAGCCTCTGGATGCCGTCTTCAAGCTCAAATACGACAGCGTTGTGCCAGACCTGAAGGCGAAGGTTCACGCCGAAGTTGCTTGGGAGCTGGATCGAGCGGAGAACGAGGGCCGACCGGGCGTTACCTTGATCGTGGAGAAAGACCCAAGCAAGAAGGAAACAAAGGATGATTCAAAGACAGACTTCGAGGGGGTGGATTTTGGCAACGCGAAGTATCTTAACGCACGCCGACGACATGTTACAGTGGCCAATACCGGCCAAGTTGCTGCAACCATCAGCTTCTTCGGGACGCCTGGAGAGAAGGACACCGAAGTCCAACCCCCACCATGGCTCTCGTTGCGTTTCGACCGAGAGCCGGACAAATCAGCGCAACCGAACACGCCTGCCTCATATACATTGGAGCCTGGAGATGCCTGCAATATTGATATGGTTCTAAAGGTAGACGATATGGGTCTAGTCCGCCAGCTGAATGACGGGAAGGCACAGCTTGAGGAGATACTCGTCTTGCGAGTCTCCGACGGCCGCGACCACTTTCTACAGGTGCGCGCCAGCTGGCTTCAAACAAGCCTCGCTCGGTCCATCGACAAGCTCATCCGCATACCAGAGGGCGGCATCAGGAAACTGCAAGGGCAGATACCTGAGGGCAATGGCGGCAGCGACAGTCCCGCCAAAGAGGCAGGGGTAAAGTGGTCGGCTCCCCGGGAACTATTCCGGCTGACGGAGGTTCTAGAAGACCTGGTCGAGCGCGTCATGGCTGAGTGGGACATGACTGAGCACGAGGAAGGCACGAAGGCGCCGTGGCTGTCGCAGGCGCAGCTCAACTCGGGCGGCGGCTGGCCCTTTGCGCCGGAGACGTGGACAGTCCAGGATGCGGCCGAACGCGACTCGATCAAGTGCGCCATCATCGATGCGCTCGATACGGATTCGCCTCTGGAACGAGTCTTCGAGCCAGAGACTTCGGCAGTGCTGCGGGTCGAGTGCCTGGCGGAGACGATGACGCTGTACTTGCGCAGCCTAGAGGACGGCGTGGTGCCGGCGGAGCTGTGGCGGAAGATTGAAGCGGGCTACGAAGAACAGACGCGAAGCAAGAAGCAGCTCAGCCGCGAAGAGGAGCGCACGTGGATTCTGGAAATCATGGCGGGCGCGCCCAACCACAATGTCTGCTTCGTGCTCTTGACGTCGATGCTGGCGCGCATCGCGGCCGAGGTGCGTACGGCGACGAAGGTCGAGCAGGCACTCAAGGGGCCGGCGAGCCCGCTCAGGCGGACTCTGACGGGCGTGGCGGGCAGGGTGAGGAGCGCGAGTGAAGCTCAGAGGATGCAGACGCTCAGCGTGGAGAAGGGGCTGTCCAGCACGTTCGCGGATGCGATCGTCAGGGTGCCGGAAGCCAAGGCGAACATGAAGGACAAAGACAGGCAGACACGGAGGCAGCGGATGTGCCGGGTTGTGGAGCTGTTCGTGCTGCCGGACGAGAAAGCTTGAAAGCGCGCGTAGGATGATACCCATGCCAGTGTGGTAAAGTGTAGATAACGTGATGCTGCTAGGGCCAAGAAATGCGGACAACTTTGTACTACAACCAGCTCCCCACAACATCATTCGTGTTCATGCAACCTTTTCCTTCTTCCGCTGGATCCACATGCCACAGGTGACGCTTCGTATGAGAATCAGGCCGGAAGGCTGCGCATGAAGCTGACCCGCGACTTACTGCATCACGTTCTGGAGGGCTGACGAGCAGGCAACCAGATCACACACTCGTCTTTGTCTGGCTTCAGGACTCATATCTATGACAGGACAATGCATTCAACTGCCTAAATGGCAGCCGCATTCTCACCAATGCGCAATCGAATTCGATGGTGGATGTATGGGGAAGGTCACTCCCCGAGAGTCAGGCTCTTCCGCCAAGTGCCGGGCGGATTGCTTAGGCAAGTATAGCTCAGAGCGAATCGGGTATTTCTTTAAACAATAGGCGACATGGAACTATCGATGGCTCGCTTACACGAAGAGCCCGCTCTCGGCTGACCAGCACCCCTCACCGCCACCAACCCTTTCTGATCAGCGCTCGCCTGCGCGCATCGCGGACCGACAAGCCTTACGATACGTATGTCCGGCGCGTCGACATGTGCCTGAGCCAGCATGCAGGGCCCCCCCCCTTCCGGTCGACAGCCACAGCGACGAACGTGGGCGCCAGCCAACGACATTGCTTGGGGTACGATGGGCCAAGCTTGTACCAGCGATCTTCGCCATATCGACGACAACCCCGGGATTAACGCTGCGATTGATTTCCGGCGATGGTGCTGCTGCTGATCCTGCCACAGGGAATCGACGATGATCGCCATCACGCGAGATTTGCTCGCTGCAATGGAAGAAGTTGCTTCGTTTTGAAATTCGGCACCTTGGTCCGTTGCAAGCGAGCGCAGCGGGCCCAAGCCGATCTGCCGCTCGTGAACCGTTCCTGGTCGTCTGGCTCAATCGGGCAAGTTACGTGCACATGTCTTTGCTCAAATCAATGCCGTCCCCCGGCCCCTGCGTTGTGGCTTGAGCGCCGTGGCGCCAACGGCCTCCGTGAGAATAATAATTCAGCAGCTTCAGCCTTGCAAGAACCAACGATTGAAACGCTGCTGGGCTGGGTGGTCCAGTAGCACGTTTCCAATTGCAACCGTCGTGGCTCCTTGCCGCCCAATCATCCCAGAAACTGCGAGTTCGCAGCCAAGCCCCTTCTCCGTATTGGCGAGCCCAGCCGGCAACCCTGTCAGCGGATCGACGGCCACCTGGTGCCTGGGGTGACCAGCCTGCAAGCTGACTAGCGACGAGGCCCCTGCTGATACCGGCCTAACACAACGGCCCGCCGAGTAACGGCCATGGCGTTGAGACTGCCCACTCGTCATGCACCATTCCGAGTGATGCATACGGCAGCCGGCCCCGGAGACTGGCAACGGACCAAACCTCCCCTATCGTCCCGCTCTCCAGACAATATAAACAAGCCCTGTCCTTACCTCCCCATCTGACACCACGATAACTAGCCGCTCGCTCGCTTCCCCTCGTTCCGTTCGTTTGCACATATCCCCGGCCTATAGCTCGCCTCTGTCCCTTATAGCAGAGATCCGATCTGTCTTTTTCGACCCTTTCTCTTTTACCCGCTGCGGAGTGTCCCTCTGACTTAATAGGAGCCTGGTCAGCGTAGCTTTTGAGCATAAGCTGGGGAACTCGATGCCTTCTTTTCGTTCCGTGGCCGCGGCGGCCCTCCTCGGCCTTGCTGCCGTCGCGAAGGCCGATTCGCTGACGTGCCAGGCCCTGGAAAGCACGTCTAGCATTTCCATTGACAAACCTCTGAGTTTGGAATACACGTCTGAAAGTAATGAGTACTGGTATGTTCTCAATTGATTGCTGTAGAGTTCCAAAGAAAGAGGAAGCAGAAGAGACAAACCCCTTGTGCCTGCGAGCTCGACGTTTTTGCAACTAGGGGATGCTAACTGCCCACACAGGTCCACCGGCTGTGCGGCCCTCAAGCCGGCCTGCATCATCAAGCCGGCCTCAGCGGCGGAAATGTCGACGGTGATCAAGACGCTGGGCCAGAACAACGAGACGTTCGCGGTGAAGTCGGGCGGCCACAACCCCAACCAGAACTTCTCGAGCATCGATGGTGGACCGCTCGTCTCGACGGCCGAGTTGAACGAAGTCACGCTGGACAAGGATGCCATGACGGTCCGCGTCGGTCCTGGAAACAGGTGGGAGGACGTGCACAAGGTGCTGGACGGGACAAACACGACTGTCATCGGCGGCCGCATCGGTAATGTGGGTGTGGGAGGCTACATCGTTGGTGGTGAGTTCCGAATGCACAAGTAAAGATACGGCAGATAGCTAACTGCTCCTCTCCAGGCGGTCTCAGCTTCCTGTCGGGCGAATACGGCTGGGCGGCCAACAACCTGGTCGAGGCCGAGCTGGTGTTGGCCAACGGCACCATCACGACCGCCTCTGCCAGCCAGAACGCCGACCTCTTCAAGGCACTCAAGGGCGGCGGCGCCAACTTCGGCATCGTCACGACGTACACGCTCAAGGCGCATCCCATCGGCGACATCTGGGGCGGCAACCTGATCTTCACTGCATCCGACGAGACCGACAAAGCGCTCCTCGCCGCCCTCCAAAACTTCACGCAGAACTACCCGGACGAGAAGGCCGGAATCATCATGACGTCCGAAATCACCCTCACCAACCTTGTCCACATCTGGATCCTCTTCCTCTTCTACGACGGGCCCTCGCCGCCCGCCGGCGTCTTCGACATGTTCACCGACCTCAACCCGGGCATCAACAACGCCAAGACGCGCTCGTACTACGACCTGCTGTCGTACAACAACTGGGCCGTCCTCAAGGGCTCCGCGTACACCATCGCCACGGAGACGACGCCGCTCCTCGCGCAAAACGCGTCCGCCGACGCCGTCAACACCACGCTCGCGCACCTCGAGGACTGCTACGCGCACTGGGTCAACGTGTCCAAGTCGCACGCCGCCGTGCCCGGCCTCGTCGCCTCGCTCGCCTTCCAGCCCTACCCGGCCGTCTTCGCGCGCAAGGCGCGCGAGGTGGATGCTGGCGGCGACCTCATCGCCTTCGATGAGGCCGCCGACCGCATCATCTTCGAGTTCGACTACTCGTACTTCCGGGGCCTGCCCGCGGTGGACCGTGCCGTCGACGCCGCCACCGTCGAGCTGTACGGCGGCATGAAGGACGTCGTCGACGCGGCCGTCGCGGACGGCAGGGCCCCCGACGTGTACCGCCCGCTGTTCATGAACGACGGCTACTTCAGGCAGGACTATTGGGGCAGGTTGGACGCCGGGAGCAGGGCGTTTGCCGAGGGTGTGAAGGAGAGCGTGGATCCGAGGGGGTTCTGGGGGAGCAGGCTTGCGGGAGGCTTCTTTTTGTGAGTGAGTTGGGGGATTTTAAGAGAGAGGGGGGTGGGGAAGGCAGAGAGTTGGATATGAAAAATCAGGTGCGATGATTGGATGGTTTCGGTTTTTCTGGTACATAGTTGAAGAAGTTTTAGCTTGGATTAATGAAAAAGTGCATATGTTCCGCTTTCGACCCCTTGCATGTTTCGGACTTGGAAATCGGCGGCATTGAGAACTTTGTGGATGGCAGAGAGCCCCCTACCAGAACCAGTTCGGGATTGCAGTACGTTCGTGGTGGTGAGTTCGGGTTGCTTGGCACAGTGACGGAAATAATAAAGGGGAGTATATAATCCATCCTGTCACCGGCTGTGCTCCGAAGAATCGAGGCTCTGGCTCCAGTGCGTTCGTCTACATTTATAGATTTTTTTCCCGATGAGCTGTTCCTCGATGCTTATTAATTGAAAGGTGAAGTAGTCCTTGTGATACCAGACCAAAAGCAAAGGAAATGAAGAAAGCGCCACCTGCAATGCCGCTCAGTGAAAACGCCAAAGAGTCAAGCCAGAACGTCACATCCTCTCCCCATGTCCCACCCAGCATCCGCCCCCCCCTCTCGCCGTTCAGATGAACAGGGCAAATGATGAGAGGAAGGTGACTCGTCCTCGACCTCGCCTGAAATCGGCGACTGCCTCTACGCTTCCATCCTTGGCCTCACATCTCGATTCCCAGGCCCCTGACAATCCTCCTAGACTCACCTCCGCTTCCGCCACCACTCTTCTCCACATCCACCACCGGCGAGCCGCACACCGTCGTGGCACCATCACAGTCGTTGGCATCCTCGACCAACGTCCCAACACTGGCTTTCCGGATGGCCTTGCTTAGCGGCGTCATCGGGATAGCCGTGTCGATGGTTGGTGCAGCGACGGATGCGGATGCGGTGCTCAGAGTGCGCGCGACGTTGCTGTTGTTTCGGTTGCTGCTACTGTTGTTTGAGTGGCGGTAATCACGATGGTGATTGTGGTGAAGTGGGAGAATAGGCGCGGTGCTGCAGGTCCTGCTACCATTTGAGGCAGGTGCGGTGTCGACGCTCGAGCGCAAGAAATCCAGGGGCGACTTGCAGAGGGACTTTGAGAGGGAAGAGGATTTGCCGGTGGTGCCGTTGCTACGGGTGGTGGCGGTGGACGAGGTGAAGTACGTCTTGCAGCTGAATGTGGAGCGGGCGGATGGGGAGAGGGGAGTGCTGCTGCGGGAAATGGAGAATATGCTTCGACGCCGGTTTCGGTTCCTCCTCCTGAAGAGGCGGGCGGGATCCAACTTCTTGGCCCACGAGCGATACATGTCCGAGGCGTCGGTGCCAAGGCCGAAAAAGAGGAAGATGAGGAAGCCGCAAGCAAGGCTGACCCAGCGATCGGGAAGGAGTTTGCCGTGGGAGTACGCGGCCTGGATAGTGGAGCGATGGATGGGATCGTGGTTGCGTGACCATGAGAAATTCATGAATGAGGCGGGAACGTTCGCGTATAGGATTGCAGCCTGGGTGGGGAGGATGCCGAGAAGGATCAGCGTGGAGAGGAGAAAGAGGCGCAGGAAACGTGAGCGTGTAGTGTTGTGCGAGTGGACGAGGCGCGAGAACTCGGTGCGGTAGCAGTGCAGGCGCACGAGGACGAGGACTACGAATGGCACGTCAGTCTGCTTGTTCCTGGCTGGGAAGTGGGGAGTCGAACGTACCGGCATAGTGCACAACGACGACTCCAATGACCAACGGCCAGAGGTAGACCAGAGCGAAACTGACCAAGCTGAGGTCAGTGGCGGGAACGCAACCGTTGATGTCGTAGATATAGTAGCGATAGACCTTGATGACGTCAAACAGGCCGAGCTGGAGGATGGGAGGCGCCCAGCAGATGGCAGCATCGACGAGGCATTGACGGATGCGCTCGGCACGGCAGGGCGTCACTACTTGGTTCTTGGTGTCCAGGACTTTGGCGAGGCCGCGCATGATGCAGACCAGGGTGGTGGTGACGCCGACCCAGCCGGCGACAATGAGGTAGACCTCGACGTCGCAGAGACCATATCCGGGCCACCAGCTGGACGCATCCTCTCGACTCCAGAGCAAAGAGTTGATGAAGGCGAAGGAGTTGAAGGTGATAATCCACGCGACCAAGGCAGCTGCAGCAATATTGCAGTTGCGGACGTGCCAGACCAGAGGGGGAATGTCCAGGATGACGGCCAAACCAGCAAATATGGGAAGGCAGACGGCGGCGGGATAGAGCGAAGCCTCTTCTTCAGCCATTGTCGATGAGGCAGGAGTGGACGAGCAAAGAGGGTTCTTTGGGTAGAGCCTCGGAGCTGAGATGGCCGGACAAAAATGCTGGAGTTTGCAGCACTGGGCTTGACGATCGACAAAGAGAGCGTGTTGCAGGAAGAAGAGCCGGGCGAGCCATGGCGGGCGAAGTGGGCTCGTGTGTAGACATGTCTATAGAGAGCTCAATAAGGTGGTTTACATTTTGCTGTGGCGGTGCTTATTGAGGGCGAGACACCGAGCAGCCGCTTCTGGGTGTCAATAGCTGGAACACCAACACAGTGGAGATTGCAGGGAGCCGGCTGCCAGCAGCGACGAGTCCATGCCGGCTCTGCGCAAAAATGAGCCAAAGTAGTCGTAGTCGAGGTCGGAATGGCGGGGGTGCACCGGTCAGGTCTGGAACGGTGGGGACGGGGCCTGATTGGGAGGCGAGGGAGGCGGATTTAGCGGGTGTGGGGCCGGCTGTTGTGCTGTCAGGGCGGAAATCACAACGCGTGACGGGCTCCTCCAATCTGCCCTTGGCCCAGCACGTCCAAGTACTCCCACCACCTCTCTCATAGCTCAGCTCAGCTCGCCCCGAACCATGCAAGACGCGCAATCTCTCCCTCGTCCTGCTGCTGTCCCCCATCCCTCAGCAACCCCAATCCCACCCGCACGCCCCTCTGCCAGCCCGCCGCAGCTCCCGCAAGCTCAAGCTCCAGCTCCAGCACGCGCCTGCCGTGCAAAGAGCTATGGCCGACGACCCGCCTGAACCCTCCGCACGCCCCTTCCCTGTGCAACCAAAGCAGTCTTCAGCGCTGCGTCACCGCCTGCCGCGCTCCCACACCACGCCATGGGATCCGTCCGCCTCGTCCTCGTCCATTGCCCAGCCGCCGCATGTCCTGCGCCGCCGCAGCTCCATGCTGTCCGACTTTTCCTCCATCCGCGACTCCACCGACAACATACTTAATCCCGGTTCGCGCGACCCAGACGATCTGGACCAGGGCGACCCTTCGCACTGGCACTCGCTGCCGCTGGTCTTCGCCATCTTGCCCGCTGTGAGCGGCATCTTCTTCACCAATGGCAGCGCCGTCGTCACCGACATTCTGCTGCTTGGCCTTGCTTCGCTGCTGCTGAATTGGTGTGTGCGCATGCCATGGTACGTTTTGCTCCAGCTTCCCTTTGGTCTCTTCCTACTGACCAGGAGCACAGGGAATGGTATCGCGCCGCCCAGACCCCTGCACCCTTGGTACAAGCCGCCGGCATAGGCTTGGCTGATACCATACCTGAGGAAGACTCGGAAGACGACGAAGTCATCGAAGACTCACCTATCGCCGACGCGAAGTCTGCTTCGGAGCACAGCGACACCCCTGGCGGCACGCCTGCCCCGGAACGCTCGCCTGAATATGTCGCCGCCGTGAGAGAGCTGCAGTTTGACCAGCTGTATGCTCTCGCAGCATGCTTCCTGGGTCCCGTCTTCGGTGCATACCTCCTGCATGCCATCCGCGACTCTCTATCACGTCCATCCGAAGGCCTCGTTTCGAACTACAACCTCACTATATTCTTGTTGGCTGCCGAGGTCCGCCCTGCGTCGCACCTCCTCCGCATGCTCCGTGCCAGGACCATGTATCTGCAACGCATCGTCCGCGAGCAAGCCGAGCCCGACTCCAAACCTGACGAACCTGTCGTATCCGACCTGGGCAGGCGCCTTAGCGAATTGGAGTCGCATATGGCCGACGTCGCTTCCGCCAATGCCGCCATTAAAGAGAAGGAAAAGTCTGCGGGCTCCGCCAATTCCACCGAAGTTGTGAATTCTGTCCGCCAGACTGTCCAGCCTCAGTTGGATGCTCTGAACCGCGCCGTACGCCGCTATGAAAAGCGCGCGACGACTCAGACCATGACGACCGAGGCTCGCCTGCAGGACCTCGAATCACGTCTTAAAGATGCACTCGCACTGGCAGCTGCGGCGGCCCGGAGCGGGCAGCAGAAAAAGCCCGGAGCTGTCAAGATCTTGTATGACTGGTTGCGCACATTGCTCATGATCCCCGTGCAGGCAATGTGGACACTCATGGTATATCCCGTCCAGATGTTGTCGAGCATTGCCATAAGCGTTAAAAAGTTTTTGTTTGGTTACACGAAGAAGGTCGATACGAAGGGCAAAGGAAGAGCCAAAAGCGTACCAGACAGGGGGCATGGGAGCTTGAATGGGTACAGAGCGCAAGCGGGGCCAAGTGGGTCGAGGAGGTGAGCACCGAGTCTCAGTGAAAACTGCCCTGGCTGAGCTAAAGAAAAATCGTTTTCTCATCCTGAAGCAAGGAGAGAGTGAGGCTACAGTGAGTCGTCGAAGCTGAAGATGCATGATGGCACGGCACGGTGACCAGTTCCATGGCGCCCTCCCAGTAGGTTGCACAAGAACTGGGTCATTCCCTCTCTGTCTCTATGATATTTTACTGTCTACGTGGGCAGTTGAATCACGTGTCCGGATGTATTTGTACAAGCCTCAAGACTTGCATCTATGTCCTGGTGACGACTTCAACTGCCCCATAATCAGAAGAATGTAGCGCCCTCTGCAGGGCACCGAGGAGATCAAAAGGAAGGTCAGCACGTAGTGCTGCCCATCTCTCGGGCGCCACCCTTTTCTTTCTACCCGCACCAATCTCCATCTTCAAAATAGCGCCCGCGCTCCCACTCCTCGAGCGGCATCTGACACAACTCTGGCTCTCGCTCGTCGTCTGTGTAGATGCGCGTGCTTGCGCGGTGTTGCGCATCTTCATTAGCTACTAAGGACGCGCGAGAGGCCGACGGTGATGCTGCAGCCCGGCCGTCGATTGTCTTGGTGCTATTCGTGGTGGTGGGATCGTCGCTGGTAGCGTTGCCGTCGTTGTTGCTGTCGACGAGGGCAGCGCGGCTGGAGGAAGGAGAGGGTGGGATATCTTCGTGGAACGTCATTGGTTATGTGAGTGTTGGGGAGTTTCTTCGTACTGCTGAAGACACTTCGTAGGCAGTGAGGATTGTGGAGAAGTGAGCACCGACGTGGGGAGATATATGCATGAAGTGAAGGCGTGGTCGCGAGTGAACGGCCTTGCGGTGGCTTTGTGTGCACAAGAGGTACGTCCTGGTCAGGCGTAGCAGGACCGGCATTGAACTTCGCGTCAGGCTTTTTCCTCGACTCAAAGACCAAGCTTCCGGCGTGATGATCTGCCCACAGCAAGTCTACATCGATTCCAGGATGAGGATCACGGACAAAGTTTGAGAACATCTAGATTATTCATTCTTATAACCAGGATGTGACACGCACACCCTCCACCCCCAGCTTTGTATACACTAGTGCAGCTATGCGGTCGACCCGCATGCGCAGTGTCGTAACACGCATTAGTGGCCCCTGTCATGACCAAACATGTCGATGAAACTGTCGCGGCTTAGCCACGCCCAGCGTTCGCCGAAAGACCCCTCCTTCTCTGATGGCTGATTGGGCGGCTTCCGATTCAGAGATCTAGGCTCGTCGTCCGACCGTTCTCTGTTGGCCTTGGTAGCAGAATCTGCCGCCGCGGCCTCGGGAGCCACCGTGGTCTTGGGAGCCACCGTGGTCCTGGGGTCCGCCGTGGTCTTCGGGGCCGCCGTCGAGCTGCTGGAAGAAGCCACGGTGCCAGTGTCACTCGCAGCCGCGGCCGTCGCAGCAGCATTGCTGGGTCCCGGTGTGGCTTCCACGCGAGAAGTTGGTGGAGCAGCATCCTTCGAAGGTCCCGCAGAGGCTTCTTCTCCTTTGGGGGGTTCCGCGTCCTCCTTGGCTTCGCGCTCGGCTTTACGCCGCTGTTCGTAGTGGCGGTCCAACCATGGCCGCTCCTTCAATTCTCTATCCCGCATGCGAAAGTATTCGTACGCGTCCCGGCGATCCAGGTAGAGATTTCTGCAGAATTGGCGTACACTGTCCATGGATTCGGTTGGGAGGTTGGTGAAGGTGTATCGGCGACTGATGCTTATCGTGTGTATGCGGATATATAGGCGGGTGTGGGGGAGAGATTGTTGAATTCTCACCGCAGTTTTATATAAAGTGGATGATAGTACTGAAACCCGTCCTACTCGTATGATCTGAAAAAGAGTGATCACCTTGCCGACATTGAAACTTCATAACCGCCACGTAGAACCTAACAGATAAAGAGACGACTTTCTTTGGAAAATGGGCATCTTTGCTCCACATGGGCCGCAGCCACTCCGCACATGTAAGGCACGTGGATATGTGTCGCTTTTTGTCCTAGACATCTAATGCAGCAGTGTGAGCATATTTAATTTAGCATATAGTAGGTCATTGATTTTGTTCGTCGAAGTGTTTGCAGAGATACAGCACTTTCCCGTGCAATGATTCGGAGTGGCGGCCGGATCGAGCAGACGTCACGATTGCGGTGGAACTGGGCTTCAGTACCACGGGCTCATGCGTATTCTGTGGCGTAGCAAGACAGCGATACATGGTGACGAGACCACGCCGTGACGCGTACGTCAAGCGATCACTGGAATACAAAACAGACATCATAATCACAAACGCTCGCTCTCACTAAGCTAAAAGTCTTTGTCAAACGAGTTTCCATTTGCTCGTTAAGATATCGCTATCTTTAGTCATCAGCCACCAGCTGCATATCTTCATCGTCGTGTAACCATAAATCCAGCTGCAGCCCGCACGCCAGCGCACAGCCAGTCTATCGTGGAGGCCGCCACTTCATCTTCATCATCCCCTAAGTTCCCAAATCATACATGACCATACCGCCCGTCCTGAAGTTATAGACGAACGCTGCCCTTCCCTCAGTTGGCTTGCCATCCGTCTCCCACTTCCTGCGGTACTCGTTTAGCATGGCGTGCACCTCTTGTAGGTACTGGCGCTCGCCCAGCGGCACGCTCTGGATGACGCGGCGCCACGAGTCCGGTTCGCTGAGGCGCGTCTCGCGGATGGTTTCCAAGATCTCGTCTTTGGTCTCGATTGCGGCGATGGGTCCGTCGACGAGCGAGGCTAGCAGCTCGCGGGCACGTGCCTGCGCCGCCTCGACGATGCTCCACTTGTTGCTTTTCTTGGACCGGTGCTGCGCCATGAGCACTTGAACATTGTTCGTGTTGCCGGTTCCGCTACCAAGTCCTCCCGCTCCGCCGGCGCCAGTGCCGGGCTTGTTGGAGCTGCGACCGCTGCCGGCCGGGATACCACCGCTGCTCTCGGCGGAACCGCCATGGGTGCTGTGGTTCTCGTAGCTGCTGCCGGCGCCTGCGCCGAAGAGGCGACTGGAGCCAAGACGGGTGGCGGCGGCACGACCCTCGCGATGGTCGCGCTCGCGCATCTCCTGGCGGAGGTATGAGAGCAGTTCGGAGCTGCGGATGTCCGTGTCTTCCTTGCGCACAAGCGACTTGATCTTGAGGTCGGGCTTGCCGGTGTTGATTGCGTCGGCCTTGATGATGACGATCCACGAGTGCTTGTCCTCGGCGTAGTGCGAGAGGAGCTCTTCCGGCGAGCGTGCGTCGATGGAGAGCTCGGCGCTGACGTCGTGGGCCCACAACTCACCGACCATTTTCACGCCCGTAGAACGGAGGGCGGCGGAGTCGAAGCAAGAGATGAGGACGTCGCAGCGGCGCGTTGCCCATTGGCCGGGTCCGGACTCATCTTCGTTGGCTTTCTTGAGGAAGTTGTTCTTGCCGGCTTTCTTCTGAAGACGCGCCATGGATGCTACCAGCCTGTCCCAGCCGAGGTTCAGTCCCACGGCGTGGCAACTACTGGATTTACCCTGCGCCTTGGAGCGATGTTCCTCTATTAGAGCATCATACCGGCCTCCAGCGGCTATGACATCGCGTCTCTTAGTGTCGTACAAGCATTGGAACATGAAGCCGCCAGCATAGAACTTTTCATTGAACGTGCCGAGGGGATTGACCTTGATCTGACGATGGACGTTGAATTTCTTGAGATAGCCGAGGACGGTACGCAAGTGAGCAAAGATTGCATGAGTTTTGTCCAAGAATTCAGTTCCTGCAAGCAGAGACTGGATCTTGCTGAAGGCTTTCTCTGGAGAGTCACTGAAATCGAACTTGGCCAAGTCGTCAAGTGAAGTAGACGAGACGCCAACGGTGGGAGATCGCAGGTCACTCCGAATTTTTTGCCACGTCCAGTCGTGGATGTTCAGCCTGTTAAGGATCTGCTTGACGGAGCGGCGCAGCGGCGTAGCTATACGGCAGGATTCCATGATCAGATCCAAAAGGTCCGCATGATTGATTTGGAACACAATCGGGGCAGTCGACAATGACGGGAACTCATCAATCACCTCGTCCATCACCTTGACGACCTCGGCTTCCTTGAGAGCAAGGTCGAGACTGTTGTAGGAGATGATATCAAAATCGGCTTCTCCATTGCTACGAGGTTCGCCTCCCGTAAACGCATCCCGGTAGACGTGTCCGATGGTGTATGTCTTTTCCACGGGAGGAGCTTGTCTGGCAATGGATCGAGCGTAAGGTAGCGTGAAGTCATAAGGTAGTTGGACAAGGGTTCCAGAGGAGTCGAATAGCTTCACGACGTTCTGCTCTTCATAGTGATCTGACGTAGGGAAAAGCAGTTGTCGCCTTGTCTTGACAGCGCCATGTCGTCGGAAAACGGCGCTCAGCTTATCTTCCACTAGCTCCTGGATCACCAAAGTGCTCGCCTTCTGCTCATGTGGGCCGTTTGTCGCGTTGAGATCCCAGGCGTAGTCCTTTACTTGCACCTGTTTGTTGGCTCCTTGAGCAAACAGAGCAGATAGCATCTTATGGTAGTATGGAGATTTGGGATCTGACAGGCCTGCAAGAGCCAACCGAACTGTCTCATCGCCAATCTCGTGCGGGATCTTCCCTTCGTGCAACAATTTGTTACTACTGGGACGCTCACTCGGCCGGTGATTGATAAGCGAGAGGATTATTTCGCCTTGCAGAGCCTTTTCCGACGACTGGAAGCACTCAGGTAGCACGTGCTCCTTCTGGCGGAGCTTCGTAATCTCCTCGCTTCTCTCCATGGCTGTCTTCAGCGGATAGCACATTTCAAAGAAGATGATACCCAGCGAGAACATGTCGACTTTGCTGTCGTAGGTTCCACTGACACCTGACTTCAGTTCGGGGGCGATGTAGAACGTCGTGCCTACACTGTGGGTTTGGTCGCCGTGAGTATTGGTTGCCGTGCTTCCAAAAGTGGTGGCCCGGTCAGCAATCTGATATTGCCCCGTTGTGGCGAGACCGAAATCTCCAATGCGAGGATTGTTGGCAGTATCAATGAAGATGTTGTCAGGCTTCAGGTCCCTGTGAATAACGCCATGGCTGTGGATATGAGCTAGACCCTCAACGACTTGGCGAAGGAGCCGCCATCCTTTATTGGCGTCGTTGTAGAGGCCATTGCGGATCAAGTCGCGTAGTGTTTGGCGCTCGCAGAACTCCATCTGGATGTAAAGGGTGGTTCGGATTCCGCGGGATGTTGCACGCTTTAGCTTGAGCGGTGACTTGGTCTCGGCAGTACCAGTACCACTTTCGCTATCAGAGTCTGAGAACTCATCTTCTGAGTCGCTCTCATCTTCAGAATCGTCTCCAAACTGGATGTTTATACCGGAGCTTATGAAGTCAAGACCGCCGGTATTGCTCCGTGTGAACTCGATATCAGGGCCGCTGTTCGATACTGTGTCTTCCGTAGCCACAACGGATTCCGTCTCCGTCTCTGAGATTGGTAGTCAGCACTTGGACGGATCAATGATGGATAACAGCTTTGCCCGGTGCTGTGGGATTATCATGAGTAGTACGAATTTGAAACGATGGGAGACATACCGGTGTCGATGGCACTGCCCAATTCATTCTCTGGCCATGCCGAATAATAACGCACGACATAGGGGTGATTCATCTTAGAAAGTAGCATAACCTCCGACAGAACATCGGAAAGGGCCGAAGCGGTGTTTTGCTTGATCTTCTTAATGGCGTACACACCCCCGTCGAGCTTGTTGCGTGCCTTGACGACCTCGCCATACCCTCCTCTTCCGAGACGACCAAGCTCTGTCCATTCGCTGGCATAACGAGAGAATGGGCCGTTAGGGTAGCTACCTTCATAGCTCGACGACTCTCGACGGATGCGGCGGCCAGCTATCGGTATCGAGCTACTGGTGGAATGCAGCCGAGTCCGCGAGGGCGAAGAAGACAGTGAAAGCACAGGTGCGTTGGTGCGGAGGAATTCTGAGGGCATTAGGTCGAAGGCAGAGGGGCGCTTCTTTGGATCGGGCCTGAAGAGCTTGGAGATCATCTCTTCAAGGGGTGCTGAGACATTCTTGTCCTCCATGAGTGCCCCCGGGGAACTGTACTTCTGGGGCGCGTCAAGGCCGAATAGCATTTGCAAGAAGACGATGCCTAGGTCCCAGATATCTGTCTTTCTTGAAGGTCTACCGTTGCCGTCTTGAAGCTCAGGAGCTGTCCAGTAGGCAGACCTTGCCGACTCAGCCTTCTCAGCTCCTCGAGCGGCGTCAATGGCATTGTGAAGGCATTGCTGATATCCACCATCTGCCAACTTGACGAACAGAGCGCCCCCTTCAGCAGGCTCACAAAAGAGAACATTTCCAGGATGGAGTCTTTTGTGAATCACACCACTGCGATGCAAGTAGTCGAGTGCCTGAAGGAGATCGATTGTCCAAGAGCGGACCTTATCCGCAGGGAAAGTGTCAATTACTTGGAACAGGTCGACAAGAGACCCTCTATCGGCAAAGTCTGTGAGAATGCTGATGTGCCACTCTGCACCCTCTGGAGCTCTATCAATTTTGAAGTCGAGAACGGTGATGACATTCTCATGCGACACTTTTCTCAGGTCTTCCATGGCCTGATCAAACTCTTCGACGAGCTTCTTGACGCGGGCGGGATGGCTCTCAGCCCTGACCAGAGCCTTCTTGAAGGCAAATGGCATCGTCTTATGAACGACAGCGTAGACTTGGGAGGCGGGGCCGCGGCGGAGCGGTCTCATTGGCCCCGTTTCGATTTCTGGGAAAATCAACATCGACGTAGCAGGTGAGATAATTCGGCGACACGTACCATAGATCACACTAGTTTCCTCAGCAGCAGCAGACAGAATTCTGGTCTGCCTTTTCTGCTCCTTGCGCCTGTTCAGTTCCTGTTCCACCATGTGCTGGAAGATGCGGTCCTGCTCCGCCTCATCTTCCTCTAGCTTCTTCAGTCTCTCTTCCTCTTGCTTCCTCGCCAGCTCTTCAGCAGCGGCTTCGTGGACTTGACGTTCCTCCTCCAAACTCGGCGCGGCCTGGTCTTCCCGGCGGGCGACCACGGCGTCTTCGAGTAGATCTTGAATGGCGGAGCCGATCTCGAAGATCATGACTTCACCAAGAAGTTCATTGGGCTTCGTCTTCACCAGATTCTCCAGGTCCTTCTGGGTTTTGGTGCGCAAACCATTGGTCTTCTCAAGCTTGAGAATTGGGGCAGTTCTGGGATAAGTGGCTGTGAATCGGACGGACAGCAGGGCATTGATGTCTGGATTGGTGAAAGACTTGAGCAGGATCTTGCAAGCGCGGTCAGCATTCTTGCTCCAGGCTCCTTTAGTTTCGACGTCCTCATAGTCCTCCATATAAATAGCCTTCAAGGCTTCGATCTCGTCGGCTTGGGCCTGGGCATAGTTGGCGGTTGCAGCTTGCGGACCGGGGGTTGCAGGCTCGTCGGGCTGCTGGCCCTTCGCAGCGGGGTTGCCATGGGTCTTAGTCGGGGTCTTGGGGTCGGTCACGATCTTCTTCCGCGGGGGTTTGGTCGGAGCCATGGCGGGCAGTGCGTCAGGGTTGGAAAATAGGCCTGGGGTAGCGGGGACCTAGAGAATGCAGCCGAAGCTGCAGCCCTTTACAGGGTGGAGATCATGACGCGGAGCGGATATGCAGGTGTTTAGGTGGAAGCGCAGGTGGGTGGAAATGTCATGGAAAGGCGGCGGCCGCGCGCGAAGCCCGACCGTCGAGCGCGACATGGGAAGGCGCACGCGCCGGCAGCCGGCAGTGGCAGGGCACCTTATCGATAGCGGGGCCCCAAAGGCGGTGAAGCGCGCGCGCGTGGATCCGCGCTGGATCCCGGCTCCCTGTGTTTTGGCTGCGCGCCGTCGTAAACAACACTGCTGCAACACGCCCTCCCTCCGCCGAGCATTCCCGCACCTCGTTGCGCCCCGCATTTCCACATCGTACCTGCTCGCTACGCACCTCTGCTGGGCCGTCTCCGTGCGTACAGTCGCGCTTCCCGCAACCTTTGTTCTCATCTGCGACCGCACACCCGCCGCACCTGCCCGCCTAGCAACCATGCTGTCTTGGTGGTCAGGTTCGCGCAACCCCACCCAGAACCCACAAGGTCCGCCCGCTCCCCTGTGTCTGCACCGCATGATATTGACACCATGGATCTAGAAGCTGTGGACAACACACAACTCGAGCCTCCCGAGACGCCCGCTCCCGTCTTCGCTGCCCGCGCCATCAAGCACGCTATCTTTGGCACTCCAGCCCCGCCCGAGACCGTCAGGCCGGCTAGAATCGAGCCCAAAGCTGACCTTCCTGCCTTCTTGCGACCTCTCCCCCCTGACTTCGGCCTCAAGAATGCCGTCGATCCCGACAAACCAAGGCTACCCGGCGGCATCCTCTCGACGCCGGGCACGGTAAAAGATCGCAAGACTGTGTCATTCGGCGCTCAGGTCGTTGACAATGAGGGCAAAAAGTCCGACAAAGGCGGGATCCCGAGCAACTGTCCTGGGAAGTTCCCGAGTCCATGGACGCCTAAGGTCGACGGTCTTGCTGAGGAGCCCGAAGAAAGACCCAGCTCCAGCTCCAAGCTTACTGCGAAGCTGTACGAAGCCCGGTGCTCATCCAAGCGCACCGATTCCAAGGCACAACCGCAGGCACAACCGCCTCCGAGACCCCAACCGCGAGCGAAGGATGACGGCGACGTTACGATAGACATTATGGAGCCGCGCTCCGAGTCGGGCCGGTACTGGAAGGAACAGTTACTCTCGTATGCATTTGAGAGCGATAGAGAGGCACGGAAGATCATCAGAAAGCAGCAGATTGCCAAGGAATACGCCAGACAGAAGGATACCGAAGCCCAGGAGTTGACCGAAAAGCTGGAGACTGAGCGAAAGCGCCATGCGCAACGCGAGAAAGAGTTGGAGGCCAAGAACAAGGACTACAAAGAACGACTGAGACAAGCCATGGCGGAGAACTTTCAGTCAAGCACTGAGATTGCCATGCTGAAGCGACGTTTGGCTGCCCTGGAGGGCGAAGCGGTGCCCGATCTGCCCGCAGACTACAATCCGCCCAAGACCGAGCTGGAGCACGAATTCGATCAGATGATGTTGGACCCTCAGGAAGCAGGCCATTACATGCTTGATGCCACACCTGTCAACGGACGGGGTCGGTTGGGGAAGTCAAAGCCAAAACCCGGGCCATCACCAGCTGAGCAAAGGCCGCTGACGAAGGCTACTTTGTTACCTCCGTCCGCGGAACCGCAAAGCCGACTGGGCGTTTCACCAAGGCGTCCACGCCGCTCTATGACTGGGAACAGGGCAGAGAGGTCTACAACTTCTCGCACACATGCGATGACTGCAAGTACATCGGCTGTCGAAGATCCTTGGATGGCGAACGGAGATACTGTTGTGGAAGCGAGACCAAGCCGTTCTGTCTCGCCGGTCAAAAGGCCCGAGCCCAGAGCTGCTGTATCTGCCGAAGCACAGAGCACTGCTCATCCGAGGCGGGTGAAGAGTGACCGCCATCTTCAATCTTTAGCCAATCCCTCCGTTCCAAGTTCTACCAATGCTACCGAAGGTCTTACTCCGCAAGAGATGCGTAAGAAACAGGCCAGGGATCGCGTTATGCAAAAGCGAGGACGCGAAATGGGTAAGGAAAACGTCGGAGTTAAGATCGCATCATTGCGGTGATATATACCGAGAGCACATTCACCGAAGACGCTAGCAACGCGGCCACAATACGCGTTTTAGGAGTTGGAACATGCTTATTGAGGATGAAGTGCCTCGTACTATTGATTTGAAGTATTAGGAGGTTTGGCGTTCAGAGATACCACGGTTGGATATGCATCATTAAGGGGTTCAGTTGCATGTAGACCGACCAATCCCGTACCTACGCTTGTCATTAATGTTATTTCGTCTTTATCTCGGTTGGCAAAGTTTGCTGTACTTGCAAATTGTGCAACTTGGGTCTACTAATGGCAACTGTAGATTTACCGACACACCTTAACCATCGAACACAACGAACGGGGCAGATGGTACTTTTATTTTCCTTATGCGGCGGCCTGATGTTACGCCGTATCAGAAAGTTGTGGCTTACGTCACTTTCCCCAGGTAGGGGATGATGCAATCAAAACTGATTATTGTTTAGTGCAAATTCTTCAATTTCGCTCGAGCCACGATGCAACGTTAACCGTGCCGCATGCCTCTGTGTGAGGCAGATGCGGGTGGGTGGGCGGTCTCTTTTGTCACCCGCCGTGCCTCCCACTTGCCGCGTATTTCAGCGGGGACGATCAATTTCCGAAAGCTCGGCCAGATCCGATGAACATTTTTATTACAACGCAACCTAATCAAGTGAAGGCGTGATAAACCCCGGAAACCTCAGTCAAGCCTCTTTCAGCGCCGAGTATGGTATGTCAACGTCGGTCTCGGCAAATACGCCACAGTCATGACAACGGCCGAAATGCGAGCATGCTTTTCGCTGCTGCTTGTCGTGAAGGGGAAATTCCCGAACCTAGACAGGGAGCTTCCAGACGCTCAGAACGCGCTTCCATCTAAATAGAGGATCGGAGTGGGGTGGAGAGACATGGCAGTGGGACAGCCTGCAGCAAGATCTGTTGCATGACCAGTTTGAACAAACAGAGGCCAGCAGCGTTCAGGCCCCGTAACTCAAGAGCACGCACGACAGCGGCTTTAACCATTTTCCGCAGGTGCCAAGCAGGCCCAAGTATGGCCCAAGGCCCTGCGCGGGAAGGCGCCGTGTTCATTCGCCTCAGTGCAGCAGGAGGCGCTGAACCGCCAACCACCAAGACAAAGCTGCTATTGTTACTGACCGGGGTCGTTTGGCGCAATTAAATGGGGCCCCATCCGCTAGTCAGAAGGCACAGGCCTTGGCGCCGCTGAAGGGCTGTTTACAATAATTTGTCTTAGGTTGCATCCCCGCCCGTTAGCCAATGGCGTCATCAAGAATAGGCATTGCATGATAACACCCACCCCCGCTTATTTCCACGACGGATGGCATCGCCTAATGCCGGCCAAGAGAGCTCGACGAACTCGATGCAACGCTGCTAGCCAATCGCACATTTAACTTTGGAGGTCTCTCCACCTCTGCTTCAACATGAGAGAGCACCGCCATGTCCCGCCCTTGAACCACCCTTTGATTCCGCCAGTCGCCTGCCCCATTCCTTGGAAGTTCGGAGAGCATCAGCGGTCGCTGTTGTAGCATAACCTGGCCGAACAACCCGAAAGTGAAAGAGTCAGCCCGCAATCCCGCAGCTTTCCGCCATGTCGGTCCACCACGATCCAGACAGTAAACGCATCACCGAGCGCGTCGCCTCCCCTTCAGGAGACTCGGCGGCCTTAAAGCACAGTAGCCTCGAGTACGTTGCTGAGCAAGGTGGCAATGGATCCCTTCCAACTTACCAGGAGGCGTCCGGCGCGCCTGTTGAGTCCTACTCGCCGCTTGGGTACGAGGTCAAGTGGTATACCATCATCTTTTTGAATATTGGTCAGATGATCGGTACTGGTGTTTTCTCAACGCGTAAGTGTTCGAGTGTACTATGAGACAGTCTACTTTTGCTACACTTCGACATGGACGCGAGCTAATTTAGAACATCAGCTGCTTCAATTTTGAACAGCACCGGCTCTGTCGGTCTGAGCTTGATTTATTGGCTCGTTGGCTTCATCATCTCCTGCTGTGCGCTGGGCGTCTATCTCGAGCTAGCCTCCTACTTCCCAGCTCGCTCCGGCGCCGAAGTTGTGTACCTCGAACAGGCCTATCCGCGACCGAAATACTTCTTCCCCGTCACTTTCGCTGTACAGACTGTGATCTTGTCTTTCAGTAGCAGCAATGCCATAGGTAAGGGTCACGTGGATCCATCAGTATGGTGGAAGAGACGCTGATCACAGGGTATCAACAGTGCTTTCGCAGTACATTTTCAAGATGACCGATCGTGAGGGGACTGCTTGGGAGTTGAAGGGCATTGCAGTGGCAGGGTACACACTCGCCGTCATCCGTAAGTCCTGCGTCAGCCAGTGAAGCAATGAAGCACTGATTACATCCGTAGTTCTCATTGCCAACAACAAGCTCGCTCTCTGGTTGTCCGATATAATTGGGTTTATCAAAGTTGCGACCCTAGTATTGTGAGTGGACTCTTCGTTTGCGGGCAACGCTGATGGGATCGCGTTACTTACCAATACAACAGCATCAGCATTACTGGTCTCGTATGCCTTGGCGGCCACACGTCTGTAGCTGACCCTAACATGAATTTCCGTGATGCCTTCGCTGGCACCACTAGCAATGGCAATGGTCTCGCCAACGCGCTAGTGAAGATCACATTTGCCTATTCGGGCTATCAGAATGCATTCAATGTTATGAACGAGATCAAGAATCCGGTCAAGACAATCAGGAGGTCGGCGCCACTCTCGCTCTTTATCGTTGCTGTCTTGTACATTCTGTGCAATGTTGCATACTTCGCCGCCGGTAAGTTTGGCCTTCTTGTCCATGTAGTGAAAGTGACTGACCGTCTCCTTCTCCACAGTACCCAAAGAAGATATCATGGAGTCCGAGCAGGTCGCCGCATCGCTCTTTTTCACTGCCATCTTCGGTGCCACCGCTGCCAAGGGCCTCAACATCCTCGTCGTCCTGTCCGCTTTCGGCAACCTGGTCTCAGTGCTGATCGGCCAATCCCGCGTCATCCGCGAGGTTGGTCGCCAGGGCGCCCTTCCGTGGCCCGCATTTTGGGCCAGCACCCGCCCATTCGGGACGCCCATCGGCCCGTACCTGCTCAAATGGGGCATGACGATCCTCATGATTCTGGCGCCCCCTGCGGGTGACGCATTCAATTTCGGTACGCACCCGTCCAACCCCTGTTCATCCCCATGCTCTCGAATGGGGCCAGGTCATGCTGACACGCAGCCACAAACAGTCGTCGACCTCCAAAACTACCCCGAATCCATCTTCTACTTCCTTATGGCCGTCGGCCTCTACCTGATCCGGCGGCAGCGCGCGCGCATTGGCGTCGGCCGGTCGGAATTCCGCTGCTGGGATGCCGCAGTCATCTTGTTCCTGCTGGTCAAGGTCTTTCTGCTCGTCATGCCGTGGTACCCACCTGAGGGTGGCGCTACTGGCGGCGATGTCAGCTTCTGGTACGCGACTTACTGCGTCGTCGGCATCGGCATCATCCTCATCTGCGGCGTCTACTACTGGGTTTGGATCTACTTGTTGCCCCGGCTCGGTGGATATGAGATGCGGCAGAGGGTGGTGCAGTTGCCTGATGGCGCGATCACGCATGAATTGGTCAAGGTGGAGAAGGGAGAGTTGGCGAAGTGGGACGACGAGCATGATGTGCTTGGGAACTTGAAGACTGCGGATGGTGGCGTAGAGCCAGTGAAGGTTTGAGGGACTGGAAGGGTGTACGATGGCTTGGTCCTCTTTTCATGAGGCTTTGGCCAAACATTAGTGTCAAAATAGACGGTACAGCAGAGTTGGTAGATAAAAGAAGTAAGTAGCTTGTGTATTTGAACGCCATAGAGTTTATTTTTATTGCGGGTATCCCATCATGCTGGTCTGTTTTCACAAGGCTTCAAAATATGGTACTACTATGGTGGGTGACAAGGGAAATTGGTCCGCCCGCGTCTGCACACAAATGATACATTGTATTCATGGTTGGTTGAGTCCAAGGTCTGGACGCGTTTGTGCTTTTTTGAAAATCGCATCTTCATCCCGATCTTGGATTTAACTGCTTACGTAGGAAGAGTGGTAGGGTAACCGATGGTCATCAGAGGACCGGGCTAAACCTTTCTGCCACCTTCCGTGGCTGAAGTGTTGATGAAGACATAGGGGCATGTAAAGAATGCAGACAAAGTCTTCGACAAATGACGTCCAACTGCCTACAGGCTCCACAGCACGATCGAACCATGAAGAGCATGACGGTATACACAAGAATGTCCCGCGCAAGAGAAAAAAGCAAAATTTTGGCGGTTCGTGCCTGTTGTGTAGCGAGAGTCAGATGAAGGAACTATTGGTTGAGTTTCAGAATCCGTCGTCCAAGAAACTCTATCGGTACCGGCAATGTATTTAAATCTCCTTTATCATCCTCATCCGCAAGATGTCTTCAGCAACCACTCCCTTAGCATACAGAACACTCAATTATCAGTGTACGGTAAACAGTGCACTTCCTCCGAACGCCAAAAATGGGCCGCGATGCCTACGACACGACCGGCACACCCAAGCCGACGCAGCCGACGCCGCCGCCGAAGCGCAGCTGAAAAAGGACTACGATGCTCCAGACCTGATGACAGTCAGCAAGCATGACTGTTCCTCAGCTAGCTGGCCTTGGTGACCTGTCATCATGCATCAATTTCTCCGCCCGGAAAGCCGCAGGGTTTGGCATGGTGTCATAGTGCTGTCAGTGACAGTCTCCACGCGATATGGGGCACCTGCACCCTTGAGCTTGTTCTCACTAAAGGTTTAAATACAGATGTCAATGTTTGAGGAGTGGGTGGCCTTGTGTGAATACAAGATGCACGTTGATGTACCCCTGACCTGAGAATTACAGCACACGTTTGTACACCTTGAATGTTGCATCGATAATTTCCCGCGTGCTATTCTTAGCGGCTGTTTCTTATTTTCGCAATGTATATAAACTAGAATAAGAGGCTTCCTTCTCGAGCTCTTTTTTGGAGCAACCGAAGCCCAGGTACTTATCTCGCTCAAGTATCAATACACAAGGCCGCTTACTTCATATTCTCACAACGCAATTACCATCAAGAAAATGGGCCAATTCCAATCCTACCAAACCGATCATCACCACCCTAAAGAGCGTCGTGGCAAATGTATGGGTGAGGGTTATAAGCCCCCATCCAGTTCCGATGAGAAGAACCCGAAGAAGAGAGGCTTCTTCGGGGGCAAGCGCAAGCCCAAGTTGGATGTGTGGAGTCCGCCAGAGGATACAGGACGCCCAAATCTTTGGGAGTAGTGCAGGAGTCTTACCCATCATGAAGGCATGACGGGTGTTTGCATGTCATAGCTGATATTCGGCCTGAGTAGACTGACTTCTTTGTACATCTTTGACTACTGTTCCCTTTGATGTGTTGTATGTACCAAGCAGATCTGCACTGACAATACAAATGGACAACACTTAAAGACATACGTGTAATTTCAAAAGGCAGATGCACAAGACTTTTGACACACTAGAAGGATATTGATTCAACATAACGCCTATATAAGCTCACCATACTTTTCCATCAAAGCACAGAAAGTCTTTCGAAGGAAATAGAACAGGGAATCTCTTCGAGCAGGAAACGCCACCTGACAGCATGCCCTTCAACTTGTTCCGCTGCCAATGAATCATTGTTGACGACGAAACACCACCATCACAACATGGGCAACTCACACTAATCTCCATCCAGCTGGCGTCCGCCGCCGGGCCCTCCGCCGCAGAGGAGACGCGTAGGCGGAGGCAGGGATGGTGCAAGAAGGCGAGCGGCGGGCCGGCCGCCACCAGGACCGACGAGGGGAGCGGGCGGCACCACCAAGTGCGAGCTGTGCGACAACCCCCCAATGGAGTTCACGAACCTGTGCGCGTTGTGTTGGAGGAAGGATGTCGAGCCGAATGCGGAGGTAAGTCGGAGGCGGGATGAGCGGGAGCGGAGGCGAAGGTGGAGGTGGTAAGGGACCCTGAGATAGGATGATGCAGTAAAGCGTGGAGTGTCTTGACAACCGGGCTTTCTCAACAAACCCAGCGCGTTTCTTTTTTCCTCAAAGAAAAAGGAAAGAAAGGGGGGGAAAGGGTAGATACGGGTAGAGCCCACAGTAGGGTCTTTTAGGCTTGATATACCTTGTGTGTTATAATTGAACAGCGGATGGTCAATGCGAGAAGGGTCTCGGCCCGGGCCGGCGAGGGGCTCAGCTGCAAGCAATCCCGTCTCGGATCGCCAGAGCCGCCGCACAAAGTCCTTGATGTTGCATTCATGCTGCTGCAGGCGCGGTCGGGGTTGGATGCGGAATAGCGCGGGCTCACGGCAGCGTGGCTGGAGGACGGCGAAGGCTGGGATCAAGGGGCGGAATGTCGAGCGGGAGCCGGCACCCAAGGCGGTGTAAGCGAGACTGGCGGCCTCGCTCTCATCATCTGGGACGCTTCAGCTCCCCTCAACACCTCCCACCGTGACCTCCGTCGCCGGGCTTCGCGCCGCATCCTCGCCTCATCATCATGCGCCGTTGCCGCCTGCACCTCATCCGCCCCCGCCTCGCTAGCGCCGCAGGCGCCCGCAGCGGCGGATTTCGGAAGCGCTGCAGGCCGTAGCCGACGGTCATGGAAGCCCAGCGCCGGCGTGAAGGCTCTGCGCTCGTCGCGGCCGTCGTCGGCGGCCGTCGGGCTGGCTGCGGCTGGCTGGCTCGGCGAGAAAGGGCGCGGTCCTTGGGCTCGCTGATCCGCCCGCGCGCAGTCTAGCCGGCTTCGGACCGCCGTTGCCGTCAGCCTTATGCGCCTCGTCCTTGCCGCCGCCTGACGATTGCGGAACGCTACTGTACCTTGCTAGGTCACGCCTGTCACTCACTACTCAAACCCCGACTCTTCCTCGTCCCCGTTTGCGCCCTTCCTCCACAACCACCCTCCCGCCTCCATTCGCCCTGCTCCTGTCCCCCAACCACCCTGTCACCATGGCCGAGCGCGTGTTGATGAACGAGTACAAGGCCCTCGCCCAGGAGTCTTGGACCAACATCGAGGTGAGCCGTTCCTTATCGCTCCACCCGCCGCCGATGCTTCGAGCCCGCCGCACCTGCACCTTGGGCCTGGAGACCGCCCTCTCGCTCCTCGCCCCTTCTCCGTCGCCGCAGCCTCATCCGCCGCTCTTGCCTCGCCGGGAACGTGACGCTTACTGACCCGCCCCTTTCGCAGCTTGTCAACGAGAACATCTTCGAGTGGGATGTCGCTCTCATCGTGCTGAACCCGGACTCCATCTACTATGGCGGATACTTCAAGGCCAAGATGAACTTCCCCAAAAACTACCCCTTCAGCCCGCCCGGTGAGCATGTCCGGCTACCCCTCATCCGGCACCCCACTAACCAGCCCAGACTTCAAGTTCATGCGTCCGCTTTGGCACCCAAACGTGTACCCTGATGGCCGCCTCTGTATCTCCATTCTCCACCCGCCTGGCGAGGACGAAATGTCGGGCGAGCTTGCATCCGAACGCTGGTCGCCCGCTCAGCGCGTCGAGTCGGTTCTTCTTTCCATTCTCTCTCTGCTCGATGACGCAGAGCCCTCGTCTCCCGCCAACGTCGATGCTGGTGTTATGCTGCGCAAGGACCCTACCAAGTACAAGGAGATGATCAAGAGAGATCTGGACGTCAGCAAGCAGGACATCCCCGAGGGCTACGTCATGCCTACGCACGAGGACGCCTTCAAGTCGAAGAAGAACGACGACATCTTCATGGAGTGGGAAGACAGCGATGCCGATTCTGACTTTGGTGCCTCCGACTCCGAGGATTTCGACGCCGAGGACGACGACGACGAGGAATTCGATGAGGACATGGACGAGGACGACTCCGCCAGTGATGACGGCAAGAAGAAGGCCTAACGCGAATCGGGCTTTCGTTCTCCGTCGTTAATGATATGATTTCCTTCCCTGCATTGCTGCATGGTTTCAGGTTTCCCGCATCTTCTCACTTCTACCCCTCGGCATCTGCCGTCAGCCCCGAGGGTTTCATCTAATTTGCAGCGAGGCGTTTTGGGTTCCAAGCCTGGAATATAGGCATTTGCTTGGCGTCCATGAGGCCCGCAGTAGGTCAAATATCCTACATATAACTCTTTTTTTTTTTCTGCTTGCTTTGGCTGGGGCGTTTCGGCATAGCAATAGAAGGGGATCATCCAGAGATCACATTACGAATATAGAGCATTACTCCACACCGCCCTAACACTGTTCCATTTAAAAAGTAGCGGTACAACCTCACTCCAGCAGCTGAGTGCGACCTGGCACACCCATCAACCCTATTACCTGCTAGCTAACTGTTGGCCAGCAGCCTTCCGGGAACAAGCGCAGCCTCGTCACCGATGAAATGAACCGAAATTTATACAGCGGTTGCAGTTTTACGGCAACGCCGGCGCAGCCTCCTATCCCTCTCAGTTCAGCACCTCCTGAACGATTTACAGGGTCTGCGGAAATAGATTTGTGGCTTTGATAGGGCGCCACAAGCGCCAATGGCCCAGGTCATCGGGCGGGTAATTGCTGGAGTACGCACGCGTCCTATTGTCTCTCAATCGTTGGCGGAAATGCCAAACTCCTCTTGGACCTCTTTGATCCTCACTCCCCTAGACTCGGCTATGATGCCCATCAATTCTTGGCCGACGTCCCGCATTTCGTTGTAGTCGTTCAGACGGCGGATCTGCTGCTGGATGATGGCCTTTGCAGCCTGGACAGCGGCATCTGTTTCGGCATTCGTGGCAGGCTCGGAGCTGGCGGTGGGATTCGTGGCAGCGGTGCGAGACGGGAGCTTTTCAGCCACAGAGGGAACGGCCGCGAATTCTTTGACCACGTTGCTGCGCCGCGCGGTCAGATCGGCGAGCGTGGCCTGGAGCGCGGCCGTGCGGGCTTGCGCGTTCGGCTGGGGTTTGACGGTCAGTAATAATGCGAAAACGCCGATAGGAGAATCACTCGTACCAGGCGCTTGTCCCCGCGCGGCTGCATTTGGGGGCTTTCTGCTCCTGCATTCCCCGGCGACGAGCTCGGCTCCACAGTGACAGCGTCGCGATGATCACGGAGAACCTTCCTGGCTGGCGACGAGTCCATGCTGAGCGTTCATGGGCTTTGTTGCGGGAGGCATCCATGCGGGCGGGACCCGGGCGGATAAGGCAGGCGATGATGCAGCCGCGACCAGGGTGGCGCTGACTAAACTGGCTCGCCTTGCGTCCTGTGTACACGAATACCCGGCGCGGCGAACCAACCCCAACCCTCACTCCCGGAGTGATCTTCTCGCTCTCCGTGCCTCTCGTTGTAAACAACCCTCCCCGGCCGAAACCTGCGCGACTCCCCGCTTCACCCTGGCTCGCCTTCCGACGCTGCTGCACCAACCGTCGCGGACCTCCGCTGCTCAGCGTCCATCTTTTGTTTCATCCCCGTCGCAACAGCCCACCCATCATGGGGGCTACGTATAAGCCGGCGCCCGTCGTCGGCCTGGCATTGCTCAGCCTGGCTGCCACCACCAAAGCCCACGAACACCACATGGACGACATCCCTGAGGGCCAGTATGCTTCGTCCGATCCCATGGTGCGTTCCGCCGACAAGCTTCCCAACCCGGAAGTGCTGGGATCGCAAACTGACGGGTTTCGCAGGACGCAGTTCTATGGATACATATCCTCCTCCAATCCCTCGCCTGGGGCGTGTTGTATCCAACGGGCATGGTCTTGGGCGTGCGTTCACCTCCTCTCCGCGCTCTTCCGCTTGCACCCAGCGGTCCCGCTCACGCGCCTTTCTAGATTACCCGCTCACGATGGCATGTACCAATCCAATCTGTCGCAACCATTATGGCCGTTATTGGATACATACTCGGACATAAGCACAAGGGCCGCCAGTTTGCGCCAGGTGTACACGGCAGCTTCGCACCGTGGTTGATGTGGATGGTATTTTCCCAGGTCATCCTCGGCGTCTATCTTCGGCTCCACCTTGAGAAGGGAGTTCACGGCAAGATCAGGAGATATATTGTCATCGCCCACGGTGTTGTGGGGAAGGCCCTCCCCGTTGCCGCCTGGACTCAGATGCTGTTCGGCGGCATCACTTCGCTTGGATTCTGCCGCGGCGACCACTTGGGCCAATGTCTAGCGCACTTCATCATGGGCAGCGCGTTCATTGGCTATGGAATCATCATGACCATCATGCTACTGGTTGGGCAAGTGTGGTTGAAGCGCTCCGGAAGAAGCCAGGAATTCTTCGACTCCTGCATGATTGCGGCTTGGGGATGCGTCAACACTTTCACCGAACACCGCTGGGGAGGTCCCTGGGTCCACAACGACCTGCAGCACACTTCGATGGGAATTGTCTGGTGGTGCGCCGGTCTTCTTGGTATCTGGTTGAGCAGAAGCAGGGATGGTAGGCCCAAGAGGAACCTGATCCCCGGCATTGTCATTCTTCTCACTGGCTTTGCCATGTCCGCTCACCCGCAATCGCTGCCTCTTTCCACCATGGTCCACACCGTTTTCGGCTATACTCTTATGGCGGCCGGACTCACCCGTATCATTGAAATTTCCTTCATCCTCAAGGACAAGTACGGTGTCTCAGCCGATGGCTCTGAGAACAACAGCTGGCAGCATCTTCCTCCTTTCGTAAGTCCTGCTTATCCGCATTCTTGCGATGCTCAAAGCTAACTTTCGCAGCTCCTCTACGCTTCCGGATTCCTCTTCATGGGCGCAACCGAGGAGCAAATGGCACTCCTTTCCGACGCTCACGTCACCCACGTCTCCTACGTCCTCATCCTCTACAGCGTTGCCTTCATTCTCTACCTCTGTACGTCACCCCCTTTGTGCGTTTTAATTTACGTGAAACATGACACTAACAGGAATTAATCTATAGTCGTCAACATGCTTCTGCACATCTACGCCACCTGGGCTTGGCCCGAATTTGCCAAGTCTGACCCCGAGAGCGGCCGCAGCCAGCTCAACGGTCATGCTCGCCGCCCGCACTCGCGATCAGATGCGCAGAGGCTGCGGGATGCGGAGGAGTTTGAGCTGGAGGGCTTGATCAGTGATGATGAGGATGCGGCGAATTTGGAGGGCAGCACGGATGCGGATCCGGAGAGCCCGAGGCATAAGGAGGGAAGGGTGAGAGTTTGAAGGAGTACGTGGCGGTCAAGAGAAGGAAAGAGTTAATTTTGGGAAAATAAAACAAAGACGATGAGGAGGCGGGAGGGTCTTGTTGACTTCTTCCATCTCCCGATGTCCAGACTGAGGGTGTTCTCATCCTTCTGTGACTTTTCTCTTGAGGTGGGTTTCCTTGTCCGCTTTTGCATGGCGTGCAGAATTGATTACGGTCTTTTTCTGCTAGGCGTTGGATACTTGCTGTTACGGTCACTGTTTGCTAAGTCGTACTTCGGTCGGTGGGAAGAGGTGGATATGCTGTCGGTGTAAATGTTTATCTTGGAATAGCTCTTGGCTAAAGAGGAGTACCTACGTGGAAGGAGCGGGGAATTTTTAATACCGCTGTTTCGGGCTCTCTTTGCATTCTCCATCCTGACAATTTTTCGTCCTACGACCTAACTATTTCAGGCGTTCAGCAACTTGACTTACCCATCGCATGTCGAGGCCCTGCGTAATATCAATACTGGGAGCCACTGTATACATCCGGGTTCACGGAGTTATGCTAAGTACCACTATCGACCAGCACTACCGGTATTATCGGCGGAAGCTCAAGGTGTGGTTGATTCGGCGCAAGAGAAGCATACTACAAGCACGTGTGACTTATCTTGAGACCGGATGATTGATACCAGACAAAAGTTTGGAAGCGAGAAAGAACGATGAGACCGGGGATTTGTCCAGAACAAATGCGGCGGGGTAAGTCGACCAATCCGGTTATGGACGCTTGGAGGCCGCAGGCAACCATGTCGGGCACTTCCATATGGATGCCTAACATAAAGCCTTGTAGGAAATGACATTTTGTGTAACAAGCGCTTGGATAGCTGAAACGCAATGTAACTGGGGCGCTCCAGGCATCGTCAGCGTTAACAGTGCGACACTGGCATACGAGAGAATGACTTGGTCCTCCTGACCATTCCCCACGGAAGATACTATGTAAGTGTCTGAATATGATGTCCGGAAGTAGATGTACATCTTCAACGCTGCAAAACTGATAGATTGGATTCAAATACCGACGTAGAATCGTGTGGCATCCTCGGCGGGGCTCAGAGGGCTCAGACTTACTGTAGCCTGCTGTGATGGGTACACAAGGGGCTAGTACCACGTCTTGCAAGGCGCAGGAGCCGCCACACTTATGAACAGCCTCGACAATCCCTTGCGCTCGCTTTAAAATACCTTCTAAGTCCATCCCCTTGGAAAATTGTCCCATTTCGAAACACAACCTGCCGTCGTGCAAAACAAAGAGTCGGCCATGAACGAAGATTGCTACGACTTCACCGGCAAAGTGCACCAAGAGTATGCCAAATGCGACAACATGAAAAACAGCACCCACAGCGCATGCTGCGCGAACAACAAAGCATACCCCGACATCTGTCTCGAGAGCGGTCTGTGTCTAGCGACCACCCCAACCCAAATGGGCTTCCTTTATGAAGATGGCTGCACCGATATCACCATGGGCGACGATGCGTGCCCGAAAGTATGCAAAGACGGTAGGCTTCCATCCTCCAGGCCCCGGCATGTCGATCGGGCAGTAGATGCTGATGATTTCCGCCCGATCAGTCCGTCAATCCGGCTGGAAGGTTGCCGAAGTGCTTCAGTGCGAGAAAGGCAAGTGGTGCTGTCGCGAAGCCGGAAACAGCACCAGCTGCTGCGATGACACCGCCGCGCTGGTGGCCCAGTCGGCAATAGGGTGGATGGTGCCCTCAATCTACCAAGCGATCAAAGAGGCAAACTCCGCTCTGGTCAACGGCACAGATGGCAACGGAACAGCGAGCAACGGGACCGCAAGCAACGGGACCGCAAGCAACCAGTCAGCGAATAGCAAGACTACCACGGACACCCAATGTGGTGGTGATTCCGCTACTTCAATTGTGGGCGGTATAATGGGGGGAGTGCTGTTTGCAGCTGCAGTGGGATTGGCGACGGCGCTATGGCTTTGGCGTCGAGAGCGTCGGGAGCGACTGGCACTGCAGCAGCAGGTGGCGTCCTTGTCAAAGGGACCGCAAAAAGGGACAGGGCCGGTGGAAGCTGACGGCTCGCACCAACGTCTGGAAATGCCAACAAGAACTGATGATAGACCTCAACATGTGGAGTTGCCGGCAGGCAGTTACTGAGATTAATTGCATTGTGGAAGTATTTCAGCAAAGTAATGACGGTATGTGTCAACTCGTCGTATGATATTGTCCATGTGTAAGAAAGGAGACAAAGGCCGAAGACCACACATAAAATACAGAAGATGCGCGAATATCTGGCCGTTCAAAGCCAGGCCTTGTTAAGGTTGTTGATGAAGTTGCCGTCGTTGAACGGGCAGTTGGCGGAGCCCCAATTGTGCTCATTGAGAGCGTCCGTGGTCGCCTTCGGGAGTGTTGCCCAGTCGACCATCCACTGGTCCCGACCGGGGCTGGTCTTGAACTGCAGCTCGTGGTTTGTGGGGAAGTTTGTCATGTATTCAACCTGGAGACGGTTGCCATCGCGCATCTGGGGGCTTCCCGTCGTCTTGTACTTGCCGTGGCCTGAAGCGGCGCCGCCGAAGACGCGGGGGTTGGCGTTGGCCGCTGTTAATGGAATCGTTAGTCACCTTGCAAGACATCAAACGGAAGGAGCGATGACTTACGGTTGTCGATCCAAATGACAACGTTTTCCCAGTCGTGGCGGTGGCCGAAGTTGCCGCCGCCGTCGGATATCTGGTCCTTGGGAAAGTACCACGAGTACATGATGGCGTACCGGCCTCTGTGCCACGCACCGCGGGCGTACGTCTGGCCGCGGCGATCGTCCCTGCAGCCGCCAGTGGCACTGCCCGTGTTGTCGAGACCTCCGCTCACCTGACCGCGATCGTTGACAGCCGTGTACGGCTGGCAGCCGGAAGCGATATGAAGGAATGGCTCGTAGCGGCGGATGGCATTTCCTTCGACACCACCGCGAACGCTCTCCGGCATGGGCCAAAGAGAGTCGTGGGCGACGGTAGGAGCACGCTTGTCGAGGGCTTGAATGCTCTCAGGGGCAGCTGCCGGGGCAGCCACAGCGCAGGAAGCTGCTGCGAGGAGGGTGATGAGGCTGCTGTAATGCATGCTGAAGTGACTGCGGTTTATTGAACGAATGAAGCTGGTTGGCGACGTTGACTCCCAGTGACGGACAGTGACCTTATATATCCATCCAACCTTCTACATATTCTGGAAGATGAACAGCTTCGTTCGCTGCATTTCTTAACGATTGCAGTAGTGACAACGCAAGGACCATTGGGTGATACTCGAGCTCGTTCCGCTTCGCTCTGACCTTGGATAGTCTTAGCAGGTGTTGACCTGTTGACGGCGTGGCACCACGGGCCTCACGAATCGTATGGCTGACTCGGTCATGTTTAAGCCTCGCTAAGCTGAGTCAAGTGGGTGAACTCAATTCTTAGGTGCGGGCTTTCCGTTGGCTAGTTCGCGCCACGTTAGTGCCTGATTTGTAGGGCTGGATGAGAAGGGAGCGCGGAGTCAGCAGAGCTATCACCAGAATGTTGGCTGAGGTAGCATAGGCTCACTTGCACTACTTCCCTTAGAATAGTAGCCTTGACCCGAGCAGAGAGCTTCCGAATACAGTGTTTCCGCTTGGTATCTGTACTTGGCTTTGGTCCATGCACCGTATAATTGGACCGCGCTTGTCATTTCCAGTACGGCCCAGACGCACGGCTACCGCGCCGCCCGTCTTTCTGGAGAAGCGCTTGCTGTCGGCGATGTTCGCATTCTTGGCCTTCGGCACTTCGGATCCATCGTTTCACCTCAGTAGCTTCTATTACTATATTGGGAACTGGAACAGGCCGGATGCAAATTCCGCTTTCAGCGACTCTTGGCGGCGAAGAAGGGTCCTCAATAATCTCGTATACTGACTCGAATGTCTTCCGCGCCAGGCCGTCCCCACATCATACGGGTAGATAGCCGAAGTAGCCGTTGATTCCCTCCGGGTTTGTGAACATTGGCGAGAATAGTCTGCTGATAAGGTTTGTTCAGCCAATATAGCGTGGGTCAAGAGTGGAGCGGGAGAAATTGATGTCGAACGACGATGGGGGTGAAGCATCCGTGGTCGGTGAACGCAAGTAGTAGACAGTTGGAATTTACATACCTACCACCAATCGCCCCGCTGTTTTCGGAACTTCCCAGGCTAGAGTTATCTTGCGGCGCAGATGTGCAAGTTGAACTTGCTGGCGCCACCATCACACCATGGCCGACGCAACCGAAATAGACAACGAATTTGGGTCATTTCTCCACAGTGTACGAGACGCCACTACTTGGCGTAAATGGGCACATGTCCACCTCAACAGACGTTAGCCTGGACGTAACCTGGTCATGAAGGGATGAGGTGCTGGACCACCCTCAAGTCTTCCGGATGTTCTCGGGTCATTTCGAAGTCCACCACTGACCAGTCTCCCCCAAACCTCGTTACTTCCCGCCAGTACACTGGAATCTCTCCATCAACGCCATCCGCTGAACAATAATCTTCCATCTCTCCTCCCACACGTCCAGATCCAATGGCTCACAGCCACCCATGTGTCTCGAGGGCGGCGAGGGAGGCGGCGGGCCATGGCCATGACGTTGGCGACTGGCACGTAATTCCTGACATGTCCCCCATCAGAGTCAACGAAGCCAAAAGTGATAGTCTCAACCACTTCGAGTCAAGTGTAAGAGCAACAACAGGAACTATGTGCCTCTATGAAAGCTTTGAAATCAGATACAAGACTCGAAAAAAACGAAAAAGAGTAGGACGGTTGCGATCCACTTGCCTTCGAATCTTAACTGCAGAACCCCTTTTCACAACTTCAATAGACTATAGAAGTTGAGATCATTGCGTACTTAAGGCAGATACTCCTCCAACGCCATGCCATGTTGAACTCGTACACCCCACAACCCAACAGCAACAACATGCTTTCGAGATTAAAAAGGCATGTAAAAGCTACTCATCAGCGTCTTTCATCTGTAACCACCAACCAGCCTCCCCTAGTGCCCATTATTTGACCTCCTCACGACTCTAAGGAGTATATTTCACGGTTATTTCCCTTCCTCGCCGACTGTATAGATGCTGTTACTCCGCAGTGGGAGTTCCGACGCCCGAAATCCCACCCGGCATCCTGGTTCTCCAATCCCCTCTCGCGCTCGCTTCTCTGCTGACAGGATGCGAGTGTCCAGCTCTCAACCTCACGCCCTCGTCTCTCAACTCCCTGCCCTGTCGGGAGCGCTCCGCTCGCTCCGCTCTCACCTCGGCCTCCCGGAGCTTCTGGCCTTCCACAGCCATACGGGCTTCCAGCTCGTTCGCCGGACCGGGGGCGAACTGCCGCTGCGGTCTCGGCTGCGTTGCCGTTGAGCTTGTAGAGGCTGCTGCTGCTTGCGAAGCCGAGCCATTCGTACGTCCAGAGCCCTTGTTGCCGCCGTCTAGGACCGTCTCTATGCTTTCCGCCATGGCATCGGCGGCGGGCTCCTCGGCTTGCTGATCGAGATCGTCGTCGCCAGCGTCCTCGTCGGTTCCGCCGCGCGTGTTCTTTTTGCGTGGCCACACGCTGGGCACTACAATCTGTTGGAATCGAGGTTCGACGCAACGCTCGTCGAACCATGCGTGTAGGCGGCTCTCGATGAGCTGAGCAATCTTTGGAACGTCCTGAAGGCGCGAACGGCTACCAAGGAGAGAGCGGACTGAGAGATCAAGGCGGTAGTCGTCCAGGAAGGTGAAAGCGAGGGTGGTAGGGGTATGAGACGAAGAACCGGAGCTCGCGTTAGGTGAATTGGAGTCTGCATTCGCTGGTTGTGCGGATGGGATGAAGGAGAGGGATAACTATGTACGGAATTAGTTTATTGAAATCGAATACTAAAAAAAAAAAAACAGGCAAGACTCACCGTGCCGCTGAAGCGCACCACCGACACCGCCAGCGCAACCGGCAGCACCGCGACCCTCGGTCTCGGCCAATTTAGCATCAACGTTGTCTCAATGCCTAGCGTAATGACGTCGCTCAGGTCCACGTCCATCCGCGCTTGTAACCTGCCCTCGTTCGACACGCCGCCGTCGCTCTTGTTCGGACTACCCAAGCCCAAGCCGCCATCCTCGACTGGAATGACCCTGCAGTTGCTGAATATGGGGAACTCGTCGCCCAGCTCGATCTCGGTGACGCGAATCTCGCCCAGCCAGTCGGGGCGCGTGGGGCCGTTCAATATGCTCGTCAGTGACGTCAGTACAGCGTCGTCCTGACGGGCGTCGGCACGCAGCTGGGCGATGGTCTGGGCGATCAACACGTTGAACCAGTCCAGGCTCTCGGGCTGGTGGCCCTTGACGTTGTAGTAGGTCTTGGCGAGGATGGTCGCGCTGGTGACGGGCGGCGGCGGCCGCAGGATGGTGCTACGCTTGTGTCGGAGGAGGGTCGAAGAGGTGGGTGGCACTCCTCCTACGGCTGTTGCTGAAAGGGTGCGCTGGTGGGCGAGAGTGCGCTCGCGTCGCTCCGTCGCTCGCGTTGCGTGCCGCACGTCGGCTGGCGGCGGCTCGCCGAAGATGAAGAACTTGATGAAGAAGAAGATCAAGAGTGTCACCGAGAGCTGGCCCAGTAGGAAACCCTGCGTGAAAGAGAGACCAGTGGGCTGCGGTGCCGGTACCGGCACCGTTACGTCTAGCGGGGTGGAGATTAGTGTGTGGTGTGCAGCTTGCGGGATGGGTGACCTACCCGTTGCAGCTGCCATTGTGCAAGAGGGGAAATTAGACCGCCTGTGCCTATCGCAAGAACATGGTTTTGAGTGAATTGCGTGAAGAAAATGCAGGTGTTTGAAGCGGAGCAGATGGTGGACGTGCTTCCTGACTCGCGGGCCACAGTAAATCCTCCGCAATGACGTCCACGCGCCGCCGCTGCCATCTAATCTGACCCCAACCTAGCTTCATCAAGCTTCCCCGGACTCGCTCTCCTCGCATCCCGACCGGCCACCGTCTAACTTCCCCACAGACGACCCGCTCAGCCCGACCGATGCCATGAATAACGACGCCGACAGCCCCAGCCTCTCACCCTCGACCGCGTTGCGGCACCAGCCGCGCCTGCAGCTCCCCGCAACATGCGAGCCACCGACGAGCGGCAGCGGCAGCGGCGACACCGCCGCCAACAACAACCCGGTCAAGCAGGCGACGTGGATCATCTTCGGCGCGACGGGCCACATGGGGCGCTCGCTGACGCGGGCAGCGCTGGCGCACGGCGACCGCGTGGCCGCCGTGGGGTGGACGCAGGAGAACACGGCCGAGCAGATGAAGCGGTGGGAGGCCGGCAATGGACCCAATTGCCTCGGTCTGCTCTGCGACGTACGCGCCCGCGAGACCGTTGCCGCTGCCGTCCGGGCTGTCACACACCGCTGGGGGTCCTTCGGCATCGTCGCCAACTGCACCGGCTACGGCGTCATCGGCGCTTGTGAGGAGCAGGACGAGGCGGAGCTGCGGGCGCAGGTCGAGACAAATTTCTTCGGCATGCTGCATATCCTTCAGCTCACGCTTCCGCTGTTCCGCGCGCAGCAGCATGGCAGATACTTGATTTTTAGCAGCACGGCAGGTGCCTTGGGCGTGCCCGGACTGGGGCCGTATTGCGCGACGAAGTATGCTGTGGAGGGGTTAGTTGAGAGTATGTTGTATGAGGTGGATGCGTTTAATATCAAGGCGACGCTGGTAGAGCCGGGCCATGTGCGGTTGGACGAACCAGACGACGGTGACGGGGAAGGGCTTAAGTTGAAGCGGTATGGCCACTTCTTCGTGAAGCCAGCAAGCGAACCGTACAATGGCCTGACTGCACCTGCTGGGCATGCGAAGCGCATGGTTCAATGGCTGAATGATCGGCAACCCACTAGTGCAGTCAAAAGTGCTGAACTGGTCTGGCAGTTGGGACACTGCTCGTATCCGCCATTGAGACTATTGCTTGGATCTTATGCGGTGGACAGCATCAGGGATCGCTTGAGAAGTGTAATCGAGGAGGTAAGCATGAGTTCCACTCGCCAATTTTGCTTCTGGCTAATACAGTATAAGATTGAGGATTGGAAACATCTAAGCTTTCCAGTGAACCCTGAAGAAGAACAACAGCAGCCATCACAACTGCCAACGGGGACCCAGGACAGTGGAGAGTGACGATCAAGAGATGATCGAATATCAGAATCTTGAGTCGGCTCTACAGCCGCAGGCTCTCGCGAAAGGTGCCATTAGTGGCCAATGGTGCTTAATGCGACAAGTGTAGTGCCAGTGCCGCGCGAACAGCCCGTCCTAGTATGCAAGATTGTAGAACGTCTCACGAGCAATGTGCTGTAGCCAAGATGGCCACTTACCATTTTCCATAGGCACAGGGCCTCCCCACAGGAGGTCGCACTCGTCGCGGCTCAAACATGCGAACGGCCATCTATTTCCAGGAAGAAAGAACTGTAATTACAGCCTCTAAATGTGCCTGATCTGGCATATGATCGAACGAACATGAAGCAATGTTCTGAACAGAAAATGAAATAGCGGTTGCTGTTGCTGACCAAACGTAGACATATTGACCATTGTTCAGGGTTTGCATATCACATATACCATCACATAAAAGAGTGTTCTGAATCCGTAATATTTTTCCTAGTTACCCCCTTTTTTTTTACGTGAAAATGTTCGTAAGAGTGGATTGAGCATTTAGGAAATGGTCTTCTCCTTGCACTCGATGCCATACTTCTCCTTGAGCTCCTTGATGAGCCTGCAGTTATAATGTTAGCGCGTCAATCATTCGTGCAAATTCTGGGAAAGACTTACGGGTCGTTGATGGCAGGGGTCATGGGAGCGAGGATACCCTTCTCGCTGATAGCGCCGTTCAGGACCTGCTTGACGGCGACGGCGCAAGGAACACCGACGAGCTTGGCCATGGCAGAGTAGCCACCAGAGCCCTCAGGAGCACCGTACTCAACGAGAGTCGAGGTGCGGACCTCCTTGGAGCCGTCGGCATGCTCGATGCCGAACTTGTGCTGGAGCATGACCATATCCCTCTCGCCCTTCTCGTACTGCATCTTCTTCTCGAGAGTGGCGCAGAGGGTGTCAAGAGGGTTGCCGCGGGGCTCGACGGGTTCCTGGCTGAACATGCCGATCCAGCGAAGGCCGTTGAGGATGCGGGTCTTGTCCTCGTTGTTGGTGAAGTTGGTCTTGGAGCCGATGGCCCAGACAAGGTCGGTGTCGGCGTCGGAGGAAGAGCCAAGGACACGCTTGGTGACCTCGCGCCAGGCCAGAGGAGTACTGCCGGGCTTGAGGTAGTCGACCTCCTCGTCAGACAGGAAACCAATGTCGACGAGAGCCTTGATGAACTCAGGGAAGCCCTGGAAGCGGAGGGTACCACGGACAATGGTATCGGCCTCGGGGATGCTGTAGCGCTCCTTGTAGGGAGTGCTGTCACGGTTGGGGTAGGCAACGAAAGCGTAGCCAGGGTAGATGTAGTAAGGCTTGGCGGTGGCCATCAGATCCTTGGAAGCAATGTCGACGATCTTGCCGTCCTGGTAGTACTTGGCAGCGTTGCGGAGAGCGAGGAGGACACCGCGAGAAGACCACGAGAACTTGTAACCGAGCGGGTTGTCAGAGTTCTCGGGGGCAGGGAGACCACCGCAGTAGGACAGGAACGAAGTGATCTTGCCACCGGCCTTGTGGACCTCGTCAATAGTCTTGACGGCGTACAGGTGGTCAATACCGGGGTCAAGACCGATCTCGTTCATGACAGTGATGCCGGCAGCCTTGGCCTCGGCGTCAAGCTCCATCATGGCGGGGGAAACGTAGCTGGTGGTGACGACATGCTTCTTCTGTATGGGTGTGAGAATCGCGTGGTTTGATTAGTAGTAGATGGTTTGACTTACGTTGCGGATGGCGGACTTGATGACGGTGGCGTGGTGGGTGTAGGGGATCAGAGAGATGGTCTGAAAGGGATTAGTCCTGTGGTCAGATGGCCGGGTGGATAGTTCATGTCACTTACAAGAGCGTGCTTGCCAACCTGAGCGTCAAGAGCCTTCTCATCCGAGACGTCAAGGGAGATGGGAGTGGCGTTCTTGATGCCCTCGGAGAACTTCTTGGCATTCTCAAGAGTACGGCAGGCTAGGTGGATGGTTGGTTCCTGATTCGATTTTTGGAGTGGACATGTCTACTTACCAACGGTGACCTAGGTGACGTTAGCGGTTGCAGCCATGATCAGCGGGGTGGTGGATCATACGCTGAAGCCGGACTCGCTCAGGATCTCGGCAGTGGGACGGGCCACTGAGCACCAAATCAGAACGAAGGCTTTGAATCGGCATAATCATCACTCACCAAAGCCGGAGCCGAGCAGGAGGACGGCCTGGCTGGAGCCGATAACCGGGGGAATAGCGTCCATTTTGGCGAAGGTTCAAAGTAACGACGGGCCTACAGACAGGGCGTGAGCGTTCAATTGAGCTCGGAACCCGATGCAATGGATCGGAGATGAGAGAACGACAAAAATGAGTGGATTTATAGGCAGCAGAGAGCTTGGAGACCCACCTTTGATGATGTTTACTTTGAGGTGTAGGTCGTTGGGCACGCCTGACAGTTGACTCAAAGATTTCTATGGTGGGGTGCCACCGCCTCCGTCATCGCTGCTTAGACCCCTGTGCGGGGCGCTTGGCCACGGCTTTTGCGCTACGGCTGCGCGCCCGGTGCTGGTGCCTGCCGGCGATCGGCCTTACTGTGCCCCCGGCGCGCTGAGCCCTGAGGCGCAGCCCAGGCTGGAGCTCTGCCGCAACCTGCCACGAAACACCAACAGCGTCTGCCTTCTTCCAGAGGCTTCCACTCTCAGCCCGCGTCCTTTAACTTGCGCGTGGCTCGGCGTGTCCCCATCTCTCTGCGACCGCGCAGCTCCAGTATTTACCCGTCGAACGCTGCTAACGTGCGCTGCCCAACATGGATGTTGTCTGGTCTTGGCCGCCGGTGACGAGGTATGTTCGTAGCCAGCTTATCTTCTTGCGCAGACACTGATTTGATGCTGATTCACAGGACCCTCGTCATAGGCTCCTTTGTCACCTCCATTGGTGTCTATAGTAGCGTCGTTCCCGGCTACCCTCTCGTCTTCCTCCCGTATAAGCTCCTCGCCATCCCGCCGCAGATCTGGAGGCTGGTCACAGCTTTCTTCATAACCAGGCCACGAACGGGCATTATATTCGACCCATACTTCTTGTACCAGTATGGCACCCAGCTGGAGCTCAACTCGTCGCGCTTCTCTGAACCCGGCGCATTCCTTACGTACATGGCCTTCAATGGCCTTGTGATCGCGGTAAGTCCGTTTTCTTGGATGGATGCACTCCACTCTTCTTCACGTTGCTTCTGCTTTGTCCTCGAAATATCTGCCCGCCCAGTCTCTTTAGCTGAAGCGGTTCCTGGAATCGAGGTAGATCACCGCTGCACTTCGCATGGGCCAGTCATTCGCAAAATCCAAATGGTCCATGTGCGGTGCAGCCATGGTGGGAATGCCTTGAGAAAACTGAACGGATTATCCATTTCGTTCGGTGGTTTTGGCTCCCTACATGCCTTCATATGCCAACTCCGCACTGTTGTCGCAAGACGAACATTTGAATGCTGACTTGTCTGTTCAAGCTTCTCGCTGGCTGCTATCTCGGTTCGCCCATTTTCCTCCCCGCCCTCCTCATGTCTGTCACATACACCTACGCCCAGGACAACTCCAACAAAATGGTCACGTTCTTCATCTTCAACATTCAGGCCAAGTACCTGCCCTATCTGCTATTGGTCTGGACCTTCGTCGCGGATGGACCTCAAGAAGCCATGCTCCAGGTCACCGGGCTTCTGGCCGCCCATCTCTACGACTTTCTGACCCGCATATGGCCGACATTTGGTGGCGGCAGCAACCCCATCAAGACACCGAAATTTGTCAGGGACTACTTTGAGGGAGGTGGTGTGCGGGCGGCTCCCCAGCAGCGTGGCTTTGGCGTCGCTTATGCCCCGCCGGGAGAAGCACGCACCACTGGATCAAGCTGGGCATCTACCCGCGGCCCAGGCCGTCGTCTCGGAGAATGAAAGGTCACGAAAGTGAGCCTGATTTGCCTCGAGGTCGATGACAAGTCCCGCTGCTGTACTTGTACGCCGGCGTTGTAATCCAATTGATTTTTTCTTTTTCACAGTCAATAAAAAAGACGTGATCTTGCGTGTAGAAGTCCGCAGCGACCTTGCTGGCAGATGTGTTCAGTTCAGTCACGGTATAATACTTGGAGCCTCTCTGGCAGGGTGAATTCTATTCGAAAGTCTCTCCATATGGCTTTAGCTACGACACTAGAGCCCAATCACGCCTACTCCGGCTTCTGCCCGTAAGTGTAGTATATCTTGAAGGAGATTTTATACTTCTGGGAAAGGAGCTCCTTGATGACGGCTGCGCTTAGCGCCTCGCTCCTGACGAGATCCCAACCTAGCACGCGAGTGAAAATTGCTAGGCAGCTTGGTCTGCAAGAACCTCAGTTAGATCCAACCCCTTCTGCATGCAAGAGACAACCAACTTACCGGACAGCCTCAACCATGTTGAGCAAAGCACATTTTCCGAGCTGGACATTCCCTGGATCCCAAGTCCCAAGCGGAACGTTCACGATGTCTTGGTGAACATTCTTGAAACCTGCTTGGATCATACGGTCCTTCTGCTCATGAGCAACATTGAACCGTCTTCCCATTTTCGCGGACGCCTCGTCGGTTTTAACCTGCCAGAAGTGCGACTGCGAGTTCTTGAAGTCCGGGTCTGCCGTTTCGAACCAGGCCGATGGCTCCTGATGCTCGACCCAACCGCCGGACTTGAGGTGTTCATAGCTCTGTCGCCAGAGCTTGTCCCAATCCTCAACGCCGGCGTAGACGTAGCGGGCATGAATGAAGTCGAACCGACCCTTCTCGGTGAAGAGCCAGTCAGCATTGGCGTCGTCGATGATGAACTTGCAGTTCGGCGCGGACCCTATACGTGCGCAATCGCAGTTCAGCAAAGAGCCAGAGAATGCTTCGGAGGATCCGGAGATGGCTTCTCACAGGATGGCTGAATAGGGCTCAAATCTGTGCCGATCACCTGACAGTCCGGGTGGGTGTCTGCGAAGTCGAGGGCCCAGAGGCCGGTTCCCGTCCCGATGTCGAGGCAGAGCTTGGGGTCTTTCACCGGCGCCTTGTGCAGCGCGCCCTTTAGAGCGAGGCTGAAGCAGTGGCCCATCAGATCGAGCCTGTCCTGTTCTTTTTCGTCATCTGGGAGGAGGTAAGTGCCTTCTCGGTGGGCATGGTAGCGGCGGCCGTTCTCAAATTTGCCTTGTCTGATGGACGAGGTCACCGAGGCGGATAGGTCGGTGTAGAGAGACTCAGTCTCGTAGGAAGAGTCGGTGTCGCTAGCCATGGTGTGAAAAAATTTGGGGGTCGGCTCTCCAGAAGGGGTGCCAGCTGTGTGGTTCTTCTACTATGTATATACTATTGCGTATGCATTGTGGCACGGTCGAACGACAATAGCACGGAGTGGAGACGAAGGGGGTAAGGTATGGAGAATGCTGCAGTGGGTGTTTCGAGGATGGAAATGTTTGGCGAGCCCACCTTCCCTTCTCTGTGCCGGGACCGGGGCATGTGTTCATCTGAGGCGTAGTTTCAACGGTCGTGGTAGTGCGGCACAGCGATACAGGGCCCCATATTCACCCAGGTGAGTGGAGGCGGTCCATGTGGCGCGGGATCCAGGGGACTCAGGACTCGGGGGCTCAGAGGCTCAGACGGGGGCGTAGACCACCGTCGAAGGGAGAAACAAGTGCAAGCAGCTGAACGCACCAGAGGCCAGAGAAACATAGTCGTCTACAAGTGTTGACTGTGTTACTAAGCCCATTATCCTCTTCCACCTCTCTCGAAGCCGACTCCAACACGCCATGACGATGCGGAAGACCATTGGTCATCGGCGAACAGGTCCGAAGAAGGGAGCATGACATTGCAGAAACAGTGGTGGCAGAAACAGTCGTAGCGGACGGTCCGGGCTGGTGCGGTGCGGAGGGCCCGGGCCAATCACGGCACGGTGCGCACGGGCCCGCGCAAGACGAAGCGACAAGCGAAAAAAAGTCGAGCTTTGCTTTGCCCTCCATCTCCAGCACGCGACGACCGTTCAGCGCGAACACAGCAACGTCTAGCATTCCCCGCGCGGAGACCTTCACAATGGCTAACCTCGTCTCTGCCAACGATGCGGACTACACCATCAAGCCGGCCGCGACCACCGCGCCCATTGACACCAGCGAGTGGCCGCTGCTGCTGAAGAACTACAGCAACATGTTGGCTCGCAGCAACCACTTCGTCCCCATTCCCTTCGGCTGCGCTCCCCACAAGCGCGATCTCAAGAGCTACATCTCCAGCGGTGTCATCAACCTCGACAAGCCCTCCAACCCCTCCTCGCACGAGGTCGTCGCCTGGGTCAAGCGCATCCTGCGCTGCGAAAAGACCGGCCACAGCGGTACTCTCGACCCCAAGGTCACTGGTTGCTTGATTGTCTGCATTGACCGTGCCACTCGTCTGGTTAAGTCGCAGCAGGGCGCCGGTAAAGAGTATGTCTGCGTCATCCGCCTCCACGACAAGATCCCTGGCGGCGAGGCTCAATTCGCTCGCGCTCTCGAGTCCCTCACCGGTGCTCTCTTCCAGCGCCCCCCGCTCATCTCCGCCGTCAAGCGTCAGCTCCGTATCCGTACCATCCACGAGAGCAAGATCTACGAGTTCGACAACGACCGCCACCTGGGCGTCTTCTGGGTGAGCTGCGAGGCCGGTACCTACATCCGTACGCTTTGCGTTCACTTGGGTCTGCTGCTGGGCGTTGGTGCCCACATGCAGGAGCTCAGGCGTGTCAGGTCTGGTGCCATGAGCGAGGGCGACAACATGGTCACTCTTCACGATGTTCTCGATGCCCAGTACGTGCAGGACAACAGCATGGATGAGTCGTACCTGCGTACCGTCATTTCCCCGCTGGAGTCTCTCCTCACTGGCTACAAGAGGGTTGTTGTCAAGGACAGCGCTGTCAACGCCGTTTGCTACGGCGCCAAGCTCATGGTCCCCGGTCTGCTTCGTTTCGGTACGTTCCCCTCTCAATTGCATCTTACACATGGCTAATTTCAAGCACAGACAAGGAGATTGAGATCCACGAGGAGGTCGTTCTTATGACCACCAAGGGCGAGGCCATCGCTCTTGGTATCGCGCTCATGTCCACTGTGGAGATGACCACCTGCGACCACGGCGTTGTTGCCAAGATCAAGCGTGTCATCATGGAGCGTGACCTCTACCCCAAGAGGTGGGGTCTGGGCCCTGTTGCCTCTGAGAAGAAGAAGCTCAAGGCGGACGGCAAGCTCGACAAGTACGGCCGCATCAACGAGAACACGCCCGCCACCTGGAAGCAGAACTACAAGGACCTGAACCCTTCGGAGCAGGCCATTGCCGGTTCTGAACCCGTTGCCGAGACCACCTCGAAGGAGGATGTGCTCAACGCCCCTCCGGTCCCGCCGGTCGCCGACAGCGAGGAGCTTCCCGATGCTCCTGCTGAGGAGTCCAAGGACAAGAAGAGGAAGAGCAAGCACGAGAACGAATCACCCGAGGACAAGGCTGAGCGCAAGCGCAGGAAGGCGGAAAAGAAGGAGAAGAAGGAGAAGCGCAAGTCGCTCAAGTCTTCCAAGGATAGCGACAGCGATTAAGCGGGGATTAGCGGCGAGTTCTGAACATTTCACGTGCACGGATGGGAATGGCATGCTCGGTTGGGATATTAAGCTTCTCCGGCCTTTTGGAGAGCCAGCCGACCGGCTGCGAGTATAGCATTGAGTGAGCCTGTACCATACCACTTCCGGATGGGGAGTTTGCGGATTATGATGGCGTAACACGGAATACTGGGATGGGTTTCTGATAATTGCTAAAAGCAATCAAATGAAAAAGTCTTCATTACTGATGTTTCAAACCCTTCCGCTTCACACGCAAACTGATTGGTCTCCGCGAGAGTTACACCTTGAGGACGCCCGCAGGCAGATTCGTCACGGTTACCGGTACTACTGACCAAACGCACAGCCTTCAAGGATCTTGATGAGCCGATTTCGTTACACGGTACGAATACATTTCTAGTGAAGCATTGAGACCCGCTAGCAGTAACGAGGGAGAGCATACAACTTATACTCCATTAGCGCTCCAATGGCAGTCCCCATGAGGTGACAGGCACGACACAAAAACAGCCGGTGTTTTCCCAACACGTCATTTTACTTAACGTGCGAGAAAGTTTGCGCTATTCCATGGTGATCCGCGTTGCCCGAAGATCATGGTGTTGCGGCTCCCCCGTGGTCGGCTACGATGGCGCCAAGAGCGGCGAAGATCGAAGCTACCAGAAGCTTCCACAATCGATAAGAGCGGGCACCATGTACGTCAGGCCGGGTGCCCAAGCTCACCGGCGTGGGGAGACTGGCCTTGAGGAACCGCCCAGAAACCTGTCGCAGCACATGATACTCCCACCCACCAACCTTCACTGCCACTGGCTATTAGAATCACTCCAACTTACCCACCACCACTGCTACTTCGCGCACGACACTACGAGTTTTCTGCCACACTACGTACCCCCGCACACACACCATGGTCAAAGAGACCAAGCTTTACGATGCGCTGGGTACGCCCGCCCCAACCCTTCACCCGGCTCCATTAGCGGCACCAGGCTAACACTCACCCACAGGCATCAGCGCCTCCGCATCACAAGATGATATCCGCAAAGCCTACAGGAAGGGTGCCCTGAAGTGGCACCCCGACAAGAACAAGGACAACCCGCAAGCCGCCGAGAAGTTCAAGGGTAAGTGAAATCACTGCCGGATGCAGTGTCGCACCACGCGACGATGATGACTTGCACGATACGGGTATGGCTAACGCTCACGCGCAACAGAGCTCTCGCAAGCCTACGAAATCCTATCCGACCCCGAGAAGCGCAAGATGTACGACCAGTTCGGCCTCGAATTCATACTACGCGGCGGCGCTCCCCCGCCAGAAGGCGCCGAAAGCTTCTCCGGCGACGGAGGTAACCCCTTCGCCGGAGCTGGCGGCTTCCCCTTCAGCGGCATGGGCGGCGGCGGCCCCGGTGGCGGTGCCAGGACGTTCCACTTCTCGACCGGCGGCGGGGGGCCCAACGGCTTCAACTTCTCCAACCCCGAAAGCATATTCTCCGAGTTCTTCCGCAGCGGTGCCGCCGGAGGCATGGGTGGCGGCATGGGCGACGACGACGATTTTGCCGGGTTTGGCGGCATGCCCGGAGGCTTCCCTGGCGGCGGTGCAAGGCCTGGGGGAAAGAGGGCGAGCAGCAGCCGCTTCCCGCAGGAGCCGCGCAGGGCACGGACGCCCGAAGTCACGGTGGTGGAGAAGCCGCTGCTTGTGTCGTTGGAGGAGCTGTTCAACGGCACGACCAAGAAGATGAAGATCAAGCGCAAGACGTATGACAAGAACACTGGCAAGCAGAGCACACAGGACAGGATCCTGGAGGTGCCGATCAAGAAGGGCCTTAAGGCTGGCTCGAAGATTAAGTTTTCGGACGTGGGTGATCAGGTCGAGGGAGGCACCCAGGACCTGCACTTCGTCGTTACAGAGGTAAGTCATTGAGGTGTTTGGCACGAAATTGCCGAATCGCCCCTTGCTAACTTTGTAACAGAAAGAACATCCGCTCTACAAACGCGAAGGCGATGATCTCAAGCACATCGTTGAAATCGATCTCAAGGAGGCTCTCACCGGCTGGAACAGGACCGTCCAGACGATTGACGGCAAGAACGTTTCCGTCCGGTCCGGAGGCCCGACGTCACCCGAATACACCGACCGCTACCCCAGCCTGGGCATGCCGAAGAGCAAGAAGCCCAGCGAGCGCGGCGACTTCGTCATCGGCGTCAAGATTAAGTTCCCAACCAGCTTGACGGCCGATCAGAAGACCAAGTTGAAGGAGATTTTGTAAACATGGCCAAGAGACGATCCGATGGGGAACTGTTGGAGGGACTCATGATCTTGCCCTTCAATAGGAAGCCTTCCCTCTGGATACGTAAATTATCCCATGCATCCTCTGCATCTTCTTGGCCCCTCGAGGTAAGGCTGGAAATTGCACCACAGAGGATACAGAGACATGACATGACGCGGGGCGTTGGAGTTCCGTGGTGTTTAATGGTTTGAATTTCCTCTTTCTACCACCATTCTCGTCGCCATTTTCATCCGCAAATGGTACGAAACTCAAACCACTGGTTGGAACCACCACAAGGTATGGCTGCGCGGGGCATGCGAGAGTTTTACTGTTGCCATGAGGACGAATTAGCAGCAACTCTCCTTTGATTCTTCATTACACAAGCGTGGGTTCTTGTTCTTATCCTTTCCCTTTTAATTTTGGTTTATGCATTAGGTGAATAGTTGGGGCGGGGGGTGGGGAGATCTTTGCACGCGGATGCCGGCATTCTTGAGCTTTCTCTTTTAGTTACTACGCCCGCCTTGAGATGGAAATGGTCGATTAGTACATGCATGGAGGTGATGACGAAGGAAAAGGTGGGTTGGGTTGGATTGGGCCTGATGCGAGATTGACTAGAGTAGGCTTGGCTTGACATTAGGATTGTTGGTTGTGGTGCTGATGGTGATAGACCAGTGGTTTTTTGCCATGATAAAAGTCGCTTCGAAAAGAAAAACTTGTCTGTGTAACTCAACATTCGTGAGTAATTGATGCAGAGCCGATAAGTCTGGAACTACTACGGTCGTCTCCATGAGTCAGTTTGCCAGTGTTGCGGGTTTAGCTGCAGGTTGGGTAGTCGACGTGTCTGGCGGGACGCAAATGCAAGGTCAATGAAGTCACAGCTCATCAGCTGCACGGCTATACGGAGAACAACCCGGCCCAAGTCGTCTGTCGCTGCAAAGTCTCGGGAATATGTATGCTAGAATCCCTGAAAATCGGAATGTTCAGAGAGCGCTACGTCCCCACGCCTTTTTAGTACGTTTGTACTCGAAATTTTTGAAGGCAAGTCTGTGATCACGTGCCCTACCTACCAAAAAATGGCCTGTGAAGGACGTGAATTCGAGTCTCCTGTGTCCCGCAATGTGCTTGGGGGCAGTTGGATGTATCTTCAGACAGCTTTTCTTCATGTGCAGTTGGAGCCAGTATCCGGACGTAGATGAGAATTTAAAACCGCACAACCACATCCAGACATATGATCCCACTGCCTACACAAGTCGTGTGCAGTATCACGGTGAAGTAGACGTGATTGTGGTCACTTTTACTGCAAGCCATGATTCCGGTAGATTTCACGCTAGTCCCGATCCGGTAATCGAGCATAAAAATTTTGCTCGGCCACCACACACCCCCACCACGCAGCTACTCGCTTTGCAAAGGAATTATACTACATATCCAGTGCCAGAGAGCATCTCGAGAGCGTGTCTGAGGCGTTTTCTCCAATATTTTAGCACTGGCGGCCGGTCCCCTCTCATCAATCGCCGAGGAACTCCTCCGAGTTTCTCACCACCGCCGCCCGGCTAGCTCAATCGGTAGAGCGTGAGACTCTTAGCCTCTCTAGAGTGCTATCTCAAGGCTGCGGGTTCAACCCCCGCGTTGGGCTCAATTCCTGACACATCTTTTTGGCGGTTGCGTTGGTGGTGAAGATTTTTGCTGCGGCGGCCCGCGAGGGCGCAGACGCTCTCTTTATGCCCGAGCCGGCGCTCTCGGGACGACATCGGTGGAGGCACGTGGCGGGTTGTTCGCTATGACGGAAGCGGCTTGGGGGTGGCCAGGGGCTGCTGCAGGGCTTCGAAACGGCGTCCGGGGCTCTCCAAGCACGAGCACTGCGACTTTAAGCTGTCTCCTATGTCTATTTAAGGCATAACGAAGTCCACTAACGTGCTGGCAATCTCGCAGATGCTGGATCGGCGCTCGCTTTTTCGAAGTGTTCGTCCACGTTCGATGAGGGCTGAAAATAGCTGAGCATCACCTCGCTTGCAGCCGCGCGTCCATCGCAATCTCGAAGCAGGGCTGAAGCAAAACGGGAGCAACGGGTGAGCTTCAACTGTCGATCGGGGTTCTATGATCTGGGATTGTGGCTGGTTCTCGACTCCTGAATAGCCCGAAACGCCCCAGCATAGCAGGCGACAAACTAATTGAGCCTACCCTCGTCGGCCTCATAGGAACTATCTCACCATAACTGAGATAGGCAACTGAATCCAATGTCCAGACGCAGATGCGAGTTTTAAACGCGCGCATATGCGTCCAGACATTGGATTAAGCTACACATCTAAGAGGAGTGGTAGCGTCGTCGATAGAGCTCGATCATTTTGTCGCCTGCTGTGCCGAGTAGATGGTTTAGGAAAAATTGTTTGTCTCCTTCGGGTTGGACTGCAAGAGTTCCGGAATGCCGGAACAAAAGCCTATAAAGGATAGTGATATGCCAAGCTCTCCCAAGATGTGATCCGTGTTGACGCGGGACGGAGCGAGGCAGCATTGTCGTCATGCGGTGGTCGGCCTGAGCAGTCTGATTTGGGTCGTCTATTGGCTAAACACCAGCAACTACCATTTAAAGCATGGCTGAATTCATCTACAAAGTCAAGCATGGGGTCAGATCCCGGGGTTCATGGCACCGGAATCACGGACATCTCTAGGCGCTGGCCATACGGGATCATTACTGATGCTAGTTGAACTATAGCTCGGAGAAAGAATGTCAACAACTCCGGGGCAGAGCCGACAGCTACATCCTTGTCATTTCCTGAAACAGTGTCGATCCGAATATCAAATGCCGTCTCGGCAATCACCTGTATAAGGCTAAGATAGGCAAACGACTGAAGCTGCCTTCCCAAACCGTGCTTGGTGCATCGCTTAATCCACCTTGTCCGTCCAGGGCGCCATACAGCGTAGCACGTGGGTAGCTCCTTTTCCAAGATAGGGTATATCAACGGGCCACTTCCACCTACCGTCTCTCTTCATCCTGACTCGGTCCGCGCCAATCGCTTGGAGCACAATAACCGCCTCGCTCAATACACTCGTTTGAAATCTATAAAGCTCGCCAGGGCCCGTTCCGTTCGCCGAGATCCCGCCTCGACTTAACGATCCTTCTTAAGTTCGCTCGCTATATACAAACGTCAGTGCATCATGCCACTCTCCATCCGCTACGGCCTCGTCTACCTCCTTGCCGGCGCAAGCTGCGTCAACGCCGCGGCAATCCACCGTCGTGACGAGATCGACCACGATGCCGTTGTCGGCCTACCCGAGACGGTGCCGGACGGCGCAACCGGCGAACTCTACGAGAAGTTCAAGCCTTTCCTGAAGGTCGACTCTGGCTGCGTTCCCTTCCCTGCCGTTGACGCTTCAGGCAACACCAAGTACGTGCCAATTCTCATGTTTACACTTCATGTTCGAGTCACCTCCTTGTCGAGCATACATCTGGATATATATATCCCATCGATCTTCATCTCGAATCTCAGCTAACACAGACCCCCCTCCACCAGCGCGGGCCTCAACCCCTCCGGCACCTCGACCGGCGACTGCAGCAGCAGCCCGGGCCAAGTCTACGTCCGCGGCGGCGCGTCCAACTCCAGCACCGGCAGCAGCTACGCGCTGATGTACTCGTGGTACATGCCCAAGGACTCGCCCAGCACCGGCCTCGGGCACCGGCACGACTGGGAGGGCTGCGTCGTCTGGCTCAGCGACTCGTCTCCCTCGGCCACACTCCTCGGCGTCGCCGCGTCCGGCCACGGCGGCTACGAGACCAAGACCGACCCGGCGCTGCGGGACGGCACGACGCGCCCGCTGATCAAGTACTACAACGTCTACCCCGTCAACCACCAGATGGGCTTCACCACCGACGTCGGCGGCGAGCAGCCCATGGTGGCGTGGGAGAGCTTGCCGGACGCGGCGAGGCAGGCGTTGCAGGACACGGATTTCGGGAGCGCCAATGTGCCGTTCAAAGATGGGAACTTTGAGGAGAATCTGGCCAAGGCGGCGTTGTGAGAAAAAGGAAAGAAGAGAGAAACCGTTCAGCACGGCAGAGGCGACGGAAGAATCGAGACTGTCCACCTCTGTCCCTCGAAGAGCTGTTACACCCTTCTATGTTTATATTTGAATCCATTGTCCGGACGTTAATGTAAGTCTTTAATGCAGACAAACACGTCCATATATTGGATCCAGCTGCCCACGCAGTGCTCTCGGTGGGGCTCAGAGGGCTCGAATCTTCTCCAACCTGCTGTGCGGGGACCAACTTGGTCAGGGCTTCGTGTTAAAGGGGGAAGGAAGATTGATTAATGGTGGCCGGTGTTGGCCCGGACAGTAAAGTATTGGTTTCATGATATCCGAATGGAGAAAGAAAAAGTTAATTGAACCTTTCAATCTGCTTTTCTTGGTGTTTAGGTTGACACTATCGCAGTGAAACATGCAGCCGAGTCGTCTTTGCCTCAAGGTAGATCCCCCATGGTGCGCGAATTTCTTGCAATTGACTGACGACAGAGAGCGGCAAAGACTTTGCAACGTACGGGGCTGTCATTTTACTTCTATTATTGCAACAACACGGGAAATAACGAAGGCCCGAACGCCCAAGTGCTGTTAAAAATGGCATCAGAGGTGACCATGCTAAGCTTCGACTCGCCAACAGTTTTTGCATTCCAAGCGAACTGAAAGCTTAGGCTTGTGGACCAGAGCGCAAGCAGCGACAGGAGAGTGTCCCACGCACATGATCGCAAGACACTCAAGTTTCAGCCTTGCCAGAAGCCGGTCGTTACGATACTGGTGCAACCTGCATTCCTGTCCCGCAGAAATCTGGCCGACGTATCCGACAACAACCTTCGGTTATCCGGACCGACAGTTCCATGGGAAAACCGGCACATGCGCAGTCCACATCGTGGAGAATTAGAGTTGCCGCCTTCGGTTGCTCGGATGCTCTAAGCCTGGAGGATGATCACAAGCGCTGGATCGCTGACGACACCCACAGGACGCGGGCCAGACACCACCACCTCTGCCCTACGGCAGCACGGGGCAGCGAGGATAGGCACAATCTTGCCGCATAGTATTGAAATACGGGTCTCTATCCATGATCTGCGGGGTGCCATTGGTCAGGAGGCGCTGCGGAAGGACCTTGTCCTGTGGTCAGTGCAACGCCTTACGATGCCGTCTTTGCCGGGATGTGCTGTATATCCCAGAGCGTGGCACCCAACACCGTCTTTTGCCCTCTCAAAGGGGCATCTTCGTATTGTCATCGCTGGAAAACGCTTTAATCGGCGCGCCTTCCGCACAGAGGACTCCAATCTTGCTGCAAACGAACTCATGGATGTCTGCCCTCACCACGTGCTCGCGTTCGGGGATGCAAGGGTGCCATTTCAGCGTGATGGTAAGTCGCAACGTTTTTGCCTAGCCTCTGTTCGTCGAGGCTCACCGGACGCCAATCAGACAAGCCGACGGTCGTTTCAACACACCAAAACCACAGCTTCCTCGGATTCGAAATGCCACGAACAGCGAGAATATTCCCTGCTCTCTTTCACGTACACAAAACCGCACAAGTGCAGCAAGCTGAGGCAGCCTGGAAATCCCGAAAAGCCCAAGCCGACGTTGAAGGCCAAGGTGAAATCAATCGTGTTTGCCATGACCCTCTGCCACGCAAGGAAGAAACGCCGACCGTCCGCATTTTCGGTGTCCAATGACACTTGGACCAGGAAGGAATCTCCCGATCCTCCCGAGCTCGAATGCATTGAAAGGCCGGTAGAGCTTCGAGTAGAGCAAGAACCTCAAGAGCTCGAAGGAGACTATCCGGAGGACTACACACCACTTCGTGACGAGGGGCCTATCCAGACCGAATCGCAGCCCGAGACCGGATCTTCGAACCCAGACATTCCCTCAATCCAGGTGACAGAAGACCAGGCACCACTTCGACAGTCGCCAGAGCCGGAGCGGCAGGTCAGGAGAAAGCAGCGCCCAAGCGGATCAGCAAGGTTGAGGATCCCACACCCTGTTACTCCAGCCGGAAGTGGCGCACAGACGACACAGGACCCGACCCGTCTCGTTTCCAGGCTGTTGGTACCTTCATCACCGACCCCCTTTCGGAAGTCCGAGGACCACCCGTGGAGTCCAGATGAAGTCGCTGCTGCAGGGGACAAGTCTCATTCTGCTGCCCAATCTCGCATCCCCGAAGCCTCATCAAACCCTCCGGCCAGCCCTCCCAAAGCACCACCGTGCCCCTTGTTCTCCTGTCTTTGTTGGCGTGAGCACAAGTCGGATTCGTTTAACCAGCCGCTGCCTGAATCCCCAACATCCACGACCAGCACATTGGTGGACTCACGCCCGTCATCGTCCTGGTTGACGGAGAAGCAGGTGTGCGAGCCAGCGGATCCTGATGACGACGCCGCAGCACCATCAAAGCCAAATCCTGCGTCTCTCGGGTCCACAAAGTCACTCGAACGGAACTTTCAGCCTGTGTTGTCGGACAGCGTGAAGGCTGTGCTGAAGCTCCCTCTGCCGAATCTTCCAACATTTCCGGGGCTTCAGCTGTTCCGACGCCACGGCCAGACCGACGTTGATGGCGTCCAAGAGACGCACACCGGGAAGTTTCGAGGGCGATCTGTACAGACGTCAGAGAAGCCCAAGCCATTGGACCCTTCACCCGTCCTTTCAGAAGTAAAAGGCCGATGGGACTTGATGGATCCAGAAAAGACTGGGCTTTTCATAGAACAACAGAGGACGTCAGCCAGTCATCCCCTAAATGTCAGACATGTTGAACGGGCGCAAGGCTGAGCAAAGGAACGAGACTAGCGCTATACCAGCCCACAACTCCTACTATCTCTCCTGATCAGTTGTTCCATCAGGTGGAAATAGTAACTGGCAGTGACAACCATGCCACCTCTGGTGTTTTCTTTGTTGTGGTCTTTGGCTACTTGAGAAAACCACCATCCCAAGTTAGCCTGTGCAAAGACTCCGAGATTTGTTACCAGCTCCAATGCAGGTTTGGGCGCCCATCATACGCTTGCGCATTGACCGGAATCTCTTGTTTCAGTTGGGTGCCCACGTAGCCCCGGTTAACTCTCACAGCCATGGTCTATATGCATTGGTGATGAAGTTGAAGAATTATTTGATGTGAGGTATCAGAAACCGTGGGAGAATCTCCGCATCCTGTGCGATCGAAGTACGGAGAGACATCCATATGTGCAACGGATTCTCTTAAAATGTCGGTGGCCAACACGGTAGTAGAAGCGAATAATTTCTTGGTCGGTGAATCTTGAAAAGCTGGCGTATTGGGGGCGGTAGAGTGGGTGGTTTTTGGCCTGTAAAAAAGAACGTGGGAAGGGCGGTACTTGGGAAGTGGGACTTAAAAGAATGTTGGAATGCGTAACTTTTTACTAGCTCTGCATCATACGAGGATCTTATGTAGATCGACGAGCCCTTGGCAAAAAGTTTAGTCCCAAATAAGCAGTTATGATCGCTCCGGGGGCAAGGTGGCTGGCTGAGTAGCGCCACATCAAGATCATGGATGAAAGACTCAGGTCAGACCGGATATAATGCAAATCCCAGGACGATAAGCGAGAGTGCGGGCCGGGGCGTGGAAAAGCAGGTCCGGAGCATTATCCCCCATCAGGCCATCCCTGAGGCACAAAGCGGGACCTGCGTGGCGGCGACGGGCGCGGGACGAGCAGGATATCGGTCCAGTTGGGGCTCGAGCAACGTGGGCGCCGAGGCAGTGGTTGTAAGGAGTGCTGAGATAGATTCCTTGGTCAAGCGGACGGCGTGCTGTGCCACTCAACGAGGAAACAGAGGTCGCACAGAGCGAAGGCGTGCATTAGTGCTCACCGGCCGCATGTCGCCCTTTCTCGCCAGACGTTCGACGTTGGCGGGGCTGAAGCCGCCGTTTTGACGGCGCTGCAGGCCTTCTGTGCCGCAGGGCGACGGTTGCAGCAGCCAGCTCCGGGCGCGGGCCGGGGTGTTGGTGAAAGCAAACCGGGCGGAGGCGGGTGCGGAAGGTGACTGGCTGCAGACTGCACGTGCGCCTGCGCGCGGGAACCAAGACGGCAGCATGGTGAGATGTGATGCTGGAGGGAGCAGGTCCACTGGCGGGGAGGTGGGGCGGAACAGGCCGAGCAGGATCGGCAACTTCGGCAACGACTTTTTATCTGTCGTGACGTCGCGGCCAAGAAGGCGGCTCCTGCTCTCTGCCGTCGCACCGCCCTCCTCCCCAAGTCTTTCTATGCCACCGCCCTGTCGCCATGCGGACACACGCCTCGCTGGAGAAGGATGCGGAGATCAACAGCGCCGCCTGGGTGGCTGCCAGAGGCGCCGCTGTAGGCGCTGCCAAGGTATGTTCGATGCCGCGCTATCCGCCTGACCCCTCACGTGTGCCTTTTTCTCGAAGGAGTATTCTGTGCTTCTTATTTTCAGGCATCAAGTCTGAGTCAGATGTTGTCGTGCCACCCCCCACATCTTACTCGGTTCTCGCATTTGACGGCTAACCCTCTGCCCGCGTAGTGGGGCATCGGCGCTGCGGTTCTAGGCGGAGCAGGATACATCTTCAGCCCCATCTACCGCGGTCTCACCATCCAATTCAAAGTGTGCGTAATCCGGCTGTCGGCTGGCTTCGTATATCTGGCTAACCGTTGCCCAGATTCCTCCAGATGTCGGGGATGATCTTCGGAAGGTATACTACTCTACCTCGGACCATCATAACCTTGCTGACCACCTACAGTATTGTCGAAGCCGATCGTCGTTTGATTTCCCACGAGCAATTCGTGCGCGCCCAAAAACGCCTGGCCAGAGATGCTGAAGTATGGCGTCGCTACGAGGAGGAGTTTGAAGAACTGGGCACGCCCGGGGTTGCTGCCGAAAGCAAAGTGAGCAACCAGAGCCAGCAGAGATGAATGACTTTATCTTGCTCGGTATAACCATAGCCGAGACTGCGGCCGGTGTCCATATGACCGGGGCGGTTGTTGGTACGCAATGCAATCCCCAACGGCTCTCACCAGGCTGCAGCCCACTATGCAAGCGGTCAATCCATCTCGGGCTCGGCTCCGCAGTCGAACAAGGTCCAACCATCAACTCCGGTACATACCAATACATATGAGCCATGCCATCTCCAACTGCCTCATCGTCGCGATTTGAGGAGTGACCAATGGGTAGTACTGTGCTTCACGGAGGTATACGCGGCTGAGCAACAGTATAGTGCAGTAGACGAGCTTGTTTGGGGGCTGAGACGGAATTACTCCGTCGAGAACAAGCGCTGACGGACTAGCTCCGAGTAGGCAATCGCCAAGCATCGTGGCCGAGAGAAGCCAGCGACCGCGACGACCAACGTCTCAAAGCCTGGACGACCTACTTAAACCCAGGCATCGCCGCCTCCCTGCACAGCTGTGTCCTCCGCTCCTGGACACTGTCACCAAGTCTCAGTCCCATTCCTGTCAGACTGCTCCCTGCACAGCACGCCGGACATGGCCCAAAAGGACCGAAACTGCGCCATCCGCTAGATCCCGCGTCAGACCCGTCATCCCACCACGCCGCTATTATCCACATTTCGGCCAACCACTGACTTGCTGAAAGCCAAGGTATAAATAGTCCCTGCCACGATGTCACCCATAAGCTGCCCCACAACCCACCTCTCTCACATAAAGCTCACTCTTTCCTCCCGCTCCTCTGCTTTCCCCGTACATAGAAGCTTCCTTTCTACATACCATCAGCATGTCTTCCAAGCCGACCGTGATCCTCGTGCCTGGTGCCTGGCACACGGAGCACACCTACCACAAGCTCATCCCGGACCTCGAGCGCCGCGGCTACAAAACGCGCGCCATCCGCAACCCGTCGGTCGGCCAGCCCTCCGGCGACGGCCTGGTGGACAGGGACGCGGTCCACCTGCGCTCTGTCATCGACCCCTACCTCGCCGCTGGCACCGACGTGATTGTTGCCGCTCATTCGTACGGCGGAAGCGTCGTGTCTCCCGCCCTGGCGGATTACGCGTGGAAGAAGGATGAGGCCGGCAGGGGCCGGGTGCTGGGCCTCGTGTACATCGCCGCCTTTATCCTGCCCGAAGGCAAGAGCGCCGCGCAGATCATGTACCCGCACGACCCCGAGAGGGCCCCCATGCAGGCAGATGAGGTGCGTTTCCCGCCCCCCCCCCCCCCCCCCCCCCCCCCCCCTCCCTCTTGTGCTTATTCCCCCCTCACCATCACGTGTCAATTGTTCTTCCCTTCACCTCTCCCTTCCGCATTGAGTAATTTTGGTCTTTTCCCACCACCAGAACGGCTTCCTCCAACCCCCCGACCCGTACGTCTTCTACAACGACCTCCCCGAGGCCGAGCAGCGCGAGCTGCACGCCGGCCTCCTGCCCAACCCGGGCAACGTCGGCACCGTCCCCGGCAAAGGCGCCCCCTGGCTCCGCGTGCCCACCGTCTACCTCAAGACGGCCAAGGACATCATCCTGCCCGCCGACGTTCAGCAGGGCATGCTCAACGCCATCGAGGGCAGCGAGCAGGTGCGCGTCGTCGAGCTGGACAGCTCGCATTCGCCCATGCTGAGCATGCCCGAGAAGGTGGGCGATGCGGTGGCGCTGGCCGAGGAGCTGGGGAGGGAGAGGCTGGCGAAGGAGGGGCTGGCGTAGGGTCGCCGTGTGAGGTAGAAATGGAGCCGGTCAGGTGGTGGTGGTGGTGGTGGTGGTGGTGGTGGTGTGATTCTCAAAGGCTCTTGGACGAATGAGCTGTGATAGAGCTTCAACTGCGTGCGTAGAAGTAGTGTAGCGTCTTTGGCGGTGGTACGGAATATTCGAGCTATTTTGCAAACCCACTATGCTGCGATAGCATGGCCGTTCTTGAGTTACGCAGAGCACGCTGTTGGTAAGATATGGCCGCCGATCGTCTTATGTGACCATGACAGACAACGCATGCGCAGAAACATCTTGTTGTATTGCGTCTGGGGCGAAGTTTATATAGACCATGGTGGTTAACCTCGTAGCACCGAAAATATTTCAACAGATGAAAGAGGCTCGATTATGACTCCTCGGACACCATCAGACTTCTGAAATGCGTGATGAGGCATTCGTGGCTGCCACGTTTATCGGAAGACCGGAGATGGCTTGGGGTCTTACGCGGGACAAAAACACAGTCGGTCTTAAATTCATCAATTCGCTTACGCCAATCGTGCAGTAGTAGCCTTCCAGATGCGTACATGATAAAGCAAGGGCTCGAGGAATCGAACCGATCCAATCCTGCAATCCCGATCCCTGCTATCGTGCACACCCCCGCACCTCAACGTCGCTCGGGTATTTAGCGCGGCCCAGCACCACTCGATAAAGCCCGGCCGCGCCCACCTCTCCCCATCTTCCGATAAGTCGACATCCGTCGTCTCCATCTCCACGTCGAACTCGGGCAAGCACAAGGAAACAACAATGAGCGGAATCAAACAAAAGAAAGAAAGAGAAGTGAGAGTACACACAACCAGGGGGTATCATACAGGTGAACACGGAAAAAAGAGTGTGCAGTAACGCCATGAAGAAGAAGAAGGAAGAAAAAAAGAAAGAAAGAGCAAGGAACTGATCACCACGCGCCTCTCGTCGGCTCCAACCCCACCATGGCGTCCGGGTAGTCGTTCTCGTGGCCGTAACGCTGGTACCAAGTGTCGACCCACTTCTCCGCCTCGTCCTTGGACATGCGGTGCACCTCCCGGACGTGCTGCTTGAGCGTGGTCCGCCGCCCGAACGGCCGCGTGGCGCACAGGTAGCAGTGGAACTCGCGGCCGCCGTCGCCGAACGGGCACGTCTTGCTTTCGCGCCGATGCCGGTCGAACGTGTATTTGGAGCCGTACTGCTTGCCGCAGCACCGCAGGTCCTCGCTGTTGTTTGCCGAAGACGAGGTCCTGGACTGCGGCGGCGAAGCCCGAGCTGGTCGTGCGACGTGCGGACGGTGGAGGTTTGCGGTGCGCGGCTGCTCGGGCGAAGGAAAGCCGGCGGATGAGGGAGGGGAGGGGTAGGGCCCCCGTGCGGGGGGGTTGATGATGGTGGGGTCGTGGAGGTGGGGATGAGAACTGTGGTGAATGCCGCATTGGGATATGCCGCGGGAAGCAGTAGGGTCAAAAGCGTCGGCATGGGCCTCCAAAAGGCTGCCATTCCACTTTGGCGCGTACTGTTTGAGAAGGTTGTACTGGCCATGGTTGGCGTTGGAGGTAGGGTGAGGGTGAGGGTAAGGGTAAGTGTGAGGAGACATGGCTTCTTCAGGAAAGTGCTTATACAGCGTAGGTGATATGGTCGGTTTGCAACAAAAGTCTCGCAACGCTCAAGGCAGTGAGTTGAGCAGCCAAAGAAGACCGTTTGATGCGGAATCTCTTTCGCCGGCCATTTTTCCCAGCTAAAATACGTCTCTCGACGCCCGACATGCTCGCGCAAAAGGGCAAAGTGCGCAGTTTGGAGCTACGAGAATACAGAGAAACCAGCAGTAGTATCGAGGAAAACCAGCGCCGCAGCGCTAAACAGACGAGGAGGACTCATGGTGTGCGGTTATTGGACCGACGAGGGCGGTCGTGACGACAAGTCGGAGGGCGCAGAAGGGCGACGGCCAGGATTGCGTCGCATGTGGTCGCGCGAGGGCGATATTGCGCAGCGGCTCAATCTAGAAGGGCGACGGCAAGGCGGATTTTGCGGGAGAAAGGAGCCAAGTAAGGCGCAAATCGGGTGGCGCTGGTTTTTGGACGATGGGGCTTCGTGAGCATTTGCGGTTGATTCGTGTGAGGTGTCGATGATGGGGACTGAGGCGGAGTTGAAGGTGCGGAGGGCGCCAGGGCGCCGGTTCCCGAAAAACCAACAGCTCGCAAGCGAGGCCACTGAAGGCCTGCACTGCCAATCCTCCGGCTCTTGCTCCAGCACAGCATCTCTCGTTTCAGTCCTCGATCGACTGCCATGTGCGGGTAGTGGCCGCTCCGGGTGATGGGCAACGATTGCCCTGTTTGCGAGAAAGGGCGGGCGTCAGGGCCGTCGGCGCAGGCTGCAACAAGCAAGAGTATGGCAAGCTGGCGACCATTCGTAAAACACACCTCGGCTAGAAGGGGGCTCAACGGTGGAGTCCCTCCGACTTCTTTATAGCACACGGAAGTGTATGCAAGGCTAACAATGCGGCTCTTGAGCGGTCGTACATATGGCTCTCCACAACTCCACTGGTTGGGAATTTCAACCCTAATCGTGAACGAAACCACCGAAAAGGCCGCATTCACCATGCGTGGCTTGCCGACGGTCGGCGAGGCCAGGGCGAAAGGCTGTCTGTCCAATGCCGGTAGTGCGCACTTGCGTGGGAGGCCGCCACACGCCGACCGGTGCCCGCTTCGCAACAGCTCACTATGTCGTAGATTGTGAAGGAATGCTATCCGTAAGGACTGACCGGTCAACGCTTTCCGAGTAACCATCAATCGTGAAAATAATAATAACGTCTTCCATTTAGACGTTGCTCGCCCGCCTTGATTGGTCCACATGGCGGGAAACCTGCATTAGCGCAGCCACACGGTCTGATCCTAATCGATAAGCCAATTAAGCCGCATACCATTTGAGCCGCGTCGCCCTCCACGCACATATCACACTAAGCCGACTAGCCGACGTGGGTTTTCCTGCACGACCGCCCACTGAAGCTCCGCCCTCTGGTCATGCACAAAAACCAGATCAGGCACCCCACATCCAGCCTCACGAACCGTTTCACGCGAAGAGCCTCATCCCCAAGGCAGCCATGTGCCCCGCAAGTCGGGCAACAAGCTGACGTGATGGGAGGGAGGCTGCGCTCGTGACACACCCCACCCACTTGCATCTAGATGCGGCGACTTTCCTCTCATCTGTTCATTATTTCCGCTCTTCTGTTCTCCATATCGAACTACTCTAACATTTTCACCGTCTTCCCTCCCTTCATCATCTGCTCCAAGCCCCTAGCTAGCTAGATCTGCAGCCGGAGAAGCGAAAAGTAGTCGTAGTAGTAGTAGAAGTAGTAAGCAAAAAAGAAGAAGGGAAAGCCCTAATCCACAAATATGCGCCCACCAATGCATGTGTTGTGCTCAGCCCGTCTGATCCTTGAAAGAGGAAGAAGATTGAAGAGGAAGAAAGACAAGAGAAAACGGAAAAGGTGAAGTGGACAAGGAAGTCGAAAGCCGCATCAAGAGTATGATAGGCCGGAAACCCCCCTTGAGAGAAGAAAAGAAAAGAAAAACCACCACATTCTTTTGAACCTTGCATCGCTCGCCCGAATCGCTATCCTGCCTCGCAAGAATGCCGTTGCCCATGATGCCTTCCGGTGAGCAGAAAGAGAATCAATCAAATCCAAATCACACCCTCTCTCCCCTGCCGCCACCATCCCTCTCATCCCCACCCCTGCCCCTCCTCGGCCTTTTGCTGCTGCTGCCTCCAGAACCACCACTGCCACCACCGCCGCCGGTTTCCGCACCAGCGTGCGGTCCAACATCCAGGTCTCCACCGCCCCTGTTCCTCTTTCTATCCCTCGACTCCCTCGGCTCCCTCTCGGAGCCGGTACCACCACGGCTGTCCCTGCTCTCCCTGCCTTCACGAGGCTCGCGAAGCTCGCGCGGCTCTCTGCTCCTGCCGCTGCCATCACCAGGCCCGTTGCGCATGCTGCGTCCGCTGCCGCCACCTTCTCCGTTCGGTGGTCCTCCGTATGGTCCGCTAGGCATGCCACTGCCGCCGCCGTCGTGATGCTCGCCGCCGCCACCCCATCCACCGCCGTCGCTGCCGCGCATGCTCCTCCTGCTGTCGCGATGATGGCCGCTGCTGCTGCCACCCTCCCTCTCATCGCTGCCGCCGCCCCTTCCGCTGCGCCTGCTGCTGCTATCTCTCGGCGCCATGTGAGACGACGACGGTGCCATGGGCGGCCCGACGTCCGTCATCGAAGACGATGGTGGTCCGCCACGCTTGGAATCTTCCGCTCCGCTGCGGCGCGACGACGATTCCCGTGGGCTGGTCGACCTGTGACGACCAGAGCGGCGCTCGCTACGTTCACCGCGACGTCCGCCGCGATGGTCACGGTCGTCTCCAGCTGGAGGGAGATCTCCCCCGCCGCCGCTGCCGCCAGGTCCTCTGGGTAAGAGGTCGGGCCGCCCGTCGCCACCGCGAGGCGGCGCGTCTAGATGAGGTGGAATCGGCGTGCTAGGTTGGGAAGCCGCGGGCGAGTTTGTGCTGCCAGGACGTCCACCGCCGGCGCGACCGCGGATCGAGGCACCGCGATCGGAGGACGAGGGTCCGGTGTCGTTGCGGTAGCCACTGGGCGAGCTTTGGCTCTGCTGGAGCATGTTGTTGATGCCGGCGAAGCGCTTATCTTCATGGCGACGCTCTGAAGAGGAAGCTGGCCCGGTGGGAGGGTTACGGGCATTTGCCATTGGAAAGTCGGAACCACTGGCAGACGGCTGTTGTCTATGAGATCCGCGAGGCCCGGATGGAGGAGGGAATGAAGAGGGTGGGGCGGGTATGTCGTTTTGTGCACCAGGAATCTGTCTCAAGCGATCGGGATGAATGCCCGACGTGTCAGGGCCGTCACCCGATGGCGTTGGAGGGCCGTGGTCGAACGAGTCCCGATGACCCCTTCTATCAGCATTAGGTCCCAGAGGGGGACCGCGCTCGCTGATAGGAGACTGAGGAACCGAGCCGGGCTGGTTCCTGCCACGACCGGCCCCACCTCTGCCACGAGGGCCTGAGGGCGCATCTGGAGCATTGAGGCGACCGTAGCTCGGATCAGAAGAGCGCGATGGCATAAAGTCCTGGTTGAGACGGCCGTGGTTCGGATCCGCCGGAGGCGGTCGTGGGGCGGAGGGTTCGAAGAGCTCCCTTCCACCACGGGGTGCCGAAGGCCCAGGGTACTCACTTCTGCTTGGACGGTCGCTGCGGGGTCCAGTGGGTGGGATCGAGTTAGGATCATCTCGGCGATCACGGCTGGACGGGTAAGTGGGTGGCAGCCTATCTTGGCCGGAAGGTACGCGCTCTTCGCGGTAGTCGTCGCGAGGAGGGAATGCTGGCGGGCGCTCGTCCACACGTCGAGGAGAATGAGGCCTTGAGCCTCTGTCGCGACGGCTGTCCCTCTCGGGACCAAATCTCTCAGGACGACGCGGTCCAACATCGGCATCGATTAGAGCCGCACGGTCTGGGTTCATGGCAGTGCGATCTGCGGGCCCAGATGGTCTGTCAGGAAGCTGGCCTGGGGGCCCGCGTTCGCCAAACCTGCCTGCACGGTCGGGGTGTTGGTACGGCCCTGCAGAGGGCGGAGGCATCGGTCCAGACTGCCAGTTGCGTCCATCTCCAGGCTGGCTCTGCTGGTCGTATGGGGGACGGCCGCGCTGACCATCACTAGGCGAGTCAAAAGGCCTGCTCCGCGAAGGAGGTTCGTTCCACTGCGGAGGCGCTCTCACACCTTGGCGAGAGTCTCGCGGGAGCGGCCGCCCCCGATCATCCTCCCACACTTCCCTCGGTCCTTGCCATTGAGGATCACGGCGGTCTCGGTCCATGTGAGTCGAGCCTGGACTCCTGCTACGGGGTCGGCGACCCAAAGATCCATCCCTTGTCCGATCAGGGAAGTCTCGAGGCATATCTCCCGGGCGCTCAAGACGGCCGTAGTCATGATTAGGCGGACCCCGTCCATCGTGTCTTGGTGGACGATCCTGTCTGTCACCCATACGACCCCTTGCGGGCTGCGTGTCAGGCCGGTTTGGAAGGGCATGGGGCAGACGTCCGCCAGCTGTAGTAGGCGGCGGGCCCCTTCCCGTATCCGGGCGTGACGGACCTTGGCCGTGTGAAGGGACAGGGGTCGAAGGTTTGGAGTCCGTGTGAGGTCCTCTGCTCGGAAGCTGCGATGACGACGGCCCAGGTGTGCTGGCCTTTGAATCCGAAGCCATGTCCCTCTCTCCTCCGGCCACCGAAACCGTTACTTGATCGGTCCTGTCCTTCACATCGCCGATCTCACCATCTTCGGCGTCCTTTTCACCCTTCATGCCATTTGGTGTGACGCCATTGCTGCCGGATTGTCAGATATGTCACGATTCGAATGCGCTATGGCGAGAGCGAAGGCAACTTACGATTGTTGAGTGGGCTTGAATTCCGTAGCGGACGCGTTGAGCTTAGCCTGACCAGGCTGCGGCGTGCTCGCACCTTCGGTAGTAGCGCGACTGTTGGGCTTCTGCGGCGCGTTTGGGTCGGCCTGCTCATCATTAATCATAATGTAACGATCGAGTGACGGGTCATATGTTGGACCCACCAGCTTGAAAGCCTGAGGGAGCATCCACTCGCCCTCCTTCTTCTTGAGATCACCAATGAGCGATGCTGCCGCCAGCTTCAAGTCGCCTCTGGGGTCCTCCCTCGACAGCTTCACGATGCACTCAAGCTGTTGCTTGCCCATGAAGTTGATACGAGGGAAGTTGTGAGAGATGACCTTGAGGAGGATGATGGCGTTGCGAATATGCATGTACTCGCCGCCAGAAAGACAGGCCTTGAGAGCATTATTGATGCTGACATGCCACTTGTAGAGCAGGCGCCGGAAATCTTCGTAGGTAAGGAAGACTTCCGGTTGCCTATCATTGAACTTGCGACCGAAGCCAGGAAGGTCCTTCTTGGCGCCGTAGGCTGTTCTCTCGTAGATTGCCGAGTCGGCATGCCACTTGCCGAGCTCTAGAAGAAGCAGGTTCAAGAAATGACCCAGATTGCTAACTTCGTGAGGGGTGCAAATGAAGATGAGCGACGTTAGCTGCTTCTCCCTGAGAATCCGATCGATCAGGAACATCGTGCGGAAACCAGGAGTACCAGCACCGTGAAGGTAGATGAGCATCTTGAAGACGTACTGCGCATCGAACTGCGAGAGGATCAGACGGGGAAGGAAACATTCCTGGATGATGTAGTCGTGAAGGGCCGGGCTCATAGCGAGCTTGTGATGAGCAAACCAGTGGGCCTTTTCTTTCTGCAGGCGAGCGCGGACCATTGAGTATGTTTGCACCTGGACCTTCATCTCAGCCCTTAAACGATCTTGAAGATCATTTAGTTCCTTCTTTTTCGCATCCCTCTTCTTGATCCCTGCAACAGACACATCCGATCGGTCTGAAACGACGGCGGTGATCTTCTTTTGCAGGTTCTTAATCTCGTCTTCGTAAACCTGGGTAGGAACAGACATGTCGTTGAGAGAGAGTTGCCAGAAAGTCGCGTAGAAAGAAAGGCTCATCTTGTCCTCAAAGTCCTCTGGTAGGGCTGTCCTCAGCCTGTCCATTAGGTCTTTGATCGCAGGAGGCGTGGTCTCTTCCACGGTCGGAGGTGCTGGCGTGGATGGCACAGGTGTCGGAGCGCTGATAGCAGCTTCTTCTTTCTCTCCTGCTTCCTCCTTGATGGCCGCCTCTTCCTTGACCTCTTCGTTCTTCTCAGCACCCGCCTCTTGGCCGTTTTCAGGAGCATCAGCCATGTCGACATCTCCATTCGCTGCCGGCTTCCCTTGCTCTTCGTTCTTCGACTCTTCCTTCGTGTCCTCTTTGACCTTTTCCTGTTCATCCCTCTGCTTCTTCTCTTCTTCTGCCGCCGCCAAGTCGTCCAAAACAGCTTGCGAAAGGCTCTGTCTAGAAACTGCAAATGCAATATTCGCATCGATACCAAACTCGGACATAAGGGAAACGACGTCAGGAATCGCTGCGTCGAAGTCCTTGACGGCGAGGTTAGACCTGAGAGCCTCGAGGTACTGGAAGAAGATCCTAGTAAGCCTATCCATGTTCACCCCGACAACCTTCAGGGGCGCGTCAGCGATTAGCTCAGAATGAGGGAACAGCTGGCGCTCCTGCGCGATAGCAATGAGCAACTGTCCGGCCAGACCTGGCTCGACCAGAGCTCTCAACAGCCGCTTCGCAGGTCCCTTGAAGCCGGGCTGGTTTCGGAAGTCCTGAATTTGCTCCAGAATCTGAGCTTGGAGAAGGTCGCCGCCGGCCATGCCTTGCAGCTGGTTGTCCGTGAATGTAGGCTCGACAGGAATACCGGTCATTTGCGTCATGATCTGCTCCAAAACATCCAAGTCGGTGGTATTGCCGTTCTTGAGCTGATATGTCACGTACTGGAGGATTGGCGTGGCGTTCATGACAGTGTAGCGCTTGAAGACGCTGCCTGCGAAGAAAGAGAGGGACTGCAGCCAGCGGCTGGTGAGCATGCCGTCGTCTTGTTGACGGGAGCGGCCCTTTCCACCAAGGGAGCTCATAAGAGACCATGTCAGGACATCGTAGCCGAGGTAGGTAAAGTACCGGCCGCACTCCACAATGACTTGAACAAGGTTATCGTAGGACTCGATCTGGTTCAGAGCAACCTTGAAGACGATACCCGGAGATGCGTAGGCAACCTTCGCAAGTGCTCTTGCCATCTGCTTTGTGTTGGTCTTGCTGATACGCTTCAATACATCTTTTGTCTCCGCAGTTGATTGGTCGAAGGCCGACTTGATGTCAGGTGATCTCGAGATCTGCCCAGTGTACCATTCCGCATAAATGGAGTACCGAGTGGATGTGGAGAAGAGCTTCAGCAAATCGAAGACTTCGTTGACGACGCCAGGATTGGCCTTCGTCAAGCTGAGGGCCGGAACCAATAGTCTCTTCGAGAGGTCAATCCAGCGGGTGTAATTCGCGTCTGAATCGTCCTTCGCCAAGCTCCATTTGCCAATACGTGCCAGCTTCGTCAGTAGGGCAGGATCTTGGCCAATCTTGACTCCAGAGAAATTGAGGAAAGAGCTGCAGAGAAGGAAAACATCATCGACCGTCTGGCAGATGGGGACATTGTTCGACCAATCTTCCCAATAGAACCGGTAGTCGACTATCTGCGAGTCGTTGTGAGAGCCCTGCTTCTCGACCGAAGCCCAGCGCAACGTCCTGCGAGGTGGGGGATCGGTACTCTTCAGTTCCCCCTTCTCAGCTCCACCCTTCTCGACTTCCGCCTTCTTCACAAGCCTGACTTGGTCATGGCCTTGCATGGGGCGTAGGGCGTTATAGACCTTGTGGATACTGTGGTGCAATATCCGGTGAATGTATTCCGGCAAGTCAGGGTGAACATCCATCAACCAAGGAAACTTTCCAAGGATGTAGAGAGATTCTGGAATGGCGCCGATGCAAAGCAAACTCTTAAGCAGAGCAATCTTCTGGTCGGTGGGCTCGCCCAACAGCTCTTCCTTCGTCATCTCCTCAGGCTTGTCAGATTTTGGTGTGCCGGCCTTGTCTTCTGGTTTCACCGAAGAGGCTCTGCTGCTTTCAACCTCGCGTAGCCTCGAGGCTGCTGTGGGTGCCGGGATTGTGTCGTCTGCCAAAGCTCCTGCCATTGCAAGGGCATTCATCTGACCACCACCAGGTTTACTCTTTCTCTCACGTTCCTCCTTCTCCTTCATCAACTTCTCCTTCACAACAGCCATGTCTTTGTCCGCAGGATAGAGGTGGGGGTATAAGTCGCGCAGGGAGATGAAGCCGATCTTGATCAACAGGGCCGCAAGGAAGACGAGGTTCTCTGGAAATCTATCCTCAAAGTCCCTGGCAGAGGAGGCGTAGAAACGGAGCTTGAACCCGAGCAGTTGTGCAGCCACACGGTTTCCAGGCGGTGGGAGAGTCTTGGTTACCGCCATCCACTCCTTGTTGAACACGGCTTCCGTCATGTCCTCAGGCTTCGACCCATCCCTCATCCCTCTTTCCTTCTCAATCTTCTCGAGTCTCTCCGCAACGGACTCTCCAGACTCCAAGGTCACCTCACCCTTCATGATCCGGCGTCCGCCAAGCTCAAAGAAAGCTTCCAAACCTACTTCCCGTACACGTTGCCAGAACCTTTGGTCTCTTGCTTCGCACAGTTCCGCTATTTCCTCCACATCCTTCTCCGTGTGCTGGTGTCCGGAAGCTCCAGGTTGTGCCCATCTCGGTAGAGAGTCAATTCCAAGGGTTTCCCATTCAATGTTTTCGTACGATTTCTCCTCCGGCCACCACGAACTCGCACGCATAAACTTGACGAAGAAGCGATAGTGTCTTATCATAAGGTTGGCGAAAACGTCCAGAGTCACATCCAGAGCGCGTCCAACGTCCAGGTCAAAGGCACCAATCAGGGCCTTTACGCGTTGAAAAGCGGCGGCAGCGGCGGTCCAGGTCGGTTCCTCGTTGTTAGAGGTGGTGAAGTACTCGGTCATCAGTTTGGCGTATCCTTCGGATTCCTCACGGAGCAAGTTGTAGTTGGATTGGCGGTAAAGCTGGTTCGTTGCCATGCGGGTGCCCATCCTCTCGAAAGTCTTCCGGACCATGCCCAACTCTTGCAGCTGCGGTATGTCCAGCTCTTCTTTCATCTGCATAGGCGAGATTCCTGTCGCAACGAGAAGGTCCCAAAGGCCGCGTGTAACATGGTCCATGCTGGTGGAAACCGCAACGGTGTCGAGGAACATGGAAGCGTTCTCTGTAGCGGCGTCTCCGGCCTCCGCCAATACTTCCTTGACAACGCGTCCCGCATCGGCCGGGTCTATCCTGTCGTCCAATCCGGCTCTGATGATCTCTTGGAAGATTGTGCTCTGCGTCAGAAAATCTTCCTTCTCTTGCGCCTGCACCGCAGCGTCCAAGACCGCCTTCCTCCCAGACGTTCTCCACACCGCCTTGTGCTCATCCGTTATGTACTTGTACACGAACTTGATCGGCGGCTTCGGCGCGGGAGCCTTCTGCAGCAACACTGGTTGCGGCGGCGGTGCCGGCGCAGCAGGACGCGGATGGTCCTGGGGCGTAGCAGGCCGAGGCGTAGCCGCCTGCGCCGACGGCGGGCGCGTCAAGGTCGGCGACGGCGGGTTGTTCTCCGGCCTGGAAAATGAGGCCGGGCTGGCCCTCGAGACTGGAGACTGCGCGTTAGAGTCACCGCCAGTAGTAGTGGTGGTCACCGGGCTGCCGGCTTCTCGCTCACCGCGGCCACCGCGCGTACCGCTGCTGTTGCCTCCGCTGCTGTTGCCTCCTCCACGGCTCTCGCGTCGTGCTCCTCCGCCTCGACCGCCCCGACCTCCGCCATTGCCGGCGTACTGGTTCTGCTGCGCGAGGTTGAGGTTCTGCGGCCGGTGGGGCGACGGCCGCGGTCCGGCGCCGTCGCCGACGTCCTGCGAGTTGTAGGGACCGCGTTCGGACCGCTTGCGCTTGATGGGCGGCGGCATTGTCGAAGGTGGGTGTGGGTAGAGCTAGCCTTGCGGCGGGCTGATGGTGAGAGAGGCCGTGGTGCGCATTCAAAGTGGTGAGTGAGGCTCAAAAGCTCGAACAAACTGGAGCTGCGATATGCGTCGGCTGTGGCGCTGCGCCGGGGGGGCAGCGATGGTGGGACCCTCGGGCGACGACAAAGTACGGGAGAAAAAGGTGGAGGGAAGAAAGAAACAAACGTTGCAGCCGCGAGGGTCGGCGGGGGCGGGTTGCGGGCGATGCTGAAGTTGTCGCGCTGGTGAAAGCCGGCGCGACGTTTCTCGCCAAGGCCTCGCGCGCTCCGACCAGGGTGCTCCCCGACTGTCGTCACCTCCACGCCGTCTCTCCACCTTCTCATGTTTTTCGGTTTGCCGCCCGTCGTTTGCACTCCAATTGGCCATGCACGAGCGTCCTTGGGGAGCCGTATGCAAGCAGACCCTGTCCACACCAAGTTGCATGCATTAACCCGCTAGATTCACGGGAAGAAGAGCGGCACAATTTTGCGGGGAAAGCTTGCACGATTAATTTTCACGGGCACGCGCATGCGTCTCATTCACCACGTGCCGTCTCACGGTTGAAAATGGAGTTGCAATAAGCGTACTGAGGAGCAGAGCTCAACCCAAACGCTATCATATATTGAAAAAATCTCTCCAAAACTATTCAAGGCCCCAGTTGAAACGAGTGGACGGGCCTGATCTAACCAAAAGGTATCTTATCAGCCTCTTAAGCAGCAGCGGCGACTGCACCGGCCGTCTGCTTCCTCTCGTGCTCAAGAACAGCCTCGAGGACGCCAGTAGCGCCCTGACCGGCCTTCAGCTGCTCGACAACGCCATCAATGCCGAGCTGGGAATCGGTCCAGAGAGCTGCCTCCGGAGCCTTATCCGCCTCGCCAACGCCAATGAACCCGCCTTCGGCAGCCCACTCGCTGGTGCGCTTGATACCGAGTTGGGTCCAGACGCTGTCGATAGCCTTGACCAAGTGATCGCGGTACTCGCGCGTGTGGCCGGGAGTAGGAGTGACGCGCAGACGCTCCTGACCGACTGGGACGGTCGGGTAGTTGATGGCCTGGACATAGATGTTCCATTCCTCAAGAAGCATGTCGCTAGCCTTCTTGGCCACCTCGGCATTACCAACGAGAAGAGGGACGATGTGGCTGGGGTTAGGGATGACGGGAATGTCCTTCTCAGCCAGCGCGTCCTTTGTGGCGCGAGTGTGCAGCTGTTGAAGGCGGCGGTCACCCTGGTAGTTCATCTGGTACTCAATCGCAGTCTGAGCACCAGCCATAGTTGCCGGAGGAAGTGAAGTGGTGAAGATGAAGCCGGGGGCCAGGGACCGAATAGCGTCAACGAACTTGGCAGATCCGGCGATGTAGCCACCAACGCATCCGTAGGCCTTGCCGAGAGTGCCGGTAATGATGTCAATGCGGTCCATGATGGTGCCCTTTGGCTTGCCCTGAACATGGGCCTCGTAGTCCAGGTGTTCGGCAACACCAGCGCCGTGTGGGCCGTACATGCCGACGGCATGGACCTCATCCAAGAAGGTAATGGCGCCGTACTTCTCCGCAAGATCGCAAATTTCCTCAATGGGCCCGATGGATCCACACATGCTGTAAACGCTCTCAAAAGCGATGATCTTCGGAGTGTCCGGAGGAAGCGAAGCGAGCTTCGTCTCCAGGTCGGCCATATCGTTGTGCTTGAACACCATCTTCTTCGCCCCCGAGTGACGAATACCCTGGATCATCGATGCGTGATTGAGGCTGTCCGAGAGAATCACGCAGTCGGGGAGCTTGCTGCCGAGAGTTGCAAGAGTAGCGTCGTTCGCGACGTAGCAAGAGGAGAAAACCAATGCAGCCTCCTTCGCATGCAACTGCGCGATCGTGCCCTCCAGCTCAACAGCGTGCTTGTTGTGGCCAGAAATGTTCCTGGTGCCGCCAGCTCCGGCTCCGTACTTATCTAGCGTCTCGTGCATTCTCTTTAGGACATGCGGGTTGCGGCCCATGCCCAGGTAATCGTTCGAGCACCAGACTGTCACCTCCTCCTGTTCCGTCGCCATGTGGGCACGCGGGAAGTCCTTGGCTAGACGGTTGATGTTGTTGAAGTAGCGGTACGACTTGTCCTTGTGCTTCTTGTCGAGCTCATTCTGGTAGAAACCCTCGTAGTCAAACTTGACAGGCTGCGGCGAGGGCGGCTTGCCGGAAAGTTGCTGGGCGGCGGAGCTCGCGGTGGCCTTGGTAGGGTGGGCGCCTTGCGGGAAAGGAACTACGCGCTGCATGTTAGGATCCTAACGTCATTGAGCGCGCCAATCGCTGCTGCGGCGACTTCGGCGGACGCAATTGAGACGTACCTCTCTCGCGGCGCACAGAGGCAACATCAACGGCCTGGGCCTCCTTGGAGGAGGAAGTGTGCAGTCTGGCCCTGTGGCCGACCTTGGCGTGGTAGGCACGGGAGCCGCCGAAGGCGCCAGCAAGAACGGTGTTGCCGGTGCGGGCGCTTTGCACAGCGAGGGCCTTGCCCATGACGGGGCAACGGCGAGCGATGAGCTGCAGGTTGGACATGCTTCCACCGCCGGTCGAAGCGCTGTGAGTGGCGGTCGAGGTGGACAGCGACCTCAGGGTGGCGGGCGAAGTCTTGTGCAGAAACGGACACATGGCCCTCGATTGGTGAAGAAGCGCCTCCATTGCGGGCAAGAAGGCGGTCGAAATGAGGGATTCGATCCGGGTTTGGGGGCAGGATGGCAGTGCGGGTGCGGCGGAAGGGTGAGAGAGAAGTTGGTGTTGGGGACTGAGGCGGGAGGGCGGAGGTGAGGGCAGCAGGCGACTTTTGATTAGAGACAGGACCCTAGGTAAGGCCCTGGGATGCGAGCGATGCGGAGCCGAGTGTCAGCAAGCCGTTCTAGTGGCCGCTAATTGGCTGCGCCGCCGCTATTACCAAGGGCCAGACAAGACGCTTCGGAGACAGCTCGCTGATCTTCGCTCCCGGCTCCTGCATCGTCTGAGACTCTGCGCGCTCTGGCGCTGGCATCAGCTCAGCTTGGTCTTAGCGGCCTGAATTTGCCTCACAGAAGCCTCCCTTTGCGGGGACGAAAAGGCCGCGAGCACCGGCGACTTCGGCGTAACCCGTGCGCGGTCGCTTTGTGCTGCGAAGCGAACAATGACTGCCGAACATGCCGCCCCGCTCGGGTCGGAGGCCACTGCGCCGCGGCCTTTTTTTTCTTTCTTTTCACTTCGGCTTCGGCTGGCCGCAGCAGCATTATTTGGGGTCGCACAGTTCGGACTGCAGGAAAGTACAGCACTGCCTTGGTCCCGGTCGCCACTGGCAACTGGCGCGGACGGAAATCCGGGGTAAAGCGAGGTGTGGCAGCTTTCGGCTACCACGGCTCCCGGAAACCGCTTCCACAGACTGGCCGAGCCAGGCACTGGATTGCCAGATCTAGATTGCTTCTGGCTTGCGCCGGTGACTGTCTCCGGCCCACCCCTCTGCTGCCCAATCGCGCCGTGCGCATTACGCATCGCGAGCTGAGGGCAGCCCCGGGTGCCGGGGCTCCCAACCAATTGATGCCCCCACTATTCATAGTCTGCGCGCTTGGCTCTACTCAGCTTTGTATGAGCATGCATAAGCTTACTCGATTGAAAGCGGCAGCACGCTCCGACTATGCACACTGACATAGCCGCTTATCTCCGGCTACTGCCTTCTCGAACATCGGCCCGCATGGGACCTTCGTGTTTCGGGTTCCGCGCCGGCACAGAAACAGTCATTGAAACATGGTATCAAACACTGTGCAATACTCGGGCAATGATGGTGTACGCTATGGTAGAAGTAACTGAACCCGTGCTAGACTCAAGCCATGTATGTGGGTATCTCGATCCAGAGCGCCCCCAAAAGCAAAGCGGTCCGCCGTCTCAAAAACTCCTCAATGAAAGCCTCCTTATTTACTTCCTCGGACCCGGCTATAAACCACGTAATTGTTCGGCCTTGTATGTTCGCCTCGAGAAAGTTATCAAAAAAAAGGGAGAGAAAATAAAGAAAGTAAGACTCGGCTTCGACCATGTCCTGTCACGGCCGTTGACGTCGTAATCCACTGCTCAAGTAACTGCAGGGGTGCCCAGAAAATGCCAAGGGAACTCCCGTGTACTACACACTGATGACCTCAGTCGTCGTCCGAAAGGTCAATGATACGGTTACGCCTTCCGGTGTTTGAAGACGGCGTAGGCTGCTGGGAGCCACTGCGGTCGTCTCGGGGCTTGGCGGTTGGAGTCTGAGCTTGAACCCTTCTCTCTGCCTGCCTTTTGAACCTGTTTCTCTGTTTCATCTGCCGAATGTATCCTATTAGCATTGCTGTTTGGCACGCTGCCGGTAGAGGCGTTTAAGGAAATGGAACTCCGTACCTCTCTTTTCGGAGAAGACGTCCGTGCCCTGTTGATCTGGGAGACGGTAGAATTCTGATTATCATGTCGATGGGATGGGAATGTAGGCCCATCGTGTCCCACGGCCTGTGCTTCACTGCGAGGGGGGCTCGAAAGTCGACGAAGGCTCGCATGGAGAATCGGGCGGTCCCTGGGTGTAGGTGAATTGGCAGACTCCTGGTCCTTGCCTCGAGGAGTAAGCGATAGGGGTAGAGTCGAGGCCGGGATAGAAGACTTCGGCAAAGGAACAGACGGCCGGCTGTTGTTGACTTCAAGGCCTGCTGGCGTGTCCTCCCCCAGTTCTGGGCTAGCCACTCGCTTTTCACCTCGCAAGGGCATTTTTCTTGGAGAAAGTTCAGTCGAATTGCTTGCAGTAGTTGCCAGATCCTTTTCGGTAAGAAGCTCCCGTTGATTTCTTTGGAACGGCTTCAGCGGCACTTGACGTCTCATGCTGGCAGGTGAGGGGCCTGCATTGTTGATCCCGGCGTCCGAAGAAGGCAATCCATCGGAACGAGTGTTGTCTTGTGCAGTAACGGGCATAGTCAATGGCCCATATTCGCCGCCAGCGCGAGAGGGTGCAGTACCTGAAGGGTCGGCCCCAAATTCAATGTAGGTCCTTGGCGTTGGTTGAGTCTGAGGCGGCAGGAAACTCGGGATTGGGGCTAAGCCGTTTCGGGCAAAGGCCTTGGAGAAAAGAGCTCTCTGCTCCGCTCCGTGGGGATTGTTTCTGCTGTCATCAATGGATGGATTGTCTTTCAAATATTGCTCCCAAGCTAGCGGGTTCTCCTTCCGAAGCCTCTCTGCTTGTATCATCTTCCGTACCTCCTCATTCTCCTGTTCATCGAGTTCGGCGTCAAGATCTTCGGTCATCAAGGTTTCCGTAGTGGTGATAGCACGAAGGCCAGCATCGTCTTCTCCATGTTGTCGAGTGAGGATATTGTCAAGGACCTTCCTGTCCTTTCCTTGATGCTCGGCAAGATCTTCTTGGCCTACTGGTGTAGGTTCGAAGAAGTAGGCTCTCATCTTTGCAGCCTGCCTCTCCGGATTCTGGGCATCGACGACTCTCGAAGCAAGCTGAGTTTTGAAAAGCGCCGTATTCCAGATCTTCGGTTCAAAAGTGCCACCAGCGAGCATCCGGTATACAAAAACCTCCTTCTCTTGGCCAATCCGATATGCTCTACCTATCGCCTGTTCTTCGTTCTGGGGATTGAAGCCACAGTCCAAGATGATGACTCTATTGGCACCTTGTAAGTTGAACCCGGTGCCTCCGGCCTTGGTGGAGATGAGGAAAACATCGAATTCGCCTCTGTTGAAGCGTTCCATGAGAGCGGGTCGGTTGGACATTTTAGTTCTGCCGTCCAAGCGTTCGAATTTGTACTTTCTACTCGCTAGCATGTTCTCCAAGTAGGTTAATGAGGTGAGTTGTTGTGAAAAAACAAGTACTCGGTCGCCAGCTGCCTTTGAAAGTTGAATGATCTGCAGCAGGATGTCCATCTTGAATGATTGGTCCGGAGAGATACCACTCTGAACTTGATCAAAAATTGATATGGCCTGCTCAATGAATGAGTTGGGTAGGGGCAGCTTCTGTTCCTCTAGTGGCACATCCTGCTGTTCATTTGCGTCACTCTCGTCGGCGATTGTACGTTGGATGGTGTCATTACTTGACCGTACGTCCTTCAGCTTTTCCACGAAGGAAGCTGGATGGCTGCATAGCGTAGTGAGCAGATAGATCCACTGCCACATCCTCGTGTTGGCGATCTTCTTCTTGCTGTTCACCAGAAGTTTGTCGTTCACCACAAGTTGCCTGATACAGAGCTTGTAGAGCTCCTCCTGTAAGGTGGTAAGCGGCACCGTGATGACGAATTCCACCTTGGGTTTAAGGTCGTCCCTGAGCACCGTAATGTTCGCCCGACTAATCTTGGGTCCGATTTCATTTTTCAGAACGCGAAGCTTCTTCAAGGCTTTGCGGTGCTCGTAGGGAGTGCTTTCTTTGTACAAGCCTTCCTGGATGGGTTCCACAAAGTGGGCTTTGAACTCTTTTTGGCTCCCTAGATACCCGGGCGAAACCCAGTCTATCATGGACCAGTATTCCTCAAGATTGTTGGCTAAAGGGGATCCGGTCAATGCCACTCTCGCTTTGGATTTGAACCTATTGACAGCCCGCCGGGTGGTGCTGTTGATAGACTTCATCTTGTGGGCTTCGTCAGCAACGATGATGGATGATCCCTCGAGTAGTGCGTCGTGGGCATCGTGAACATCTTCTTCAGACATCCTCGAAGTATGCTTTTCTTTGAAGAGGTTGCGGAACATCTCGTAAGAAATGACCAAAATTCCGCCTTTATCATCCCACTCCCGAATCTTCCTTACGCGCTCAGAAGACTCGTCTTCAGCGGTTATCAAACGAATACATCCGAATTTTTTAGATGCGGCCTTTGGGATCCAGTCGTAGATTTCATCCCCCCAGTTGTTCACTAAAGAAGCGGGACAAAGGATGAGAGCTTGCATACGACGCAATCCTGATGGAATCTGGGTTTGTATATGCTCATGAGGAGAAGCTGCGGCTTCGGCGATCGTCACGAGGAGAGTGATCCTGCATGTGTTAGTGATGTTTTTGGTTGGAGAGGAATCACTACTTACACTTGCATAGTCTTGCCGAGACCCATTGTGTGGGCAAGGAGGCAGCCCTGAGCATCAGCATGCCCTGCCTCAACAAGTTCGCGCCACATGAATTTGACGCCTTCGATCTGGTGGGGTTTGATCCTTGACCCGATGGCTGGGTTGATGTGAATGGCTCCCTCTGTGCCAAATTCAACGGGGTTCACAATGAGACGATCGGTCTGCGATTGGGAAGGGGTAGCACGCTCTTTGAATACCCTCTCCATCTCAACCTGGGCCTCGGCGCGCTTTTGCGCGCTTTTGCGCAACTTGATCGCCGAAGCACTCTGCTGAACAACATTTTTTCGCTTCCTATGAGGGGTGTTTGCTGTTTTCGGTTCGTCATCCTCGTCCGACGTGGGTCCTTAAATTCTGTTAGTTGTCTTCCCACTGGAACTGGCAGGACAAGAAAAACTTACCATGTGAGACAGAATCGGAAGAAGGGCGTGGGAACTTCTCGAGAACTTTAATGACAAATTCGATAAAAGCCTCGAAATCACGCTTGGACACCGTCGTATCCAATGTCTTTACGATCTTGAGAAGTATCGCAGCGAATTTGTCAGATGGACTTGACCAGTGCTTGACGAGTGCCCTGCTCCAGCAAGCATACAGCCTCGCAAATTTGACTAGACCATTCCATTCCTTATCCGTGACCCCGAGTACCTTCTTATTACGACAGAGACACCCCATGGCCTTCCACACTTGGTCATGTAGCGTTTTGGGTGTCACATTCTTGACGTATTGGCGCATTTGCGTATACTCTTCTCCTTCAGTCCTTGTGCGAAGGATCTTCAGCACCAGTCTTTTCTTGTCGCTGCGCTCTTCCAGGTCACCAAAGTCCCACTCCGCGATGTCAGCAATCTTGGAGTTTTCTGGGCCAACGTGGCTGTTACTGAGCAGTGAACCAGGCACGAACGATGGCTTCGAGTAGGAAGGCTTCGGAATAGGTGACGAGCTAAGAGATTCAAGACTGTCCGAAAAAGCGGTCAAGTCAATGACCGAATGTGTAGACGGAGGTGCAGCATCCGGTTTAGGTATCCGTAATCGGCTCGGTGTGGCGGGAAGTGGGCTGGCGGTCGTAGCCACGGGCGCGTCGACGACTTCGACATCTGTGTCTTCTGGGGCCGTTGGACCAACGCTGCCGTCTTCATCCGAAGCATCTGCCATACTGGCGGAGTCTAGTTCAGGAGACATTTCATTGTCTCCTCGTAAAACTGCGGGCTGCTCTTCATGCGAGATCTCCATATCATCATGCTCCACGAAGTCTTCTGAGTTGTCAGAGTTCAACTCAACCTCGCTATCCACCAAGTCACCATCTTCCTCAGAATTGCGGTTGTTGTGACCAGTCTCGATAGGCCTTCTTGTGTTGCGTCGCGGGAGGGTTGTGACTCGGGCCGGCTCGACCTTCAGATCCCATACAGACATCCGCCACAAATGCTCCTGTCTCTCCGATACGCTCTCTTCCAAAGTGGCGCACTGACGAATGATTTCTTCCCTCTTATGCCATACTTCGTCCAAGATTCCTTCTTTCAGCTTGTCGAGGCGATGATCAATCCTCTTGACTTCAGCTGCGGTGGCCATGCGAAGATAACGCCTCGCACCAGGCCGTCGTGCCTTTCGCCAGGTTGTTCTTGCCGTGCGCTGGCGTAGAGGAAGCTTCTTTTGCCTCCAGATCTCGACGAGTTCATGAATCCTCTCCTGGACAATGGCCGAAACCTCTTCCCTGCTCAGTTGCATCTGCTTCAGTTGTTGCAATTCTCGCTCCCTTTCCTCCGCTTCCAGCTCCGCTTCATAGGAGGAATTGTACACTTCGTCATCGGATTCTCCCAAGGGTGGGAGAACCTTGTCGTCATCTCTTGCCCACTTTTCAGCAAAGCCATACCATCCATCGTTTTCCTTGGCCTCGTTATTGTCGTACGGGATGGTACTGTCGAACAAGTTTCTTTGCACTCGCAATGCGTCCTGCCTCGAAGCTTTGATTCCCTTGTCAGTATGCTCGAATACCGTGACCGACCGAGGTTGGTTTTCAGGGAGGATAGTTGTTCGATAAGGTTGAATGGCAATGGACGTCTTGCCGTTGCCTTGCAAGAGCTCTCTACGATCAGGATTGCGGACGAAGTGGAGGTACTGTCGGTACACGTATGGGCCAAGCAAATGATCGGCTTCGCCGTGATGTTGGAAGTCCATATCATCGTCTTCCTCAAGAGTTTGGCCAAAGGAGGTATCGCCGTAGAAAATGGTATCGACGGGGAGGCTTTTCCGAGCAGATCGAGTGTTTGATTCGGCCTGCATAGAGCTGGGGGCGGCGGAGCTTTTAGCCAAGGTGAGCTTGCGTTTCTTTCTCCCACTGGCATCCTGAACGATGATCTCGCCGGGTCGCTTGGGGGCCATCATTGTTTGCTCCACGGGTCCGGTAGCTTGCTCATTCAGTTCTTCTTCAGCTTCGAGTACCGTAGGCAGCACGCCCTCGTGTGTTGGGGTCGCCAAACCTGTTCGGATATGCTCAGAAGGTGGAGGCAAGCTGCCAAGCCAGCCACCGACAGGGCGGCCATAGGCCGAAGATCCAGCCATGCTCTGCGCCATTGATGGCGGAGCAGAGATGGTTGCTAAGTGCTCAGCATATTTTGGAGACTGTTCGCGAAGCTTGTCAATCGCCCAAGTGACAGCTGAAAGCCTACCGATGGTCTTGATGCCGAGTCCATCTTTTAACTTTTGCTCGGAGGTGAAATAGGTGAGCAGGGCCAAGCCATCTATCTCTTCTTCTAGCAGGTGCTTTTCGAGTGGGATTGGATCTGGCATGGGCGAATTCGGTCTCCCTTGCACCCACCAGCCTCTGGACCTGCACAGCGCGTCGACGACATCTTCGACGCTCCAGTCCAGCGGGTCTGAGGCCGAGGGCATTTTTAGAGAAGCACCAGCGGTTTGGCGTGGCCGCGAAAGCGCATGTCAGGTCAGTAGCTGAGTGGTGTAGAGGCGAGGTATAGTGGGAAAGAATGGTTCAGGGTCTTGGTGAGGTGGTGCAGTCAAAGTCCCCGAAGGAGGGGTCTGTAAGATATTGTTACCACCTGCGCAGTCTGAACCCGGTCAGGTGGCCTTTCGCAGCTTCCGAGGAAAGAGCGTTGCAGCGAACTTGGTAGGTGGCAGACGCTGCTGGGTTCAAAATACAGGCGAGTAGCGGGAGCCCGCGTTCAGAGAGCACGTGTCGTCGCGTCGCGCTGCGCTGCGCCTGCAGTGTCGGTCGCTCTAAGTGGAGCTCGGCCTGGAGCCCAGCGAGACAAAGTGCTGTGTTTCGACGGACGAAGGCGGTCGGCGAAAAGAGATGCGGCGACTCGAGGCGGGAGGCATCCGCGCGTGGCGCTAAAGCTGGAAAGAGGCGTCAGCGTTATCGTGCTCGCCTACAGCCCCCAATCCGGCAAGCGCGGGGCTGTTAGCGGCATCACGCGGCTGCTTTGTCAGAAGGCACCGCGAGTGTCATCGCGCAACATCATCCCCCATTCCTCTTATTCTCTTCTTGATCACCTATAGATTTCTTTCTCGCTGGGCTGTTCAAGAGCGCTGAGCCAAATCCAGAGGCACCTACCGCCCTCATCATGACGAAGTCAAAATACCCCGCCTACCCGCCTGATGTCACCGAGGAACAGGCTCAGTTCTTGCTGACCAATCTCAACGACTGGTCAATAGCCCACGGTCTGGCTGTGAGACCACCACCGTCCTTCGTCTCGGCGGCGCAAGATCCCTCCGGAGTACTTGCGTCGACTGCACCAGTGACGCTCTTTCCCAGCCTGTTCCCTCGCCAATGCTTCGACGAGGGGTTTGCCATACAGAAGGCGTATAACGAACTCTATTCGGCCATCGCAAGAGACGAGGAATGGCTGAAGTCCATCGTGGAGGAGTGAGTTCATCCATGACCCATCATCCAATATCGAGTTATCTGTCTATCTAAGTCGGATCGTGTTCATCTCTCCCTTCCATACGGCGTCACCCAGCATCGCCTTGTTATCAAATGATTGTATCCGCTCTTTTCTCGGCTTGAGGCATGTATGCAGTCCAGCTGAGCAGCGGAAAGACCCTTGTTGTTTTCATCTAAATCCAAAGGTGTGCAACATGGGAGGACGCTGACATGAATCTTTCGCAGGCTCGTGGAGGTTGATGATTTTGTGGCCAAGCTTTGGAAGGTGCATCTGGATGTGAAGCAGGAAGGATACGTCCAGGTAAATTGAACTGCTTACGTATCTAAGGGGATTCTGACTCTCTTGTAGGATCTTACTCTCGGTCTCTTTCGCTCTGACTACATGGTCCACTTGGAGCCTTCAGGCGGTGACGCGAAGCCGCAGATCAAGCAGGTCGAGTTCAACACCATTGCTTCTTCGTTTGGTGGCCTTTCCACTCAAGTCTCAGCCCTGCATAGATACCTCAACTCGGTTGATGCCTATCCCGCCGAGGTTGGTTCACTCATCAAGCAGGACTCCCTGCCTCGCAGTCAGTCGGTGCCGTCCTTAGCTGCAGGGCTGGCGGCAGCGCACAAAGCTTATGGGAGCTCGAAGTCATCGAACCCGCTGTGCGTTCTTTTCGTGGTCCAGGATCCGGAGAGGAACGTCTTTGACCAAAGACACCTTGAGTACTCTCTTTTCGTGGAGAATGGCGTGCGGGTGTTCCGCGTGCCCTTCAGCAATGTCCTCTCTTGCACTGAGTTGGACTCTGAGCGTAACCTGATATACCACCCGCCTCACACGCCGGGCAAAGCTTTCGAGGTCACTACCATTTACTACCGCGCCGGCTACTCGCCAGATGATTTCCCTACGGACACGGAATGGACCGTACGTTTGCATCTGGAACGCAGCCGAGCCATCAAGTGCCCGAGCATTTTGCTTCAGCTCGCCGGCTGCAAGAAAGTTCAGCAGGTTCTCGCCACCCCTCATTCGCCTCATCTAGCTCGATTCTTGCCCAATGAGAGCACCGCCGCACGTGTGCTGCAAACATTCGCTCCCATCTACCCTATGGACAAGAGCGAAGCGGGGCAGGAAGCCCGTCGACTTGCCACGAATGTTGAGACGGCTCAGCGCTACGTGTTGAAGCCCCAGCGCGAGGGCGGTGGCAACAACATCTATCGGGGCGCGATACCTCCGTTCCTGTCGAAGCTGCCGGAATCGCACTGGCCTGCGTACATCCTGATGGAGATGATCGAGCCGCCAGCGCAGAGCAATGTCATCATCCGCAACGGGGAGGTGCAGAAGGGCGGGGTAATCTGCGAGCTGGGGATCTATGGCGTGTGCCTGTGGAGAAATGGGGATGGTTCTGGGTCTTCTGGGGAGATTTTGGAAAACCGGGAGGCTGGATATCTCCTCAGGACCAAAGGCGACCAGAGCGAGGAAGGCGGGGTTGCAGCGGGGTTTGGGGCCGTAGATAGCTGCTGTCTAGTAGAAGTGTAATCCTGCAATCCTCCCGGTTGGCAGAGGCGCGTCCTCCAGCCTCGCTGGGAACAGTGGTCTAGAGAGACGGTGAAGGCCGGGACCGGGTAGGGGGCGACGTACCGCGCGTGCATTGTACTCCCTTGCTTGCAAGCATAGATACTTTCAGAGAATCCAAGGATACTTGTGTCGGTGACCCGGGCTCAAAAACAGCGTTTGGAGAGGGCCAATGAAGACGGCCGTCAGACTACACAGCCCGGGACAGGGGCGGCAATTGGTGGCACGCCTCCGCGCTTCTCCGCTCTGCATCCAAGACATCTGGGCCGGTGCGGGCGGGCAGCGATCCCGCATTGCCGGGCGAGCGCCCCATTTTGGACCGTCGGGAGCTGACCGAACGCGCCGCGTTTTCGTGGCCTGGTCCACGAGCCGCTCGTCTTCACGGGTCCCGTACACAAGACAATTGATCAATGCCATGCATGCGCGCTCACGATAATCAATCGGGTGCTTGACGCAGATTTCAATTCTGCGCGCACGCACGACTGGCCCCAGCACGGCGGGGCCATGGCTCTCAGGGTCCTCGCGGGCGTACAGCGCACCGAGTCGCGAGGCGGCGGTGCTCGTGCGCGCGCGGGTTGGCGTTTGGTGTTTGGGCCTGATGGACTTTGGCGGGCTTCTAGCCAGCTGAGACGGGGGCTGACAGTGCGCTGAAACAGGCTTCCAGCCACTGCCGGCGAGGCTCGACAGGAGTCCGCGTCATGCAGCCGCAGGAGAAGCAGTGAGCAGCATCAGCGGCGGCGGAGCGCGCAGGAAGAGGGACGACCATGTCCGGGGCCCAGGTAGGTTTGCGCTGGCGTGATGGGCCGGCCGCATCTGGCGCTGACGCCTTCCGCTTTGCAGCTTGCCTTCGACCCGACGCCACGCCGGCAACATGCACGGGCGGTGACTCGCGTGTGAGACGCGCAGAAGAAGTTCTCCAGGAGCCCCACCCCGACCACCGCTCGGCTGGCGTGCCCGGGACAGGCGATGACAGCACCGCGACAGACCACCGGCCTGCAGCTTCAGCCCGCAACCACTCCCCGCCTGTGGGCCCAGCAGTGCTCGCACGACGCGCAACGCTACTGCGACGGCTCGCCCTGCCGCGACCGGCCCCTCCAAACATGTGCGCGGCGCCATCGACGATGCGCGTCCCAACCAGCTCGCATGCCTCCCGAGGCTCTCTCCTGCGGACCGTTGGCTCTAGCGCCGACATCCATGGCGGCCGCCTTGTAGAGAATGCAATTTCCCTGACGCCTGGGTGCGAGCGCTCTGCTTCCCCATCCAGTATCGCCGTTGGCGCCGGCCGCCCACATTCGGAGTGGACCAAGCCCATTGCTCGCGGGAGCCGCAAATCTCTCATCACGGGCGCCGCGTAGAGGGAGATCATCCGCTGATTTCCCAAGCTTTGATGATGTGCCGCCAAGTGGTGCGTTGCTGGCCGTGCGATTCATCAACCCATGCTGTCTGGCATGTCCGCATTGTGATCTAGCTTGCGTTTGCTCGCCGCACCTGCTTTCTCCGCAGCCGTCCTTCTTTTTTCCTCTCCTTGCTTGCTGCTGTTCGACCGCAGCATCTCTTATCTCTTCAGCCTTAATCGCCGCCCCCCGCGTCCTCGCAACGCTGCCACGCGGTGAGATCGCGTCCCCTGGACCTCGACAGAATCGGCAGCCCTCGATTGCGCCCCTGCAAGCAGAATCCGCTATACCATGGGAGCGCAGAATCGTGGTTATTTTCGGCCGTGAGATCCCCATACCAAGGCCGCCATGCAGCTTTCTCGAACCCTCGTTGCGCTGCTGCTTGTTCTTTTCCACGCCCATGCTGCCGTGCTCCATGCTCGGCAAGATGCATCGGTGCAGAGCAGCATCGAGCCCACGACCACTGCCCGGAACACCAAGGACAGCTCCAGCGAGGCTGCGAGCACGGCGACGATCGACAAGACGTCTAATGCAGCTTCCACCGCCACCGAAACCAGTTCTCGGGACTCCGCAGCGCCTTCGACCACGGCGTCTGTCAGCACTACTGCCCTAACCGATGTCCCGTCTGCGGCAGCTCCCAGCGACGCCCCAGCTGCGTCCAGCACGGGTGAGTTGTCCTGCACCTCCAATTGGAGGGCGGCCCGGTTAATAAAAGCCCAGCCGCCGTATATTCCGGCCATGGCCTTCCACTCTCGCCCAAAGTGACCCCAGCCATTGGCATCGCCGGCGCTGTTCTTATGATCACTGGTGCCATCTACACCTTCATAGGCATCAAAAACCACTGGTCGGTGCCCTGCTGCCTTTCACATGACTGCCAACTGACACCATGCAGGGTAAACATCGGAGGCTCCGTTGGATTCCTTGTCGCGCTCTCGATCACGGTATGATTTGTTGAGAAGCGAGAAGCTTTACGTCGACGCGCGTCAGCCTGCTGATGACTCGCTAGGTCCTTATTGAATATGTTATGAACCCGCCTGTCACCGATGCTGTCCAAGGAGCTTTCTTCGTTGCCGCTTTCCTTCCTGCCTTGCTAGCCGGCGGTGTTGCCTACATCTTCAAAGACCTTACTGAAGGATTGGGGTGTATGCTTGGAGGGTTCTGCCTGTCCATGTGGTTTCTCGTCTTGAAGCCAGGCAGTCTGATTACATCCACCACTGGTAAAGCTATCTTCATTGGCGTTTTATCAGCGGCCGGCTGGGCCTTGTCTTTCAGTCGCTACACACGTACCTACGGATTGATTGGTTGCACTTCCTTCGCTGGTGCGACCGTCACCGTCATTGGAATCGACTGTTTTTCACGAGCAGGTTTGAAAGAGTTCTGGTTGTACATCTGGGGTAAGCGAACTTGCGCAGTTACGACGTCGCCTTGTGCTAACCGCGCGCCGACCAGATCTAAACGACAACACCTTTCCGCTATTCACCGACACATACCCCCACACTCGCGGCATCCGAGTCGAGATTGCCTGCATAATCATAATCACGTTGCTTGGAATTGCGTCCCAAATGAAGCTCTGGAAGGTGGTCAAAGCTCGCCGTGCGCAAAGAGATGCGGCCCGTCGACAGAAAGAGGAGGATCAACAACGCATGGATGAGGAGACCGGCAAAAAGATCCTCGAAGAGACCGATCGGGAGAGGGTTCACTGGGAGGCCATGTATGGCAATAAGAACTACGCGGAAAAGAATGCCCAAGTGGACCATCTCGATTCCGGCGTTGGCTCTGAGCATGTCCGAAAGGCATCCGTCAGCGTGCGGGAAGTTTCGCGAGGAACCTCGCAAGAGAGCATAGAGATGTGCGAGCTCGAGGCGGCGACCAGAGAAGGGAGCCAAGCTCAGCTCGTGTCTCAGTATGCCACTCCGGCTGAAGCTGCCGACGAGATACAGCATATCGACGGGCAAGGGCGGCCTCGTCCACCAACGTCCGGGTACTTCCCCATGGGTTACCAGAACTCAGTGATGAAGCGCCAAGACTCTATGCAAAATACTGGAATGGACCACGTAGCGTACAGCGACAGCAGCGCCGGGCCTTCGCCGCGGCTGTCGCTGCAAGCACCCCCGCCGCCTCAAGCAGCCCGGTTACCTTTTGTGGTGCCTACAGGCGATGATTCGGAGACCGAGCTACTGGAGCAGGAGTCTGTTGCATCCATGCCGGAGGGCTTACTGATGAGGGAAAGCAGCGCGCAACGGTTGCCGGCGAAACCAAACTCCCACGCCAGGAATTCCCATGCAACGTCGGAAGAGCAGCTTATAGAACCTCCATCCGCTGACGATGATAGAGCATCTTCGATTGCAGCCACCCTGGACGACATGAACGAAGACGTCATCTCCCTGCCCGCACTTTCAAGAGTCGGGACGCCGTTCAGCTGGCTGGAGCGAGCCGAGGGCAACCACGGACAGGCAGGAAGCGCACCTACTAATGAGGCAGGTGGCGCTGAAGATGAGATTCAGGAAGATTCACCAGAGACTGTCGATCCGGATCTTCAAGAAGCTCAGACGGACGGCAATCATGGAGTGTCGGCGCCGAATGCATCTCGCTCATTGACATCGAGCACCAACCCCAAACCAGATTACAGGAAGCACGCAGCTGGCAAGGATCGCCGCAAATCTTGCGTTTCAACAGATCGCGACGAAGTGGGATCGGCAAGCGACAAACAGGCACGGTCGAAGAGATCAACCACGCAGTCGGAAATTGGCCATTCCGCCATTGGTAGCTTGAGCGAGCACCTTCCCGACAAGCTGTCAAAGGTCATGCTGACATACCGCACCAATGAATGGGCCAAGCATGTGAGCATGGCCGACCAGCCTGAGCTTGAAAGCATTCCGGAACCGTCGTCTCCCGGCGTCATGGTGGATCTCGGCTTCAAGCAAGCAGCTGAAACGTCGCGGAAGCCGGTAGACCCCACACCTCCTCAGGTTGAAGCAGAACCAGAGTTTGAGCCGAGGGATGATGAATTTCAATTCCCGGCCCAGGTCAATCCATACCGGCAGTCGCTGCAATGCCCGCCGTCTAGCCAGTCGAAGAACGTTCAGCCGAATGACACGTTGGTCCCACTGTCGAGGAACTCGTCAAGCGCCACTCTGCCGACGGCAAACGCGAGCAACCCCCAGATGAACCTTCAGCGCAATTCGAGCTCGTCATCGGTGACGACGCTGTCGCGCCCTGGCCCCGCTGTTGCGAGCAATGGCACGCGAGGGTTGAGGATCTCATCAAGCCCGGTAAACGCGCCCATTTCTGAGCAGCCATCGGAGGAAGAGATGCAAGCCGATAGACGTACTTCCTCCAGGCTGACGCAGGCTCCATTCCCGACAAACACGCTTCTGAGTGAGAGAGACAGCCGGATGCGCAGCAGACCGACAAAGATGTCGTTCATAACGGCGCCTGGACAGTCGCCAGTTGTTGCGCCTCAAAGCCCGCAACCTCAACGCACCAGCAGGGCTCCAAGCATATCGAATTCAGTGCAAGGCTCGCAGATGGGGCCGGAAGATGCTGACCCCGACAACATGCCGCTTAGCCAGCGACGGATGATGATCCAGAAGAACCGCATGTCGACGCAGAACCGCAATTCATCGTACCCGTCGCTGTCGGCGCAGCATTTCAACTCGCACCAGCCGCAGCGAGAGCCGCCGATGCAGCAGGACAAGCGCGAGCAAATGTACGCGTCGTGGCGCGGGTCGCTGCAGCAGGACCAGCACAGGCGACAGCCTGCGCAGCGCGAGGTGAGCGAGGGGCGGCGGTCAGAGATGATCAGCGAGCGACGAAACAAGGAGATGGTGCAGCAGCAGCAAGAGATCAACCGGCAAAACATCGACATGATGATCCACGAGAAGATGCGGTCGGGGCAGATGCAGCAGCTGCACCGCGAGAGACTGCGACGACTGCAGTCGAGCGCCAAGACCGAATAGGAGGCCCCAAGATGCGGATGGGCGTAGTAAAACAACAGCAAGGGCCAGTGCCGGGACCATGATGCACGAGAGTCGTTCTAAAATCAGCAGCATGAGACCCGATCATCCCCTTGCGCTTACTTTCTTTTCTGGAGCATTTCTTCTGGGCACACAGACACACACACACACCCTTGTAACACGACGTCAAACGTGCATTGCCTTTTTATTTTCATTGGCTTCACCGCCGGTATATTGACGGACTTAATGTGGCTACTACTGTGGCATTCTGCATAGGCAACGGCGGGAGGTATAGACCTATTTTGTTTGGCTTCTACTTATGGTAATAATGGCGGTGGTGGCTTATACCCTCGACGGATTGGATCAAGGCGAGTCTGGAAGCGGGAGGAGGTCTGACCGTATCACCCGTCCTCCGGCTCGCTCGGAAGCACGCGGGAAACGGAAGCAAGGCTGGCGTTTTGTGCTTTTGGCGTGCGGGTGGCAAGACGGCGGTTTGAAGGAGACACGATGAAGCACAACGGATAGCAGGCGGGCTAAAAAAAGAAAACATGAGAAGCAGCCGTGGCTTCCCTCGAGTATATGATTACGAGTCTTCCTAAACTTTGCTGTTAAGCTCCGCAGGGTGCGCACCGTCAGCGTGGCGTCGGCTGGGTTGTGCTCTCAGGGGCGGCGCGACGTGGCCGTGGAGACGCGGCCAGGCAGTGGTGGTGGTGGTGGTGGTGGTTGGGGAGCGCGAGGTTGGCGCATGGCAGGCAGAGCTGCGGGCGGATGGGGCAGCGGTGGCACGGATGTGTTTGGCAATTTCCACGCATAGCACGACTGCCTGAAGCTGCAAAGTGCTTTGCAACGACGTCACCCTGCTGCCGTATCCAACAGACAGGGGCGGGCGAGTCGTCGAATTGCGTGGGCGGCGCAGGAACAGGGCGGAAGCGCGGACGTGCGAGGCTCGATGGCGGCGCTGGCGTACCGGCAGCAATGGGCCTTTAAACTCGCGAGCCCGGCCAGGCACGCGGACAGCAGCCAGCCTATTACTCTCCCTCCCGCCAGTCGTTCCGTAGCTGCAGCATCCTGCGGCCAGCCGCTCCTTCGCCGCGTCCCAGAGCGAGAAGACTGCGCGTCCATGCCGCGCACGCCGGCGACGGACGCGCTGCTTCGTCGAGAGTCGCGCAGCGCTAGCTTCCGCGCCCTCGCCCTCCTTTCCCAATCTCCGCTGGCGAGCCCAGCTCCACCACTGCTCGTCCGACACCCACAAACTCTCCAGCCGCGCCCAGCACCATCGCCCTTCCCGACCCGGCGACCGCACCACACGTGCTCACCGCCGCCACAACGGCGTCCAACCCGGCCCACGCCCTTCCACACCTACCACCGCACGCGCATACGCTCCCAGCCCGCCCTCCGCAACCGGCGCCCAATCACGCCCGCTGGAGCCTGACCCAGCGCATCTTCAACTTTTCGCCCTTCCGCGCCCCGCAACCGCCGCTCCAAGCCTCCTCTGCCGCTCCGCTCCAAGCCGCTCGCCGCGGCGCGCCCGCCTCGCGCCTGTTGAACCCCGTCAATTCGTCGCCGCGCACCCCCGTCTCCGCTCCCTCGACTGCCTACCGCAACAACTCGCTGCCGCCTGGCCCAAACGTCCCCATCGCCGCCGAACTGCCCCCGCCGCCGACCGCCGAAGAAGGCCGCGACGTCTATCCGTTGCTGCCCCTGCCTGAGTCGCACCGCCATAGCAAGGCCCACAGCAGCCTCGTCGTCGAGGCAGACAGCGCACGCGCGAGTGTCGGTCTGCCCAGCGGACGCCGCAGCCTGTTGCTTGAGAGACAGAAGCAGGACGACGTACGGCCCGTATCGCCAGTGGTGACAAGCAAGAAAGCCGGAAAGAGCCCCGTCTTCACCATGGAATCCCCCACCGCCGCCAAGATTGCCGGTCTCGACCAGCCGCCACGGGACGATAGGCCCGTGAGCATCATCTTGAACCCTGACGACCCCGAGGCCGGTCACCGCCTGCACCACTCGGCCTCTCGTGCCACCATGCCACACGACACCTTCCGTTCACGCCAGCCCTCCGCCGTCAGCTTCCCGGAGCCGTCAGAGGCCGGAGACGAGGACGAGTATGCGTGGGGCCCGTCGCACCCGTGCTTTCCGCACCTGAACCCTCACGTCCCGATCACGTCGCCGCTCTATAGCACGACCCGCGTTATTCGAATCAAGCGCGACTGGATGATCGCAGGAGATCTGGCGCCGACGTTTGCAAACCTGTATCCGGAAGTGCTTGACCCGCTGATCACCGAGGATCAGTTCCGCGAGATCATCAAGAAGATCAACACGCAGTTGCAGATGGCCTTCGACCCGCATACGACGCGGGCATGGGTTGACGCCGTCGTGGGCGCCGCTACGCTGTGGTTGTGGGAGGATTTGGGGCTCACTGGTGTGAAGAAGACGTTGAAAGAATTGGAGGAGTGGATGGAAGAGTGGAACCGCACCGAGGGAGCGAAAGAGGGCGTTAAGATTATTCCCTTGAGGAGGACGGGGTATTTGACGGTGCGTACTACCCTTGCTTGTTTGCAACAATTTCTGCGGGGAGATCCTTTTCTTTGTTTGCTAATGACGCCACAGCTCGATATCCAAATTCCCGACCCGCATATCGGCCTCGAGCAATCCAACGCCTCGATACGGTCCAGGCCTACCACTGGCGCAATGGACAAGAGCGCAAGTGGTGCGCCTCAATTGCCTCAAATCACGGCATAGGCATTTGTCTCTGCCATCAATCCTTCAACGCTATTTCCTTTTCCATCTTCTTTCTCGCATTTGAAGCATTGCATTGGCGTTCCAAACACGAACTGTCTGGGAATGGGGTTCAGGGTTTTTTTGAAGAACATATACCATGGCCACGGATTGCATAATTGACGGGGCGAGAGGGAAGCTTAAAACGACAAAGCTTCTTAGAGCGCTTCCGTGGTCTTTACGAGTGGGAGGAGCGTGTCGTAATATGCGCGCGTGAGAGCAAAGGAGGTGTGTCCTTGCCTGTAAAAAGTTACTTCTTGTTCTCTTCTTCTCTTGTTAATATGCGTTTACTTTTTCTATACTTTTCTTTGACCATCTTGCTTTTCTCGTTGGCTTTGGCTCTTACGCTTGTCTTCTTGCTTTTTGACAGGAGAGACTAAATCGGTAGTGATGATACCCTGAGGGAAATTCTCTTATCTTCCTTCTCCCTTTATTTCCTACTTTCGCGATCAACCTGACCGGTCTTGACCCGGGTCTCTACAAAGTACTGTTTCCTTTTGATTATGTCCGTAGTCCGCGATGGCTGTATGTTGTAGATTCACGGTGCTTGTAGTGTGTAGTGGCTGTATTTGCCGATGCACCGGGTTCTAGAATAGTAGAACTATGTGCACTTGCTGCCTGCAATTGCTTTTCTTCCTTGCATGCACCTTTTCCGCCGCCAGACCCTGCATACGAGGCTCGCCTGCACGCATGATTTGCCTGAATGCCTTCCACCCTAGCTTATCATCAACAGACATGGTAGCTTGAAGTTAGCCCCGTCGCTTCTGCCTCCCTGTTCTGTAGTTGTGCGCGCCCACAGAAAAGGAAAGGAATAAGTCATGTTCCAACCCGCTACGATGACAGTGTCTTGCTTTCATCTACAGTAAAAATCCGAGGCGTAGGACTATTGACGGGTCTCGGCGTCCCGTCTTTCGGGGATGTTCCGGTGATTGTTTGGATGCTGCTTTTCCTTTTTTTCCACCCTCGACAGCAACTGAGGTGCTAGCTGGAGCTGAGATGAGGCCTGGGTAGGTATGTGCCAATAAGGATGGCGCTCCGTCATAATTACCTATGTGCCGGCGTCAGTAGTAGTGCGCTTGGACTTTTTAGTGTGGCGTTTTGAAAGGAAGTGTAGGGCCGCGGGAGGGTCTGTGGGAGAAATAGGTTAATTGAGTGTGCGGCTGACGGCGGGTGGCCCTTTGACAAGTGGCAGCTGATGATCGATCGAGCGGGTGGCCTTTTTTAAACGAGGTCTTGGAGAGGACGGGGGTTGGTGTCTTCGGCGACAGTGGCTCTTCCACAGTCGTGCAGGTATCTCGTACATAGAAGAGACTGTGACTGTCTGAAGCAAGCCACGTCGTAATCGTCCTCACTCCCTTTTTTCTCTCGGAACCACATCCTCCCGCCCAAATTGGCCTGCCGACCGGCGCATTCTTAGTCCGACTAACTCCACAAAACCGTGCGTGGATGAGATACGTCAATATTGTACCATGACGATGGCGAGTTGTGGTGTCCCACGCTAGTCTGTGTCGTTGATGAGGATCAGCGGCAATCCTTCATCGGTGCGCGAGAGTGGGTCCGATTCGGTGATCGGCGTCATCGCTCTGTGGAGATGCTGGGGGAGCGTTTGGAGGCTGTGCGGACTTCAGACATCCGATCGCTTGGGTGCGTGAGCGGGCCGATAGGAATGGAGGAGCATCAAGTATGGTGTTCGGACCCAAAGGCGAAAGACTGTTCTAGCTACTCCCGTCCAAGACACAGAGCCACTGAGTGACTCTGTGTTGATTGGAGATCCAAGAAGTGGGTACAGGTGTATGCTTCAAAGGTCTGGAGCATGCGCTTTCATTGTAGCCCGTGACAGAATATATCCTTGTGCAGTTCATGTGCAACAAACTCCATTGACACTTCCAATATGCGCAGCAGGTGGTTACTACCGAATTCACTCGAGCACTTGATTCGTAATACCAGACCATATCGTCTCATTTTCTTACACTGTGGCAGTTTATATCTCGCTTCGAAAATTGAAAATTTATTGCTTGCCTCTTGGTCTAATACTTCACTTTCCGCGTGTTAAGGATTCTCCGGAGCGGAATCGGAATCTGGTTGAGATAGTAGAAGTTTTCGTGGTATTCTAGGTATCTATGACGGGTTTAATAGTGACTCTTGAGATACACGACACGGTCCCGGGTTATATGAATGCGCTACAGGACTTTATGAACCGCGTAACACCATGGGGGTCTTCCACCACATGTGACTTTGTGGCCTCGAACTTTGAATTAAAACCCGCTTATTCACTCTGCAAAGTTGATGCCACCTCGAGATAGAACAGCGGCCATTAAAGAAAAGACATAACAATGAACCTCTAGTTTAAGTAGCTTCGAAATAGTAGCATCCGTCATAACCCAACTGCATCCCACTCAAATAGCCCTCTTCCATCCAGCGATCAGACCTGAATCTGAGTCAACCTTTGTACATCCATGCTCCTCACGCAAACCTTATCTTCTCAGTTTATCCCGTCCACGTTCTCCTGCATATTTCCTCCTGGAATTTTGCTCATCCTGCCGAATGCCCATACTTGACCCTTCTACTCTACTTCCGAGAAGTCTGGCATGGAAGTCAGAGCCTTTTGCCACTTGGCAAGGAAGTCATCGTGACCGGTGGTTGGCGGGCCGTCGTCGTAGCGGCGAAATCTGGAGAGACATGGCCGATGATGAAAAAGCTGATCAAGTCGCGCGTATTGCAGAGCGCAAGGAGGGTATCCTTGGGGAGTTGTTTAAGGGCTGTAGCGGAGGTTATTGTGTCGTTGGCTGTTCATTCCTTAAAGCAATTACTGGTGGAGTGGAGGATCGAGGTGAATAGAACTTGGCGCGATAGAGGTGGATGCTCTTGATGCGAGACCGGCTGAGACAGGATGATAGTTAAATTTTCTAGAGGTAGCGGCTGTAGTCTTGAAGGTGTCGCTTTATCACGCTCTTCGCTGATACTGATTTCGCTAGGATTGTAAACAGATTACGCATTTCGGAGGTAAGAAAAGGGTTGGGCCTTCTCCAGTCGAACCCAGGGGAACTGCTCGGGCTCGCGCTTTTGGATTGGCTTCTTGGGGCTGGCGGGATGGCCATACGAAGCCAACAGCTATATGATGAGAATCTTTATCGAGACAATCCTGAATACCTTTCAGAGTGTTGCGCTCTTGTCTGTGTCAGAATACGCCCTGCACCGTAGTAGTGCTTCAATTAGCCATGTGCGTGGTTTGGCTATCTGCAGAACGAGCCGCAGCTGAACACATTTACTTCCGCGAGGAGCGGGACGTCTTATACGAGTATTATCGTAATCCCTAGTACGAATGCAAATCGTTTATTTTAAGGGAGCGGCATGCTGAAAACTTGACGGAGGTGGGCTTACCTCCAGCTCATTGCATTGCTTGTTTTTTTCTGCTATTTCCCCTCTCTCCAATGCTTCCGCTTGCATAACTCTTATTTGCGGCACTGATAAAATCTCTTCTACTGCCTTGAACTCCACGCAATGCAGTCCTCAAACCTCACTGCACTGCCACCAAAAATGTCGAGGGCACTTCCAATGGTCAAGTCGACTTTGCCATTGCTAAGTTCCTTGACCGTGTCCAGATCCTCCAGACTCCTACCGCCGCCCGCGTACGTTACTGGAATGCTGCACCACCCGGCCAGCTTCCTCACGAGCTCGTGGTCGATGCCCTGCTGGAGGCCCTCATTATCGGCGGCGTGGATAAGGAATTCGGAGCAGTAAGGCTCCAGGAGGGATATCGATTCTGCGAATTGTCAGACCTCGACACTTTCAAGTATCAATTAACATGAAAACGTGTACCCTGATTGAGCTCCATATCGGTGATGGTCTGCCACTTGTTCATGGCAACAAACCAAGTCTCGCCTCGTCTTCTGCAGCTGAGGTCGATGACCAGCTTCTCCTTGTCGCCGCCCAGCGCCTTCAATACGGCCTGCAAGCGCTCGAGCGAAAATTTGCCTGACGGGAAGAGGTATGATGTGATGATCACCTACTATTCTCCCGTATTAGCCAATTGACCTCCCACCCACTTCTTCTTCCCTTTCCACCAATATTCGCTCCGCACCCACCTTGTCCGCGCCCTTCTCCACCCACGTTGCCGCGTTCGCATCGGTAATCCCGCCGCCGACCTGCAGGCCATTCGGCCATGCCTTCACGGCCTCAGTTGCGGCCTCCTCATTGCCGGGGCCGAGCATAATGACGTGCGCGCCAACAAGGGCATTGTCCTTGTAGAGCTTCGCGAAGTGCGCGGCGGGCAGTTCCGAGACGTGGTTGGTCTTGAGGTCCGAGTCGGTGGTGGTCAGCGTGCCGCCGACAATCTGCTTGACGGAGCCGGCGTGCAGATCGATGCAGGGACGAAAGCGCGTCATTTTTGCCTTGTTCGTGATTTCTTGCGATTTTGTGAGGATGGCTGTGTGAAGTGATGGGTGACTGCGAGGCGCGGGGCACGTCCCAGACAGACCCCGCCGTCTCTACGGCCGCCGGAGGTCTCATGCGGGCAAAATTTCTGCCGCGCGTCACCGCCTTGGGCGCGAAGCTCGCAGGCCAGAAAAGTTACTGGCGAGTACTTTGCTCTGTCATTTTTCTCCCCATCCACCACTACACACCGCGGAGAATGGCTATTGCGCTTGGAAAGCGAAAGCGTGCCGAGGCGAAGACGGCTGCCGCAGTCAGTAAACGTCCCGTGAAACAGGAGAAGCCCGAGGAATCCGATTCGGAGGACATGCGCGATGCGTTTCGCCGCGCTTTCGAGGCCAAATTCAAGCCGCTGGACGGCGTGACGAAGAAAGAGAAGGCGCTGGAACCCGAAGACGAGGAAAAAGACGGCAGCGAAGAGGATGACGAGTGGGAAGGCATATCTGGAGACGACGAGGAGCCTGGAAACACGGTCGAAGTCGTCGAGATCACCGGGCCCACGCGCTCGGAGCGGATGAGCAAAGCGGAACTGAAAGCCTTCATGGTACGCACCCTTCCTACCCTCTTGCTCCCGATGTGGTACGCCTTAGCTAACGCGCTGCACGCTCTTAGTCCTCCAAGCCGCCGACCCAACCTTCCAAGAATCCCACCACCTCTTCTAAAAACAAAAAGGGCGACGACGATAAAGACGACGACCCGGACACCGATGCCATGAACCTCAAGAACGACCTCGCGCTGCAGCGCCTCCTCAAGGAATCGCACCTCCTTGACGCCTCAGCACCGTCCGCCGACCTGCTTGCCGGCCCCACAGGCAAGAACCGCCACAAGGCTACCGACCTGCGCATCCAGTCACTCGGCTCCAAGGCGTCCATCCTCGCCCAGGAGAAGATGCCCATGTCGCACCGCAAGGGCATGAAGGCCAAGGCCTCCGCCAAGGAAGCAACCCGCCGCCGCGAGGCCCGCGAGAACGGCATCATCCTGGAGAAGGCGCGGAAGGACCCGGCGACCAATGATGACGGTAGCAAGAAGAGGGAGCGCGGCGTTGGCGGGCCCGGCGTCGGTAGATTTAGCGGCGGCATGTTGCGGTTGAGCAAGAAAGATGTTGCGAGCATCACTGGCGAAGGCAGGGGTGGGTTTGGGGGCAAGAGGGGCGGCAAGAGAAGGTAAAGAGCAGTTGATACCACTATTGGTTTATTGCGAGAGCATGGCGTTTGGGGCATGGCGATTGAAATGCGGGGAATATCTGCTGTGGTAAATATGTCCGTTGAGGACCTTGAGAAGCTTACGAGATTGCTACCTTCTTGTCCAAGTCGAAGTGAAGAGGATCACTGGATCAGCTGTTCCCGCTCGTAATGGTGCTACTTTTGAGCAAGTCACAGATGTGATCGGGTCAATATTGCACCTGCGCATGCCCCACACGCGCTCGTGACATATCTCAAAGCTTGTATTCAGTATCGTAACGGCATATCTGCTGGTATTCGTCAAGCGACTTCGAGAAACAGTTCAACCAGCACAAGCTCAGTCCTTCTATTCGCGGGCCTGGATTGCTGTCTCTCAGGTGGAATTCAAATGTATACCAAGATGAAGATGTAATTTCCGATAAAACAACATAGACTTCACCTCATCAGAAAATGCACTCAATCACATGTATGATTAGTCTCGGGAAGGTAGATTTTTTTGGTTTCTCTAGAACAATGGCATTTTATGTTTAATGCATGCGCCTATCATACATAAATGCATTGGTCCTGAAACCTGGTGTGTCGTCCCATCCTACACAGGCTCTGAAACCAGCATCAGTAGCAGCGCTGTAAAGTCTATCATCCCTCCGGATATCGGTATGGCCCCTTTCAGCACGGTTAGAATCGCTGCCCATTGATCCCAATTCGAACGCCATAAGTTTCCCAACAGTTTCTTCTTCATGGAGTATAAGCAGGGATAGAGCAAGGAAACAAAAAGTAAAAAGCACGAAAGGGTATCGTATCGTATCTCATACACGATACGCTCGCATCATCCGATCTTACACTACTCATGAAATGAAACCCCTCGAATCCGTCTTTCTTCACTGCGACGTAGACTACGCCTGTTGGACAGGGTACTGCTGCTGCGAAAGAGGATGGCCATTCGCAGTTGGCGCGTCTTTTGCGGATGCCGTGCTTGGTACTTCCTGCCTACCGTTGATCTCAGGTTGCTCAGACTTTACCGTAATGCTGGCAGGCGGCGAAGGAAGCTTTGCGACCGGCTCAGTAGCCTTGCTTCCGCCGGAAATGGGCTTGGACGCCAGCTCAGTGTTGTGTGCAGCGGGCTGCGCCTTGGATTCCACAGACCGGGCGGGTTGCTCCGCAGAAGAAATGGAGGTCTGCGCAGTAGCCTGGGTGACGGCGTTGACGCCGCTGTCAACTTCCATCTTGTCCTCGTTCTCTTCATTCATAACCGACGGGCTACTGAGCTGTGGAGGGGGGCTGCTCGCAGCGGCGAGGCGATCAGCACGGATCCGCAGGGTGACCACGAGGCTGCCTTTAGGCTTGACAGGAATGTCGCCGTCTGACTCGTCATCAGCAAGGGACTCCTCATCATCGTCAATGAGGCCCAAATCGTCATCCTCGTCATCATCACCTCCGTCCCACTCGTCCACTTCATCTTCATCGTCCATCTCATCGATGCTGTTGTAACCATCGATGTGCTTGTTGCTGCGCTGGGGGACACCGTGCTTGCTACGACCGGCGCGAGTAGCGCGGCCATTGACGCCTTCGGAGGCATCGGAGCGCTCATAGTCGGCGGTCCCAGGGGAATCTAGCTCCGTGTTCTGGCCGCTAAGAAGAGTTTCGCCGTACAATCCGCCCAAGCGAGAGCGAACTTGACGACCACTAGAAGTAACAACAGGTCTGTTGTTGTCTGCAGGGGAGCCGCGGCGTGTAGAGCGACGAGTAGAGAGTGCATCGGAGGTCTCCTCCTCATCATCGGAGAAGGTGTACTTCATGCGCTTGCCGCGGGTGCGGCCTTCGTACAGCGAGAAACCAGGCTCAGGCCGAGCAAATTGGGCCTTGCGCTGCATGCGATACTCGCGGCGCTTCCGCTTCTACAAACGAGTCATTAGCAAATGCCATTGGGAAAGGCTGTGGTGGATTCATGATGCCAAGGACAAATCTTACATCCTCAGTAGCCTCGAAGCGAGGGATGGCCGCGTTTATCCTCTCGCTCAGCCTGCGCGATGCCTGGGTACTGTCCCGTGCCAGCTTGTTGGCGACTTCCCGCAGCTCATCGATAGTGCCTGCTACGCTCCGGAAATGGACCTTCTTGTGGTACGGGTTGCTCTCGCGGTACAAGCGGAATGGAGTGTCGTCTTTGCCCTCGATGAGCCAGTAGCGACGCTTCTCACCATCTACACCCCAGGGCTGCACAGACAGCGGCTGATTGAGGTCGTCGTCATGGCGACTCTGCTTGTAGTTCTCTTTGATGACTGACTTGATAATCTCCGAACCGTGGAGGCACCAGTGGATGATGGCCTGCAGGACGGACAGCTGCGAGAGGGTCAGTAACAAGTCTGGAACAGCAGCCACAGGGCCACTTACCCGGTCCTGGGGGCTCATATCATTGAAGGAGCGGCTGCCAGATAGAGGGTTGACTCCGCCCCAAGAGAACGGCCACTCCGACTTGTAAGTCGACATGGTTTCCTCGAGAGCGCGGCCATAATGACCCTTCCTGCATGTGCATTAGCCCTGCTCGAGCGTTCTTCAATTGTTCAAGCTTGGATTGTTCTGCATAGGGGACGCGGCAGGTATGCGACAAGCTGTGGGCGGCTGAGGACGTACTCGACGGGTTTCTTGCGGTTGAGGGCGAATCCAAGGAGCGCGCACAGGAGACTCTCGACCTGCGGCGACGGGGCGGAATCGACAATCCCCCTTTCGATATCCTGGGGACCAAGGTGAGGGCACTTGGGCGGGAAGGCTTCGGACAAGCGCGCGCGGAAGGTGACGATGACCTATGATGTAGCACGCGCATTAGCACAACGTGCAAGGCGAATGCGACGCGTTCGTCGCGTCAAAGCGTGTCATGTCGCGCTGTCAACTCACGGGTATGATGGGATTGTCAGCCAGCACCTCCTCGTGCGGCGGAGAGGGGGAGCGCTTCCTCTTGACGGGTGGACTCGGTGGTTGCGCGGTGGTTGCGGCGGCCATCTTCTTCTTGGCCGACGACTTGTGCAGGAACTTGTCCATGGGCCCAATGGCCTTTGCCTCGTCGTCGCTCGCGGGCGGCGACGACAACACCGAGGAGAGCTCGGAGTCGCTCATGTTGGGTGGGTAGGAAGGCGTGGTCGAAGCTGGATGAGGATGCGGTGGGTCGGCGGGTGTGGATGCGAAGTGCGCGGCCGACTGCAGCACCACGGCGAGAATGAAGCACGGCAACGATAAGATTACATGATTGGCTTGGGCGTCTCTGGAGCCCGGTGCACGTCATGTGTCCCAGGCTTGGGCTCTCTTTGGCACATTGCACGCGCTACGTCCCTGACTACGGGAAAAGTTGCATTCGCTTTCACCAGCTACAAAGTCGCTGCTCCTACTCTTCTCAACAGAACTGCTAACACTATTGAGTCTGTCTGTTTACCTCATGCGTGCAATGCCGCGTTGCACTTTCGGGTGTCAACGTCTAACCTCTAGGAAACCGCCACGGACATGCAAATCCTGCAGGAACCTGTTGTACAACCCATGACAGCGAACAGTTCGACGTTCTATGTGGAGTGTGGATGTTGTCGTAATTCTCGTGATGTCCGTGTCGCTCGCTTACGCACAAGTGTGGCAGGGCCGTTGTCTGGGACGGAGGTGTAAGCGGCTAAAGAGGATGCTGCTCTGCTCGACCCAGCTTTGAGAGCATATATGCTAGTTCTATGAGTTGTAGTACCAACGCCCGGACGTAGAGGTGTTTGTAATCTACACAACATCGGGATGACGACGCTCTTACAAACCGTCGTGCGATGGGAAGTGTGGATATGCTTGTAAGAAAGAGGTGACGACGTCTGCCAGTTACTGCCGACAACGTGGGATCCCACACACTGCTAGGAGTTATTCATGAACAAGTTGGGAGGAGTCCGCCCTCTCCAGTCGCAACCTTTTCGGGACGGGTTCCGAACTGGCATAGCAAGTGAGCACCCACGACTGCAACATTCATCGGCCGAAACGCTCCTCATGATGCTTCTCGCAGTTTTTGCTCTGTATGCGAGATAGACGAGGCCGAATGCGGGTTTCCAAGCTCTTGAATGTGGAGGTGTGTGACAGCTGCGCTGCGCGAGCCCGCCGGCAAAGGCCCTCGGCAAAAAGTCCTGCAACCGTGAACGACATGCGCCCGGGGAAAACGGTTCTGCGACCTGCTCTTTCGCAACCACATCGTTTCACACTGGGATACCGCTCGGAAACAACGAGATCGGAGATGTAGCTGACTACTGGCCATTCGAAGTTGACGGATAGGACGAAACCCAAGAAAGAGAAGGTTTCTCAATGCGCTTAAGAAAAGTGAAGATGCGAGAGACACAAAACTGAGATGGCTTTGGATCCCGAGTGCTGAGGATGTGATGCTGTTGAAGTTTTTGCGACGTTTTGGCGGACCGGTGACCGTCGCGCTTTTGTAGGTTTGTCATGGCATGTGCTCATTGCCCACAACGGAAACGCGCTCGGACAGACTAGCAACACAGGTGATGCATCCAACCTCTGATGTCGCCAAGCTCCTGAGCGATGCCGCGACAAAAGCCATTTCGAAGTGATGATGCCTCTGGACGGATGGTAGAGCCTGTCCAACGCCTAGTAGTCACGAAAACATGCTAGCGGATGGTTTGATGCGCATTAAATCCATACGATATGCAGTCGCATGTGTTTGAGTGTGTGGTGCGTTGATGCGTGTTGACTGATGAAAGCTTGGTGGAGAGGACGAGACGGTAGGTTGAGGTGCGGCCGGTCGCCCTCTGCATTTTCATTAGCCCGGGTCGGGCTAGCGCCCTTTTTGGCGGACCGTGCGCCGTGACCTTCGCGAAAAGCCCACAATCGAAATCAATCTCAACTGCAGAGGACGACCGACCGGACACCACCTGCAAGACAACAACAGCAGCAACCATGGTCAGTACACTTCCGCCCGGAACGCCGCACACACGCAAGCCTTTGCCTGCTTGGGATGGAGCCCGCCGCGAGGAGGCTGCAATGGTTTTGCGCCAAATTCGCAGTTGCGCAGCGTGGTCTCCATCTAGAGCAGGCGAAATTCTTCCTGCCTCACTACAACAAACCTGGAGGAACTCGAGCTGACATGTCGTAGGGTCGCGTTATCAGGAACCAGAGGAAGGGGTACGCGAAATTGCTCGAGAGCTCTTCGAAACAGATTCGCTAACATACCAAAAGTCGTGGTTCCATCTTCACGGCCAACACCCGCCTGAACAAGGCCCCCGCCAAGTTCAGGACCAACGACTTCGCTGAGCGCCATGGCTACATCCGCGGCGTTGTGAAGGACATCATCCACGACGCCGGTCGTGGTGCTCCTCTCGCCAAGGTCGTCTTCCGCGACCCGTACCGCTTCAAGCTCCACACCGAGACCTTCATTGCCAACGAGGGCATGTACACCGGCCAGTTCATCTACGCCGGCAAGAACGCCAGCTTGACCATTGGCAACGTTCTTCCCCTCGGCTCCGTTCCTGAGGGTACCGTCGTCACCAACGTCGAGGAGAAGGTTGGCGACCGCGGTGCGCTCGGCAGGACCTCCGGCAACTACGTCACCGTCATTGGCCACAACCCCGACGAGGGCAAGACCCGTGTCAAGCTCCCCTCCGGCGCCAAGAAGGTCGTCTCCAGCTCCGTCCGTGGTATGGTCGGTATCGTCGCTGGTGGTGGAAGGACGGACAAGCCGCTCCTGAGTACGTTCAAAGATTGTCATGGTTGCCAGGGAAGCTGAGGCTAACAATGACAACAGAGGCTTCCCGTGCTAAGCACAAGTTCGCCGTCAAGCGCAACTCTTGGCCCAAGACTCGTGGTGTTGCCATGAACCCCGTCGATCACGTAAGTGCTTTGGAGACGCGAAGGAAAATGCGGGATGCTGATATGATTTTCTACAGCCTCACGGTGGTGGTAACCACCAGCATATCGGTAAGGCCTCGACCATCTCCCGCTACGCCGCACAGGGTCAAAAGGCCGGTCTCATTGCCGCCAGGAGAACCGGTCTCCTCCGTGGTACTCAGAAGACGAAGGACTAGATTCACGGGTGACGCATGGGTTCGGGTGTTCATTGCTGCGGGTTCGGGTTTCCTCGGGGCGAATAGTACCCTTTATGTACCGGGAAATAAAAAAACATGGTGCATGCGAGCTTTCTACAGCGATGTTCGCCGCGTATGGCAGTGCCGCAGGAGGGTGCGGAGGTTGTCCGGGGGAGTGCTGTGGAGCGGAGCCACGCAGCTTCATCAAAAGCTCAAAAGACAGATCTTCGAGTCTCATCAAAATGAATGCGTTCGATATGACGTCCAAAAATAGGAGATCGTGACCCAAGCAAGAAGGCGAGACAGTTGCGCCCCTCAGGCCCAACCGCCCCGGGCTGTTTCAGATTTTCGATTGGCACGAAGCGCGGCGTATCATCGACACGACGGGCGCGGAGCCCCCTTTGGCGAAATGGGCTCGAACGAGGGGCAGGCGCGAATCGCACTTCTGGGCGAGGCTCAGCCACGATTTCGATGGGGCAGCTCGTGCTGGCCGCGCGGTTCCCGCGTTGAGGGCAGGCCCCTGCGTAGGATCGGCACGGCTTGAGAGCGTTCCTTGTGGCATCATCCAGGCCTTCGACTTCCAAGTTCCTTATATGGGGACAGCAGCCCATGCCGCAGACTCCCGGTCGTGACCTTCTCGCCTATTCCATTCAGTCGCAGCCCTTGCACACGCTCGCTACCCGCCCTTACCTTCTCTCCGCCGCCGCCTTTTCTGAGCTGTTTCCCACCTGAAACCTCGCATGCGATACTAGCCAGCGCCCCTCCACACACCGCGAAAGTGCCCTGGGCACCGCACCACGATTCAGCCAGCACAGCGCCTAATTACCCGCCACTTACACGTGTGATCTTCGTCCCGCTCCTTTTCCCCAACCCGCCCCGCGGACGACTCAACCGACGCACTCACCACTCGAACCGCCAAAATGATCGTCAACAAGAAGCTGGACCGCTTCAAGCAATGGGCGGGGGAGCGCATGGGAGGTGAAGTCCGGACCAACGCCTCCGATGACTTCAAGGCGCTCGAGCAGGAGATGACCGTCCGTTCTGACGGTATGCGCATTCGACATGCAACCGTTGAGAAGTGGCTAATTTGCGGCTCCCAGGAATGGACAACCTGCACAGGTCTATGAGCGCCTTCGTCAAATGGCTGTCCAAGCGCAACGATGCGGGGGACAAGGAGAAGTACACGCCCGTTGGTTTTATGGGCGCCACCATGGTCAACCACGGCGAGGACTTTGATCCTGACTCGGAGTATGGAGCCTGCCTGTCGAGTACGTGCTGGCCTCACACGATCGCAATCCCGATGTGAGCTGACCGTGTTGTAGCAATGGGCCGCTCGCATGAAAGAATGGCACGCGCGCAGGAGACCCTCCTTGCTGATTCCACCACAACCTGGCTGGAGTCCCTCGAACGCAATCTTGTCCAGATGAAGGAATACAACTCGGCCCGCAAGAAGCTGGAGCAGCGTCGTCTTGCCTACGACACTGCCCTGATGAAAATGCAGAAGGCCAAGAAGGAAGATTTCCGTGTTGAGGAGGAGCTGCGCTCCCAGAAGGCCAAGTACGAAGAGGCTAGCGAGGACGTCTACCGCCGCATGGAGGAGATCAAGGAAGCCGAGAGGGACAACATCGAGGATCTGACTGGGTTCTTGGAAGCTGAATTGGCGTACCATGACAAGTGCAGGGAGGTTCTCATGCAGCTGAAGCGGGACTGGCCTGGTCGGTAAGTGGAATGAACCCCTGCAGAGGCCCGCTTATCGTACATTGCGGCGGCGCCATGCCCGTTTTAAGAGGCATGCTAACGTTACACAGCTCAGCCGGAGCTTCTGGAAACAGCCGCCGTGGGCCCAGGTCTCGTTCCAACACGGCTCATTCTTATAGCGACCGTTTCCAGGAGGAAGAGGAGCCGCCCATGCCCGAGCCTAAGCTTACCATCCCTAAGCTTGGCTCTCGTGGTGTATCTCCTCGCCGCGACTATGGAGGGGACTCCCCTAAGCGTCCGTCGATCAGCCGTACTAGCACAGCCGGAACATTTGAGGGACCGTCACGTCGTGCTGACGACTCCCCCGGAGGCATGCCGCGGCTTTCTCGGGTCCCTACAGACTCATCCGTCGTCACCGCTAGTCGCAACAACTTGAGGCCGGTGCGCAGCCGCGGTGACGAATATGACGATGATGAGCGCAGTACTGGAAGGTCATACGGTAGAGACAGGTCCGTCTCTCCTGCACCAATACGTTCTGCTAGCTGGGCTTCCGAGGCAACTTCCCCGGCGAGCGGACGGAAGGGACCGCCGCCGCCGCCGCCTTCTCGTGCGAAGAAGCCGCCCCCACCGCCACCCCCGATGAAGAAGAGCGGCTTGAGCTCATCGGAGATGTCTCAGTACTAGGCGTCTCGACGGGTTGCTTGGGAAGCGGCTGATTGGTTTGTTACTGTGAGCGAAGCCGGGCAGTTCATAAAGGCGTGGGATTAGGTAAGGACGGGGTAGAGGGCACATTTCAAGGGAGCAATTTGTTTTTTCGAGTTATTGAACATACGGACAGGCCTGAGGCTGCAGGACGGCCTTGTCTTACGGAGACGAAACGGCTTCGTACTCTGCGCGACTCACAATAGGGACAGGGCTTTCCTTGACTGGGGTCATAATGACGGGGGCAGTTTCCATGCACGGAAGTTTTCTAGCCCAGGGTTGGCCACATCTCTCCATGAAATATAAAGAATTCCAAAAGTGCCTAGGCTAAAGTGGAGTGAATTGTGACCTGGCGGGATGTAGGCAAGCTCAAGTTTCAAGAGTAGCTGATTCAAGCTATTGCGGTAGATCGGCACGGTGACCCATGTATAATTCAAGCCTTCGTCTAATTGGATCTGCTGCGGCTCGACCGTTTGCACTCGTCTGTGCACATGCCTGTCTTCTCTTAGTGGAGGGGCACATCGCAAGGATGCACGAGCCGACGGCTACACCACAGTTTGCAAGATAATCGAGCTCGTCCACAACCGTCTCGTGGTCACATTGCCCCATAGTTACGTGGGTAGCTGACCCCACTGTCCGGACGTAGATGAAGGTCTTGAATGCAGGCAGATTTGTCTGTATGCTAGGAGGAGTGTAGCGTCCACGGCGGGGACTCGGCTGGTTCAATACCGTAGACACATTTTGACAAGCACGAAAAACCTATCCGAATGCGGTTCTTAGGTTCTTACCCAAGACACAGGTAGCTGTTGCCGGAGGAATTGAAGGGAGTGATTTCGGCCGATTTCGATTCATGCTTTCGTCGTGTTTTGACAGGTCTGACGCTGGAGCACCTTGTACCTGACCAAAATCTAGAAGCACTCGTCGGAGCTCAAGTGCAAGGGCGGCTGGACCCGCTGTTTGACTGCGGGATTGGTTGCTTCAGGCGTGAACCGCCAGGGCCAATAGCTATCCCATGCGGGTCTCACCCGCGGTAATCCGCAAGTCACATGACTTACCCCCCGATATTCAACTGACGGGGAGGGCAGCCAAAAGACGCCCCAGAGTGCGGCACCAAGCGCAAGACCGAGTTGCAATGTGTGACGATGAAAGTGAGCTGAAAAGTGGCTGAGCAGGGTCGCTCCTTCCCGCTATGGAAGCCTGCACGTGACGTTTTTTGGGAGGCGCGCTAGCCCGGCCTGCCAAGTTCCGCCCTCTCGCTGAACGGTCTGCCTCGCGCTCAACCTCTGTGAGCATCGACGGCTTGACGAGAAACCGCCCATCGCAGCACCCCCGAAGCTTTCCCCGCCGCATCACCACGACCCTCAGCGACGCGTGCCGCTTCCCTGCACGCCCGCGCGCCGCGCCATTGCACGACCGCACCACGCTCATTTTCGCCTCCCTCCAATTTGCACACCGCGACGTGAGTGACGGCCGCCCTGTTCCCCGGCCCTCCTCCGCGGCCGCATCGCGACGCGCATCCACAAGGCGCATCTGCACACCGCACGAGGATGCTCTGAGGCAGCACTCAACGCCTGGTCACCTCTACCGCTCCACTTCCATCATCGCGTCACCCTCGGCTCCGGCCTCTTTTGGCGGCGCGTCCACTGCGATCAACACACGGTGTCGGCCTTCTGAAGACACGCGATTTCCACCACGATGGCCTCTGTACAACCGCTCAACGGCACCCCTGGCCCCGGCCAAGGTGGTATACCGTCCCTGCCACCAGGCCTCACCAAGGAACAAGTTCAGGCAACGTATATGGTACGCATTGTCGCTCCAGCACGGTTTTCCACCCCCAACGCAGCACATGCGTACTAACTCAACGCGCAGAAATATCAACAGATGAAAGCGCAGAACGTATCCGAATCCGACCCCGAATTCATTAAGGCGCGTAATTTGCTTGCGGCCGTTTCGCAGCAAACGAACCTGCAGAAACAGCGCCAGCGCTACCTACTGGAACAGCAGCAGAAGCAGCAGCAATTACAACAGCAGCAGCAGGCACAACAACAGCAGCAGCAGAATGGCGCTGGTAATGCTGCTGCTACAAACGGCGCGCAAGCAGCTTCGACCCCCTCTGCTAATGGTCAAGCTGCCGCCACCGCCGGGACACCTACGCTGCCTTCGAACAACGACTCCAGTGCAAACACCGCCACACAGCAATCTACTGGCACTGACAAGGCTGCTACTCCGAGTGCGCACCCTGCATTCACTCACGCGCAAGTTAATATCTTGAGGGCTCAAATTGCTGCTTTCAAGCGCATTTCTCGCAACATGGCTATCTCACCTGAGATGCAACAGGCTCTTTTTCCTTCTAAGCAAGCCACCAAGTCCCCGACTCCTGCTGAGCGTGTCGCCGCCGCTGGCCAAGTGTTGGACAACGCCCAGGCTGCCTCTACTGATGTCAACAAGGAAGAGTCAAATGCTCACAAGGGCTTCAAAACGACGACCGACCCGTACTCAATGTTCCCGAACTCCATCACGTACACCGAACATGGCGTCCGTGAGCGCCGTTCCATCCTACCTAGCATTATGCCCCCGGGCGTCGACGTGGACAAGGTGCGCGAGGAGCGCGAAATTGTTCTTTACAACCGAATTCAAGCTAGGAAGGCGGAGCTTGAAGCGCTGCCAGCAAATGTCGGCATTTGGGATACAAGCAGATCGGATACTCCTACAGATGAGCATGCGAAGAACTTGAAGCTGAAGGCCCTGATTGAGTATAAGAAGCTGTGCCTTCTACCAAAGCAGCGTGCGCTCAGGCAGGAGATTGGAAGGCAGATGATGTATGCGGACAACCTGGCCATGACAGCCAACCGGGCCATGTACCGCCGTGTCAAGAAGCAGTCTCTCCGTGAAGCTCGCATCACCGAGAAACTCGAGAAGCAACAGCGCGATGCTCGGGAGAGCAAGGAAAAGAAGAAGCAGACCGACCAGCTCAAGGCTGTGCTTGCTCGCGGAGAGGAAATCCAAAAGGCCGCGCAGAACCAGCGCCTGCGCATGCAGAGACTCGGCCGCGCCATGATGCAGACCCACCAGAACATCGAAAAGGAGGAGCAGAAGCGTGTGGAACGTACGGCAAAGCAGCGTCTCCAGGCTTTGAAGGCAAACGACGAGGAGACGTACCTGAAACTCCTTGGTCAAGCAAAGGATACACGTATCTCTCACCTGCTCAAACAAACCGACGGTTTCCTCAACCAGTTGGCTGCTTCCGTCAAAGCCCAACAGCGAAGTGCTACCGACAGGTGGGGCGGAGATGCCCCAGAATCCGAGTCTGAAGTGGACGAGAGTGATCTCGATGAGGATGACCCGAACAGGAAGGCGAACAAGGTCGACTACTACGAGGTTGCCCATCGCGTCAAGGAAGAAGTCTACGAGCAGTCCGGCAACCTGGTTGGTGGTACGCTAAAGGAGTATCAACTCAAGGGTCTGCAGTGGATGATTTCGCTGTACAACAACAACCTGAACGGTATTCTTGCTGATGAGATGGGTCTTGGCAAGACCATCCAGACCATCAGTTTGATCACTTATTTGATCGAGAAAAAGCAGCAGCCTGGTCCCTTCCTTGTCATTGTTCCTCTGAGTACTCTCACGAACTGGAACAACGAGTTCGAGAAATGGGCGCCGAGTGTGCAACGCATCGTCTATAAGGGCCCTCCTCAGCAGCGTAAACAGCAGCAGCAGCAGATCCGCTGGGGGCAGTTCCAGGTTCTGCTTACCACCTACGAGTTCATCATCAAGGACCGCCCAATTCTTAGCAAGATCAAATGGCTGCACATGATCGTTGACGAAGGTCATCGTATGAAGAACGCCAACTCGAAGCTCAGCAGCACTATCACTCAGTACTACACCACCCGTTACCGTCTCATTCTTACCGGTACTCCCCTCCAAAACAATCTTCCTGAGCTCTGGGCGCTGCTCAACTTCGTTCTTCCCAACATCTTCAAGTCTGTCAAGTCATTCGATGAATGGTTCAACACACCTTTCGCGAATACTGGTGGTCAAGACAAGATGGAGCTCAGCGAAGAAGAGCAACTGCTTGTCATTCGCCGTCTTCACAAGGTGCTTCGGCCCTTCCTGCTGCGTCGTCTCAAGAAGGACGTGGAGAAGGACCTTCCCGACAAGCAAGAGCGCGTCATCAAGTGTACCTTCTCTGCTCTTCAGGCCAAGCTGTACAAACAGCTCGTCAACCACAACAGACTCGTGGTCAGCGACGGCAAGGGCGGCAAGACCGGCATGCGTGGTCTGAGCAACATGCTCATGCAACTCCGCAAGCTGTGTAACCATCCTTTTGTTTTCGAGGAAGTCGAAGATCAAATCAACCCGGGCAGGGGCACCAACGATCTTCTCTGGCGTACCGCAGGCAAATTTGAACTGCTCGACAGGATATTACCCAAGTTCCAAGCAACCGGCCACAGAGTTTTGATGTTCTTCCAGATGACGCAGATCATGAACATCATGGAAGACTTCCTGCGATTGAGAGGACTCAAGTACCTGCGACTGGATGGCTCAACGAAAGCTGACGATCGTTCGGACCTCTTGAGGCTCTTCAACGCTCCCGATTCTCCGTATTTCTGCTTCCTGCTATCCACCCGTGCTGGCGGTCTTGGACTGAACCTTCAATCCGCCGATACCGTCATCATCTACGACTCCGACTGGAATCCTCATCAGGATCTGCAGGCCCAGGATCGTGCTCATCGTATCGGTCAGAAGAACGAGGTCCGCATTCTCCGTCTCATCAGTTCCAACTCTGTTGAGGAGAAAATCTTAGAACGGGCCAACTTCAAGCTCGACATGGACGGCAAGGTCATTCAGGCTGGTAAATTCGATAACAAGTCCACGAACGAAGAACGTGACGCCATGCTGAGAATCATGCTTGAGTCTGCCGAGGCTGCCGAAAACCTCGAGCAAGCTGAGATGGATGATGAGGATCTCAACATGATCATGATGCGTTCCGACAATGAGCTGGTCGTCTTCCGTGAAATCGATGAGGCGCGAGCCAACGACGACCGATACGGTCCAGACAGGAAAATTCCTCGCCTGTTTTCTGAGCAGGAATTGCCGGATATCTACGTCAATGATGACACCGCTATTGTTGAAGAGGTCGAGGAAACGTACGGTCGCGGTGCTCGCGAGAGGAGATCCGTCAAGTATGACGATGGTCTCACGGAAGAGCAATGGCTCGAGGCTGTCGACAACGACGAAGACACGATCGAGGCAGCCATTGCCCGCAAAGAAGCTGCCAAGCAACGGCGCGCTGGCAACAAAGACAAGCGCCCCGCTCGTGAATTCGAAGTTGTAGAGTCTCCAGCTGTGTCTCGCGAGAGCTCAGAAGAGCCGCAGCCGAAGAAGCGCGGCCGGAAGCCCAAGGCCGAGAAGCGGAAAGCAGATGAGGCATCTCTGGATGGCGACACGACTCCTGCTCCACGCAAGCGTGGTCGTGGTGCCAAGGCCAACGAGACACTCAGCCCAGAAGACCGACAGGCGCTGCAAAAGATCCTCAACAATGTGTTTGAGACACTCAATGACTTGGAAGAAGCTCCGGCACCTGGCGAAGATCTTGCTCCGCGCGGCATTATCGACCCTTTCATTCTGCTGCCAGACCGCTACGAGTACCCTGATTACTATCAGATCATCACCAAGCCGGTTTGCATGGACCAGATCAAGAAGAAGATCAATAAGAAAGAGTATCAGCACACACGGCAGTTCAGGCAGGACATGGCGACCTTGTGCAACAACTGCCGCACGTACAACGAGGACACGAGCATTCTGTACCAAGATGCTAACCTCATCGAAGACACCTGCGTCAACAAATTGAAGGAAGAGACAGAGGATTACCCTCAGTTTGCCGACTTCGATGACCGGGGCAACTCAAGCGTCAGGCCTTCGACGGGACCAGTTTCAAGTGCGGGCACTCCTATGGCATCTCGCTAATGTACGTTGAAGTAGTGTTATGCTGATTGCTGAGCGTCTTTTTCACTGCAGTCTGATTTTGATAGACAAATTTCTCTCTCCGACACGTCTTCATCATCATGATCAACATCGGGGCTTTTTGGTTTGAACGGATACTACGGACAAACAAACGGAGTTTTATGAGAACTGGATGTGCGGTTTTGTCTTGGGGGTTAGGGGTGCTAAGGGGTTCATTCCTCACTTTCTTGGCTGAAAGCGACCAAACGGAACCCCCAAAAAATAAAAGAGATTGCCGCCCTTCCTGAGATGGGGGTAATCCTTATTCGCGAGCGTCAGCTTGACAGCGCATGGAAATCATCATTACGGTGGCATGGCTTGAATGGTTTCTTCTCTGCTCTTTTGATTTCCTCTCCTACTTTTCACGTGCTCAATGGAGAAAGAGTCATCATTCTTTCGTGTAACATTCGAATCTTAATGTGATATTTCTCTTCTCAAACTCTTGCTTCCCCTCTTGAGAGGTGGAAGGACCTGAAAGTGTGAACTGTTTCCGCGGTGGGGCATTGAGTATTCGAAAGCTCTTTGTTTGGGTGAATAGGATCATGGAACAAGATGGTGTCATCCGTGGTGGATAGCAGTGATTTGTTTCGGATGGGTTGCTTAGTTGGGTCATACGAAATCATGGCAGTCGAAGTTCCATCTCCGAGCGATTTGTCTCAATCCTCAATCTATCTACATATCTTAATCGTAGGTCTACCGATACAAGGAGAGTATGGGGTGTTTGGCGAGACATGGAAGTATACATAGTAAGTACACTTATAAAGTGAAGCTTTGCTTCGATTCTCCACGATCACAGGGTATTGCCGTCGAATGTTTGTATGTCAAGCTTCCACGATAGATTGCGCTCTCGCTTTGAGCTTTGATTCACTATGTCATGGTGCAGCCCCTCTCACTCTCCATCTGATCCACTACTTCTTCTTTCTCCCAGAACACGCGCTTGCAACTCCTCCGCTGCTTCTCGACTCCCCCCTCTCATCGCTGTCTGTTCTACACTATAGCTCACCGCGCTTTCCCCTCTCGCGCGCCTCCTTGCGCGCAACTCCTCTGTCTCTCGCCCCTCCCCCTCCGCTTGGGAAGAACGCGTGCGTTCGTTCGCGGAATATACCCACGATGAAGCATCGCCGTATTCAGGACTGTCACCATCGCCATCACTGTCCAGCCGGCCATTCCCGGTCGCTGATACTGCTGCCATTCCGCGTTCTTCTGCTTCTTCTTCTTCTTCTTCTGGTCCTTCCCTTTCAGCCGCGACGACGAATGAGGGAGATGTCACGGGACGCACTGGTCCACCGCCGTCGTCATCGTCGTCATCGTCGTCATCTGTCTGTGCGTTCGTGCTCGTGCTGTGGTGAACGCCGTTTGGGAGGTCGGTAATGTCTATTATTTCCTGATGATTGCGCTTTATAAGTACGGATCATCGAAGGATTTTACAGCCGGGGAGATCTCGAGAGCGCTGTTTTCTCAAGTTCGGCTGGAAAAGGGGTGTTTTGGGGGAAAAGAGGTTGCAATCGTGAATTGGGTAGGGGAGCTGGGAACGTACGATGATTCGTGAGATTCTGCCGCTGGTGTTGGCGGATATGGTCGGTATGGGGGTGGTCGGTTGGACACCAGCTGGGCGGTGGATGTAGATGCCGTTTGGCTGGGGTGGCGGCGTTGTTTCGTTCATGGGCCGCTCCGGGTAGCCTCTGGTGGCAATGGAGTGTGGCATGGTGTTTGATGGATTACATGGGCGAGGCTGTCGCGTAATTTATATGCGCTATGTGTTTGTACCGATAGCGTGGCATGAGGCGGAGAATCAAGTTGGCGGCCGAGGTAGCAGGCTGCCAGATGTATAGTGGATGTGGCCAAAACAGAGCCAACAGGGCATGGAAAATACGGAAAGGCGGGTGTCCACATGTGCGAGACGGTTGAAAATGTAAGATATTTCTATTTCGACCCTGGTCCAGCTCCGTGGCGCATGGAGCGTGCCAGAAATTACCAGAAACCTGAACGCCATAGACCCATAGCGAACGCCGTTGCAAATGCTGTGTACATCGATGGGGTATCGTTTGCCGCAATCCTTGCTCAACACATTACCGCTTGCCGCCTTTCTTCCCCGCGGCTTTCCCTTTGCGCAAGTTGGTGAAGGTGATGGTGGACGTGGACTTGCCGCGCCTCTTCTTCTGAACGCGGCCGGACTTCTTCTTCAAGCTAGACATGGAAGGCTTCGCGCCGTCGACTTCCATAGCTGCGCAAAAAAAGTGCGTTAGCAGCGATGTTCAAGGCTGTCATAAGTGCAAACCCAGATCGCCACCCGCGGTAAAGCCCGCAATGTCCCCCGACAGCCCCAAGAAGTGGTAGAATGTTTCTTCGTCGGCGATGTGCTGCTTGGTGGGTTTCGAGCGGGCTAGGAGCGAGGGCGGAATGGGCCAAGTGAAGCACTTCGACGAACCTTCTGCCTGGTCGGCTGGAGCCTTCGCTTGCGCGGCGCCGTTCTCGGGCTCTGTGGGGGTGTCAGTGGCGATTTGCGCGGGACGATGGAGGTGCTGGGCGCGCTGACCATCCTTCTCAACCTCCATCTCGTTCTTCGAGGGCGCGGGCTGCTGAGCGAGCTCGAGCAGCTTCTGCGACAGGCGTTCGGTGCGGGCAGTCTCGACGGGCCCGAAGACCTTCCTCTTGAGGGCCTGGTTGTTCGTTTTGCGAACGCTGGAGCGAGAGCCTTTTGCCATTGTGGATAGCGTGTGTGGTGCGGAAGTGGGAGTGTGGGCGTGGTGTGTGGAGTGGAGTGTATGTGGGAGAGAGCAGAGCTGGAGGTGCGCTGGGAATTTTTGGTGGCGGCAGGCGGAGCAGGCAGCGGCGGGCGGTGAGGGCGGCACGGCCAGATTTTACATCAGGCTTGGCGCCCTGGGCTTGCGGTGCCCGCGTTGGCCTCCGATCCGCCGGCCGCACGCCCCCGAGCCGCAAGGCAAGATGCGAGAAGGAGAGTGTGGATGCTGGAAGCGTAGGGCGCAATAGACGGGGGCCATGGCTTAGAATTGCACTGCAGCGCGGTGAAGGCGCGAAACGCGCGGGCAGGCTGGAGGCGGCTGGTCGTGAAGCAGCAGTGACCGAACGGGCAACTACGACGTCTGCCCTTCAACACCAGCTCGCGCGCCTCAGCATGTCCCGACCTCTCCTCTTCCTCCTGCGCCCGCGCAACCCAAGACCCCGCGCCTGTGCTGTCTCCGCACCACGCCCGCGCCGCAGTGCATAGCCTTTCACCTGTACATCGCCTTCTTGCTTCCCCTCCACCCTCGTACCTTGCCCGCGCTGCGCCGCGCCGCCATGGCCTCTGGACAGTCGCTCCAGCAGCAAGCCAACTCCCTCCACCCGCGCCTCAAGAACCTGATAAACAATGACTTGAAGGAAATATGCAGGTCAGAAGAACTGCCCGTCTCCGGAGTCAAGGCCGTGTTACAGGAGCGCATCATCAAGCGTGAGACCTTCCCTCCACCGCTTGCACATGCGAATCGCGCTGACCCAGCCGTCTCCTGCCCAGACCTGAGTGCGCTCGTCAGCCGTGGGGACGCCAACGGTGTTGCTCGACTTCGCTATCGCGTCGCCAACCACGGCGCGACTCCCCCGGCCACGCCTCATCCACCCCAGCTGCCCGACTACCCCGACTCCGTATCGCCCAACAACCAGGCCACCATGCAAAACCATTATCGCCCGGCATCTGCCGTAAACCTTCCGACGCGTCCGCGCTACCAGCGTACGTACACGTGAACAATTCGACGGTGGACGATACTGAGCAGGACACAGCCCGCTTCTCGTTCAAGCAGAGCCCGTTCTATGATGTAGAGGAGGCTTTGGCTCCGACAGTTGAGCTCCAAGGTGAGGCCGCATGCCCCCAGCCTCTATCCGACGCCCTCTGATACTAATGTAGGGGCTGAAGTCTTGCCCAACAACCGGACCAGCACGACCATCACGGTTCAGCTGCCGGCAGATATTGTTGATAGGTTGAAGTCAAGCAGTTCAATGCGCGCCCTGTTATTCTCCGCCGCCGACCCCGTCCTTGCGCCCTACGCCGCCGCCGACATAGCTTTCCCACACCAGCTGGAGGTGAAGATCAACGGAGACGAGGTGAGGTCAAACTTCAAGGGCCTCAAGAACAAGCCGGGCTCGACACGGCCAGCAGACATTACGGACTTCCTACGCAGGATTCCGGGCTACAACAACAACATCCAGATCACTTACGCATTGACGCAGAAGGCAAGTAGGGAAAGGGTAAATCTATCTCAGGCACGAAGCATGCCACAAAGACAGGCTTTTCCTTTGACCCCCTCCCCATGGTGCCGCATCGTTACTGATTGGATATAGAAGTTTCACATGGTCGTATATCTTGCCCGGAAGCACTCGGTTGCGGAGCTCGCAGGCCGCATCAACCGAATTTTCAGCAAGGATAAAGTCATGGACGAAAGTACGTTTCACGTCCAGTTTCAAACTAGTTTACCCTAACGCATGTGCAGTGCGGGCACGAGCCCAAGACCCGGACATTGTGATTGAGTCTCAAATTGTCTCACTCAGAGATCCAGTTGCCGGCATCCGCATTTCCATGCCATGTCGCTCCACCGTTTGTTCACACAATGAATGCTTCGACGCCATGTCATTCCTTCAGTTGCAGGAACAAGCGCCGACATGGATTTGCCCAATCTGCAGCAAGACGATCAGCTACGAAGCGCTCGCTGTGGACAGGTAGGTGGCTCCGTTCGTTGCAAGTCGAGAGCGCCCGCTGAACAGCTGTCAGATACATGCAAGATATCCTCGCCAAGACGTCGTCGTCAACTGATCAGGCCAGGATCTATCCAGATGGGACCTGGTCTCCAGGCAGCGCGGATAAGACGAAAAACGACCATGCGACACCGAGCAGTGAAGCAAACGGGTCTAAAGCTCCGGCAGACGACAGCGATGACGACCTTGTGGAGATCGTGGCTCCGCCGATGATGAAGAAGGAGGAGTCTATGACGCCGCTGCACAGTGTCAACACACCGCCCGTTTCGTCTCGTGAGCCTTCGACGACCTCGGCTGTTCTAGGCAGTACTCGTGGGAAACGCAAGCAAGAGGTCATTGATTTGACGCTGAGCGATGATGACGAACCACCTCGTCCAGCCAAGAGAACGAACAGCGCCTACAGTACGCCCAATAGTCTTCCAGACCGTTTCCGTCCGCCTCCCATGGCCCACAATGCGTACCCTTCCCACCCGCCGGCCCCGGTGACCCCTTCACATTACCGTCATGATCAGAGTGCTAATCGTCCACCGAGTTCACTAGGCCCTCCAATGCCTTCTAGGCCTAGGCAACCGGTGAACGGAAACTACAGCACCCCCCAGACCCACAACAATTTCTACGATGCGAATCAGCAATGGTACAATACGAGCCGTACCCGCTGATGAACGCCCGTCTCAGCATGCACCAGCCGCCAAGGCGGGATTGTCTGGGTACGGCTCATTGCCTTAGACTTCTTCCCAGACGCTCAGCTTTGGCCGTGCCAGGTTGCAATAGTACGAGCTCGAGCGTCACCCTTTCAGATGGCAGCGAAAGGGTCGTATTGCTGCCCGTGTATCTTCTCGCTTCCATATCATCTTTTCGCTTCTTAGAGCACAGCACAGCGTGGTGTTTTTTGCTAGGGTTTGATACCTCGTGAGAGAAGGCCTTTTCTACTTTATTCACACAAGGGCGGGCAGGGAGCAAAAAGGGTTGGACTTCATTAGGGAACTTTGGCTTTAATGGTATCACGAGAACTCGAAGTTTTTTTTTTCTGTTTTTTCCTTTACCGCTTTCATTGCACACCGCTGAAAGGCGGAAGCAGAGGGGAGGGAGATGAGCGAAAGAAAGCATGTACGTCTGGCGTTCTCTTCAAAGGCTACCGCTTTGGCCTTTCTATCTGAGGAAAGACGCCGTCATGGCGAGCGAATTGATTCTGGCAGTGCGAGAGGTCCAAGGTAAAGAAAAACCTGGAGCCTTTTTTTTTTTTATAATTCCTTGCCATATCTCGAAAGCATAGACGAGAGAAAGGCCAATGATGTTCGGACTCTCCACGATTTGGTGGTCGGATGTTTTTCGATTGACATTCTTGTATTTCGGCATAGACTTCTCTCGCGAGGGGTCGGGAAGAAGCATGTCGGTTGATGCAACGGGTGGCGCATACATACCACTGCGGAGCAGCGGCTCAGTTGTTGGATTTGATATCAGCGTTTCTGCTCTGCTTCAAGAGCATCTCGGAGGGGCAGAGGAAGGGAGATGTGAGCGATTGGCGGTAGGTAGCAGAAGGAAAGCAAAGCGCGGGGGATTGTGGCGACACAAGGGGGCGCCGCCGTGTCGGGTGGTTTGTTGTTGCTGGGTAGTAAGCTCTCCCACTTTTCACGTCACACGAGGAAACAAGGCAGATCACGATTCCCGAAGGTAGACGTAATAATCAAACGATTGTCTTTCTTCCATGCATTAATCGCCGGGGTATTAAAAGGGGGAATTATCGGTAACAAATATATACATGGGTGGAAAATAGGGTTGTGAAGTGGTGGCGGCATGAATTGGAAACGAACCGAATTTGTGGTAGTGGTGAGGGTGCGTGGGGAAATCTTCAACCCCCACTTTTCTCTTCATCGACTACCGAACCACGTCTTTCAAACGAAATGATAGACGGGGAGAAGGGTCGTTGATGTGAAGGTTTTTTGTTTCGTTTTTCCTTTCAGTGTTGGACAATCGTGTTGATTGACGATTAGCAGCGAAATGGAGGGAGCACAAGACTATGCTCTCTGCCCCATTGCTGGTTTTTCCCCTTTTGTGTTCTCTTTCCCGTTCCCTACTGGTTTCGCCAAACCATAATAGAAGTCGCTCCATCCCTGGAATCGGCTTCAAATGCTGCCATGTATCTCTCTCTCCCATCCCCAACCAAGTCAATGGCGGTGGAAAGGAAATAGAAAGGATGAGGGTTCTGGGAGTGTTCACATCCAAAGTGATGATGAATCCCTCCGTGAGCCACGTCCGCCAAGCAGACTACCCGGCGAAAAAGCTCTCAAGATGCTTTCCCTTTCTTTGCCCACGCGTCGACAGCGACTCGAAATCCAAAATTCCCCAAGGTGTCGTAAGTCGTCAACTCCCCATCGAAAAAAAAAAATCGTAAGAATTATAAGGTATTATTTGTCGAGTTGGAATTTGGGGTGGTGGCGCGTGGCAAAAAGGAAGGGGAAGCGTATTTACCCGGCTCCGAAGGCGGGAGGGCGCACTGTGACTATGCACTCGCCAGGCGCCGTTTCGAGCCGGGATGCAGTGGAGCCGTCTACTGCTCCTTCTTGGATGTGGCGAGGTCCGCCGGGTCGTACGTGCGATCATCCTCGCCCTCGACTTCCTTGACAATGGCCTCCATCTCCTTGCTTTGCTTCTCCCACTCGGACTGTGCCATCTTGAGTTCCTTGCGGAACAGCTCGTCGTTGGGCTTGCGGTACGATCCACCGAGACGATCCCAAAGAGTGGTGTATTGGCCGTAATTGTAGTTGAAGTAAAGACTGTAGGAATCTGATTAGAGATATCAATTGCTTGAAAGGACGCGGGGAGGCTTACTGGTGCATCGTGTGGCAGGCGGCGCCGTTGATGACGGGGCTCTCAGCGATGTATTCGCCGTCGTGGATCATGACGGTCCAGATGTTGACGAAGGCGAAGAGCGCGACATAGGCGAACTTCTGGAGCGGGAAGATGAAGGGGAAGATGTGGTAAGGCAGAGACTGGGCGAAGCCATCCAGCGGGTGGAAGGCGTGGCTAGCGAAGGGAGAGGGCATGATCCACTTGTGGTGCGGCTTGTGGAGGTACTTGTACACCTTGGGGTGGTGAAGCCAGCGGTGAATCCAGTAGATGCAGAAGTCGGTGAAGATGATGAAGAAAGGGAACTGGATCAAATCGTACCACATTCCGGGGCCGGAATCAGTAGCATCGTACATTTTGCTGTGGCCACGGACCTCGAGAACGAAGAAAGGAGTGGTGAAGGCGCCCATGATGGGCATGGCGCGCATGGTCTGGGCGATCTCGAGCGAGATCTGGTTCTTGAGGTATTTCGGGTGGGCGAAGGTGGCTTTGTCGAAGACGAAGACGTAGGAGAAGGTGGCGCACATGAAGTAGACGACCAGGCCGAAGATCCTGCATCAATTTTGTCAGCCCAAGGTTGGCGCATTCAATTGGAGTGCGGCGCGTACCAGGTGATCAGGAATAGCGAGATCGCCTGGCGGTACAGGTTGTCGCGCGCCCAGCAGCTCATCCACGCGTAATCGGAGGGCGGAAACGAGAGGTACTGGCTCGCGGGCTCGAATTGCCACGCATTGGCGGGCGAGGGCATCTCCGGGATGGCGGCATATGAGGCATTGGCGACGGCGGCGGCCTTGCCCAGGTTCGCGGCGGGCGAGGGCAGGGCGGCGGCGTAGAGGTAGTCGAAGAGGTAGGTGTCGAAGGCTTCAAGCACGACGTCCATGGCTCAGAGCGGGGGCGGCCTCGCGCCGGGGTCAGGCTTCTGGCGGAGAGACGGGTGGTGGTGGTTGCGCTTCGCAATGGCGCACGGCGAAGTGAAAGGGGCTTAGAGCGCGAGGCTGGTCGCGGGTTCCTTGAGAGCCAGGCTGGCGGAGGCGCAATCAGATAAGGACGGGCGGCGCAGAGGCTGAGCGGCAGGAGGCGGTGTTTTGTAGGTGGAGAAGCGAGGTCGGAAGCGCGCGGCGGTGGAGATGATTAAGGCGAGGGCAGGCGGAATTAAACACGACTTCATCTGAACATTGCACCGTTTTTCGAGCGCTTTTCGAGCTGCGGCGCAAAGACCCTGGCGTTGGCGGCGCCGGTGATTGGTTCAGGCACGAAAAGGCCACTCGGGCTACGCTGTTCCGAGGCTAGCGCCACCCGGTAGGCGCACGGAAAGATTGCTGCCGTGGGCGATCGGATGGGCTGACTTGGAGACCACCGCCTTAAGGATGGGCAGTTTTGCGCAAGACAACCGCATGATTCTCGCTGCGCCAATCTTTAAAGGCTCCGCGGCTCCCTGCGTCGCCGCTGCCGTGAGTCGCCGCGCGCGCCGTCGCGGGGCTCCAGACGGCCGCCGCCGCCGCCGCCACCCACCGGTGCCTGGCTGGCTTCCGTGCTTTCCCACGTCCAAATAAGCTGCGGCGGCCTGAGCTGCCGTGCCGGCTCCACGTGACGTAACAGCCCGCGGCGAAGTCGGAGAGCAGCGAAACAGTGATGAGCTGTCGCCGCGCGTGGCAAGCCTTCTCCGCAGCGCAGCCAAGAGCTCCCCTTTTTTCGCCCTGCGACAACGGCGCCGCGGTGGGATGGGGCTCCCAATGGGATTTGGCGGAGGCTCGCCCGGCCTCGGCCCCGGCAGGGAGATTACGACGCGGTTGCCAGATCGAGATAAGATAAGGGGCGCCTGGCTGCCTGTTCCTGGCACCTGGCGACAGCTGTCCGTGGGGCTCCTGCCGCCGCCTCTGAACTGTCGGTCTTTGCAAAACCAAGGCATCCGCACTTCTCGGGCTCCGGCCTCTCCGGCCCTCTCTTTCGCTCACCCATTCAACCGTGGCCAGCAAGAACCCAGTGCGCTCGGCGGACATTACATTATTACCTAGCCAGCTCGGTATCGGCAATCGGGCTCGGCCTCTCACCCCGAGCACAACCCGCGCTCCGCCCTCCCACAGCTCCCGCCCCCATGCCTCCTCACGCTTCCGTCATGCCGCCACCTCTGTGCCACGCCTTCGGGAGCCATCCTTCCGCCGAGGTTGCAAGGACGAGGCGGACCCCATGTTCCGCGGCGATGGCCAGGACTAAGGGTTGCCAGTCTGCGTTGACAGGCATGAGGCTTGGTGGCTTGCCATTGTTCTCCAACAGGCTGCCCTCGTGAGCACGCTCCTGCCGTGCTACTAGCCACCTTCTCGATGAATCTCCCGCCGGACCGTCGCCCATGGGCCGCATGCCGTTAGCCAGAGTGCTAGGGCCATCAAGTCACTGTCGCGTAACTCATTCACGAGATTGCGCCTTGGTATCGATGCAAGCACGCATGGCCAGATGAAGCCTCGACGTGCGACCAGTATCCGGCGGTCTGCTTCTGACCCCCAAGGCGGCACTCTGGTACATGCAGATGAAGAAGTGCCCGCTTGGCGCGACGCACGCGCGCCATTGGCCCGGCGGCGCCAGGGAAGCCGAAGCAACGCAATCTGCCCAGAAAACCTAATCTGCAGCCCCGGAGCTGCGATCCGCATGACACGGCCAGCGCACACGACTCGCCGGCCGGCGGCAAGCTCGCTCTCTACGCACGCGTTGCACTGGGCGCCAACGGGGAATCCGACAGAGTGGGCGTTGGGAGAGCTAGTCGGCTCGGCTGCGTGACGCTACGCGGCGAGCAAGGCAGGACGACGACCCACTGCCGGCCAGAACCCTCGCTACTGTCAGCAGGCTTTTGTGATGCTGCGGGCGCTGGAGGAAAAGCCTGTGGTAGCACCTGGACAGCCTGTGGGGGACTTGGCCAGGTCCCGTTTACCCGTCTACGCCCGGCATTGGCTGGCCTTTCCATCCTCAAACCTGGCTGCTGGGTCTTTGGCGCTCCGAGCGGGGTGTGTTGTGCCACCGTGCCCTTTTGCTGCTGTGCGATACGAAAGCGACATCTGCACCGCCTTGCCGGGTCGACGCCCTGGAGACCGGTCGTCGTCTTGCGCGTGCAGTGCTGCCGTGCCGCGAAGCTTTCGGTGACATGCAGCATCGTCGGCGCGCACAACAGCCCGCACATCAACCGCACTGCATGCTGTTCTGGTGGCCTGACGGCCCTGTTTGCTGCGGGCTGCAGCCCATCATGTCCTTTCCAGGCGTCCGGATGTTTCAGACTGGGTCGAGCTTTGCAGACGACGACGTATCCTGCAGACCGAGAGGACCGCCCCGCCCCTTAGCCCAGCAGACAAAGTACCGCCGCCAAAAACCGGGATCGTGGCATTTTCGAAAAGTGGGTACGGGCATTGCTGGCTTGGGAGCTTCGATGCCAGGCAGGGACCAGGCACTGCGCGATCAAGCAGGCAAATCCCAGGTACGCGAGCAGCAGACCACGCACGCGTATCGCGCCTCGTCGTCGCCACATGCCCACAGAGCACGTCTGGCTGCTTTCAGCCCCGCCCGAATGCTGGAATCGGACCACCTCGTCGGGAGTGAGGCGTAGACGCACGAATCCAAGGCAGCACTGTTGCCACTGCTGCCAGCGAGCATATTTCGGGGCCGGATCTTGTTCTCCGGAGCTCGAGCTGTGCCGACAATCGGGGCAGTCCCCTGGTTTCGGTGCCGTTCATTGAAGAGTCTTGGCATTGGAGATGAGATCTCTGTCCTTGGACACCATGAGAGCCACAAGCCGGCCATTGTTCTCAGCTCTACACCAGACTCGTCTGCAGAACTGTCCTAGATTGAAGCTGACAGCTTACTTGCGTGTCGCATCGATGCTCATGTATAATGTACAGTTGTTGACGGCGGTCATCATAGCATAACCGTGTGCACTGTTTATAGACGTGCTGACCGCTACTCATGCCTGAGCTGACGCAGATATCGGGCTTCCGAGATTTGAGCGTTGGCCGCTGGCTGCCCAAGTATTACCCCAGAATATGGGGCGAGCGCAAGTGGGGCCATGCATACATAGCTCCGTGGAATGCGTGCACCACGGCTTAAAACACCGAGGAGAGCATGGTGTTGCTTGTCGAAGCCATTGGCCTGCAGCTCGCCGCGACAATTGCACTGCGCGCTTCAGCAGGATCTCGGATCCATCTGCGTTGAGTAACCGTGAAACCTAGGAACTTGATCACAGCCCAGAAGGGGAGGGATCCTGGACTTCTCTCGGATGGACCCCGCTGCTGAGAGGGCTGCCCGCCCCATCGCCCGAATGCTGGAGGGGGAGGAAGCCATTGTTGTGGATGGCTTTACAGACACGAAGACCGGTCGGACAAGCAATCACACGCCTTAGCACCGGTCAAAGGCGCCAGTCACATCTGACAACAACGGACAACGCCCTGCCACGCACTTCAGATCGCTCGAGGATGGGCGTACGAGAACAGGCGTTCAACCAGGTCGGAACCCGCCCAATCAGTTCCATCCTCTCAGTGCCTCTCCGCAGCCTTTCCCCACGTGCCTGCAGAACCTGAGTGCGTGGGCGTGGGCGTGGGCGTTGAATGTCTGTGTCTCCCTCCCCCACATTCCCGTACAATGTCCTCGTGGCGAGTCCGCGTGGCAACGCCTCTCATTCGAGCCGCTTCGCAACGGGGGATACGTGGCTGGCGGTAGGGTGGGGGAGCCCCGGCAGTGAAGCAAAGCTGGTTTGCCGCGACGGAGTTCCGCCTCATCGTCATGTGTTCAGCTCGATCTGCCATTTCTTGGCCCTCGCAGTCTGGGTCGCCGAGCTTACGATTCCTTTCCCCCGTTTTCTGCGGATACGTCGTCTCTGAAGACCTTTGTTTGGCAGGCTGAAGCACGCCATCGACGGGGCTGACGAACTTGTGCTTGTGGATCACCGCCATTCCATCTCAATATCCCTTTCTCTTGCGGGAGGACCAAGTCAGCTTGAATCTCTTCTTCACTTCATCCGACTAAAGAAGACAGAACAGGTAGCGCTAGGGCTTGCGGATGACCATATGAGGCTTAGACTTTTAGACCTTCTGACGCTTCATCGAACAGGGCCCGAGAATGTTAGATACGAAGCCAAGTGAGTTTGTTGTAGCCTGGGTTCATGGGCATATGTAAAGTCTGAAGCTTCGTTTGTTTTCTTTATTGCTCTGGCCACCTACTGTCCAGACTGAGCAAGATAGTTCAGTGTCAGCTCTCGGGAGTAGACGTTAGGGCGATGCAAAGCTCTCATCTACAGACACGTAATGGGGTTTCACGAACGAGGCTCCGCAGCTTTTCTCGACCGGCCCCTCACGATTCCCGAGAACTCTTGGATTTTTGTTTTTATCTCACGTGGCCAGCCTGTCTTTGGATAGAGTACGAGTCTATTTTCTCAAGGTTAGCCCGACCGCAAAGTGATGCGGCTATCCAAAGGTCTTTCATACTCGGATGAAGCAAGACTCTCGCTATCATGTGTGGCGTATCTGACACCAAGTGACGGAAGAGGTCCATTTCTGCGAAGGTGCAGATACACCCTAAAAGGATAGGGGTGTGACAGTAAGCTTTCGGCAAGTAAGCCTCACTCACAAGGGATTTGAGTTCTTACACCAGTGTTCTGGGCGGGGAAAAACGACATCAAGGTATTCCAATATTCTACCAAACATCAGAGCAATGTTGCTCTGTTCTCAAGCCAAGAAGCAGACAGCAGCTTTTACTAGCGCAAGTCATCGAACTCGAAATTCGGGGAGCTCTACCCTTTCATCAGTAGTTTACCATCGAAGATACGGCTAGCCCGTGCTTTTGTTACTTGCTCGTATTTCAAGACAAAAGAGGGACTCAAGTAGAGCGCTACGTTGCGCAGTGAAGCGGTCCTCGAGAGCACATACCGTGCCGCGCAAGTGGTCGGCCTTCTGTTCCTTTGATTTTCTTTTTGCTACACCACGCGTAATGTGAAGATCAACTACTCGGAGAGGCACAAGGTGGAAACTCGGCGGTTCTTTCCGTGACATGGCTTTACGTAGTCAAGGCGGGGAGAGATGCCAATTTCCTTGGTACACGGAAAGTGGAAGCGATGGCGGACGATGAGGCGGCAGTAGTGAGGCGAAAGGAGGCCGGAGTGGCGGCAGCAGCGGCGAGGAGGAGGAGGCGCAGCAAGCAGCAGAGGAAGGACCAGTCGACCCGCAGTTGGTAGAGGTGTCGACCCTGTCCAGAACATGGGACGCTTCCTGTAAAGAAAGGAGAAGCAAGGCACCTGGCATGTTCACAAGTCAAGTGGGTAATCGGAGACGGTTGACCCTCGATCAATATAAATTTGTCTTGGTAAAATGGCTAATAGTTTGTCCTTTGGGACGTGTTTTGATGCTGATGCCATGTGGAGCTAATAGTGCTGGCTGGGTGAGCGTGAGCTCGCTTTGTAATCTAAAGCCACTTTGGTAGACGGACAATGAGCGGACAATCGATGCTAAAGGAAACATGACAAGAAAATTGGACATAAGAGACTAGCTAAAACTAGGTTTGATAACTTTTCGTTACGGGCTGGCGGAGGAGTGGTGGTTCTGCTTAGCGGAAGCGACACTGGACGTGATACATGAATTGTCGGGAGTGGGAGAAGGCTGAAAGCCTTTTCGGATTTGAGTTGATGCCTTGAGATCTGGAGGGGCTAATGATAATGCAGTTTTGCGGGCAAGAGGACTTGTAGGATCAAGTATGAAGCATAGGGGGGTATCCGCGTTCGAGCAACGCACCGAAAACAGAAACAAGAGATTGACAAAAGAGACAGTAAAAAAACCGGAAAGCCAACGTGGTCGTGGGGAGTAATCATACAGTATGTGCGGCTGACAGAAAATTGCTAAGGCAATTAAACCCTGTATTCAGAACACGCTAACGCCAACTTGGTAGGAAAACAGCCAACCGCCGTAATAAGCGCCCACGTAAGAACCGAAAGAAGAAATACATGACGTATCAAAATGAAAGAAAGCAATATGGACATCGTAAGCCAATACCGAGCCAGGGAGCCAAGGGCTAACCCTGAAAGCCCTGAACCGAAGGAAATGGACATTCAGACTACTATGAGCCTCAATAGATCGCCATGACACATGCTTGAGAGGCTTCTGAACCCCGGGAATCCTGTATGTGTGCGCGCGTCGAAGCCATTATTCCTCCAGACGTATATGTTTCGTTTGAAACCAGAGGGCAATTCCGGTTCGCCTTGCTTGTTCAGAAATGCGGCCGTGAAGATCTCTGGAATGGAAAGCGCAGCCGTCTAATACATCAGGTTTCCGTAGCTGTGAGGCCCCTGCTGATGATGGTGTTGTTGTTGCTGCTGTTGTTGCTGTTGCTGTTGCTGCTGCTGCTGTTGCTGCTGTTGCAAGTACTGACCAGGCGGTGGTAGCTGCACATGCTGTTGAGAGATCTGCGCGTGCTGTTGATGGTGGGGCGGGGGCGGGGGTAGGCCGTAGCTTGTTGCGGGTGCTGCGGTGCCGTAGCCCGAGTACGGGCTGTGCTGCTGGTGGAGCTGCTGACCATGCATCTCCGAGTCTACGCTGCTCAGCGATGGACTCCGGCTGCTGACGCTGTGGCTGTAGCGCGCCGATCCAGGTGGGATGCCCGCGCTTGTGCTAGCGCTGGTGTAAGAGCGCCCGCTTGCTGTTGAGACAGTGCTATATGGGCTCGTCATCCCCACGGCTGCGCTGCTAGCGCCGTATGGCCCGATGGGGGCCGTGCTGCTGACGGGCGGGGATAGGGCAGACGGCGGCGCTGTCGACGCTACCGGTGTTGTCGATGAGGAGGACGACAAGCTGCCAGCTGGAGATGTGGCACCGTTGCCTGATGATGAGGGAATGGTGGAAATACGACGGTCCTTTCCTCGGCCCTTGATTCCCTTGTTGGAGTTTTTGTACAGGGAAGCGAAATACTCGAACAACTCCTTGTCGTGAGGAGGCACAGTATCTGTATCGCGAATTTGTGCAAATTTGGCTGTCAAGTAGCGAAGTATCGGCGCGTGGAACTTGTTCTGGTGCGACTAGTTCTTTGCGTTAGTCTCTGGTGACCTCGAGCCCGCGTCTCGACTTACCTTGAGGTTTCCAAGCTGCGTAAACTGCTTGCCACAGCCGTCAAGCTTGCAGGTGAAGGGCTTGACATGCTGGTGGACAATCTTGTGAGCCCGTACATTGCCGCGCTGAGCGAAAGTCTTGCCACAGATGTCGCAGTTATATGGCCTCTCACCAGTGTGGCGACGTTCGTGAGTCTGTTCCCTGTCAGCGCCTGCTTAGCCCGCTGGCTGTCGGAATAGAGCGTACCTTGAGGTTACCAAGCTGAGAGAATCTCTGTCCGCATGACGGTTCTTTGCAGACCTGCACTATTGGTCAGTCCTGGCTGGCTTCGAGGCTTGGGAGTGCAGGGTGCCTACAAAAGGCTTGAAGCCAGTGTGCGCTCGCCTGTGGATGTCAAGGTGGGTCTTCTGGTAGAAGCTTTTGTTGCACCCGGGCATGTCGCACTCATATCTCTTCTTACCCTTCTCCCCGGCTTTCTTCTGCGGTTTCTTTGGGAAGGGATCAGCTTGGGGAAAGCCTCTGCTTACGGATGTCTCAACTCACCTCTTGGGGCGGGGCGGGGCGGTGCTGCTGCTGCTGCGGTTGCTGCTCGGGCGTCTTCTGCTTGGCTTGGATGGCTCTCATTAGGGTATCGACGTCGGTGTTGAAATTGATGCCGGCGCTGCCGCTGTCCGACTCGCCCGAGCTGGTCATCCGGTAGTCCTCTCCGCTGAGGCTCAGGTCGCCCATCTGCTGGTAGGGCTCCACCGGAGAGCCCAGCTCGGGCTTCACCGGCTGGCCTCTGCTGTCGAGCTGGTAGCTGCTTTGGGGCAGGCCGGACGGATAGGACGAATGGGGGAGGTAGGATGACGAGGATTGCGGGTTCTGCTGGTAGTTGACGCCGAAGCCCTGGTTGAAGCTGTAGGCCGAAGTCGAGTCCAGCGGCTCATAGGCGAAGGAGGTGGAGTAGGAGGGCACGGAAGTCTGGGGGCCGCAGGTTTGGAAGAAGGGCAGCTGCTGGTCGATCTGGGAGGTGGTGTAGGCCTGCGACGAGGGCATGTTGTTGACCATGGGAGAGGTTTGGAGGCGGGACTGGCTGTCGTAGGAAGCAGACATGGCGGGGACGCTCATGCTCGCCATGTGCCGTTGCCATGAACCGCTGTGCTGGGGAGCCATCACGGCTGTCATTCTGGAGGAGTGCGACTCGGGGGAGACAAGATGATACCAGAGGCGCTTGCGCAGGCAATGCTGTGCGACTGTTGGATGGTTGAAACAAGGAAGAGAGAGAAGAGGCGGGTATAGGCGAGTACAAGTAGGCGCTGGTTGGACAGGCAGGCTGGGTGGTGCTACTGGACGAGCTTTGGTGGACGGAGGATGGTCATCTGGCGAGGTGGCGGCACAACCTTAATCGGACACTGGAACCCGGCGGAGCGGTTGCAGCGTGAAGGACGGTTTATACGGCGGCGCCTGGAGATTGAGCAAGGATGGAAGAGATGACGATGCGGTGGTGGGCCCGGGAGGGAACCCAGCGACGGGGGCGTGCAACAGTGATCGAGACCCGGCGGGCGCATCAGGAGCAGGCGAGTGATGGAAGAAGAGATGGGAGTTTGCAAGGCGCGCCCGGCAGCTAAGCCGCCGCGCTGGGAGCCCCCCGGCCGCGAGCACACGGGCATGCGCGGGCGGGCATGGGGGCATCTGGCGCGCTCATGGGGGGCGAGGCGGGAGCCAGCGCCGGCCGCCGTCGCTGCGGGCCGGGCGTCGTGGATGGGCGCCCATGGGGCTTGCGAGGCTTGCTTATTGCAGGCGAGGGGCATGGGCGCAGTCTCAGGCCGGGAGAGCGCGCGGCGGTGGAGGGTCGTGCATGGGGGTGGGGGGTCAAGAGCGAGCGGCCGCCTAGCGCAGCCTCGCCGGCCAAGCAGCGCCCACTGCCCGCCTCTCCGCCCGCTGCGTGTCGCGGGCTGCTGCCAGCCTGCTCGCGGGCCCGGAGATGCGCTGCCTAGGCGGGCGATGCGATTGATAACGCCGCCCCGGCGGCCTGGGACGCGCTGGAGATCTTGCGAGGCGTCTGCGATGCGACCCGGCCGCCAGAATACCCCCGGCCACGCATCGCCCACGCCCTGTCGTGTGCGACGCGCCTGTTAAATTTGGATCGCGCGGCACCCGCGACCGCATCAGCGCAGACGAGCACCCGTGCGGGAGGGAGCAACCGCAACCTTAGCCCAGTGCCAGAGGCCCTCGACCCGCGCCCGCGGGCCGCCCGCCGGGCTGGGAAGTCGAGTGTAGAGTTGTTTCTGGCCTCGCCCTCGCCGCACGCCCCGGCAAGCCACGCCTCTGCCAAATGCGCGCCGCCTGCCTCGGCGCGCGTGCGAGCAGCATCGCCGCCGTCACCAGGACGCTCAGCTCGCGATCCTGGGCAGGGATGCGGCAGGGGGGCGTGCGCGCGGGACAGGGCCCTGGGAACCCGGCAGCGCGACGTCAACCGCCCGGCAGCGAGTACGACGGCTGCGCGCCCGCTCCCAGGCCGCACTGCGCCGTCAGCACCGTATCTCAGAGCAGCCCGCGCCCGCGAAGGCCGCTTCTGACCAGCCGCGTTGGCGGGTCGCAGAGCAGCCACTTTCCGCGGCGCCGTCGACGCTCCACGCGCCGTCCCGACACGCCGGTTCGCCGCCTGATTCGCGCGCCCGCCGCCGACGCCCCCAAGCCATGGCCATCTCCAACATGGATCATCCCGGAAACCAGGCCGACTGTTGCGGCAGCGCTCAGCGCGCGCGGAGCATGGGAATGGCGAGTCAACGTCGACCCAGCCGCTCGGGTCCGCAGCGCACGATCGGTGCAGCCGCGCCACCGGCCGACGCACAATGCAGCACGCCCGCTCCTTCAGGCAATGCAAACCGCTCCAACTGTCCCCGCCAGCACCCGCCCCTTCTCCGTGCGTGCTGCTGGGCCAGGGGCCGCTCGAATCCGATCTCACCAGACTTCGGGCTCCCGCCATCCCGGCGCGCCTGCCAGCAGCAACGGCAGCAGCAGCAGCAGCCTCCACGCCTCCACGCCTCCATGCGCCGCCGCTGACCGCCAACGCGCCTGCGCCCGCTGAAACCGCGCGCCGGGGCCCGGGGCTGTCTCGGCCAAGCCGCGCTGCACGCTGCGAGTGTTCCCAACGCCTCTCGCGCGCGCACGGCGACGCTGCGTCGTCCTTCGCCTGCGTCCACACCTAGGCCGTCTTGCGCAATCTGGGGTAGATGCGCGGTTTCAGATGGTTGCCAGATTCAGCCGGGGCCTCGAGGTTGACACGCCTTGGCTCCGGTCTCGCAGGCTCGCCAAACGCGAGGCGACTGCGTGCCGCTTCCCCGAGCAACGGCTATCCAGCAGATCACCGCCTTACGATCCGGCCATCCTGGGCGTCCGCATTCAATCTCATCGGCATCAACCATCTCTCGGACGATCTGCTACACGTCTTCGGTGGACCTGCAGTAGCCTCGGGCGCGTGAGAGCACCCGACCTGCCGATATACCGGGGCCCTGGTCGAGCAGGACCCTCGGTGGCGGGTGAGGCTCTTGGGAAAATGACAGAATCGATGCCGCCTGAAATGGCGCATGCCCGAGTTGGCGACGATTCTGCGCCTGCAATCCTTTGGAAACGGTGGCGTCCTGTCCCTCAGGCGACATCTTCTGCGGACAGCATCCTTGATCCTGAAAGGTTTCACCACCCTCCTCCTTCAGCCGCGCCCGATTCGCCCTGCTGCCTCACCGCCAGCAGCCTGCGCTGCAGCGTGCATTTCTCCAGGACTCGGTCGGCTGTGGGAGGCGGTGTTCGCAGAGCCAGACCGGGACCTCCATGACCTCGCGGACCTCGGGCATGAGGACGGACAGGCCGGCAGCGCGCCTGTGCGCAGTTTCGATATTATTGTCAACACCTCGAAGCGGACACGTGAGAGATGAAATGCGGGCTCTTAATCGTGCATGTTTCTCTTCCCGCCGGCGCGCGTAGCGCACAGATGCGTCGCCGCAGCTCGAAATAGGACGGGCAGCTGGGATGTGGACTGAAGTTCGGACAGCAGCAATATGCCGCGCACCCCAGACGGCAATCGTCGTCGGGCAGCAGAAGGCGGAGAACGAGCTGTCGTCAAAAGCGAAGTTGCGGCCTGACTCGCCAATTTCAGGGCGCAGGGCCCCGCGTGCGCGCTGCGCAACATACGGGCGCCATGGCACTTTCCAGTTCGTGGACCCGAAGGGGCGGATGCTCTCAGCTCGAGACAGCTCGGCGATCTCAGCGGTCCAGACGCGCCGCGATAGCTGTGCGGGCCCACCTCCAGCCTCAATCTCGAGTCGCGATGGGAAAATCCAAATACAGAGCCGGATTGGCCCCCAGGGTCGACCGGAGGGACGCGTGGGTGGATCTCCTTTCCCAGAACGCAGAGAGGCTGCAGGCATGGTGCTGTTTCGCACCCACGTGCCACTCCCGAATGCAGCGGGCTTGCCAGGGCCTGCGTCCCTTCAGGGGCATGTCGGCCGTCTTGGGGCCTGGAGGGTAGGGATTGCAGCCCAAGAAAGGGGAGGCTTGAGGTGGAGGTCACGGAGACGTCGCTGCAGCGGGCATGGAGGGGGCCGGGGCGCGGTTGGCAGTGGTGGAGTCGAGAGCGCCCGTACGCTTGTCTGCACGTCGTCAGTCAGGATGTCGAGATGTGGATGCAGTTTACAAACAGCAGTGCGGGCTAGCCTGCCCTCCTCCCGCCGGCGCCGCACTATGCACCCGCCGCTAAACCGACTGCGGCGGAGCGGCAACAGCGCGCGCGCCCGCCTGACTGCGGCCCGTAGAGCGCTGGACGCGCTGCGTTTCCACCGAGCATGCCAGTGCCAGCGACGGCCGCCGTTGGAGCGTCGACGCTGCATCTGCCCGCAGTTCCCGCTGCACGATGATGGATGGTCGATGTGACCGATCACCGCCCAGCTCCAGCGCTCGCCAATCGCGCCCACGCATCGCCGTGCCTCTGCTCTACCAAGATCCCGAAATCGCGGGCGTGTCGAATCGGAATCTTTACTCTCCTGGTGCCCCGCATTACGCGCTCTCCAAGGTTGCTTCCCACCATCAGCGCAACCCAATATTTTGCTGCAAACACCGGCTGACTGCCGCATGGACACGCGCCCCGAATTCGACCCCGTCCCCGGCACACACCGTCATCACCCATGCTCGGGCGGTGGTCAGTGTGCCTGGCGAGCACGCGGGCGGGCGCTTCTCAGTGGATGCCTCGCGATTCCTGCGTCCGGGCTGCCGGTGACGGTGATGGCTGCGCGCCGCCGCCCAGCTGCGCAGCTTGCCCCTCGCCGTGCCCCTCTACGCGACGGCCGCCATTGTTCGCCACGACCGATCTCTGACTGCTTCAGGGACCGACCCGCGCTGCTGGGGCTCATTTCATCTCACCGGAGCTGAGCTTCCACCTTCCACCCGCTCACATCACCCGCACACCCTGTCGCATGCACTCGCTTGGTGCAGAGGCGGGGCTCTGTCACAACCGCTCTCCTACGCGACATTGCCACCCGCGCAATCCTCAGCCTCGCTGCGCGTAGCTAAGCATCCGGTCCTTAACTCCATGTTCATGCGCGTGCGAAACATGCGCGAACGTGCTTCTTGCGACTGCGTGCCCTTTCTCCTGGCCCCAGCCCAACGAGATGACGGCAAAGCCTAAGCCACCACTTAGACCCACGCACGAGGCACCGCCCAACCTCGGCGGGCTCACCGTGCGCGCACCTCTGCCCCTACAGAATGTCACTTGCACCTCCACACGCACCGCCCTCAGCGCCGCAGCAGCTGAGCGCAACAGCCAGCATCCAATAAGGCGACCCAGCCTGCAGACTGACGTAGCCCATAGTGCGGCCTTCTCTCCCGACCTCGCCGCAGCAGTCAGCGGCCTAGCATGATCCTGCCGCCGCTTCACTCGGAGGACCCGACCAGTCAGCTCAATCACATCGCTTCTCTGCAGCGGCCCGTGGGCAGAATCGACACTTCTAGGTTGAAAGCAGTCAAGCTCCCGTCGGCACGACGCTTCCGCAGCAAGGGGGCTTGCGGCTTGGGGTGACAGGGACCAGGTTGAAGCACCTGCAGCTGCGAGTTCTGGCAGATAGGCGGGCTGCATGGGGGTGTAAGCGGGGACAAGTATAGTAACCTGGCGAACGGCACCAGCACCTGCGCAATTGGTTGGTTGGTCTACTCGAGAAACTTTCCGTCGACTACTGTTTGTCTCAGTCGAGGTGAACGGCTCTGCGCGAGGTATAGGTCAGGTGCGTGCTACATGCCCGCACGCCCACACCCTGTTTACAAGCTTAACGCGGCAACACTAGCCCGCTGCTGCTGGATCTCTGTGCCGGACCGGACATACGGGCGTTTGCAACGGCCGCCGACTGCGGCATCGTTCCCGTTGTTGTTGAACGAAGCCGGGCGCGGCCCCCGTTGCCGATGTACAGACAGCAGTGGAGCTCCAGGCACACACCAACCCGCGGCAAACACCGCGCACCGCCCGGATTGTGCCTTACAGAAATAAATGGTACGTGCGGCTCCGCAGAACTGCGTCAGATGATTTCGAAATGATGGCTGCAACCCCCGGTTGGGACGACCTCTCCGTCCCCCATTCTCTTGGTGCTTTGGCCAGACCGCGGCCGCAAGAAGTCGCGATCTCCATTGTGTTCCGTTTTGGTCTCAGCCCGGCTTGCACGCCCGGGGGGGCCTTCGCCCATCCCCACACGGACACGGCACATAGACAATAAAGTCCTTGCTTCCTCTTCCCCACTAACTACTGGCGCACGCCCCATCGCAGCCAAGTTGCCGCGGCTCTTACTTGAAGAGTCCGATCGAGTAGCATTCCACGAAATTGGGAGGCCGATCAGCCCGTGCCGGCATACTTTCTGGGGCCTGCTGAAACATTCAAGCTCATTCCACCCGGTGGGCAAGCAATTGGAGTCTTCATGTTGCCCTTTCCCCTAGTATCCACAGCCACCGGAGCTTAATGGCATTGAATAATGTCTCACGCGGCGGTTTGCGGTAGAATGTCCGTTTGCTATTGACTGACGTCTGCCTTTGCAGATCTGAAGATTGCTGGCCATTCGCCGTCCTGGCAAAACTTGAAGTGGAGGAACACGCAGAATCCAGGTGAGACGAGGCGAGGCGAGCGCGCAGCCACCAACAGACGCAGCTCGAGAGGTTTCGGGATTTCTTCGAGCTACGATTCCAGACGTGCGCTCCTCAAGGCCGGCAATTTATTCGCAACAGCTTTGCGCGCAGCCCTGCGGAGTGTGACGTTGGACAAAGATGCGCGCGCAAATCTGAAGCTTCGGGATCGGGGACTGCAGCGCTCCTAGTCAAACCTTACAACGCGTAGCTGAGACAGTCCCGAAGAGTGGCCGCTGCCAACGGTCCCGGCAGTCTGGCACCGACTCAGCGCGCAAACGCACGGCTAGTCTCTGATCTCGGGCTTTCTCTCGCTGCCCGCTGCCTGAGGCCCGGATGCACATCCGCAGGGTCCCAACGCCCCCAAAACGTCAACCAACAGGAAGCACTGGCCCTCTTGTCTTTCCTCTTTCCTCTTCCACCACTCATTGTCCAAGCAACGCGTGCATTACCACTGCCTCGGGCCAGGGCGAAACATCCAACACCAACTGACGAGATGCACGCATCACCTCCAACGACCGCAGCATCTCCAGCCCTGCTTTTTGACCCCTCTTCGGAAATTCCGGATCCCAACCCCCTTCTATGCAACGGCGCGTCCGCATGGAACTTGACATCGAACATTCGATTCCTGCATCCCAAGTAGCACGAGGGAAAAAGAAGCGCCTGACGCGAAAAAAAAGGCCCTGGTATCAGACTCCATCACCGGATGCAGGGCTACGCAAGAGGCCTTTGCTTGCTCGATGGGTGTCCCTCTCACTCCACTAGGCCCGATAATCCCAACGCTGTTGCCCGAGCGCTGCTGTTGCAATCAATGCCTCCCAGCCCGCCAGGAACACCGTTGCGCGAACCCTTCACCCTGCCCGCATGCCCTGCCCGAATGCCCTGTCCGAATGCTCTGCCCGCCCCATCTTCGAATGGATCTAGATGGCTGAAAAACAGGGTCGAGTCTGTAACGCGCGATTCCGGGCAAAAAGCAAAAGTACCTGAAGCATGGAGCCCTGCACTGCCATCGTCATCCATCAGTCACTTTCGAGCTGCCCTTTTCTCACCTTCAAGCAGGGTCCCGTTCAGACGCCTGTGCTACCAGACTTTACTCATTACCTACATCCTCACGCCATCCATGACCCCCATCCCATCATCACTTTGAACCCATGGGGCGGAGCGGCGATCTGAGACGCAGTATGGCACATGTGTAGGCACTGCACGCACGCCCGTACGCACGCACGCGCCCAGCTCCATGGACCCCACGGCCCACCGCATCTACTTTGAACCGTGAAGTATCGAACCTGCTGCCATTGAATTATCCATCACACAAAAATATTGATTCTTGTTCCTCTTTGTGTGCCCTTTCCCCCACCCCGCCTTATCTTGATTGACGCCTCGTATCGAGTCATGTCCCTCTCCACTGCACAGATCCAGGCAGACCACTGCTGCGAGTCGGCCTTTTCCTGTATCATCCGAAAAAGGAAAAATCGGGATAGAAGCATTGACGCAACCTTACGCGTTCGACACTCACCCACCTCGGCTCTTTTGGTCCGGTCGATCAACAACGACGGAAAGGATATCGTGAGCCAAAATACTGGCCCCCTCAGAGTAGGTCCGAAACCCACAATTTGCCCGTATGCACTCGCATCAGCGCCGAATGGAGTACAAGCGGAAACCCTCCCTCCCCCACACCTGAACCCTGCACGTCAAAGAGGAAGCAGACGGACGAGTTCAATATGGGCTTTTTTTTTTCTCGTTGCAACCCAAGATCGTATTGTAGATGTTAGCGCACGGCTATGTATGTTCGGATGCACTGTTCAAACAATAGCTCTTGTGACCCACCGTTCCCCCACAACGTTGTTCGCTTTTCGTTCTCTTTCCCTTGCCTGTTTCGGGCACACGCCCAACTACTGCCTCATCAAACGATCTCGGGTTCACTTCTTCCTGTCGTTCGCCCTTTGCCCCCCCACATCCACACCCACTTTCCCCACTCATCATCCATCTCGTCAGCCTGACTGCTTGCCTTGCCTTGCCTTGCCTTACCCTATCTTACCTTACCTTGCTTCGTCTCGAACCGTGTACAACATACGGTATTCCACGACGAGGGAATGCACGTGCCGTTGACTGCCAGGTACCCCATCTGCTGCGCAACATGCACACACACACGACATATGTATCACATTGGACGCAGGGAAAAAGCCGGGTCCATGATACTGGCGGCGGCGCCTAACAGATAGGCATCGCGTAAGAGCGGCGGTGCGTGTGTCTCATTCAAAACGTGGGTACGCACACCGCAGGAAAGCCGTTGTCAAAGCAAGCAAGCAGTGGAACAGGTTCGTCTCACCAAATAAAGACACCAATAGAATAATGGATCGAGTGATAAAAAACAAAAAGTAAATAAAACGTCAGGCACGGAGAGGGAAAAAACCATCATCTCCCCTCCATACCGAGGAACCTACCTCTTTTGCACCACGCTCCCGGGCCCCTCGGAAGCATTGACTTGGCGGGCACCTACGATCTTGTCCGTCCATTTCCCATCTAAACGCAGTCCTACCGTGGTACCCGGCGTTGCAAGTAAGAACCCAAAGTGATCATCCAGAGTCACCCGGAGCTGGCCTGATCAAGGCATGAGATGACCAACCTACCTCATCTCACTGGAAGGCAAACACCGTCCGTTCCAGGTTCTCGTGCGTGTATACTGCCCTCGGGCCTCTTGTCGACGCATTCGAGCATTTTTCGCGGGGAGTAGGGTCCTTCGAGGTAAGAGATCTGAAGGGTCAGTGCTCATCGGCATACACCAGGGATCGGCACGTCGGCGCAGCGCATTCCCATTGGTTGCCCGCCAGCGCCTCCCCCCGTCCCGTACCTTACCTGAACAGCTCGCGATTCCCCTCTTTCAATAACAAACAACCGCGGCAAGCTGTGGCAAAGCACCAGCGTCCCGCCGTCTGTCTCCGCGTACGAGTCAAGGATTGTCGACGCGTCGAGCAGCTTGTAAATGTGAGGCGGGAGGCGGAGCGGAAGGCAACGAACGAAAAGAGACGGAGCCAGCGCCGTCTTACAATTGCGGTAACCTACCTTGCGAATATCATGTCGATCACTCTTCAGCTCTTGTTAGAGATCTTGATCCTGTGAGAATGACGCTGCCCGCGCTTACTGAAGGATGAACGGCGGCGCGCATGGCTGAAAAGCTCATACCCAAAGACTACCACTGCCACCCCTTTTCGCTATTTGCCACTCGCGGTCCGATAGCATCGAGCATGTCTTCGTAGGGCGATGGGTAGTGCGTCTAGACGCGCCCGACGCGCTGTTTCCTCCATCTCCTCCTCGCCTGAGGAACGACTGAGAAAACCCGTTCGGACGGGTAATAGGGGCAATCACGAAAACTGTGCATTGCAGCTGCAAGCACCAGACTTCTCGCGGCGAAAGCTTCTCACACACCATGCACCAGCAGGCGCAGCGCTTGCGGTAGACTGGTAGTTGCAGCTTCCGCGCTTCCGCGAACCATCATGGCCAAACACGGCCCATGCTTCTCTTGTCCATCGGGGAGCGTCTTGCAGCCTCCGTGTAAGCAAGGCACGAGTTTGCTTACGTCGCGCCTCCACCGCCACCAGTTCCCGCTCCGCTGGTGCTCGCTCCCCGTCGCAAGGAGAAGACGGGCGCGCGCCGTCAGAGCAAAAGAGTCAGGGGTAGGCAAAGTGTCGTCACGGCCTCGTCGTCGGGGTCGGCCGCGCTCCGCCAGCCGCGCGCAAACCTCTCGATTGGTTCCCCTGCATAGAAGCTAATCGAAGACGTCAAAAGATGTAGGGTTCAGCCTCGTCCCGACAAGCCGCGCCGCCGCGTGCAAGCTCGATTCGAGGGATTGGCCATCGGCCCGGCAGTTTGGCTCAACGAATGGGAAGACGTGGCGCGGGAGGAGAACCTAAATTATCATGCTCCAGATGTGTTGATCGCTTCGTCTCGCTTGCCGTGGGGTTGCTGCAGCTAACGTATGCGAGATCGATGTTAGGGTGAAATATGCAGGCAGGAACGCTTTCTGCGGTTGATGCAGGGGTGCGCGTGAATGTGAAGGGTGGATGGAATGGGACGCGTGCCCGAGTGCGTGCGCTGCGCGCGTGCGTCACGGCGTATGCCATTGCGAGGGCAATGCCAACGGGGCACTTGTCTTGCTCGGATGGATTGGCATTGAGTATCGCGTGCCCCGCCGTGATGAGTCGCGTGGTCTGTGGGGTCCGAAGAAGAAGAACAAGCCGGGGGTTGTCCATTGCGAGAGGGGACTTGGCCATTTGAATGGTGATTGGCGAGGGGCCGGAGGGAAAGGTGCCGGATTGAGAGGCGGATGCCTTGTGCGACGGCGGGTTGACTTTGGCACAAGACCGAGATCCGATGGCGGTAGCCGTGTCAGTACGGATGTGCAGGAGGCGGTCGAGGTCGAAGCGCCGATCCGGGCGGGCGGTCGGGGCGAGAACAGGCGAGTTTGAGAGGCGAGAAGGAGGCTGCAGGGGCTTTGGGTGTGGCGCGTCCCCAGTTGTTTGGGATTGCGATTGTGGCCAGATTGGCGCCGCATTCAGCACCAAAACAACGGGTATGCCATGCGATGGCCAAGGGTGCATCTTGGCAGGTGGAAGGGTGCGGCCATCGCCAAGCAGGCGCACTCAGGGCTCGTGAGATGAGGGCGCCGGCGCGGTGGGACAGGTGGGCGGAATCCGGAAAGAGGGTTGAGGCGTCGGGAGGGCGGGCGGGTGGAAGTCGGAAGCGTGGCCAGACGGCGGGGGGTGCGGGCAGGGCTGGCCACTCACGGGCGTGATATAGGCCGGGATAGATTGAGATCTGGCCACTCGGATTGTTTGCTAGGGTGAAGCGAGCGAGGTTGAAACCATCATGGGCGTTGAAGGAAGCGACGGGCACGGGCGGCGCGGGCACCAAAGGGCTGGGGCGCGGAAGATGCCAGCTGGAGAGGTCAGCGTCGACAGACGAGGCGATGACGACGGCGGCCGGGGATGCTGGCGCTGCAGGCGAGCAGATCTGGCCGCGGCATGAGACAGGTCCCTTTGTGGTGAATCACCACCAGGTGGCTGAGGCTGCGGGCGGGCGCGCAAGCGGAAGGCGTGGAGGGCGACGACTCGCGATACGAGCTAGATTGGCGGCGGCGGCCACCGATCATGCGCTGCGAGATGCGTGTAACCGGCGATTGAGTAGGGTGGTGCGTGTTGTGAAGTAAATGGAGTTTTGGGCGAGAGAAGGGACGGGCCTAGTGCCTGCCTTCCCACTCCCGCCGTCGGTCCGCATCCACGCCCACCGACTTCCTTCCCACGCATGCGGCATGAGCTTGCGAGGCACAGCCATCGGCACGTCTCGCCGCCATTGATCGCCCGGACGAGAGCCTGGCCTCTCCTCCGTTCTCCGTCCTCCGTCCTCCGTCCTCCGGCCTCCGCCTCCCCCCGCCAGCAACCCACAATTGCGGGCCTGCCAAATGAGCGGCCCCCGGCTTGCCGAACCCGTTCTTCATCCCCCGACTCGCTTTGTGAAATGTGAGCTCGCCGCCGGCCTGGTCAGCGGACGACTTGCCATACCGAGTCGCAGGGTCTAGAAGTCTCCTGAGGCCTCTGCTGCCCGCCGGCCATGCAACCCACAATCGGCAGTCCTCATCGCCCATCCCGTCCTCTGCAATCCCGCCGCTACCGCTAGCGGATCGGTGCCCGCGCTACCCACAGCCTTACGATCTCTGGATGTAGATCCCGCACTTCCCCCCGACCTGCAGTCCTCGTGCGCTACGGAGCAGAGCCGGCCCATAACGCCAAACGTCGCCCTGGCTGTCCTCTTGCTGCCTATTCAGTCTTTCTGGCCGCCGCACCTCGCTCCTGTGAAACACCGCCCACCGACTTTGCTCGCACAGCATCTCCAGTACTCGTAAGCCGCCTTGTTGCCCGGACGAGCGGCCCCGATCCCCAAGGCACAACTGTTACAACAGGGGTCTTATTCAAGCAACCAAGCATCGAGTCACTAATCTCCAGGCCCTCGGTCTAGACTCGGAGCATGGCACGCTTGCTGACATAGATTTAACTAATCCTGACCACGGTCTGGCCTTTCCCCAGCATGTGCGGAGCCGCCGCGGTGCCAATAACTCTGACACTTGCAGAACCTCCACGGTCCGCACATCGATCTCGAACTGCCCGTCGGTGGGGAAGTCCGTGTCCGGTATTGCCCCTTTGTGCCCACACTCCTCTGGCCGCGAGACGTGAGATAGGTAGCATGGTGAATTCTTAGCGCGTACCGCGGTCACAATTGCAGTCCAAGAATCCGATATGCGGACATTGACATGCTTCTCTCGCCCGACGGAATCGTACGTTTTTTGGCGCCGGGACTTTCTGTTGAAGAAATTTTGCAGATGCGGAAGCAGTTCCGGACGTTGGTGACCGGTGCACCGACACCGGGACTTCCCAGATTTGCTCGGCCGAGGTCGCCAGAATTATAGCGATCGCGAGGCTATGTGATCAAGATCGCGGGCAGGGCGTTCAATGCAATGCTTCCTGGCGGTGTTTGGGGAGTTCTCCAAAGCTGCACCTGGACGCCTCAGAAGTTGAAACAGACTTTCGGCACGTCGTCCACAGAAGCGTCCTAGTGAGACTATGTAGTGCTGTTTCATTGTGCGATGCGCTGTGCTTTGTGGCAGTTTCTCAGATGACGTGAATTCAAAGTGTTTATTTCGACTTTACAACGTTCTCCATTTTCAGTTTGTATTACTCAAACACCCACTTCAGCCACCCATCGAGTATCACGATTTTCTGACAGATGTACTTTCCCATAAAAGCCAGTGCCCATCAATAGATCTTACAAGTTTCTACATTTTGGTTCAAGTCTCGTTGGTAGAGGTGTTGACAATATCCCAGTACTCCGCATATTTCCGGGCCACACTGCGCGAACAACTCAAGTCCAACCATCACTTCAATTTATTGACAGCAATGCCCAACTAATGAGCCTCCTAGCTCAAAGAGCTAAGGCCTGTACAGCTAAATATACTCTTAGGCGATCTCTTCACATTATCACCATCACCCATGCGTTGGCTTTTGGCCGACAAGCTCTCCAAAGACATGCATGCATAAGCAAGCTCAACCACCATCGGTACGCAGGCACGCGGATATTGGAAAACAGGCATACCCACTAACAAAGAATACACGCAACACATATTGTCAAGCCTCTGACCCTGACAGCAATTTGCTCACATCCCAGCTGACCGTATCAGTCCCCTCGCAATCGACCACCCCAGCAAACCCAGCGGCAACCCGCGCATACAAGCCCCTCTACTCACCCTCGTCGTGACACCACCCCAAGCAATACCTTTGACGCCAGCACACCCACATCGTACAGCCATGAGCGAACACACCAAGTGGTGGCAGTGATATACCCTCCACAGGCTCCGCGGCGGAGGCGTAGGCTGCTGCTGATGAGAATGTGATCTTTTGTGTGGCAACCGACAAGAGTGATGTCAGAGGTGGTAGCGGAGGAGATAATAGTCGTGACATGGGGAAGGTAGGGGAATGATCAGAGGGGGGGGGGGGCGTGTACTTGGAGATTCCGGGAATATAGGGATGTGCATGTGAGTTACAGCGAGGCTTTACGTGGACTTAGTCCTTCCAATGCAAAGGGTTTGAAGTAAGGACAAAGGCAATATGAAGTATGGTGGCCATGCGGATACCGTAAATAGCGACAGTTGTCACGAGGAGTGGGTGCTCTTCTGCGCCACGCTCTGCGTCGCAACATAAAAATGGTTCGCGGCCGGGGAATCAGAAATGTACTCAAAAGGAAAAGCACAACGCCAACACCCACCACCGCAAAGTTCTCCGGCCACCTTGGGGCAAACGGCGCCTCCCGAAAATTTCGACCTCCCTCCCCACCAGCCTCCTGGTTCACACTCGCCACTATGCCTCCCAAGACTCGTGCAGTATCTTCTCTTGAATTAATTAACAGAGGCTGTAAGTTTCATCAATTGCCCTTATTTGCATGTTTGCACTGCATTTGTATGGCCTTTTGGTATGCGCAGTGAGATCTATCAGCAGCGACTAAAGTTTCTTTAGGTATAAAGCGAATCGAGAGGAACGAATGGGAATGTGGAAAGGTACTGTATCTCACAGCCCCCTGATCAGCCATTAATTAAAACTCAACAGTATATTCTGTTGGAACTCAATGATGATGAAGCCGATGAACGTACCAAAAAAGAAGCGGCGATGAAATTGTCTCGAGAGAGGCGCACGAACAATGTCCCTGTGTTCCGCAAGTACGTTGTGCTCGAGGCAGGAGAGAATGCTTCCAGATGCCTGTTAGTATCCTTCAAGTAGTGAGAACACCATCGATTGACAGTTTTAGAAATGTGAGGACATACGAAGATCAGGCGACACTTCGCCCAGATATCAAGCCGTTCCAATGGCAACACGGCATCATATGGAGTGGGAAAGAGCAGTTTCCGCTGCCTGGAGAAACAACACTCTGCAGCCCTTCACTCCGAGTCACGGTGCGGCCTCATACCAAGGACATCTCCAAATCCGCGCGCATAAATTACGGCGAAACTTTTCAAGTGAAGCACGACCGCAAGGTCTACGTCTTGGGGGCGCTTAGCGCTAACTCGGTAGCTAAGTTAAAAGACAATTTCCAGAAGATTCAACGGCGAATCAGGTCGGCCGGACCCCCTCCCAACGCCCCCGGACCAGCTCCATTTCTACCTCATCATGGCCATGGTCAGCAGCAAGATGCCTATCGAACGCTACTGGTGTATGCCAAAGATTCTAGCCACGGGTTTACTGCCAAAGCATTGTTCGATACGGGTGCGAGCCAGACCATCATCTCTGCGCCTTTCGCAAAGAAGATTGGGGCTCGCTTGAGGAGGATTGAAGATATTCCCATAAGTTCCCCAGGTGGTGGATTTTTCGTAATTAACTCCTGTACAACCTGTCGTTGGCGGCTCAAGGACAAGGAAGATGGCGAGGTGTATGAAGATACATTGCATGTTTATTCCTCAAAGACCCTGGGCTTGGACGTGTGTATAGGACTGGGAACCTTGCACAAGCATAGACTTTTTCAATGGAACAGCTAGCGCTTGTTTCCGCACACGAATAAGGTGAGGTATGATCGGAAGAGGGTGAATTGCTGGACGCCTCCACAGCAACAAATGGGTTGAATCACCAAAGACCAGGCAGTTAATATAACACCGTCTTCTTCATGCATCACATCCTGTTTTCTTGCATTTGCCGAGGCCGATAGGCAGCAACTCTCGCAAGTTCAAAAAGAAGATAGCCCGCTAATTGCTCGCTTCCGGCCCGAACCCGAACCAGAGCAAAAAGTTTGCTGCGTAAAGTGCAAAAGAAATGTCCCTACGCAGAATCGAACTGCGGACCTTCGGATCGCTTCTTCTGGGAAGAAGTCATATCATTGATATGAGACCGACGTCATAACCGACTAGACCACAGAGACTGGATGAAGACCTGAGATCTTCTCTGTAAGGATGCCCGAGACATCCTAGTCGTGAAAGACGCCTCAAACAATATCGTACATATACCCAAAATTATTTTGAAGCCGCTACATCTCCGCGGAAGTACGCAAACTTCTCGATTAGCCCTCTCTCGCAGTGGCACTATCTACAAGCGCAACGATGATTGGACGACCTGTGCTCCTTATCTCGTCCCTTTCCTGCTCTAGCGGTGGAGCCCCATTATCTTCAGACTGCGCAGACTTCCATCAAAAGGTCAACACCAACGCCTCTATACACGCCGATTTTTGCAACGAAGCTGAGCCTCAACCCGCCGCCAAATTTCCCCGCATTCCTAGGTTCATCAGCTGCGCGGAGAAAGCAAACAGAGCGGCTGAGAACGGGCCTCTCGATCACGATTTTCTTACGTTATGGAAAAGCACCAGGCTTCAAGAAGGAAGGTCACGTTGACGATTCCGCGTCCACGCCATTTGCCAATCCTGCTTCGGCGCATCGTTCCATGCGAGAGGGCGTACACAAGGCACGGTTACGACGGATATGTCTCGAGCCTTGTTCGGTTCCTAGCATGCGGTGATCCCGCCTTTACTCCGCACTCTCGATGGCCGGCCCTTTTGACGTCGTCTGGCTGAGAGCGATGGCGACACGCAAGGTTGGCAGGGGTTCCTTTTGACTTCGTCTTGTCGCCGTCTCCCTCTCTCCATGCCCTTTCCTTTCCAACTCTCCTGCTTTTCTATCCTGCTGTCCTTTCAATTGACAGCAAGATGAAACTCCCCGCCGCCAAGGACGTTCACTTCGACATCGACCAGTACCTCAACAGATTCGTACCCCGCAACCGCATTAACCGGCTACCCAAGCCTCTCTCGCGCTTCCTGGGGTACAGAGAGAAGCCGGCACCGCCGATTGGCAACATCATCCAGGCAACATGGGCCCTAGTCGGCGCCTTTTGCGGTCTCACCGTCGTGACGGCCGTCTACAAGTTCGGGCCCGGCATAGCAAAATACAATCCGCCCGTCATAGTCGCCAGTCTGGTACGCCCGATCCGATCATATCCCCCCACCTGAAACCGCCGCCCACTAAAACCCCCTGATTCCAGGGCGCGGCCGCAGTCCTCAACTACAACGTCATCGCCACCCCGCTCGCGCAACCGCGCAACGCCGTCGTCGGCAACACGCTCGCCGCCCTCACCGGCGTGTGCGTCGCCAAACTCTTCATGCTGCTGGACGACGACTTCGACGCGTACCGCTGGCTGGCGGGCCCCCTGTGCTGCGGCTGCGCGTCGTGGGCCATGACCATGACCAACACCGTCTACCCGCCTGGCGGCGCGACCGCCATCCTCGCCGCCACGGACCCGACTGTCGGCGCGTTAGGTTGGATGTTCGTGCCGCTGGTCTTGCTGGGCTCGGTGCTGATGGTGGGCGTGGCGCTGGTGACGAATAACTTGCAGCGGCAGTATCCGGTTTATTGGTGGACGGCGGAGGACGTTGGTCGGAAGAGGGCCGCGCCGCGGGACGGGGAAGAAGAGGATGTTGAGAGTGGGGGACGGGGGGACGAGAAGCGTGTGAGGGAGGAGCTTGATGTGGAGGAGCGGGGGGAGGGGAAGGAGCGCAGGATCGTCATCACCGAGGACCGCATCTTCGTTCCGGAAGGCTTCCATTTCGGTGTCGTGGACGCGCGGTTCGTGGAGCTGCTACGGGCGAGACTGCGCGGCAATGACGGTTCCTCCCGGCCGCCGGAGTCGGAAGCTGGCTCGAACGGCACGGATCTCGCGAGCAGCAGGGATATGTTGCCGTCATTGAAGTCGCAGAAGTCATGTGAAGAGCGGTAGGGTAAGGACGGGCAGAAACGAATCCAACGTTACGGCTGTGCATGAATAGCGATGTCGCCGCAGCAGATGCAAAGCATGCGGCAAGATGAGTCGGATTCAAGTGAAGGAGAAATGTAACCTGGCAGGACTTCAAGATTTCTCCATCTAGGAAGAATGATTCTTGACTCACAAGTCCCAAGAGCCTGTACTCGAACTTGGATGAGAGTATCTGTGGTCTTCGCGAGAGGGTCTTTGACCAAGCACTCTTATGGCAAGGGCAACTGGGATGTGCACGCTCAGCCACACTTGACCACGAGGACTTCTTGCCTCTTAGACTTGGGCTTCATGGGAAGGGTTTGTGTTTTATAACTGGCTTGATTCCCTCCGCATGGTAGGTTCAGTAGCTCGATGGGCTCTTCAAGATGACCTGGGCCATCTGAGGATCATATCACCCACCGATGATTCATCGGGGAACTGGAATGTGGATGAGCTGTTGGATTGCGGCTGTAAGCCCTCTCTGACGCGACCCGATGGCTTTCCCCAGCAACGTTCCGCCGAGCCTCGTCAATACATGCTTGCTGCATGGCGAGGCTGTATCGAGACACCCTTGCCCCGCGAGCTTGGGAGAACAGCTACAAGGCGCCCCGTGAGAAGTGGCGCACCTACAATGACTTTTGGGAAAGCGCCAATGGCATTCATTCCTTTCTGACTCCAGACACCGAGACACCTCCACTCGCCGTCAAGTTCAAAGTGCTGCTGGTACGGACGTCAGTCGCAGAACTGAACCTTTTCAATGTGCCCTCCAATAACCACCGCTACGTCGAATTCTTCCATTATTGACAACAGGGATATTTGCGTTGGTACATGTTGGCTACCCAAAGACTTTGGCATGTCGCATATCAAAATGGCTGAATCAGGGGCTTGTGAGGGTTCCTTTACATCCCTTGCCCTGTCAGTATCCTACAGTTACCTGGACTTCGTGGACAGCGTAATGAAAAGGTACAACGAGGTGCACTTGTGCAAGAAGAGGTCAGAAATTCCACTTATGCAGTTCAATAAATCCAACTGATTAATTTGCCCCATGGAGGATTCTAAGCCATTTCCACAGTCTACAAGTCCCGATGGACTGGAACATCCTCCGCCCACGTACTTTGACAGCGATGGGAAACCTCTTGATCCATCCGCTTTTGAATGTGATGTTTGTAGGTTGGCAAGGACAAGTGGCATACCGCGTTGGTATCGGAGAGATTCTGTTGGCTCGGTGGGAGTCCTGCAATCCCACTTTCAAAACCGTAGTCCTCGTGTGAAGATGCAGGGTTGCAGTTCGTGTAGTGTCTTCAGCGGGAGTAGATAGATTACGGTCAAAATCAACCATGTACCCTGAAAGAGTGCATCGTTTTCCAGTCATACATCCGCTATCTTATACCTGTCTCTTTGACCCGTTCGGCATGCTCTCGCTCTTCGTTGGTTTTTGATGTATATATTGGGTTGGCTGCTTTCGTAATCCCTCCATTGATGTATAAAATTAACAACATTTGTTTCTACGTAAATACATGAGGACTTTCCTTTCTGAGCATACTCTCGAATACCGGACCGAAGTTCTACCTTTCCACGTATGTACATACAATGTCGAGTCGTCGCTCCCGTCATCCTCCAGAGAGACTACAGGTCCACTTGAGTCACTAGCGTGGTCGTTAGCGAGACTGCACAGACGGTCCTCAAAAAAAAAAAAAAAAACAAAGGCCCGACATGTAAAAAATCAAAACGTACAACAGCCGGGATTCCCCAATGGTCACCCACTTGAGTACTAATCGGCCGGTTCGCAGCTTGAGTACGGCTGAGCGGACGGGAAGCCCTATATTCTGCGACCTATGGTCGTACGTGGAAGAAACTGCGGGCAACATGGGTTATGACTGCAAATTAACAAGCTGCGGACCGGCTGTCGACTGCCATGCTGACAGGCGCTTCCACTTCAACGGTGAGGAAATGCAAGCTGACTCGAAGCCCTATTTTCTGCGACCTATAGTCGTACGTGACAATCAACTTGACAAACATGATATATGTACTTAAAATCATACACCCCATACCGCCTCCGAAAACGCTGAATGTGTAGGCTTGGTCTCTTCTGATCTTCGACCGACCTAATGTTGAGCATAAAATGGCCTTTAGATATGGAAAAGTTTGTCAATCAGCTGTACTAATTTCCCCGTACTGGTGGTTGTGTTGCGTGGTAGGCGTGGGCTTGAAGGGAGAAGCGGAATGGCCTCTCCAAAACCACCGCCACCCCCCGTTTGTCTTTGGAATCTCCAGCCCAGCATCCCGAGCCACAATCACACCTACCATGCCCTTTCCAGGCCGAATGATACTCCATATCAACGCCCATATCTCTCCGCACCGACCTTCCGCAACGCCTCCGTGCCGCTAGCCCCGCTACGCCCAGTTGTCCACGACGCAATGACCGCCAGTGGAATTGATCGCTAGTGTTTCCCTCTCCCAGCGTGAATAGCCTGAGTTGTGTCCGAAAAGCCCGACCCTTGGTTCTCCAAAATCTACGCCGCGGTGTAAACGATCTCGGTCGTGCTACGGCAGAGGCGCAACGGTCTCCGGATCACTGGCCGTTGTGCAATGGCCAGTCATGCGGCGCTCTGACCTGTGAGATGTGGTCGATCCCGTATTAACTGTGCTTGTTGAATGCCCGGGGCTTGTGTACGGGATCGTCGATTGAGACTAAAGGCGCTGCCGGAGGTATGCGGATGCCTGTCGTTAGGTCAGGCCGTTGAACGTTGCTCGCGTGAGAGCGAGAGCTTTGCGGAGTTCGATCATGCCGATGAAGCTGCTGAAAGCAACTTTCGGCCGGTGCTAGGATCCATCGGAGCCGTTAACGCCGAGGTCTGGTATGCTGAAGTTCTTGGGGGCCGATATGGCATTCAAAGGGGTAAGAAAACAAATCAACCTCGAGCCTCGGCGCAGCACTCATGTTGGTTGCGGAAGCCAACGAGCGTTGGGGGAAGCCAAGTGTGCATATTCCCGGTGCCGTCAGCGTGGATCGTCCATCGGCTACGGGTGTCGAGCGGGCCCACAGGATTGCCGTACAAGTCAAGCACATGTGGTGACGAAGTCCTGCAGCGCGGCACAATCCTCATAGCCGAGGCGAGTGGTGTCCCGAGCGGGGTTTCCGGGTATCATTTGTCATTGAGCAGTCAATTCAAAGGCAGCGGCCATGGAAGACGTGAAAGGTGCGCGTGAGGATGGGGCATGCCAAATAGTGGGTCGGCTGGCCCGATACACAGCATCATTGAGGCTTATCACATGCTTTGCAAGCTCAAACAGCCTCCTGAGAGCCTTTCTCCTTTACTGAAACATGACCGCAAGATCAAGTGCGTCACTTCACCGCATGACTGATGCTCACTTTAGCGTGAAGTGCATCGCATGCGGGGACGCCTGCACCAGTAGTGTCAGATCTGCAACGGAGAAGCTGATGTGGAATCTGGCCACATTTGTATGAAAATCTTGCTTCCTTTGGGCGCGGGGCACATGTTTGCCCCGCTTGTCGTTTCCTTCACAAGGTGACCTGCTTCCGCAAACCCTACCAGCTATATAAGCTCCCCATCCTCGCACCTTTCATCCTCCACACCAAACACCAACTACTGCGCTGCATCCACTACACGAAGCTAGCCTCAACACGACTCCCACTAAATCTCAAACAACAAGCTCACTAAACAAACATGGACGGAGCCGAAAGTTGCTTGAAAGCCCTCTGCTGCTGCTGTGATGGGCAAAGTGAGTTCCACGGCCTCCGTGTTCCTTTCGCTTATCCAATATCTGCTTGCTAACTTCTCAAGATCCCTAAACGAAGCCAAGCATATTCACAAGCTTGCGGTGCCTGCACGATGCGTGCCGAATCCCAATCCGCCTCTTGGCTATCTTGCATGGCGCAAGGATGCAAGACCCAAGACCGGCATACACAGCGCCCGGGCAACTTTTCCTTGATTCTTTCCCTTTAGATCACTTCACTGTCCCTTCTCACTCGTTTTTGGGCCCCACCCTGTAGATGTTCTACTCTGGAGGCCGGCGATGACGAGGGCATTTTGATACTAAACCAATACAATTTACTACATACACTACCGAACGGGATCTCCGGATTCTTGGTATCATGTGACTGAAGTGAACCCGCAACGTGTTGAAGCGATAAGAGATGACAAACAAAACCCCTCAGGACAACACATACCACGCTCGTTCATAAAGCTTATGCGTCGGGGATTCGTCAAACTACCCCACCAATCACCCTTATCATGTCGTGCCAGGTATGCGTCAAAGCGATGCCGCCAGTAAAGGGGAAGAAGAAGATCCCGCCATCTTGGGAAGGAGGATGGCTGCAGAATAGGCGGCGCCATGTAAGCCTGCATGCAAGGAAAGGAAAGAGGTACGTGGACGTATCGTGGCACATTTTCAGGCAGGAAGAGACACGGAGGTAGACGTCGACGCACGTGGTGTGAAAGAGAAGCGGTGTGTGATGTATGGCAAAGCGAAGACCATAGTATAAGATACTTCTCAAATGACTCCCCCTCAACTGTCCTCACAAAGCCACTGGATAAAATCTCTGTATTAGACCGACGGCGGAGGACGCTAAATTAGGCCTGGGAGTACGAAGGAAAAGGAACCGGGGTGACGCACGACAAACGTTGACACGGACACCGCATATGCCCGCGCTATGTATCTCACACGCCACAAGCCACACGCGCACATGCACACAGCACGCAAGAAGACGGGGGAAAACAACCCTTGCCTTCTCCCTAACTATGGAACGAGAAACAAAAGAAGCATCCTTTTTGTCCACCCGACCCCACCAGTAACTCATCACTCCTTTCTCCGCAGTCCCCTGGCAAGCGAACAAGGGGGGTAAACATATCGTTCAACCAAAAAACAGGACGAAGACGAGACTCGAATCTTGTTTTGGGAAGGGCATGGAAGCAGCAGTAGTAATATCGTTTCGCACACATGCCTCCGGGATTCCACTCATCACGTGGCCAAGGAGGGAAAAAAGAGCACAAGGGAAGAACAAGAGAAATGACAAGAAGTTACAGCAGCCAACGCGGGCTCCCTTCCATCCACCCTCCAACGGCGAGCGACGATTAGACAGGGAGGCCGTGAGACCGGGAGTCGTCAAGCTAATGCCGGTGCGACCCCAGCACTCCTGCCTTGGCTTCCTGTCGTCAAACGCAAGCCACCGGACGCACAGTCGGGGGTGACATCTTGATTCCTCCTTTCTTTCGTGGGAGTCGGCGTCGGCGGGGGAATATCTTGGGCGGGAAAAAACAAGACATTGCTTGTGGCGGCGGCCGGCATCGCTTACTGCGGCCCGCGATAAGTGTCGTAACTGCAAGCAAGAAGACTCATTAGCTGGCGTCACAGGCCGGGTGAATCGGGCATTATTGGCGAGTAGGGGAATGTTGCTGCGTGGTACGGCGCGGGGCGGGGCGGCGCGCGCGCATGACCTTGTGCAATCTGAGGCGCAGCGGCACTCCCCAATGGCTTGCTGACGCGATGCGATGTAGGGATGTCATGCGTGAAGATCGTCTAGTGACTAGACTAAGGCAAGCCACTGCGCAGCCCATCCAGAATCTCATTGCGCGCAGAGATCAACCAAATTAACAGCTGTTGGCCTTGTGCCACAGTAGCCAATCAAATACACGCCGCTGCGGTCTACGCAGCCAAACGACAACGTCTATGTTCGTACGTACCTCCAGATTCTTGCGCGCATGTCGCCGCTGCCCGTGGCGAACAAATTGCCCATGGGGCTGGGTGCAACCGAAATAACTGTTTGCGGCAAGCTTTAGCAAGCACTCCATCTGAAACTGGGCAATTAGGGATCTCGTGCGACATACCAGAGTTCTTGTGACCCTGGAGCATGAGCTGAGCGACACCGGTGACAGGGTCCCAGAACTGCACGCCCCTGTCCTTGGAACCAGAAAGGACCCAAGCGCCATCCGGGGTCAAGGCAACACTGAGGACGAAGTCCTAAGCACCTGTTAGCAAAGCTTTCCTAACGCCCATGTGTTCATGGCATGCTTACCTTGTGGCCCTCGAAAGTCTTGATGCACTTGCCGCCCTTCGGCGCAGAGCCTGGAATGTTGCGCGGCGGCGTCGACAGCTCCCACATCTTGATGGTCTTGTCCAGGGAACCACTGACGAGGTCCTTGCCGTTTGGCGCGAACGCGACCGAGTAAACGCTGTCCTTGTGGCCGACATCACCCTCCAGACGCTCAACGAGGTAGCCACTGCTCGTATCCCAAACGCGAACGCTCTTGTCAAGAGAGCCAGCAGCAACGAAGCGGTTGTCGGGGGAAATGGCGACTGTTGTGACACCATCCTCGATCGAAAGCTGGAGCACCTGCTGGTTGGTGCTGATATCCCAGAGACGAACAGTACGGTCACCACTTCCGGAAGCGATGAGACGGCCGTTCCGGGCGAAATCAAGAGAGTAGATGTCCTGGTCGTGGCCGGCGAACTGGTGCCTGATTGAACGAGTCTCAATGTCCCAAACCTAAACGCGGTTAGTCTGCGTTCCAGCAACAATGCGGCTCTCTCAGCATACCCTGATGATTTTATCCTCGGCACCCGTAGCGAGGTACTTGCCGTCAGGGCTGAAGCAAACGCTGCGAATGTAAAGATCGCCATCCTCTCCAAGAGATGAATCTTGAAGGTGAGCACGTAGCGCGCCACTCTGGACATCGAAGATCTGGGCAGAGCGGTTGCACCCGGTAGCGACGAAGCGGCCGTCAGCGCTGAAGCGGACGCAGCATACAACACTCTGGTGCGGCAGGGTGTGGACCAAGTTGACATCAAGGACACGGCGGACACGGGGGTTGAAAATGGCGAACCAATCTCCGCCTTCCCTCTTGAATCTCTCGTCCACATGATCGGGGTCCAGCTCAGCGAGCGTGTTGCCAACGTTTGGGGTTGAGGCAGCAAGGGCATTCGGCGGCTCATGAAGCTGGCTGGGAGGGGGGGTGGGGCGTGGGACCTGAGGAGATCCGGGGTAGGGCGCGGCCGAGTTTTGTTGAGGAGTGGGGGGACCAGGAGGACCACGAGCGGGCCTGGGCTTTCCAGGTCCAGGCGAGGCGGTGGGCTGCGGCGCACCCTGAGGACCGTAGCCTGTGACGTAGAGTCAGTAGAAGAGCCTTCAAGAGCGGCGCAAATCGTCTGGGAAACAGGAGCTCGCGCGTCCAAGGCGAGGCAATTGCCAGCCGCTTGAAAGTCCGAAGGATGCAAATCGAACGGGGTTCTCACGGCCATCCGCGTATGGATTCGGAGGGATCTGCCTACCGTTGACGCCACTAGGACCAGGTTGGTACCCACCGAACGGGTGCTGCGGCGGACCCGGGGGAGGATTGAGGCCTGGAGGACCCTGAGGCGCGCCGTGAGGAAGACCTTGAGTCTGTTGCGACTCCTGCGGAGGAGGAGCCAGGCCTGGCCCTCCCTGTCCTCCTGCTCCTGCCATTATCCCGCCAAACAAAGTGCCTTGACCGTGCCCAATTGCGGGTGGGGGCTGAGCAGGGCCACCATGCTGAGAGCCACTGACGTGGGAGGAGTGGGACGGTCCCCCGGCGGCATCGAGCTGCCGCTGCAGGCGTTGAAGCTCCTCCTCGTACCTATAAGAAACGTTAGTGGGAACGATGCGCGAGAGATCATGCCACAACGTACTTTGCCTTCATGGCGATTTGCGCCTGCTCCAATTGATAAATCTTGGTGCGAACGAGATCCATCTCCTGCAACTGGGTAGCGACTTTGCGAATGAAGTTAGCATCGGTCCACAACGCGTGGGTGTCGTGGCTGCAGCCCAAACTGGCGGCGGGGAGATATTGCAACGCGTCTATACTGCGAGAGGGAGGAAGCAGAGCGCATCTCAGAGCCGGGAGCAGGTATGATGGCATCTAGCGCCAAACAGAGACATGCTCGCAAGCGCGAGGACGCGTCGGCGATCGAACGGAAGACATATGCATGTTGTGCAGCGAAAGGGAGCTTGAGCAGACTCACGTTGGCGCTCCATCTCGCCGGCGCGGCCCGCCTCATTCTCAAACTCCTGGCGGACCTGGTCAAGAAGCTCCTGCAGGCGGTTGGGCTGCGCGCCCGGCACCATGCCGCGATGAGCGTTGTACATGATGCTGGTGGATTTGGCGATACGCGCCTCTCGTCCAGGCAGCTATGCGATTCGGGCGATCTGTCGGACTAGAGTAGGGACGGAATGCGGGCGCAAGGCCAATGACGCGACAGCACGGTGCGAGAAGCTCGGGGTCTGCGCGTGGTGCAAGGCTCGACCGGCGGGCGGAGATTTCAGCACAGTCGCGGCGCAAGGCTGATCTCTGCGAGCTGCGAGCTCGTCGGTAAACGGTGCGGCGACTGGCGCAGGGCAGGCAGACGCGTCGGGGAGGCCGGTGAAGTGGTGGTCGGATGGGGGTTGGATGGAGGAGTGCGTGGAGTTGGCGTCGCTGGATGCGTGGGCGGATTCGGGGAGAGGAGACGACACACGCTGGCCAGCAAAGCGCAGAGGCTGGAGGCAGGCGGGAGAAGGTAGCGCCCGCCGCCCGGGGCACTTGCAGCGGTCGTGCTAGGTGGGTCCCAGGCCAGGCCCGCTACACCTGATGCGGCTAGCACTCCCGTGGGCAGCGCCAAGCCTGCCTGGCCGAAGTCCCGAAGGACAAGCCCAACGCCGCCGAGCCCAGTCCGCTCCGCCGCGCTCAGCCCAGGCCAGTTCCGACACTTCTGCAGTCGAAATTCCCCGGCCGCCCACGAGCCGTGCGCATCGTCACCACCGACCCGTTTCGCAAAACAGAGCATCGCCCAGCCGTACGTTTCGGCTGCGTTTGCCGGCAGGCGTTTCCGAACAGGTGCGCTCCAGGGCGAGCCTGCAGCGCCTCAACCGGGTGGATGATGGTGTGCAGTGTCTTTGCGGACGACTGGGCCCTAAACTGTGATGAGGGCTGCTGGTGCTGGTGGACCAGCAGTGGTCCACCAACGCTGGATAGCATCACTGCGCCCGGCGGTGCTCTGGAGCGGCGCGGAACCCTGGCGGTTGACCATCGCGTGGGGCATGAGGTATGTGGCTCGGTGGGCACACACTACTCCATTCGCTGCGGAACCCGAACCGCCTCTCCGCACGCAAACACGCGCGCTCCTCACTAGAGCTCGCCCGGAAATCCCATCCAACGGCACTGAGACACGGGCGCCCCGCGACAGTGGTCCCGCCACTACGACCCTAGACGCGTCTCGCCGCACGGTCGCCTGCCGACGAATGCGTGAGATGGCTTCACAGCAGCTGCACCTGCAAAGCTCACCGCACTGTAGACTGCACCTGGAGATGAGTGGCGACAGACCGGTGCCTGCTGGGCTTCCGCCTCAAGCTTACTCCCCCGGCCCGCCGCAGGCTGAGATCTCCTGATGACCTAGGTACTGCGCCGCACGCCTGTCTCCGAGTACCGTATCCGCGCGGGGCGAGCTGTGCTACCCACAGCTGGAGGCCCACTACTGTGACTTTCCTCCGCAGGTTCCGCAGGGATCCCGGCTGCGATCGCGATGACCCAAGGGGTCCCGGAGTCCTTCCCCAGGAACGCATCAGTCGACGTCATCGTGACTTCGCTTTGTTTGTGCACCTTCTCTCGCGCCTCGAGTAAACGAGCCAGTAGCGATAATGCCACGCTCTCACTTGCCCTGTCTTGCCTGCACTGCGTGCCGCCCCGTCACGCGCTGCTCGCCATCCGCCCAGTCCCGCGGAGCGGCCTGCGTCTGGTGCATTGCTTCACGTGTCTCTCGCCCTTATAAGGCCGCGCTCACGTTCGACCACAGCCCTCCGCACACAAGCTCACTCTTCAAGGTTTCCTTGCTTCAATGTCTGACACCCTTCGCCCAAGCGACGCTGCCAACCGGCAGCACAGCCGCCGCGCGACCTGGGCCGGTGGTACCGCCGCCCATGCGCGTACGAAGACTCGGCACCAGTTCGAGGCCAAAGGTGCCACCAAGCACCTCGCGAGGCTTGAGAAAGCTCAAGAGAAGGGGGACTATGGAGTTGCTCTCAATGTAAGCTGGGCCGCAACTGCCCTTTCGTAGCGGCTCCCCACTGACCGTACCAGACTCTCTACCTGGGTCTTTCGGCGAGACAGGATCACCAGGGCTTGATTGAGATTGGTATCGCTTCTCACGATGGAACTTACAGCATTGACTTCGCTGTCTGGGTCCTCGGCGACGACAAGCGCGACAATGGTACCTCGAGCAATGGTAACTCGCCGTATCCATCCCGCTCTCACACTCCCGCCCTACCGTTGGCAGAGGAAGACCGCGAGAAGGTGTTGACAGACTTCTTCCTCTCGAAAGTCCTCGAATACCAGAAGGAGCATCATTACAAGTTCGTAGGCGCCGGAATCACCAAGACCCTGGTCAGCCTAAGCCCGCAACTACCCTCGCGCCTTTGGTGGGAGCTGGACATAGTTCCATTGGTGTTCGAACATGGATTGGAAAACCCCAATGGGGAGCCTGCCGAGGTAGTCACCATCGACGAAGAAGCAGACTCCATGGCCAGGAAGTCATTGATGTTCTTCGGGCCCAACCTGCAACCAAGAGTCCAGGTTGGCTACAAGAACATGGTCGAAGTTGATTCCATGGGCCATGCCCAGATCACTCGTTTGGATCAGTACCCGGAGACCGTCGGAAAGAGGACGTGGGATGCCACCATGAAGTACGTGAACTCGATCAAGACGAACAAGACAAAGATCGCTTTCTTCAACAGCACGCCCCAAGGCGGCGGGGTTGCCCTCATGCGTCATGCGCTTATCCGGTTCTTCCGCCTTGTCGGTGTCGATGTTCGTTGGTACGTGCCGAAGCCAAAGCCCGAGGTCTTCCGTATCACCAAGACAAACCACAACATACTTCAGGGAGTCGCTAATCCCACGGAGCGTCTCACCGATGACATGAAGGAGACTCTTGATGAGTGGTGCCAGGGAAATGCAGACCGGTTTTGGCTGAAAGCGGGAAGTCCGCTCGCGCCACGCTCTCAGGGCGGCGCTGATGTCATCATCGTGGATGACCCGCAGATGCCGTCTTTGGTCGCGATCTCCAAGAAGGTGGATCCAGATCGTCCAGTCATCTTCCGGAGCCACATCCAGGTTCGCTCAGATCTTGCGGATCAGCCGGGCACACCCACAGCAGAGGTTTGGGATTGGGTCTGGAACCACGTCAAGCAGGCCGACCTCTTCATCAGCCATCCCGTGCGCGACTTCGTCCCCAAGAACGTTGACTTCAAGAAAGTTGGCTACCTGCCTGCCACTACCGACTGGCTCGATGGTCTCAACAAGGATATGAACCAGTTCGTGACCGAATACTACTTCCACGAACTAAGCACCGAAGCGTACCGCCAGCGCATGAACCGCCTGGACTTCCCTCACCGTCAGTACATTGTCCAGATCGCCCGCTTCGACCCAGCCAAGGGTATCCCGGACGTGCTCGATTCCTATGCCGAACTCCGCCGAAGCTACCTCAAAGACTGGCCACGGCAGAAGACGCCTCAGCTCGTCATCGCCGGCCACGGTGCCGTCGACGATCCGGATGGCTCTATGATCCTGGACCAGACTCTCTCTCTCCTGGAGGGAAAGTTCAGCGACATTGCCGAGGATATCGTCGTCATGCGCCTCGGGCCCAGTGACCAGCAGCTCAACGCTCTCATGTCCAACGCCAAAGTTGCCCTTCAGCTGTCCACACGTGAGGGCTTCGAGGTCAAGGTCTCCGAGGCCGTGCACAAGGGCATCCCCATTATCGCGACCAAGGCTGGCGGCATCCCGCTGCAGGTGGAGGACAAGAAGTCGGGCTTCCTCGTCGAGCCGAGCGACTACAAAGCAGTTGCGAAGCATTTGTACCAGCTCTTCTCGGACAACGAGCTGTACCAGAACATGTCTGTGTATGCCGCCAAGCATGTCAGCGACGAGGTAAGCACCGTTGGCAACGCGTTGGCGTGGCTGTACATGGCGGACAGCTTGGCCAAGGGAAAGAAGCTTTTGCCCGATTCGAAGTGGATTAACGACATGGCGAGAGAGGAGGCTGGGCTGCCGTACGTAGAGGGCGAGACGAGGCTGCCGAGGAAGAAGGAACTGGAGCTGAAGGGCTGAGCGGCTGTTTTGGTCCGTATGTGATTATGAAGCGATGATCTGGACGATTTTTGGGTTTCGGATCTTACGGAGCTCGGCGGGGAGTAATGGTTCTTGCGTTTGGTAAGACTTGGATTCGTCACCCTTCTCGGCTCATTGACTGGGAGATCTCAGTATCAGATTGGGAACATCAATAGAACACGTCGAGATCCCTAGACGGATATATCAGTCTCGGTACGTTTCTCCAACTCACCTGATCTACATTCGGTTCTTGTTGTTTTCCTTCTTGACAAGCAAAAGAAAGTCAAGCTCCATGGGTAAAAAGGTCAGATATCATATATACATATCAAATTAACACTCACACGATCCCTACATCTTCCAAGCCTGCACTTCACATGTAGGCTCTTCTGCCCAATATGACTGATTCTTACGCCTTGATATACTGACACTAAATCATCTCGCCAACCCGGAATTTTACCTTCAAGGCAGTCTGGGCAATGATCGTCCACGGAACTCCACTCACAATATTTCCTGATTTGATAAAACAGAAAGAAGAACGCGACAAGAGCAACATATGGATATCCTTCTGATTCTTTGGTGAGCCAGAAAGTAGCGCCATTAGCTTGTTCCCTTCATTGCGGGACGGCAGGATTGAAAGATGGTAGCCGAGATTTAGACCCTTGACCCGAAGATTGGTTGTGCCTGCTGTAATTTCAACGACACCCCTCGAGATACCGACCAACGTCTACATCCTCAAAGAGATATGCCCAAGTATGGCCCCTAGACTTGATTCAGTCTTTAAGCATAACAAGTTAGCCACCGACCCTTCCAAAACTCATGTAAGATGCGCAACTACCGGAGTAGGGCGTTGGGTTGGGGGGAAAGAAGAGGAGCTCATACCCGCCCGTCCGAGCACCCGCAGGTCTTTTGATCTCTTCATCCGCCTGCCTTCCATAGAGCGCATCTTCGCCGCCGAGCAACGAGTTCTGCTTCGGCCCTCCGCCCATGCCTGCGCATGTGCGGGTCAGCAGGAGAGTAGAGGAGGGTAGAGCGGCAAATGCCCTGTGCAGGAAAGCCCCTTGGATGCTGCATACTTGAGTTGCCCGTACTGGCTTCGTGGCCCTTTGCCTGGTTGCTCATGTCTGCTGGGCTTTTTTCCACGTCCTGCTGCATCGCATCCCTGTGGGTATCTTGTTGGGCAGCCATTGTGCAGTACCTCCAGGATTGGGCAGTAGATGTGAAGCTAAGTGTACGACCGATGGTGTCAATCCGATAAGCGGAGGTAAAGAGAATTCAATTTATATAGTATTGCAGAGAAGGCGGGAACGTCATGCCTCCACGTGTACGGGGTTCCGCCCTACATCAGCCGGACGTCGCGAAAGCCGTTTGCAAGATATTAGCTGCTGCGTCCCTTGCATGGCCGCTCAGGCGACCGTGGATGCTGAAACGTCGAAGCGAGTGGTACTAGTCGCGGCCTGAGTAGTTTCCTGCGGGGCATATTTCTCTTGGGTGAGCAATAATAATGCCGTTTTCAGGACAGACTAGCTTGATGAGAGACTACTTGTTTGGATTGGGGTTTTCTTTGCATGTGACACTGCGCGCCTCGCTGCAGGTGTTAGTGAAAGGGTACAGAGTACAAAGTCACATGCAACGGCGTCAAGGAAGCGAGAACATAGAGATGCACACTTAGTAGTACTATCTATAAGAACCTTACTTTAGCTTAGCTCAATCTTAACCCTGAGATCTGGGTAGTACGAATCTCCCTGGGCGCTTGGACCTCTGCTCCTTTCCACCTACAGCCTGTCATACTCGCCAGTGATGAGGAAGGCTGAGGTGCGAGGCTGAACTCACGGACATCTTTTCGTTACGTCTACGCCCAACACTCAATCCTTGACATGGTAGTAGTTGCCCCTTTCTTTTTTTTTTTTTTGGGGTTGTTGTTGTACCTCCCTCAAGTCAAAAGCTGATGGCACAGTTCAACTGCAGCTACGCGTTTGTGACGGCTCAAGACGGTGGGAAATGGCGCTGTCTCATTGATCCATGTGGCTCTTCCATGTCTCTCGGTAATTAAGAGGTAATATAAGTATTTCATTCCATTGGTCGGGTTCCTTGGGTCAATAACATAGTTCTGGAATCTTATGAGCCCAAGGTTGCCATAGCCTCCGGCGGTGAAAGTATCACACCAAGGTCGGACGCCGCAAAATGGGCCCACTCTTTCTCCACAGCCTCCTCAAACACCTGCCCCGCGAGTCAAGGCAACGTCGACCTATGCTCCCAGAGGTTCGCCGAACCTGGAGCATATACGAGGCACGCTGTATAGAAGCAGGATTGCAAATCACAGCGGATCCACAGTGCTACAAGGCCACGGAATGTCGACTGCCGTGGACGAACATGTTCCAGCACACTTCCTGTCTCGGATCGACTAATGCAACCTCACACACGGTGGTCGGGCCGCAAGCTGCGGCAAGAATTCATTTTTCCCGAGTATCCGCGGTATACAATGGTTACTGACAAATAAGTCTACCAGGCTAGCAGATTTTGCTCTGCCTACGCGTATTTAACCACTCATGCAAACCTGCCAGCTGATCATTTGGTTGGGCTCTGCTTCACGTGTAAATCTCAAATTTCGGAACATACCCATGTCGGGTGGCGCTGCAGAAGTAGAAGACAGCCACACCGTAGTCCTTGATCATACACATCCTCAAGCCGCATTTCAGATCCACTGATGGTATCGTTCAATGGTAAGTTACTGGCAGGCGTGTTGTTTCAAGATCAACTGAGTTCGCTCGTCTCCTGACGTGTCACTTGGTTCACTGTATAACGTCACTTGTTGATACCACGCAACAACACTGGCTTAGGATATTGAACTCTGCCTTAGCCACAGCTGACTTGGCCCGCAGCTCACACCCAATTGCCGTTTGTAGTGCCCTCTCCGCGCGCAGATTGGTCACCATACAGCTATCCAATCAAGGCAGCCAATCCATCTCGCTGACCTGTCACGATAAGCTTCTGCCGCTCCGCACTTTCGCAAGCGCCCAGCAAACCCAAGCGCCTTGCCGGGATTCCTCGTAAGCGCGCAGCGGCGTCGCCAAGTCCCACCACCTCAAACAACGAGGAGAACGAAGCCAAAGCTGCGCCGAGCAGCCCGCAGTGGGTACCTATACGCCGGCAAGGCTCCCCATCGCAACTCTGGCTGCCTCATTCACGGGATGGATTCTCCGCGATCCAGAGAGAAAAGGGCCGTGGTGAGATCGATCATCTCCCACCGGAATCTGGTGGGGAGGGGTTGTTCTGGCCCAAGTTCGAAACCACCAGCCGCATCCGCCTGGTTGGTCACAGCGCTTTCAAGGCACACCAACAGGGTCCATGTTGGGGTGGTTTCACCATCGCCAGCCCCCGGGCCACCACGAAACCCTGAAATATGTCCTTGGCACCACTCAGCAGCCCCTTCCGCCGCCTCCGTCCCGGGGATCCCCAGGATGTGCTCGCCCCAGCCACCCGCGACATCTTCGGCGGCGGGTATGCGAGTGAGCTGTCGGCGCCGCGCCTCAATCAGTCATCTTGTCTGTCTCTCTCTCTTTTCCTATCTGTGCATTTCCCCGTTGCTACCCGCCACGGAGAAACATGGAACGGAGTCGGGCTGACGTGAACCTTTTTGCCTTTATCCCTCCGTTCGCCTCATGCCATGCACGCCATCTCATCGGGGGCGCTTGTCAGAAGTAACCTTTGGCCACGTGCACATCGCGAACGAGTGCTACGCAATATACTTTCCACGTGCAAAAAAGCCTTTGCTTTCCTCTTTTGACCACACCTCTGCTCGGCTCTTGTCTGTTCCCATCATCCGATCCAACTTCCCCGTACTACACACATGAATGGCTCGAAGGTGGGAAGGGGGGATACTACGGCCCAGAGAGCCGAGCTTACCCGGGAAGAAAAGCAAGCCTGTGGTGTTGCACCACCTCAACGGTGAATGTACATACATACGCGGTCAAATGTATGGGGCTTCGGATTCAGCAGGTAGCTGGGCAGTTGTTGCGGAAGGAGAAAGACCTGTGGCAGACCGGTTGGAAACAACCCAAAGACAAAAACTAGACTGGGCACCGTTTTCCGGTTTCTCTCTGATTCAGTTATCCGCTCTCCATTCCCAGAGGACGGGTTCGCGGGCCCAGCGCCTGACTAGTCGCGCTTCAGAGCTCATGCATGCCGCAGCGCCCAAGACGGCGCTCTGCAGGCCACAACAAACAGGAAGCAACGACAGCTCATCCTCGACAAGGACTACATGAAACCAGCAACATGCACGGTGATGCGAGCGGCGGGACTGGTCTTATAGACATTTGTTTTTGTATTTGCTCATTGACTAATGGGGAAAATGAGATATAGCTCTTCCGCAGCTATGATACATTCCTACCCTCAAACCCGCCCGCCGAGAGGACGACGCTACTGCTGTGTGCAGTGGTCCAGTCTTCCCTTTCCTGATAGTGAAGCTCGCGCGCGTACGCCCGAGTTCCCATCCATAGCCCTGGTCCCCAGCTCCGTAGCAGATTTCCACCCAAAGAAAACAACAAGCCAACAGCGAACCCATGAAACCATAAGGAAAAAGAACAAGAGGGTGAGTCGAATCAAGACGTAAAAGCGCTCTAGATGCTCGCGACTCTGAACCACGCCGCACCGTAAAAGACTTTGCGCCAATTTTTGCCACTCCAAAACGTCCAGGGCAGATAGCAACAATCGACACGAAGAAGAGAAGACGAACAAGGAGAAGAAGCGGGATGCGCGCAGACGCTGATGCCAGGAACGACTGTCTGTGTGCCGGAAAATGAAAGGCTAAGTAAAATGGAATAGTAATGTCATGGCGTCATGAGCAGGCCCACTTGGAGTTTCGTGCGACACCGGTCTCGCCGGACCGGACCATTCCCAAGGAACACCCAGGCCCCTCCGGCAAATGCTGCATCTAAAACTCTTTTGATGCAGGTGCCGGCAAACCAACCGAACGTAGTCTAGTATGCGATTAAAAAGCACGAGAATAGGAGAGGCGAAGCTGGAGCCAGCCGCAAGGCGATGCTCCTTCGACCGAGCTTAGTAGTTGCTGGCGGAGAGCAGGTGATGCGACTGGCCCATGGTGGTGACGGCGGCCATGGGGTTGGGAAGATCGGCGAGCGCCGCCGACACCGACAGGTGCGACGGCATGTAGTCGTTGACGGCCTCGGGGCTCTCCTCTTCCAGCGGGCCGAGGCCCTCGTCGTTCTCCTCTTCCTCTTCGCTGAAGTTGACGATTGGGTCACCCTCCTGGCGAGGCTCGTGGGTGCGACGGTGTCTGTGGGGGCGGCTGTCAGCTTTGCGCCAAAATTAGATCCCGCGCCTATGGAACTTACTGGGCCAGGTTGTCGGAGCGCGAAAAGGCCTTGTTGCACAGAGGGCAGACGTATGGGCGTTCTTGCGTGTGCGTGCGCACGTGCCTAAGCGCCGAGTTAGTCCACACGATGTACTTGAAACTGCCGATCCGTGGGCGCTTACCTCTTGAGATGCTCTAATCTCTTGAACAGACGGCCGCAAGTGGGAATCGGGCAAGAGTGAGACTTCTGCGGGTACGGGCCAAGCTCCATCATGGTGGCGCTGCGGGCCCTGCGGAAAACGCCGGGCGCTTGCCTGACGACGGCGTCGTGAGCCAGTGACTGGCTGGAATAGTCGCCGTTCAGGCTGGAGAAGTCATCCTGCGACAGCATCTGACTGGCTTGCTGGTTCGGGCTTCCCTCAACCGTCGCAAGCGGTGTGCCGTGCCTCGACACGTCAGCAACCTCGGCCTTCTGCTGGACGCTGTTGTAGCCGTTGTGAAGACTCTGGGGCGAGTCATGACCGCCCTCCTCCGCCGCCTCCGCAACCGGCACCACAGAGCTCGAGACAGACCGGCGCAGGTCGCTTGGCCTGTGCGCTGCGTGCGGGTTGGCTGCGTTCGCTGCCGCAACCGCCGCAATGCCGCCGCCAATCGACATCGAAGACCGCCTCCTCCTCTGCTTGTACGTGGGCGAGCCCTCGATGACAGAGTAGACGTTGCCGGGAGCGAAAGGACGGGCGCCGTACTGCGGCGCAGCGAGGTTTGACGGAGGCAGCTGCATGAGCGGGTTGAAGCTGGCCGAGAGGCCAACGTCGGGAATCGCAGTGTAAAGACCGGTGTCTTCATTCGCGATGTACGCAGGCTCAGCTCCCAGACCAATAGAGTGCTGGGGAGGCGTGATAGGCTCGAAGGACATACCACGAGTGCTATAGTCCTCGTAATGCGAAGAGACAAACGACGGCGCCGGCGAGTACTCCATGTATGCGGGCATGGAGCTGTGTCTCTGGTGAACCTGCGACAGCGGAATGCCGTTGCGATCGTAAGGAATAGGAGTGTATTCCCGTTCGCGGCTCTTCGCGATCATGGCGGCCGTAGGGGGAGCCATGGTCATCTGCGGCTGGCCGAAATGCGTCATCGGGATGGGCTCCTCGGGCACAGTCGGGGGCATCGTCTGGGGGATCATCTGCGGCGGGGGCATCGAGTCCATGGCGCGCATGACGGGCGAGGTCGATTGCGAGTATTGCTGCATGCTGGTGTTGAATGAGGACGAGTTGGTTTGTTGCGCCTTGGTCAGCTGCTCGAAAAGCGACTGCGACGAATCAAATTCAAAAGACAGCGCGGGCTCTGCGACAGCAACGGTGGTGGCCTCCTGGCCCATCTTTTCCCTCTTGAGATCGCGCTCCAGAGCATCGAGGAAGAGGCGGTCGTGAGGCACGCTGTACCAGTAAAACACCTTTTGCTTCTTCTGGGTCCGGATGCAGTTGTTCTTGTAAAGGAAGTCGAGGAAAGCGCTCTTGGGCTCTTCGAGCGAGGCGTCGGTGCCGGACTTGAGGTTGCGCAGGTCTGAGAAAATGCCCTCCTCGAACTTCTTGGAGTTCTTGACGGGGCGGCCGAAGGCCTGGAATCTGAAGGACAGGCATCGCACGATGTCGGTGCCGGAGATGTGGAAGAGGTTGTTCCTATGCGCGCATTAGCGGGGGGCGCGGAGGCGCAGGCGCAGCAGGCGCAAACATACCAGAGCACGCAGGAGACGTATTCGCCGGTGGGCAGCAGGAAGCGGCGGATGTATTGGTCGGGCTGCCAGTCGACTGGCGCAGAGATGAGAAAGTACTTGACTGCGGCGCGGGTCAGCGTGCTTCATGCGGCGCAATTGGAAACGCGGGGCGTACGATTATCTACTTGCTGCAACGCGACAACGGCGTCGGGTGGCAGGCTCTGTTGCGCGTCGTGGTCGAGGAGGAAGGTCTCGGGGGCGACCTGTCTTGCCTGCGGCGGCGGCATGGCGGGGTGGCCGGTGGAATACATGATGTCCACCTGGGAGCGTCGTGGGTTGGTCGGACGATAGCGATGGGACGTCAGGGCAAATTGACGGGTGATGCGCGGCGACTTTGTTGCGACGGCTGGTGGCTCGCGGAGCACTCAGAACGACGAAAGGTGAGGCGCAGAACGAAGCAGAGCAAGCGAAGGAAATCGACGAGCGATGTTTGAGATATGTTAATGAACAGAAACTGAATCGAGGGCCTGCCTCGGACGTGTGAAGCGCAGTCTCGAGTGCGGCGGGAGGTGAACTTGAGGCAAGAGCGTGGTGGTAGGGTTCGCACACGAAACAGCAGTCGAGGGGGAGCGAGGGCTTTAGGTGTGTCAGCGCAGCGTTTCAGGAGATTAGCACTGCTAGCTGCGACAGTGCGGATATTTTTATCGCTGTACCTAGCCACGCAGGCCTCCGTCGCCGAGCGCGCGCCGCCAGATCCCGGTCGCTGCGAAGGCCCCTGCGAGTGGCTGGCCCGCCGTCGAATAGCGATCGCAAGCGCGAGCGGCCGCCTGGAATGGAGGTGGCGGCCGCGGAATGGCGTCTTACTCGCCCGCCCGCCGCCCTCGAGCAGCGTCTGCAGAGCGCGGCAACCGACATGACTACGCCGGCCTCGCTCGCCGACATATACCGGCCGCGCCTTGGGTGTATAGCATTGTCCGCGGCGATAGTCGCGCAGGGCGATGGGCCTGCGTGGGGTCTGCCCGCCGCCGCTTAGCGCTCTGGCGCTGTACGCGAGCAGAAAGCGCGGAAAGCCTGATGCCCTGCCAGGTAGCCCGCTTCCGACTCCGCCAGGATCAGGACGTGGGATCGCTCGTCAGCAGGCTCAGGATGAGCGCGCGCGCGACGTGCCGGACCCGCCGCGAGAGTGATCACGCAGCCAAGCAGCGTCTCCCGGCCCTCCGTCCCCTACACGAGCAAAAGCACGCCCACCCGGCCCGTATCGGGGCGCGCGGCAGGCCCAGGGCAGCCTCGGGCCAGCAACAATATCGCCCGGCAAGTATTGGTCCCAGCCGCGCTGGAGGAGAGGACGGCGGAGAGCTGCACCCACGCGCGAGAAGGGGCGGCTTGGGCGGCGTCGGCAAATTCACCTGCCCTTCCCAAAGCGCCGCCCACGCCGCCTAGGCACAGAGCCCAGCACTGACGCCGCCGGGGCCCTGTCCGTCACCGACTCCGTCTCCTTGCATTCGCGCAGCTACTCCGCGCGGGCGTGGTGGTGATGTCGTCGGCGTGGCTGGCCGGCGCCCGCTGGATCGAGCGGGCCATGCAGGCGGTCGATGCAGGAACGATGATGGCAGCAACAAGCAACCGCTCCTCCGACCGTTTGATCTCCCAGCCTGAAACGCAGTCTGTCCTTGGCTGCGGGAGCTGCCCGTAAGCTGTCAATCACCACCACCACCGCCATCACCGAGTGCCAGCCACGCCAATAACGCAACCGCGGCCGCGCTGCCTCTAGCGCCCAGTCCATCTGACATCCGCCTTGCGCTGCGCGATCGCTGCCCTGCACCCCATCCCCGTCAGTCACCGCCGTTCCGCCCCGTGCAGCCTGCACGTTCGCTCGTCCAACCAGGGGCAGCAACCGCCATCAGGCCATGATATTCGTTCTCCCCACGACCCTTCTTCCCCGACGCGCGCAGCGAGTCAGCGGGCCCGGCCGCGGCCTGCGAGGCTCCACGCGCCTGTCCCAGACATTTTCCCACGGCGACACAAGAGCCGGACAAAGCAAACATCGGCGCCGCCTGGCCAGCTGGCGGGCCCCCAGAGCAAGGCATGGGCGCCAATCCGGCCAGCGTGCGCGCGCTCCCGTGATCGGTTGAAGGCCGTGGGCCACTGGTCGCGCCAAGGCAGGCTGCACGAAGCTGGGAGGTTGCGGCGCGCTGGCCACACCTTTTCGCGCATCTGGCGCCGGCTCGGTGATTGGACTCGCCGCTGGGTGCATCCATGAGGCCGATCATGATTCGCATTGGCCGGCTCGTCCCTCGAAAGGCTGTGGACGGGCCTCGGAGCGCGGCTGGTGTGCCCGTCGCATAACGAAGTCGTCCAGGAACTACGCACGATGAGGTCTGAAGGCAGCGGCTCCAGCCCCCGGACCGATCAGACGTGAAGCTGTGGGCTCGTGGGCGCGAGGCCAGGCTCGATCCCGCAAGGCTCACTGAGGATTGACAAATCCGGCACGCCTGCCATGTGCACGCCCGGACAAACCTCCATTTCCGGCAGCGCCAGCAACCAGTCGAGAAGTAGGTTGCGGGCTGAAACGGCCACAGCGGTCTCGCTTCCTGAGGCATCATCTCGAGAAGCGCTGGACGGCCGGGCGTCCCCCCATTGAGCAGGAGATCTGCAGTTACAGATGGAAGCTGCGACAGGCACGATGGAGACGTTCACTGGCTGGCGGCGCGTGCAGAAAGTCGGGCCCACACCTGGCATCGGATTCGGGAGCGCGGCGGGAAGAAGTCCAAGGTACACTACCTAGGTACTACGTACGCGCGCTCGATCAGCGGGCGGCGTCGAGGTAGGTCCATCCTGCGTGCCGCCCAACTGCCGTGCCTTGCCCTGTCAGCCAACACCATGCGACTTGTCGCGCCGCTGGTGCGCTCTGGTACCTCGCAACCGACGACCATCGCGATTGTACACGCCTGCGGCTTCGTCTTCACACCGCCGATCCCCCAACGGGCTCCACGCCCAATCACCGAAGACACACCACGGTACGCCCGACCGCGCGAGCGCTGGCCGGCATCCGGCGTAGTTCTTGGGGAGGGCGCGCTCAGCTCTGCCCGCGCCCAGGTCGGTCAAAGTATCTCATGACGCGCCGATCAGCAGTGTGCAGTTGCGCGCACGAGTCGGGCTAGGCCGGTTGACGAGGGCCAGGCCGCACGGCGCGCGGAAGAGCGAGTTTGATGAACGAAAGATCCGCACCCCGCCTGCCTCGGATCACCCAGCGGCCAGCACTACCCTCGTATCACGCGCAAGCTAAGGTTTCGCATTAAGAGCCGCCAGAGCTCGTCTGCACTCTTTCGCAACTTCCACATGCCTTCCACCAGCGCTGGCGGCCCGGCGGCGGCGACGAACACGTCCAGTGCCTTGCCTGCGGGGTTAGCCCACGCGAGCCTCCCCGGCTCCCCATGAGGGGGGTTCCCTCTTTCGCAATATCCGCCCGTTTGGCGTTGCACCTCAAGCCCTGAAATGAGGTATCCACCACACGATCGAGACCCGGCTTCCGTCTTCCTGCACGCGCACGAACCAGAGGCACCGCCGGTATGGCAACCGGGCGCTGGCGGTGCGCCTCAACGCGCCGGCCGCTGCTACGGCGAGCTGGCCGAACCGTTTAGCAGAAGCAATTCCTACATGCATTTCCTAATCCGGCCTTGAGGACTTGCTTTTCCGCTCCGCTGCACCGGCTCGCCCGCAACAGTTGCTGTGTGACTCGCGCCCGTTGAAAGTCGCTCAAGCCACAGCCTGCCGACGAACCGGTGCCGGATCGAGCGCCATCTTTTGCTTGTTGCGGTCCACATGCCCGTTTGACATACAGCTTGCATCATGTGCGCCTGCCAAAAGGCTTGCCGGTGGCGAGGTTCTAGGCACGGCAGCATGCAGCCGTCTACAGAAGCGTACACAATTCATCAAGGCGCCGCCATCACCGCATCATGGAAAGGGAAAAGCATTAGTCAAACCGGCCGTGCCACAGTGCCTCAAGCCAACAAAGCATTGTAAGACAGAGCTCCAAGGCCTCGGCGCTTCCAGCTCGATATTGCATCCGCCGCCGTCGCCGCCACAGTCGGCTCATGGGGCGACAGAGGATCGATGAGGTGAAGGGTCTAGGGAACTCGGGCGATCGAGAAGTCCCGTGGAAGAACCTTAACGGTGTGAGAGACACCCTGGAAATGACGCCTCCCCTCGGAGGGCTCGAGCCATCAGTTGGGCGGTGGGCGAGGGGCGCCGCCCATGATGAAGCAGACGACGATGGGCAGTTGTGGGTCGATGGCGCCTAGTGCACGTCGGTGCGGCTCTTAGGCTTGCGTCTGCGGCGTTCAACGTTGTCTGGAGCGCAGGTGGAGAGAACGGAAGGTGACGATGGCGGACGTGCGCGGGTCTGACTCGCCAGAGGCTTCTCGACTCACTTACCGCTTTTGTCGACCGCAATTCCGCAAATTGCCAGCCTCGTGGCCATGGTCGTCGACCGGCTCGCTTCAATGGTATACTCCGGACGGGGTAGGCGGCTGCCTGGCCTGTTGCTCCTCCTGATCCTCACGCTCGCGCTCGTCCGTGTCCAGCGCCCACGGCCGCGCGCCGCAGCTAAGGCGGCACGCTCGAGCTTCCGGGGCCGGGATGGCAGGCGATTGCTGACACGCACGACGCGAGCGCGAGCGCGAGACGGCCGGCGTGAGGAAGGGATCACAGCAAAGATGGATCCGGGCTAAACGGGTGTGCAGGTTTTGGGCCGTGGCTGGCTGAGTACGGAGGTACACAGATGCAGTTCACCATGACGCCTGCGCAGCAAACAGGCAGCCCTCACCATACCGCCTTTGGCCTTGCTCTTGGCCTCACCCTGGACCCTCGCATAGCGTACCCACCATGCATCAGCCGGAAGGCGGTGCGGCGGCGGCGAGGGCGGCGGCGCACAGCGGAGACGGACGTCAGGCTGCGTCCGGTAGGGTTCGTGGTGGTAGCGCGGAGTCTCGCCGAAGAGCGACGATCTTTCATGCGCCTCTGTGTACTACGTACTTGTCGCGAGAGCCGTCGGCCGGGTAGCAGGGACCGAGGGGCTACCGTGAAGGAACCTAAGCCGGACGACCATGATCTGTGATGATCCGCGCGCGCGCCACCGCTTGCGCAGACGCGGCTACAGTTGCTCGCTCACTCTGCAAGCATTACCTATTGCGAGCGTGCCCCTGTTGTTTTTGCTTCGCTCCGCCTCCCGCCGTTGGGCAACGGGACAACGGGACCTAAGCCAGCCATGATTCAACGACGGGCTGACTCGTGGCCGGTAGCGACAACGCCTTCTCGCAACTGTGGTACGCTCCCGACGGCCCTTCTCGCCCGCGACGCTTGCTGTTCCTCGAGTGGGGTTGTGGGCTGTGGAAGCCGCGAGGAATAGGGAGTGGAACCCATCGAAGACATTTCTCCATCTTCGTTGCTTGCGTACCTTGCATTAGCGTCTGTGCCCTCAATGCGACATGCGCCAGAGCCAACAGCTCCGCACGTGCTCCCTTGGTCTGCTCCCTCTGCTCCGACGTGTCTCACGCTACGCACGGCTGTGCCGTTGTGGAGCCGGCAGGATGGACGTCTGGATTCATCAGCGTGATTCGTACGCCTTGCGATGGATTTGCCTCTGCTTGCTTGCGTGCTGTGTGCCTTGGTTTTCCTCCGCTGCGTCGTTTTGTCGTCATGTCTGCAGCAGTTGAGCGGGTGGATCTGTGTTGGATGTGTGGGTTCTTCGGTGGGGCTTGGTGCAAGCGTGCATGCAAGCAGTACCTGACTTGAGCAGCAGGATTAGCTGACACGGGACCCTGATGAGAGCGGCGAGGCTCCAGATGCATGGTCTATGGTCTGTGTGCCGCGTTGCCGCTGCTGCTGCTGATTGATATCGGGTTGCCGTGTCGGTACAAGCGCTGTACTGTGTACTGTGTAGAAGGGGAAGCACTGACCACTGCGGCTCTATGGAGACAGCCTGTCGACCCCCTTCCCCCTCAGCTTCACCGCCGGGGAAGTGGGACGGATGGTGGCCCCCGAGATATCGGCGTCCACTGCATCGACTGATAATGCCGGAATAATGCGCACCTATACCGAACCGCCCCCTATCCAAGTGCCGATATACAGCTACGCGGCATTATTTTGGGCGCTCACAATCGCCGTTGCCGTTGGCCTGTTCTCTCCACACGGTTGATCTTGCAGATGCATCCACTCTGCTTCGCTGTGGCATCGAGACCATCCGCCCACTCTTGATGAGTCGCGTATCGGGTCGAGCCATTAGCGAAAGGGGGGAAGACGGCAGCATTCGCCTGCTTACCCAGTGGGGCGCGCCCTTCTGCCTCCTGAGAAACCTGTCTCCTTGACCCATGGATTATGCTGCAAAGTACAGTGTACGTACAACACCAAGAAAAAGCAAGTTCGCCGAGGTGGCATGATCCGGATGCGGAAAGCAGGCAAGCGTACGGCTGAACGCGCGTGCGTCATCAATTTTCGGTCCTTCCATCGGCGTTTCCCCGTCAACTCTGTGCCCTCAATGGCAGTGTCTTGCGTCTCTTTCTACAATACGTTATAGCTTGGCTATATGGCCAGCCTATAGCAGTTCTACAACTTCCGGGTTTCTTCCTGGTGCCTGCGGAAGACTTTCCCGATGTTTGCAAGTTCCTGGTAACTTCTTCCTCGTCCGCCACAGTCCTTTGCACGCCTAAACCACCAACCCACCACAGACGTCATCAACGTCATGCCGGCGCCTCTTTTCTCGCCTCTCTCGCTTCCCGTCCCATGCGGAGCTCGGCGGAGCGAGAGCGAGCGAGCTGACCAGCGCGCCGTTAGCTTCCTCTCGCCTCACATCTTCTCCGACTAACCGTTTCCTTTCTCCGTCGCCGAACGACCACCCCACTCATCCACATTTCGCGAGCCACAATATGCGATCGCGTATGCACCCCATATCCTCGGGCTCTAGTCGCAGCTCCGGGGACCCATTCCACAGGTAGCGAACGAACGAGCGAGCGCGCAGAGAAGCCGCACATCCTCCACTTCCCTCGTCCATGGGCGCGGAAACCGCTCTGCCTACATCGAAACCCACCATCACCATGTGTGTCGACCCACAGAATCATCCAATACAAGCCACACCTTCCTTCCGTCGTATTCCCATCGGAGGAACGATAATGCACCCGGCCCAATGTCCGGATGGATCAGGGCCGACGACTAACGATTGCATCAAAGCTCCCACGTGTGCTATATTAGAAGATCTGCATTTATCGATACAACAATGGCTTTCCGGTCCATGCGCTCAAGACCCTCTTCGCGTGCTTCTGCTTACTCTTTTTTTTCCCTTCCTCCTCGTGTTGAAGACCGGTTTCTTTCTCTTTAATTTCCACCTTCCGTTCGCTTAGCCCGACTTCATTTCCTACACCCGACATGGTCGTTGGTACCGCGGAAACGAAGCTGCTGAAGAAACAGAGCGTGTGTGATGTGCGCGATTGCTCTATGCATAGAAACGCGCAAGCGTTTCCCCCAGCGATCCTCATAACAGCCTGGAATACGCAAACGTTGAAGTTTGAAGGGCTTGGAGCCCTTCCGAAACGCCTGGCCATTGCGGAGATGGTTCATCGCATGCGATCGGTAATAGGTGCTGGGTGCTATTGAGCACTGACTAAGTACCTGCAATAGTGGTGTACACACTACTTCTCTTCTGACCGGCACCGACGGAAAATGATCATTGACCAACATACGGGCGTAGAACTCCCGGACTATCCTCATTCCGAAGTAAAACGCATTGTAAACAATGTATGTAGATAGGACCTGCGACTGCTATTTGCGCCGAGGCCGGCTTCATGTGCGCTGCAGTCATGAATTTCTACAATTTCCACCCCAACATCATACCCAATGCCCTTCGTGATACCGCTTACGGGTATGGAAGGCTTCGTCTACCCCAGTGACCCTTTGCAACTGCTTATGAGAGATACAACACCTTACTCGCGTGAACGACTTAGTGAAATTTAAAACTCTAGACCACTCTACGTTGGTAGTCGACTATGTAACGTATATTGCCAAGCACGCTAATCCATACACTCGCGTGGGGGTGAATGGGAGAATTACTGCCAAAAAAGAGAGGGAAAAAAAAAGGAAAGGAGATGTTCCGAGTGGCAGCCAGGAAAATCTGCCATTCGATCTTCGATCACTCACCAACTATCCTATCCTCGACATGGTTGCGGGCTAACGGGAACGGAAAGAAAGCGACGACGACGTGTCGATAGAGAGAGGAGACCGGTCAACCTAAGCGAGCAATAAAGCTCACCGGGATCTGCTTTCCCAGCGCCTATCGGAATATGCCCATCAATACAGGGGTACACGCCTCGCTTTCGCTCCGTGCTTCCATCTCGCTTATCACCGTTGGGGAAAAAATCATAGCAAAAAAAGTGAAGAAGGTGGGGGAAAAAGGGGGCTGGTTGGGTGGATGTGCAAGCGACGAGAAGCATCACCGGGAAAGGGAAGAGGATGGCTGAGCAAGATGGAGGAGTGGGGACCGCCGACGATCCGAATGCCGCGTATTGTACATACGATATGTGTACGAAGACCGAGAGAGAGACATTATACGGCAAAGCCCGTTCCACTATAGAGAGAGAGCGGGCAAGCGAGCATAGGTATGTGCGCAAAACGTTGTACGGAGGCAGGCATCTTTGTTTGCGTGTGTGTTACTCTGTAGACGATATGACGATCAGACAAGGGATTAGCATTGCGTGGTATCTATGTATGGCAACGACGGGCGTAGATCTTGCTCTCCCGCACATCCCCTTCCCTCTCCCATCACTCTCATTTTCTTTTTTTTCTCCCTCCCTCCCCCCACTTGGTCCGAGCAGCCATCTTCGGTCGGGCGGACGGACGGAATACACGCGGCTATGCTGACGCGGGCCGCCGAGCGCCACACATCACACATACAAACGCGGCAGAGGGAGGGCGGAAATGAGCGTTCGTACATCCCCAGCCGTAGGGTCTGGACCGCAGGATTGTCGGCCATCTCTTCCCATCCCCCCGACCTCTCACAGATCTCCGCCCTTGCCAACCCTGGCAATTTCTACACGGCGAGCCAGCCGCGGCGGCTCTGGCGGCCCGGTGTTGTTGTTGGTGGTGGTGGTGGTGGTGGCTTTTGATAGTCTTGATAAGCGTGCCGTCGAACCTTACTGCAGACGGTTAATTGCCCCGCGGATAGTCTCTGGTGAACGGACTCCGGGACAGCAGCAGCAGCAGCCCCTCGGTGTGCCGGACCGGAAGTATGTTCACAGTCACGGCGCTTCTGGGCGATTGGCATGCTCATCACCGCACTGCGCTTCCGAATGAGCGGGACAAATGTCTGAGACCTTTTGCGCGTGCAGGAACCCTCTGGGATGCTCTCTACCTTTCAGTTCGCTAATTACGACTACTGTTCCGGAGCTTGCTCACTTTCCGCGCTCAGTCGCGGAAGTGATACAGCGAAAGGGAACTGCGTTGTACGCTCAAACGCGGGTGGCTAGAGCTCAGTCACGGAAGCGGAAGCCTCAACATACAGAAAATTCTTCGAGATATCTTCACGTAGTTTGATGTTTTGATTCGCTCAAAAGTAAACCAATGAACATTGTCCGTTGTCTGCTATTATCCAGAGTCTGTGGAAAGCCAAAGGAAGAGGGTGGTGAACACCACCCAGTCCATAGCACGAATACATAACTTGTTGCCATTCAGCCCATGGAACGCCGATTCCCAATGCAGCCCTGACAAGCTTCTTCTTCTGATCAAGCATCCGTATCCATCCCGTCGCCGTTGTCGCCACCATTCTTTTCTTCAGCCGTGAGAAGCGACTCGCGCCAACAGGCTCTGCTGAGCCATAACAAGACGATGAGCCTTGAAGCTGTCAGTCAGGATCTCGCCAGTGCCATCCTTCTCGAAGTGAATGAGGCGGACGGTGTAGTCATGCTGCTTCTTGGTCAACTTCCACACGCCGGTCGAATTCCTAATGTGACCGTCCAACCCTAAAAGACAAAGGTTAACCAAGACGGCCAGCCATATAAGGCAAAACAGTATCGTGACCAGTCGGTCAATCGCCTGAGGTTGCCGAAGCACATGGGTACGACTCACATTCAAGAAAAGCGCCAAGGGTCTGGACGCAGGTAACCGAGTTCCACAGGCGGCTGGTATTTCTGATTGTGGCGGGGATGTTGTTGGTCTTGAGGACCTCGAGTGGCATATGGACTTGGCCGTCCTGGTCCTTCTTGCCGACGATGATGGTCGGGCAGCCGATGAGATACGACTGACCCCAGTACTTAATCTTGCGGCGGTCGTAGTTGTTGAGCTTCTGTTGGATTTTCTTCTTATCCTGCAGACGGTCATCGATCCATTCCGTCGTTTTGAGCTCGACGTAATTGTGGTGCATTTTGCCTTCGACCTTGGCATCCCAGACTAAGTGAATGCTATTAGCATCACCTAGGCATGCGCAATAAGGATTCGCTGGGATCATACTGCAATCGACCTCTCCGCCGATGACCATTTTCAGTTTTCCAACGCCGGTCTCGACGACGGAGCAGTACTGCGCGTAGTTGCTCACCACCTTGTCATCGCGGCTCTCGATCTCGTCACGGGAGACGTTATCCCAAATGTCAGGGATGGTGTAGAGAGTCTCGAACTTGAAGCCTGTTCGGGTGGGTTAACAAGTAGCAGCGAAATCTAACGCGTGCGGTTGCGAGCTGACCGTAGTAGTACTGCAGCCTCTCCTTCCGTTCGTCTGCAGGTCCTTTGCTAGCTTGGCGCGCTTTCCTTTCAAGCTTGGCAGCCTTGTCCTCTTCGATGAAGCTGTAAGGCAATGGTGAGAAGCCAGTATGCAGGGATGGATATGGGATGCTGAAGAAGAGCTGAACACGGCTATAACAAAGTAATTGTACTTACATCGTGCCCTACGGTCTGTTAGCTATTCCATCAATTCACGGGCAAGAAAAGCCCACATCGAAGAATGTGGCGTTCATGGACCACTCATCGATTCTTTGGTAAGGCATAGTGAGTAGCTGCACCGGTTGAGATCAGCTCTGAGTCTTCTAGCAGAGCCTGCACGAGCATGCTCACGTTAGTTATCATTCCGCGGTAGGCGACGAAGTTAGCATCAGTCTTGGCGCCTTGCTTCTGTTCCATGTCCATGATGGCGGTAAGCAGGCCGGTGAGATGGCCATCCTGCGAGTCATCAAGCAAGCGGAAACTCTCGAGGCCCTTGTCGAGATAGAGATGATGTTCAGCACCATGGGGCTGGGGAGGATAGTAGTGGCTCAAGGAGCGCGCGTCCAGGTGGATCTGGTGGTTTTCATCATAAGAAAATTCGGCAACCTCCTAGAATGCAGATGGTGGCAGTCAGTAGGATGATTCGAGCATCGCATGTGTGGAGCTTTCGGTTATGCGTACCTTCGGACGTTGGATGTTCTTGGGCCTGTTAGAGAAGAGCTGCCAGTTGTTATTGGGATTGGTGTCGAACTCGGCAACGACGTGCGGGCCCTCAGCAGGGCCCTCAGCAGGGCCGTCCGCATGCATATCGCTCATTTGGGGCGGCGTGGCGACTATGAACGAGGTGGTGTTGAAGCTTCTCGTGTCGGGGTGGAAGCTCTGTCGCGACTCGACGCGCTTTGGACCCTGGGGAGCAGCAGGAAGCGCGCAAATCGCCCGACGTCATGCCAGATTCTGCCGAACATCAACCGCCCGCCTCCCCGCGCTGTAAGTAAACACGCTCGTTGCCATGCTGCTTTTCCCGCCTGTTTCCTCTTATCTTCTCAGCCCTACCCGTGGACTCCGCGTTGCTCGCTCTTGGCCGGCATCCGCGTCGCCCTGACGAACCCCGCCTTCGTTCCGCACAACCTCCGCCCTCGAGTCTTACCGCCAATCGCCAAAAAAAAAAAAAAAGGGGCAAGCAAACAGCAATGTCCTCCCGCCGCCCTCCGCCTCCGCCGCACCGCACGACCACCGCCTCGGGCATGCGCCGCAATCTCTTCAGCAGCCAACTATCGCGTCGGCCCCCGACCGCCACCGGGACCGGCCCATCCAGCACAAGCGCCACTTCCGCGACGACGCTGCAGCTGGACCCCAACGGCAACGGCAACGGGAATGGCAACAACGGCGGCGGCGGCAACGGCGGCAATAGACGACAGGGCGACGACGAGGAGGACGATAACGAGCAAGGTGAATATCGCGACATCGTGGCGCGCGATGCCGACGGGAATTATAGGCTTGAGATGCCCAATGTTGGACCCATGCCGAGGGATGATTTGAGGGAGGAAAGAGGTGAGTGTTTGGGGTGTACCATCTAGGATGGTGCGCGCGGGGGTGGCTTCTTTTTAAGAATTGGACGCTGATGCGGGTGGTCGTTGGGAAAAGAGGTGGAAAGTAGGTTGATCGAGACGTATCGGAAGCATCAGCAGCATATCGAGCCGAACGGTAGGTGCCCCCAGACCGTTCCCTACAGATTGGAGGAAGACACGTTGCGCGCCAAATTTGCTGACGGAAGGAGCGATGGCAGAGTTCAGAGCCACACTGCAGGCCAGCTTGCAGGCCAAGGTGGAGTCGTTGGATGAGGACAAATGGATGTTTGAGGGCGATGATCCGCTACCATCCTGATGTCCGGGAGTAGGCTGCGTTTCACTTCGTGTTTGGTATTCTGGGCGTAAAATGGCGTTGGCGCACGAAAGAAGGAAATATGAGATACCCCCCCAGACTCTGCGTCGGAGTCCTCAGGTCATGGTCATGATATTACTATTTCTTTTTCCAACCCCAGCCATCTTGCAACCCATTGCCTAGTCTAGCCCCGGCGCCGGTGCTGGGGCTTCCACCCGCTTGGACTTGGGCTTCTGACCCGCACCGCCGCCGCCGCCCATGAACATGCTGCTCATCATGTCCATGAGCGGGTTGCTCTGGCTGGGGATCCTGATGCCGAAGTACATCTCGCCAATCTGATCCAACGCGTCATTCCAGCCAGCTACCAGGTCCAGGTGTGCCTTGTAGTGGCTCTTGAGCATCCTGAAAAGATCCGCGTTGCCGCGTGTGACAGCGAGTAGTAGTAGGCCGAGGAAGTTGAGGAGCGGGAGGGAGGGATATATGCGGAGGTCGAGGCTCGAGCCGCTGACGTCCTGCACGCCCAGCGAGGGGTTTTCCCGCGACAGGCGCGTCGTGAACTGCAGGAAGCACTGGTTCGCAGCGCGCACGTTGCCGGCGACCAGGTAGGGCAGCACCGCCCGCGCGGCGTAGAGGGGTGCTGTGTGCAAGTCGTCTTCGCTGTACCACTCATACTCGAGCTTCACCATGTACTCGGCCGAGTCGCGCGTGCCGTGGGCGAGGTGCCGTTCCGCCTCGTAAGCGTCGCCATCTACGAGGCCCACATGTTCAGTATATTACACCCGGACAAAAGATGCGTGGGAGAAGCTTACCCTCTGCAAGTATTGTGCCTGCGACATGGTGCAGCTCCGGATCTCCAGCGGGATATTCGCCAAACTTGGCCGACCACCTGCACAAACACGCGCGTCAGCCCACGCAGACGTCACGAAGCAGCGTTCGGGACCTACCCGATCATCTCGCCGATGAAGCGCTTCTTGGTCGGCTCCTCGGGCGGGAAGCTGCGCAGCAGGCCCAGCAGCTTCGCCTTGGCGGCAGGGTCGGGCTTCGTCTCGGCCTTGTTGTAGACGTCGAGTAGGAAGAGACACAGGTCGCCGCCACTGCCGCCCTGGCCCGCCTGCAGCAGTAGCTGCGCTCCCGACGCGAGGATGTTGATGGCAGCATCCCAGTTCGACTGCTTGACGTAGCGCGTGCCGATGACGCGCAGCTGCTGGTGCGCTTCGTAGAATTGGCCCTCGGCGATCCTGTGGCGCGCGTAGTCGGGTCAGTGTTACAGTCATGCGGAAGAATGGGGAAGGACATGGGTTTTACTTCTCTTGCTGGCGCGCTATCGTCTTTTCGAGTTTGGAAGCCATGGTGGGTGCGGTGGTGTGGAGGGCAAGGTCGGGATATTGGTTTTGGTGTTGCGAGCTTGGGTGACGATGATGCTGTTCCGCCCCTCCATCTCGTGTGGTCCGTGCACAACTGAGTGGTGACCGTTCTGAGCAAAGTTTCATGGACTGTTTATTTTGTTGTGCGCTTTAAGTTGCTTGGGATCATCTGCTGTTATGCTGTGGTATTTGGTATAGCAGTTGGAGGAACCATCCCGCGACGTGGTAGCTTTCAGAGCATATGTCTGTTCCAAGGACAGCATTTGATTAGACATACTTGGGCAGCACAGTCAAGGCCTCTGGCAAACTAAGCCTGTAGTCCTCTATATACGAATGTAGCCAATCAGTGGAACGTCGTTGCGGAATGACGCAGCCGTTCCGCAAATCTCTGCAACAGGGCCGAGCGCATGGTTCAGCCCTCTTCCGGAAATGAAACTACTACTGCAGGATGAAACAACTTCTGTCTATTTTCAAGTGTCGCTTTGCTGTCACCATCTCTCACACTGCTTCTAGCTCATTCCTTTGCGCAAAGCCCAGGTGGTTGCCGCCCCTGAAAGTGGATCGCTCTTCTTCCGGTTTCGCGTCGCCACAAAGATTCCAAGGCCGCGAGAAGCTCATACGACACGTAGAATCTCTAGACTTTTGAACCTTCCGTCTTTCTCAAGGTATAAGCACGGCTAACCCTCGAGCAGTGAACATGCAACAAGACTTGCTGCTCCCGTCACACTATCTAATCTTTATTGAACCTGTGCAGACTAGGTCTAGATGCATTTCAAGGTCTGTATGAGGACACGCGACGATGTCGTTCCCAAGCCTCCTCGTACAGGAGGCTCGCAGCCATCCAGAAAAGACCCAAGAAAACTTTTCTTCCGCGCGCGAACATCAACATTACAGCAGACAGTTCCAGTCCATTTTCAGCGCTTGAAAAACGCTGAGGCTGTTGTTCAGAGGACAGAAGATGACTTTCCCTACATTAAAATTTTTAACCTAGTGTATCTCCTATACAGTGCGTCCATGGTCTAGTGGTTATGATTTAACCTTCCCACGATTACGTTACGAGGTTGAGAGACGGGTTCGATTCCCGTTGGACGCATGATTATCATTTTCTTTTTGTCTTGCCCAATTCCCACGAGAGCATGATGTTGTGGTATCATTGTTTTGTTGAACGAGGTCGGGTGGGCCAAAAACACTTCAGTACGAGATTTTGAAGGAACACTATGGGATACTGGACTTGAAACACGCTCGGCGCACGCAGCGCGTCGAGCCTTTCAATACTACAAGAGGGCTTGTGCAAGGGAAACGTGGTTGTGTCTTTGTTGTGGTGGGGGGCTGCGGGGAAGCTCGGGGCTTGGGGCCAATTTTTAGGCGGGGCGAGCCCAACTAAAGAGTGAGTTCGTTGCCGTTCCTCTTCCGTTCCTCAGCCTACACGTTCTACATGACAACCTAGCACCTCCACTCCACGAGTCTCGGTAACAATTTGTGCCTGATGCCAATGCTTTGGAGGCAGGCCTCCGGCTCCTACGGTTAGGCAACGCTCGTCAACTTTCGGCCTTGTGCCGCACTGCGCTTGCTTATGCAAACCGTACACCACCCTCGCTTCATCGACAAGACAAAGCCTTTCTTCGATAGACACATGACCCAAGCGGACCCCTGTCTCTACGTGAGAGGAAACGGCCGGATGCTCGCCATGTGGACGACCTCCCGAGAGCTCGTCCTACGCAGCAGGATCGCCATCATGTCGCCGCGGCTAGCTCAGGTCATCCACCGCCTACACTTGATGAGAGGGACGACGTGGTATCCGTCGCGGGATTGATTAGAGGACTGGTCTGGCTCCCGCGAATACCTCCACTCAGGAAGAAGGAGACGTGGCCGAACCGTCCTCCTACGTACGAATGAGCATCCTGCTTGAGCACAGGCATTGGGTGGAGAGTCGTCCGTCCTCATCACCGATTATCGCTCAAGATATCGCCCTGGCCGCTTACCACCCGCTCAAATGGGCTACACTGGAACCTCATGGGCCACATCAACAAGAGGACGCTTCTGAAGCTCCCCGGACTCGTGCTAGGCTGTCTATTAACAACACACAAGCTCAGTCCATGCTATTGTGTGGCAGCCGCGCTAGGGTTGTTCTGGTAGCAGTGCTGGCGGAAGTCGGCAACGACATCACCTACCGTATGGTCTATACGGAGAATCGTCCATCCTCGTAATCATGGACGCTCGATTGAACCCAATTGTCATTCCTGATACCGACTCCCCCCATTAGGATCTCCTCCCCTGTTGCCAAGTCGGAGCCGTTGATAGATTCGAATGTGAGGCACGTCGGCAGACAGGGAGTCGAATGGCGATAGAAGGTATATTCGCAGCTAATAGACAGACGAATCTATGAAGAGAGAAAGCCTGCGGGGGTTACCTTCGAGTGAAGGGTTTTCTCCCTCTGCGCCCGGGGGGTACGGTATCGGCTCGTCTTCGTGTTGGGTGTGCGGCACCTCTGGCAACACCCTGGCGAAGTGGAGGTCGAGCTCTCCTGTTGCCCTCGCGGACTCCGTGTTCCATTCGCGGTACCGCGTCGGAGGGATAGTCGAGCCCCTTCGATGCGTGCGTTGGTGCGGTGTCCGGTTTTGGGCGTGCTCCGACAGTAATGCGACACGGTCAACACGAAACAACTCACCGAAGAAGACCAAGGGAAGTGCTACCTTCGAGGCCTGCCGCGCTCCTTCGCCGAGAAGGTTGGTGACGACGACGTTTTCGTTGGCATGGGAAGAAGCGTTCCTCGCGGCAATCCGAGCAGAGGGCCAAACGCTGGCATCAGGAAGTCCTACCCAGCCAAAACACGGACGTACCGCCCCGGAAACTTCGTTCAAAACTACCCAGACACGATCCCAGGAACGCAAGATTACGTACCTCCCTCGGTGGAGGAGGTGACGCAGGGTCCAATGCAGGGTCCTGATCAGGCGGACAGCAGCACTCATCCGCCCTTGCCCGATTCACAGACGCTGAATGCAGGGCCCGATCACACGGAAACGGCGCATGACCAGGACATGGAAGAGGTGGAAAGAGCGTTTGATCCAGTACAGGAAGCGGCCAAGCGTCCGAGGAAGGTGAATCCCAAGTTTAGGGAGCTCATGGATTTCGACGCAGACATCACTCCCCAAGATTGAACGAATTTCTCTCCCTCTCCATGCCCATGAGGACTGGGTACAAGATGTATAGGATTCTGGAAAGATGGATGAATACCAGGATCACCGAGAGGCGGATGAATAAAATCGAGCCTAAAGGTCTCCGAAGCCTGCAACATTGATCACAGCGATCCCAACACCTTCCAATATTCTGTCATTCGTAATAATGTACTGGACTTTGAGAGGTAGAGGCGCTTCCGGGTCTGCAACTGTTGCTGTTGTATAGATACAGGCACTTCCGGGTCATGCACCTGTCGCTGTTGTATAGGTATGATAGGTTGACCTGAAGGTCATCCTCAATTTGTGAAATCCGTTCGTCGTAAACGAGCATGGCGGCCCGGGTGATTGCTGACTGACACCCTCACATCTTGACCAACTCATACCCACCTCCCTCATCCCGAACCTGTACACGCACCACCCTCGCAACCTCCTCCATCTCCTTCACCCCCTCGGCCCTGCGACACTCCTCCCTCAGCCCCTCGCCGACGCCATGAAACAACACCGCCAGCGACGACCCTTTCCAACAATCAACCTGCCACCGCCGCCGCCGCCCCTCACCTCTTTCCACCGTCGTCGTCATCATTCCCGCTTCCGTCTCCGCCCGCCTCCACCTCCCCGGCGGTGCGCTCTTCCAGATCGTGACCGCCAGGAAGACGACGCTCAGCCCCAGCAGCGCGGCCGGATACGCCAAAAACTCCCACTGCACGCTCACGCACGTCTCCGTTTTCCACACGCTCCCCGTCGCGGGCGCGCTGCTGTCGCCGGGCACGCCGTCGCGACGCATCTGCAGCGTCATGCTCGCGGCGAGCGCGGCCCACGTCTCGTCTACGGCTGCCAGCGTCGCGTTCGCGTCGTCGTACACTTGCATCAGCCAGCTCGGCTCTGACTTGAATGGGATCCCTTCCCACAGGTCGATGTGACCCTGCAGGAATGTAGGCAGGTACGCCCCGAGATTGGCGATGGCGCCGAAGCTGAAGACGCATTCTGAGGGGACGTAGAACCTTGTGGTCGCATTGTTGCTGCGGTTGTAGTTGGGAACGGGGTGCTTGTGGGTTTTGTTGGGGTGAGTGGAGAAGGCGGAGGCATCGTAAGAGGTGCCGTTGATGAGACAGGGCATGGGAACGGCCACGAACGGGTCGGTCGTGTTCATTGGGAAGTGACCTTCGCCAGACTGAGCCATTTCGGTGGTTTGCAATAGCGTTTCAGTTGCCTCGCCTTCGCCGACTTCGGCTTTGTAGGTGTGTATGCAAGGAATGAGGTTGCATTCGATGGCCATGAATTTATTGTTGTCTTCTTTGCCATTGTAACTGAGAATCTGCGTTTGAGAGATCCCTGAGATACCATTGGAGTAGTAATCTGTCGTAAACCAATTGCTGTTGTTTGTGTGCATCCGAAAGACCGTACTGTCGGCTGCCTAGGGGATCTCAAGGCTCATCTCAGAATTTAGGGTCCATTTGAACCCAGCCGGATCAGTCTGAAGTCTGTCGCTAATGTTAAGACAGCTGTGGCACATGCCAACGGTTCTGTATTGGGAAAATGAACAGTTCCCTGTGGCGCAAGTAGGGTCGATGGGGGTGTAGGACTTCAGGACTCCTTGGTGTAAAGCTGCTTGCATCCCAGCGTCTAAGCTTGATTGCCCTTCACTCCATATTTGCCCGCCTCCAGTGTAGTTCCTTGTGCGTAGAATAGAAGCCTGTGGGCCGTCAAAGGCCGTTGCGCATGGATGATACCAAATAATTTGCTGGATGAAGGGGTCGCTTGCCATAGCAAGGATTGTGATAGCCGCCCCGAGAGAGGGAATATGCTTCCCATTGAGCATAAGGAGCAGCTTGACGGAGCCCCAAACACCACGACTGGCCTCGTCGAATCTGGAAAAATGGCTGAGTGGACGGGGATCATTGTACCATAGCTATTTTAATTGGCCCAGAGCTGTGACGAGACCTGTCAGCAAAACATACTATGTCGGCAAATCCGGAAGCTCACCTTCAGCAACAGGAACCAACATCAAGCCTCTGAGAATGACACCGAAAACCGATACAAGGGCATTTACAGAGATCCGGTATGGCCAGTTCGGAAGGGTTTTGCCGTCGTGAGTTCCGAAAGTGACGATGATTGCGACCAATGCCAAAATGGCAGTGATACTGGAAAAAATCTCATAAAACCACTGCGTCCAGATGAAGAGGAAGAAACCAAATTTCGCAGGGGAGGGTTCGTGCAGTGATTTTTCCTCAAAGTAGCTGGAGGAAGTGGACTGTTCTTGTTCCTGTGCCAAGACTTGATCATAATGCGCAGTGGTATCTTCCTCTGAGCTCAATGAAAGGCGGCTCAGGCGTGTAGAGGACCGAACTGCTTGGCCGCGGTTTTCCACGTCTTCGCGAAACACATGGTTATCTCCTTCGGGTCCCGCGTCATCTCGGTGAGAAATGAAGTCGCCTTCCATTTTGGTGGGCTGTGGGCCGGGTTTCAGTAGCAGATTTGCATTTGCTGCCGGATTGTCTGTAACAAGGTCGGAGGTCAGAGATTGATTAGAATTCGGGCTGCGAGTCGAGCTGCTGTTGCGGCCTAAGAATAGAAGACGAATCAGTTAAGTCGTGGCTTACTACGTTTTTGATTGCTGCCTACAATCTGCACTAATAATCTGGCTGCGGCTATGAGAAGGGTGGGGCTACAGTATGCATTCAGCTACTAATTCTGAGGCTCAGCTGCCGCTTGCTCCGTGTGACAAGTCTGGGTATTTCGTTACACCAGAAACCTGTTATGCCCCCACACTCCGATTCGGCCCCAACGGTTTCCAATTTTCTCCTCGTACAGTAGGGCAAACCTGATGGTCGTACGCTGCCTACACATCACCGTGAATGCGACCACTTGCCCCGAGGATACTTCCCGATTGCCCAAACGGGGAAGCAGCATCTCCAACTTGAGCTGCGCGCTGCTCGTTTACTATAAGGTACCACTTGTAAATCTCAATATGTGCGGGACCGATAGAAGAAAGGGTCTCAAAATATTCACCATGCAGTAAGCTGCAGGGAGAAGGGTGTACCACCCATTGCCTACCTATGCAGATGCCTCATCAGCCTTGTACAACTGAGGCTGTGCTTTATGGTGTCATAAATCGTTTGATGTTCCTCCGGGCAAGCAAGGCTACATGGCTTAGCGACACCCTCGGAGTACGTTGCTCTTTCACATGCTGCTCGAGAGGGAGGGAACCTCATGCAACTAGTGAGCGGCTGAGCTTCATCATTTACGAAAAAAAAAAAAAAAAGAGGACAGTGGATACGAGGCTACGGCTGAACAGGTGGTTCCTATGATACGTCGGATGGTTTGCTGGCTACACTTTGTGCGGACTCAGACTCAGAAACAGTAGCCTCTTGTGGAATTCGATGCGAATGGACAAAGTACTCGTGGAATTTCGATATGGCATATTTCCCTCAGCGACGCGTGAGGAGACCAGCAAGACTGCATTCTTTGGGAGAAACAAGTGCCTTGGTGAGGCAAAAGTCCATCCGTTGAACATGCCTGTTCCTCTTTACGGACCAAGTCACACTTGTTACCTACCCCCCAAAGCTTGGAAGGAGGCCTTCTGTTTGTTTTCCCTCCTCTAGTGGTTTGGCGTATATCTTGTCAAGCTTGTTGTCGCCCTATGCATCCCTGAGGATATTAGGAGTAACCAGGATTTTCTGATGGGCGTTGTCTGGCTTCTGGAGTTCTTCGAAACCTTTCTGCACCACATCCTCCAAGGATATACGCGCCGTGACCATGCAGTCTACGCCCTCGAATCTGTCTGTATGGACTATAAGTCTCTGTGTATCTTTCAAGCTCATTCAAGAATGACCTCACCTTCTGAAAATGCTTTAACCACTTCTGCAAAGTCTTTCTCGTTGTACGCACAAGACGAGGTGACTGTGCACTCCTTATACATCAGAGGGGGAAAAGGCACGGGAATCTACAACCCATGTCAGCATCAAGAACACTACATCCCCAGCTTCCACAATCTACTCACATCGCCCATCCACAAGGCCACCACCACAACCACTCCCCTCCATCCGATGCTGCCGAACACATCCCCCACCACCCTCGGACTCCCGGAACACTCAAAAACCACATCCACCCCCCTCCCACCCGTAACATCCTTACACCTCTCCACAACATCCTCCGCCACCGGATCCACGACCACATCCACCACGCCCCTAACGCCCTCCCTCCGCGCCGCCACCGGCTCACTCACCACCACCGTCCCGACGCCCCATGCCCTCAGGACAAACGCCACCGCCACACCCACCGGCCCACCCCCGACAACCAACGCACTCACATCCTTCCCCTCCTTCCTTCGACCCCCCCTCCTCCCAGTACCGCCACTGACCCACCCCGGTACCTCCACCATCCCCGCCCTCTTCACCGCATGCCACGCCACCGCCAACGGCTCCACCAGCGCCGCATCCCGCAGCCGCTCCTCCCGCGGCAACACGTGCACCGCGCGCGCGCCGACGCGCACTTTCGCCGCGAAGCCGCCGCCCTGCACGCGCGTGCTGAAGCCGACGAAGGACAGGCCGGCGGCGCAGCCCTGGCTCTGCGGCTCCTCATCGTTGTCGTCGTTACGGATCGTCGACGTGCATTGCGCGCAGGAGGCGCAGGTGAGGCGGGGGTCGACGAGGACGGGGGTGCCGGGGGCGAATTTTTTGTTGGTGGTGGTGGTGGTGGTCGAGGAAGAGGAGGAGATGCGGCCGGCGATTTCGTGACCGAGGATTAGGGGCGTGGTGTTTGTGTGGGCGGGTGGGAGTTTGAGCATGTTTTGGGGTCCTGGGTGGGTAAGAGAGGTGGGGCGTGTTGGTTAGTATTAGAGGGATCGGAGAGGAGATTTGAGAAAAAGGGACTGTTGAGAGAGGAGCGACGACGATGCCTTTGAGTATTTTTTTTTTTTTCCTGAAGAACAAAAAGGGGATTTGAAATCGATGGACCACACACATACCTAGATGCCATAGATGCAAATCGCTTCCGCAAATTCCGCACCACTCCACGTCTATGATGACCTCGTCGTCGCCGGGCGTCGGCTCGTCGACGTCCACGACGCGGATGTCGTTCTCCCCATACGACCTTAGCGCTCTCATGGTTCAATGAGGTGTTTGGATGATGGTGCTTGCTAGTGGCTGGCAGCACGTCTGCCGAGGAACAAGTATACTTATGTTTTGAGAGGTACACCCCGCATTTTTATATGGGTACGTCAGCTTACGAGTGCCCACGTAGTACCCCGCCCCGGTAGTTGTGGGGGAGGGGTCGTTGGGGTAGTGCACATCCGTCATCCATGTCTGACAGCAATTCGTGGCGGAAGTAACGGGAGGAATGCCTTGTTCCGATATAACCGAGGGTCACTGTATGGGTGTTGGGGTTTTCGATGAGTTTATCCTTATGACTACACATCGCATGCGCTCTACATAGCAAACGTGTCCAGTATACGAACTGCGAGCCGAGTCGTACCCTTATTGTTACCGTATGAGGTCGCCTTGGTAAGTATTGCAACAGGGTCAAGAGAGCTGAAGCTTTTGCACCGAGGATTTTCGTACATGTTTTGTGCGCCCATGTCCGGACGGACGCTGCGCATATGGAACACCTCGCCAGCTGCCTTATCGACATATGAGAACTACTCACTTACTCTTCAGCCACCGCAACGCCGAACTCGCACTCGGCGATACCACTTAAGATCTCCCCCACGTCTTCTCCCCGTTCATTCAGCACCCACTCCAACGTCTGACTCCACGTTTCGCCGTTGTTCTCGAACCAGTCTCCCAGCCCCTTCACGAACATCTCCACCTGACCTTTCAGGGGCGCGTTTTCCTTCAGCCACAGGATCTGCTCGGGGTCCAGCTTCATCATATCTTCCACCACATAGTAGTGCGGGATATCGTCGCCCCAGCCCTCAGCACCGGGCTCATGATGCGCCGTCGCCGTGTATTTTGAGTAATGCAAGCGATTGTCGTGCGGGCCGGCATGCTGGTAGTAGTTTGACAAGGCGTTCGGGCTGGAGTGGAAGGGGGAGTTGAACGGGTTGGTGACGGGCGGGGGGTAGTTGAGATGGATGTTGAAGCACAGCTGGTTCTGGTCGCGTTCGGGGAAGCGCTTCTTGAAGCGGCGGGCGATGGTGCCGTTGCTTGGGCAGACGTTGCCGAGCACAACCTCGCGCAGCACCGCGTGCACGTCGGCCATCTCGGCCAGCTCCCACGTGCTCCAGTTGTGCAGCAGCGCGGCCCGCTCGAGCAGCACCGGCCGGCTCATGCGCGTCTCGCGCGGGTGCGCGCGGTTGTAGAAGGCGCGGTTGTACAGCCACAGACGGTACAGTCCGCGCCGCACCCGCGAGCGCTCTGCCGCCGTCAGTAGCCGGCGGTCCTCGAAGTTGTATTTCCATTTCTTGAACGGGTACACGTCGGCCCAGCGCTCGGCGACGCGGCCGACGTGGACAAGCTGTTTGATGAGGGCGATGGAGAGCGGCACGGTGCGGATGAGGTGCGCGGGCTGGCTGCTGTTGTGCGTGAGCAGCTGCGTGGCGTCGAGCAGCGGCCCGTACTGCTCCTCGGCGGCGTGTTCGAGGATGGGGAGCTTGCGCGAGGAGGAATAGATGCTGCGAAAACGGTGGCAGGTGGCTGAAAGGGCGAGGACGTCGGTTACAGAAGATATATGGAAGAAGATTTGGGCCACGAGCTCCGTGGCCAGGAACTCGAACAGCATGGTGGACGATGAATTGAACGGTTGAAGTTGGAATATGCACGGTGACGACTTCTTCTTTATGTCTGACTCGGCCTTATTTCTCGTGTCTCACTCTTGGTGGTGGTGTGCTGGTTCGGTGCTGTGCAGTTTATCTAAAGGTGGCGGGAGACTCGGCCAATGGCGATGACGGAGTCTCGGGGAAGCTGGAAGGAAACTAGATGCACAAAACCCCTGCGTTGGGGCTATCGAAAGAAGATGAAGCATCCCCGGGCATGGAGGCCTGGACAACCGGCGCGCTGCCGGGCGTTGTCTGGTCTATCATGGCTTGCGGACGTGGTCGGTGATGATGGGAGGGACGGGAGGTGGAGAAGGCGCGCGGTCGCGACAGCTCTCCGCGCCAGGGCCAAGACCCGCAGTGACGACCTGATCGACCCGGCCCAATCATCATGCCACCATTGGCTACACCCCCAGCTCCACCATCCCAGATGCCCGTCTCCAAGTCTTCTGCCATGCAGCGTCGCTCCCGGAACAGACCCCGCAAGCTCCCGTGAACCTCCAGCATGACCACGCCGACCGCCTCTCCGTTCTTGCGCTTGCCCGCAGAGCTACGCGTCCAGATCTACGGCTACTTGCTACCCTCCACTGCGCGCGTCCCCTACAAGCACGACCACGGCCTCATATGGCTGCGCGGCTGCACCTCTCTTCTGGCTACGAACCGCCAGATATCCGAAGAATGTCTCGAGCTTCTGTACGGCCAGAACATCTTCGTCATTGAGGTCAGCTACAACCGGATCGATTTCCGCTTCAGATGGCTGCTTCCCGCCAGTGGCCTTACTCCGAACACTTCGTACTCTTTCCTCGATCATTTTTCCCAGCGAAACTTACAGCGCATCCGGAAATACCTGTTACATGTAGAGCTTGTCGACAGCTACACTGGAATGATCAAATACAATTGTGGGGGCAGCGGGCTGTACGCAGGGCTCAGGGAACAGGTTCGCCGTTTAGTTGAGGTCTTGAGATGCGCGGCAGAGCTGCGCGAGATCGAGGTCTGCTTCGTGGATGGGCAGAAGAACGCGGTTGCATCCCAGGTCGTCCTGGAGCCGCTGCTCCTGCTCAGGGGCGTGCAAAACGCAATTCTCTCAGGAGGGGTGACACCAGATTTCGCAAACTACCTGCAGCGAAAGATGAAAGAGAGTGGTGAAGGGCCGGCAATGACGCACCGGCCGCGCATACCATTCATGCCTGAACAGCGTCGTTCAGCGCCTCCGCTACTTGAGAAAATACTGCTAGCCAGCTGATCCCTTTTTCCGTGGATATCCGTATCCTTTCTCCAAACGCCGAACAAAATGCGGTTGCTTCCAACAAATAAAGACGACTATGCGAAAAGAGTCTTGTCATCCAGAGGATCCGCCTCCTTCTTCTTTCCACCATAGGTGCTGAGGCCGAGCTCGCCGTGCTTGACCTTGCGGTCGAGCTTGGTCTCGGCTCGGAAGTTGTGCTTCGAAGCCTTGGCAACCACCGCTTCTCGTCTGACTTGGTTGGGCGAGACAAACTCCTTGTTTTCGTAGATGATGGGACCGCCGAAACTGGACTCCTGGATAATGATGGGCGTCATGACGAAGCGGGGTCCGATCTCGACCAGGGAAACGTTCGTCTGTTCCTTGCCCTTCTTGGGCGTCTCGTCCACCTCCATGTCTTCCTCCTCTCCCGGCCGCTTCCCAGCCTCGGTCTCGTTGATCTGGTAGCACCTGACCCAGATCTTGCCGTCGGCGATCGTAAAGGCCATGACGTGGTCGACAAAAGGCTTGGTTTTGCGAGCACCCTTGGGCACGCTGAAGGTGTGGAGAAGGAGCTCCTTGATGACCTTGAAATGCGCCTGCTTGTCAAAGTTGGCATCGAACGAGAGGATTGGGCGGGATCCCTTCAGGCAGTTGCCGGTGAAGTGCAGCTCTTCCATAGTGTGCACTGGAACATGGATTAGCGTCTAGAGTAGGGTAGGGAATGCAACTGGACAGCATACGGTTCTGCAAGTGGAACTTGACCGTCGGGCCATTCGGGGGCTTGCTCAGCCATGCGTACAGATCCTTGCCCTTGCGGGCCTCGAAGAAGAAGATGTTGTTGCAGTTGTAGAGTTCGGCGATCTCGTTGAGCTGGTACAGCTTCGTCTTGGTGTCGAGCTTCGCATCTTTCCGGCTGTGAGGGATGAGAGAGTGGAGGTCGTTCATGAGGTGGCGGTGACTGGTCCATTGTCAGTCTTCGTCGTGCGCGGAGCGAGCGGAGGCGCATACCGATAGGTGACGCCGCGAGAACTCAGGATCAGAACCTTGTTCCTGATTTTCTGCTTGACACCAGCCTCCTCATCCTGGCCCTGGGCCTTCGCGATCGACTTGTACACGGCAGCCATGGTCGTTGGTGGTGCAGTGGCAGCTGGGGTGGTGGTGGCATGCGACGCGGACCAAAAAATCCATCATCGGCCGGGGAAAGGTCGGCAGAATTAAATTCGACTTAGCTCGCAGATCCGGCAGGCGCGCAACAATGCCGCCGCCTGCAGACCTAGCTACCTAGATCGCCCAGTGCGCCAGAGAGACGAGACCTCCTCAGCTTCCGGCTCCGCGCAAGGCAGGCTGCGATGTAAGACAGCGCCAGCAGCGTGGCGTCGGCCAGGGTCACGGCGACGCACCGCAGCGGCGGCCATTGGCCCGCGGGGCCGCCCGGCTGCAGCGCGTGTGCCGTTCCTGAGGGTGGTGTTCTTAGCCGCACGGAGGTCGACGTGCAAGAGTTACCACACCAGAGAGCGTGCAGCAGCCACAGGCCTCGGGGATGACCTGCGGCCAGACGTGCTGGCCTTCCGCCTGCCCATCCCATCGCCCCATCCCTCCCCTGCCCTTCCACTGCCTACGCCAGCAGCGTGCCCGCGCTGTCCATCACCCCGGCCCACGCACGCGCATCTCCAACGGATCGCTGCCCCAGCCCACGGGGTCTTTGTATGCGAGCGTCACCGTTGCTGCACTAGGCGTGCCTTAGCTGGTCGCAGAGCCCGCCAGGCCGCAGAGCTCTCCACGCCACGCCTGCGCAGCAGCCATCGCAGCTCGCCTGCGCACCACCACCACCATCCGTGCTGCATCGCCGTCGTCTGCGCCGCCGCGAAGCGCTCCGCCGCGACTTCGCGTCTCCCGCTTGACGTCGCCTGCGCCGCCTGTAAGATTCCCAACCGGCGCTTCTGGATGGCCCTCAGCCTCGACGCTGCACCAGACGCGTGACGAGAGCGAGCAACGCCGTCGCCATGCTGCCCGTGACGATGCAGAGGTTGGGTGATGGCGAGGAGCAGGCCAGACGAGACACGATGCCAGGGGACCACCAAGCAGCCCACGCCGCGCATTCACCAACACAGACGCCCTTCCCGCCCGAGCGAGCGCGCTCTTCCAACCCGTCGACTCCTGCGCCCTTGCCTGGCCATCCGTCGTCCTACAACCAACCGACCTCGCCGCCCGCCCAAGGCGCGCTGCCTCCCATCGCGTCCGCGCTGTACCCGCGAGACCCGCCGCCGACAACCAAATACTACGATCCCACGTCAGACCAGGCCTATCCGGCAGCAGGCAGGGCTGATCCGCGCTACAACGGCCACTATCCCGCCCAGGTACGCAATTGCAGCGCCCGTTGATGATGCGGGCGCCAAGATCGAAGAAATGCATACGTCGCTGACGAAATGAATGCTAGACTCGAGAGCCCTACAGCTACCCCGACTCGCGACCAGGCGGCGGCCCATATCGCTCACCCGTAGCCGCGACCTTCCCTCCGCCGCTGGCCCCCCCGCCACCTCAAGCTTCGCACCCCGGGCATCAACTCGACCGCCCTCCTCACTCGCCGTCATCACCGAAGCTGTACCACGACCACAATCGTAGCATAATGTCTGGTCCGCCGGTCGCCACCACTAGGCGGCCGTCTGCAGAGGTAAATTCATACTGCTCGGAAAAAGCTCCGTCCAGCCTGACTGACTTTGTTAGACTCCTGCTCGCGCCGATCCAATGTCGTTATCGAGCATCATGTCCGGCTCGGATCCAGCACCCGCCCCGGCGACCCCGTCCTACTCATCCTCAACACCTCAACCACCCAGGTCATATGTCACCGTCAAGGAGGAACGTGGTGCTCCATTGCCGCCCCCGGCTGATGTGAGATCACACTCGCTCAACCACAGCCCCGAGCGCTCGTTTCTCAATGGCACCTCAGAACCTCTACGCCCCATTGCGGGGAACATTGAAGAGGTTGACCCGAGGGTGGTAGATGCTGAGTATGCGAAGATAGAGAACGTGGATATCAGCGACGTCGAGCTGCCCGGACTGGAGATGTTCAAGGAAGACTACATGCAGCGTCGCAAGAGGAAACACCTTGAGATCGAGGATAAGGAAGCCGCTACACGCAAGGTAAGCCCGCAACAGTCGGTCACTGAATAGTCTGCTAACTTGTCCCAGCGTCGACGAACCGCTCAGGTGAAGAGATTGCAAGACTCATTCGCAACCCACGCCGCAAGCGCTAAGATTCACTATTTTGCGCAACATGAAGGGGAGGCCTGGCAAGAGGTCCAAGCTCGTGAAATTGCGGACGAGAAGGAGCGGAAGAAGGACATGCAGCGGAAGCGGAGGCGTGAGAAGACTCTTCAGAACGAGTTTCAGAAGCGCGATGAAGCACTGGCTAAGGCCGAGAATGCTGTGGACGAAGAAGAGGCAAGGAAATGGATCCACGAAGCGGAGAAGGCCGAGCTCAAGGCTAAGAACACAAACCGCTTGCTGCAGGGAGGCACGCCTAATGCCGATATCCGCGAGGTCACTCCTCACGCACCCAACATGGAGGGTGGCACGATGACGACATTCCAAATGTCCGAGGATACTTCCAAGGAAGGAAAGAAAGCCAAGGGCAGAGCTGGTGCCCGTCCGAGGAAGAGTAAGGAGCAGAAGCAAGCAGAGAAGGATGCCGCTGCCGCCGCTCAACTGGCACTGGACCGTGGTGATGAGCTTCCGGCAATTGCTCCCAGAGAAGAATTACGTTTGGAAGCTTTGAAGAGGGAGCGCAGCTTCACCGAGGAATCAAGCCCGCCCGCGAGCATTCCCAACGTCTTTGCTCCATTCGAGTCCAGGGAATACCACAAGCTGTACGACACCATCTGGAAGGATCTTGCTCGCAAGGATATTCCAAAGGTCGTTCGAATCAAGGATAACTCTTTGGCGACGAAGCAGTCTAATCTCCGCAAAACTGCTCAGCTTGCGTCCAAGGAAGCTCGCAGATGGCAACTCAGGACGAACAAGAGTATGAAGGACGTTCAGGCCCGCGCGAAGAGGAGCATGAGAGAAATGCTCTCATTCTGGAAGAGAAACGAAAGGGATGAGCGTGACCAGAGGAAGATGGCCGAGAGACAGGAGCTCGAGAATGCCAAGAAGGCTGAAGCCGAGCGCGAAGCCAACAGGCAGAAGAGGAAGTTGAACTTCTTGATTTCGCAGACCGAACTGTACTCTCACTTTATTGGGAAGAAGGTCAAGACTGATGAAGTCGAGCGTTCAACCGACGATGTCGATGTTTCGAAGGCCACCGTCAAGCCTGGTGAGCCGGATGCTCACACGGTCGACTTGCCCACCAGCAACGCCAAGCTCGGCACTAAGGTCACCAATTTCGATGACCTGGACTTTGATGCCGAAGATGAAAGCGCGCTTCAAGCGGCTGCCATGGCGAACGCTCAAAATGCCGTTCAGGAGGCGCAAGATCGCGCCAAAGCATTCAACCAAGGCACTGAAAGCGCTCAGTCCCAGTTCGACGACGATGAAGAAATGAACTTCCAGAACCCTACGAGTTTGCAGAGCCTCGACATTCCCCAGCCCAAGATGTTGTCTTGCCAGCTGAAAGAATACCAGCTGAAGGGTCTCAACTGGCTGGTGAACCTTTACGAACAAGGTATCAACGGCATTTTGGCAGACGAGATGGGTCTTGGCAAAACAGTACAGTCGATCTCGGTCATGGCTTATCTGGCCGAAGTTCACAACATCTGGGGCCCTTTCTTGGTCATTGCGCCCGCATCAACCCTACACAACTGGCAGCAAGAAATCACCAAATTCGTTCCGGATCTCAAAGTTTTGCCCTACTGGGGTAACGCCAAGGACCGCAAGGTTCTCCGTAAGTTCTGGGATCGAAAACATATCACCTATAGGAAAGAGTCGCCCTTCCATGTCCTGGTCACATCGTATCAGCTGGTCGTCCAGGATGCACAGTATTTCCAAAAGATCCGTTGGCAATACATGATCCTCGACGAAGCTCAGGCCATAAAGTCCTCGCAAAGCTCTAGATGGAAGAGTTTGCTTGGTTTTCACTGCCGTAACCGTCTGCTATTAACGGGTACCCCTATCCAAAATAACATGCAGGAGTTGTGGGCTTTGTTGCATTTTATCATGCCCAGTCTCTTCGATTCTCACGATGAGTTTAGCGACTGGTTCTCCAAGGACATTGAAAGCCACGCGCAGAGCAACACCAAGCTCAACGAGGATCAATTGAAGCGTCTCCATATGATCCTGAAGCCTTTCATGCTGCGGCGTATCAAGAAGCATGTCCAGAAGGAGCTTGGCGATAAGATCGAGGAGGATGTGTTCTGCGACCTGACATACAGACAGCGCGCATACTACTCGAATCTGCGCAACAAGATCAGCATCATGGATCTGATTGAAAGAGCGGCAGTGGGTGATGATCAGGACACGGCTACCTTGATGAACCTTGTCATGCAGTTCAGAAAGGTTTGCAACCACCCGGACCTTTTCGAGCGTGCCGAAACGCACTCCCCTCTTGCGTTCTCTTCCTTTGCCGAAACAGCATCATTCATGCGCGAGGGTTACAGGGTAGAAGTTGCGTACTCCAGCCGTAACCTCATAGAATATTGTGTCCCACGAATCATCGGCCGCGGAAGTGGACGCCTCGACGTTGCAGGCCCAGACAATGCTCAAGCAGGCTGGAGAGGAAAGTATTTGGGACGCCTGATGAACGTCTGGACGCCGGAAAACTCTCTCCAGAGCTCACGCGCCAATGGCGCCTTCTCGTTCCTGAGGTTTGTGGACACCTCACCCACAGAGGCAGCATTGGCAGCGTGGCAAGACGTCTTCCAACGGGCTGTCGACACGAAAAAGAGGCAACGTCATCTTGGACGGTTCAGGGTCGCCTATGATGAGGAAGATGGCGAGGTGTACACGCCCACGCATGCGCTCTTCAATATCGTGGAGCACAACGATCTTCTTCCTCTCGCGGAGATCACCACCGAAGGTGTCATGTCAAGCTTGTTGAACGTCTCGAAAGAGGCTTACGACGGTACTGGGCTAAGCACTATTGAGCTTGCATCCAAGCCCGGTGCGTCCGCACCACCTATCGATCTCTACTACTCCAGTCAGGATCTCCTCTTCGAGCAGCAGAAGACGATTTTCAACCCCCGCCTTAGGACAGCCTTGTCCGGCATCAGTGGAACGGCCGAAGAGGCACTTTTGGATGCCAAGACCAACCCGACCGACTTCCCCTTGACGGGCACGCTCCCTCCTCCGTCCAGCTCCAGGTCTAAGTACACGCACATCACGGTCCCGTCGATGAGACGTTTCGTTACAGATTCTGGCAAGCTTGCGATGCTCGACAAGCTCTTGAGGAAGCTGAAAGAAGAGGGCCATCGCGTACTGTTGTACTTCCAGATGACTCGCATGATTGACTTGATGGAGGAGTATCTGACCTACCGCAACTACAAGTATTGTCGTCTGGATGGATCGACAAAGCTGGAAGATCGTCGTGATACGGTTGCCGACTTCCAGACCCGACCAGAGATCTTTGTGTTCCTCCTCTCCACCCGCGCTGGTGGTCTCGGAATCAACCTGACCTCCGCTGACACGGTCATCTTCTACGACTCTGATTGGAACCCTACGATCGATTCGCAGGCCATGGATCGCGCCCATCGTCTCGGTCAGACAAAGCAGGTTACAGTTTATCGTCTGATCACTCGCGGCACCATCGAGGAACGGATCCGCAAACGTGCGCTGCAAAAGGAAGAGGTGCAGCGTGTCGTCATTTCCGGCGGTGCAGGTGCCCAAGTCGACTTCAACACACGCTCGCGCGAGAACCGTACCAAGGACATTGCCATGTGGCTTGCCGACGACGATCAGGCCGAGATGATCGAGCGCAAGGAGGCTGAAATGGCTGCCGCGGAGGCAATAGCGCCTTCTGGTAGGAAGAGGAAGGCTCCAGCCAAGAAGAAGGCGGAGGTGAACTTGGATGACATGTACCACGAAGGTAAGTCCTTGGATGAATAATATCGAAAGTTGAAACTCGAGGCTAACGATAAATGCAGGCGAGGGTAACTTCGACGATGGAAGCGCGAAGCCGTCCGGCGCGGCAACGCCGGTGAGCGAGGTGCCTCCCAAGAAGAAGGGTAAGGGTGTGAGCAAGAAGGCGAAGACTCTGAAGCAGCGCCTGGCGATTGCTGACGGAAGCGGTGATGTCAATCCATGATGCATCAGCGAAAAAGGATGGTAATTGAGGGTCATACTTGTAATTGCTTCTTTGGGAGACATGGTAACGCGGTGCGTGGTGCTCTGCGGTTATCATTGTTATTGTTTTCTCTGGGTCTTCTTTTTATGCAATGAAGGGTCAGCAAAAAGGGTTTCGATGGGTGGATGAGATGATGTCGTGCGGTTTTCGTGCGTGGGATTGGGCAGAATTTGCGTGAGCCGTGTGGAATGAGGGTTGAAGTATGACTTTTCCAGTCTTTTCCTAATTTGCATTGAGGAGGGTTTGCAACGGATTCTCTCTTCCTTTTCACCGGCCGGACCACTCCCGCTGCCGTTCCTACTACTGCTGTTTGCCGTCGTTCTTCAACAAAAAATTTCCTTTGCGTCACTACCAGTTTATCCTCGTCATCTCCACAGAGTACAAAGAGATCAGTTTCCTGCAACGTAGAAGGTTGGATAGCCGCAGAATTGCGGACGCTTCTTTCTTTAGTGGGTTTTCCATACCATTTCCACTGAACATTTGCCGGAGCCTGTTTTGGGGATGAACGGGCATGATGAAACGCAGCGAACCGCGGAAGAGACCTTGCGTACTTCAACTTGGTGGATGGGGTTCTGCATGATGGTCGCGATGCTGCGATTCGACATGTTGGTTTCCGGCGCCAAAGTATGAGCACTTGACAAGATGAATCGCTTAGCAAACTAGCGACCCAAGCCTTTTTTTCGGTTAGAAAAATGTAGGTGGATTGAATACCTACGAGCGAAGAGCCAATAGCATAATGTCAGTTATAGCCAATAGATAAGCTTAATGTGATTCTTATCGGAGAGAGCCGCAGTTCCCCCGGCCCCAAATGTTTCCCGTTGCCATCCCGAAATCGCGACTCTCTAGCACGTCTTCACTTCACGACAACACCTCCGCCACGACCGACCATGTCGATCGCTCTCCGGGCGCGCTGGACCTACGCCCCTCGCTTGAGGGTCACGACGCCGCTCACCCGGCGAAGCGCGCTCTCCAGAACATTCGCCACCATCTCCAGCGAGACTGGGTATGTTTTAATTCCGTCCGTTCCTCACGGGCATCATTTCGCGACCAATTCGTTCCCACCACCACAAAAATGGGAGAGGGAAAGAAAACAAACAATTGCTTGCCATCCCCCTCCCCCCCTCTGTCTCTGACGAACGAGGGCTAACAATCACCCCCACTCCCTTTCCGGACTTGCAGCAACCCAAGCTACGACGTCATCGTCATCGGCGGCGGCCACGCGGGCACCGAAGCGGCGACGGCGGCGGCGCGGTCGGGCGCGCGCACGGCGCTCGTCACGCCGTCGCTCGACAACCTGGGCGTGTGCTCGTGCAACCCGTCGTTCGGCGGCATCGGCAAGGGCACCATGCTGCGCGAGGTGGACGCGCTGGACGGCGTCGTCGGGCGCGTCGTCGACCGCGCGGCGGTGCAGTTCCGCGTGCTGAACCGCAAGAAGGGCCCCGCGGTGTGGGGCCCACGCGCGCAGATCGACCGCAAGCTGTATCGGAGGTACATGAAGGAAGAGATTTTGGGGTACGGGGAGAGGTTGGGGGTCGTGGAGGGGAGCGTGGCGGATGTGGTGGTGGAGAGGGGTGAGGGGAGGGGAGGGGAAGGGGAGGGTGTGTACGGGAAGATGAAGGGGGTGAGGTTGGAGGATGGGAGGGTGTTTGATGCCGGGTGCGTTGTTATCACGACGGGGACGTTCTTGGGGGGAGAGATTCATATCGGTGGGTACAGTGAAGACCAGTCGGGAGGGGAGAGTCGGGAACTGACGGGTGACCAGGCCTCGAGGCGTATCCTTCCGGGAGAATGGGCGAAGCTGCGACTTTCGGGCTCAGCAAGTCGCTACGGGAGGCGGGGTTCAAGCTGGGACGGTTGAAGACGGGCACGCCACCCCGATTGGACCACAAGACGATTAATTACTCGGAACTTCAGCCGCAGCCGGGCGACGAGCCGCCGATGCCGTTCAGCTATCTGAATGACAGGGTGCAGGTCGAAGACCAGCTCCTGTGCCACAGCACGTACACGAATGATGCGAGCCACGATATCATTCGCGCGAACTTGGACAAGAGCATTCACATCCGGGAGACGATCAATGGTCCGCGGTATTGCCCCTCGCTGGAATCGAAGGTCTTGCGTTTCGGGCACAAGGATAGACACATAATCTGGCTGGAACCCGAAGGCTTCGACACAGACGTCGTATACCCCAACGGCATATCTATGACCGTACCGGCGGACGCGCAAGAGGCTTTGCTGAGGACAGTCAAGGGGTTAGAAAACGTCACCATGCTGCAGCCCGGGTACGGTGTCGAATACGACTATGTGGACCCGCGCAACCTACGCTCGACATTGGAGACCAAGAATATCAAGGGGCTTTTCCTTGCCGGCCAGATCAACGGAACCACCGGTTACGAAGAAGCCGCCGGCCAGGGAGTCATCGCAGGCATCAACGCCGGCCTGGCGGCGCAGGGCAAGGAACCCTTCTCGCTCACGCGCGCAGACGGCTACATCGGCATCATGATCGACGACCTCATCACCAAGGGCGTCACGGAGCCGTACCGCATGTTCACCTCGCGCAGCGAGTTCCGCATGAGCGCCCGCGCCGACAACGCCGACTCGCGCCTCACGGCCAAGGGCCGCGCCGCGGGGGTCATCTCGGACAAGCGCTGGCGCGCCTTCGAGGACACGTCGGGCCAGATGGCCGAGCTGATCGCGCTCCTGCGAGGGCAGGCGGCCGGGTCGGGGCACTGGCTCGCGCGGGGGTTCAGGGTCAGGGAAGACACGACGAAGCGCACCGCCTTCGACCTGCTGCGCCTCGCCGACGTGACGACGGCGACCCTCGAGGGCATCATCCCGGAGATCCGCGACTACGACCGCAAGGTGCGCGAGCGCGTCGACATCGAGGGCGTGTACGCGCCGTACGTCGAGCAGCAGATGGCGGCGATGCGCGTCTTCCTGAAGGACGAAACGCTGAGGCTGCCGCCGGACCTGGACTACGAGGGCATTCACGGATTGAGCTTCGAGGAGAAGCAGTTGCTGAAGCAGGCGCGGCCGGAGAGCGTGGGCCAGGCGAGGAGGATCGAGGGCATGACGCCCAATGGGGCGTTGAGGCTGCTGGCGGTCGTCAAGGGCGAGGCGAGGGCGCGGGAGAAGGAGAGGATCATGCTGGAGATTGAGGAGAGGAGGAGGGAGAGGGGGGAGAAGGTCGTTGATGAGGGGATTGAGGGGCTGGAGGGGCTGGAGGCGATTGAGAGCACTGAGGGTGGGGAGAGTAATGTTGAGGCTGATGCGCGGTAAAGGAGGACGGCGGGATTGTACGATCGATTGGGGGCTAGACGCATTTGGGCGGTGTTATGGGGGAGTTTTGAGCATTGGGTTTGGCGTTCATTGCATGGCAACGGTACAAGACGGGAAATGGATCTGCTCGACTCCAGAGGTTTTACATATAGTGTTTAGTTGCTTGTGGATTCTTCTCTCATTCCAAAGAGGTGGCTATCGGAGATAAGTACAGACCATTCTCTACTCACTCGCAGGTCACCCCTTACTCAGAATTAAGAGGTTGCACACATCCGCCGCCTTACAGCAAGCATTTCCCTTAGCGTATCCTTAGAGTCTGGGGTAAAGGGTATCCACTTCGCGCGCTCGGTCCGATATGTCCCGCCTTGGCCGAAACCGGAGGCGGGCGCGGCGTCAATCCCACCTTTTTTTGCACTTTACTATCACATCATCACTACTTCTGTGGCATTACACTCGAACCCAAGAGACTAAAGCGAAGTCAAAGAGCAAGCATATCAATGAATTCGGTCGTCTTCAGGGGTGTGGAGAAAGGAGTCGTTGTGGAGAAGAGGCCGATCCCTAAGGCTGAGCCGGGGAGCGTGGTTGTCAAGGTGCGGTATGCGGGACTGTGCGGGAGGTAAGTTGGGCTCTTTGATCCACTCCATGCCCTCCCTCTTTCTGTTCCTTTTGCTTCCCTTTTATCGTTTGGCTTTCTAGAGCGCCCATCATCCTCGCTGCTTGAGTGGGAAGAAAGGAAATTTGCGGGCGCTACTGGCTGTTGGATTGTTACCGCCGAAGCTTTTGTTTGATCTGTCTGAGATACAACCCGCTTTCGGTAATCGTTCAAGCCCCAGTCATATGATGTGGTTGGCCTACACCTCAGATTTTATTTTCCATATCTCATCGGTATTTATTATTGCGTCATCTCTTTTCAGACTTGCCATTAGAGCATATTTACACCATCGAATGAGGCACTTTCCTAATGAAAACTTCACAGTGACCTCCATACCTACCGCGGTATCGAGCCTGCCGGCGAAAACCCTGATTTCATCATGGGTCACGAGCTCACTGGTGTCATCTCCGAGGTTGGCGAGGGCGTGAGGAACTTCCAGGTTGGAGACAGGATTGTTTGTCCTTTTACTATCAGCTGGTGAGTGAATTGGCTCTTGCTCGGAGCTCACAGATGTTGTAACCTCCGGGACCATCGTCCATCACGGACATGACGGTAGCTTTGCTAAAGGATACCGAACAGTGGCGAGTGCTTCTACTGCAAGCTTGACCTTTCCTCCCGTTGCGTAAAGTCGCAATGCTTTGGAACTCCAGGTCTCCCCGGAGCTCAAGCCGAATACGGTAAGTGCTTCTGCTCCAGCGTTCCTCTCACCGGCAACAAACCGGTGTTTCTATCACGGAGTCCACACTGATAATGGACGCTGACCGGCCTGATACCAGTCCGCATCCCGCTCGCCGACTCAACCGTCTTCAACGCCCCCGACGGCATCAAGGACCAGAACCTGATCCTTATGGCCGACATCTTCCCGGTAAGTCTCCCCCCCTTCCTTCTCCGACCACTCAAACAGACCGTACTAACATCTCTCCAGACCGGCGTACGTCCATACCCCCCCTCTTTCCCCCAATTCCCCCATTCGTCCAGACTAACACGCATTCCCCGCCACTACAGTACTTCGCCGCCTCCAACGCCACCTCCCGCCTCCCGCCCCACCTCCCCGACGGCGCCCCTCCCGCCGTCGTCGTCATCGGCTGCGGGCCCGTCGGCCTCTGCGCCCTCGTCTCGCTCCGCCACCAGCTCGGCGCATCCGCGCAGCTCATCGCCGTCGACGGCATCCCTTCGCGGCTGGCGCGGGCCGCGGCCCTCGTCGGCGCGGAGCCGCTCAACTTCCGCGAGATCCCGGACGTCGCGGGAGCGATCAGGGGGAAAACGGACGGCGGCCGCGGCGCCGACGCGGCGCTCGAGCTGGTCGGGCGCGAGGAGGCGCTGCGCACGGCGTTCGCGGCGGTAAGGCCGTTTGGCGTCGTCAGCTCTGTTGGTGTGCACAACGGCGTTGGTGGTGTGGGCTTCACCGGCGCGGAAGGGTACGATAAGAACGTCCAGCTGGTCATGGGGAGGTGTCCGGTCCGGTCGCTGTTTCCCAGGGCGTTGGAGGTGTTGAGGGCAAATGAGGGGCGGCTGGAGTGTTTGACGGAGAACGTGGTGCCGTTGAGTGGGGCGGTGGAGGCGTATGAGAGGTTTGAGAGGGGGGAGGTGCAGAAGTTTGTGTTTAGTATGGGGGAGTAGGAGGGGGTGAGAGAGAAGTTTGGACACCTCGGCGGCGATTCTGGTGCGAAAAAAAAAGGGTGATATTTTGGGGCTACGCGTGGCCGTTGGCCGGACCACGACTGGTTCATATTTCAGATGCTTTACCTGCACAAGGACGTCAACCACGTGAGATGAACCGATAACATTGGACAAAGACAGCTGGCACTTGTATGTCAAGTAAAATCTCACGGGCTAACGGACTTTCAGGTTACACGTAGTATTTCGTGGCTGACATGGGTTTCTTTGCTTCGGATCAGTGATACAAGGTACTCACGTCCGATTGGTGCTGACGAGACTCTGCCAGGTAACACGAATTACTAATTCATGCTTACAGCTGAACAAATGTTGTAACACTTTCCTATAGCTCCGCCAAGTGCAGGCAACAACCAGGCGTTCCTTTCAACGAGAAAGGCTGAGCGAGGTATAATGACCGTAGAAATTGGCATATGTCCCCGGGAGCTGGGCATATGTCCCCGGGGGCTGTAATGCTTTTCCTGGAGGGGAAGGGGTCATGGGTGAAGGCTATACGTGATTGGAAGCTATTTTCTGCAATGGGAGGCCTGGATTACGCCTGGAAGAGCCTACCTGGGGGACGAGAGCCAGATTGGGGGCTATATGCCAGTTTGTACGGTACTGCCAAGCCGAACGGGTGCGGATATAAACTGACCTGGCCGGTCTGTCGTGCAACGAATATCCACGCTATCCTCTTCTCTTCAGCCTTGTCACACACTCACCGTTTTCGATCCATTTATCAATCGAAAGATGTTGAAAATCTTCGGAAATGGGACCGATACTGTCGGATGGGTTCCTGAACCGACAACCCGGGGTACATTCACTATCCTCTCGTCCTGTCTGACCACCATCCTCCTGTGCGTATGGACAGCAGTTCACCTCAATGTTCCTGAGCCCCGGGATGAGAAACGGCCCTGGTTTGCCAAGAGACAGCTTTGGCGCAGATTTGCGTGGCTCATCATGACCTTACTGGCCCCAGAGCTTGTTGCATATGCTGCGTTCTGTCAATACAGTACCGCAAAATTGCTCGTAAGTGCAAGTAATCTGACTTGAGTTGCCAAAATATGACTGAAAATTTGTCAAGAGAAAGGAAATATCAAGGTCAAAAGGAGAGAATATTGAGATCTCCTTGAGAGAAGCTTTCTACGCCATCATGGGTGGTTATGTACTCCATGCATATAAATCAGATGGATCCTCTTTTTTCCCCGACGAACGCACGCACTTCCTACTGGACGAGTCTGCTATTTTCGACATGGTATACTCATATCCAGATCTCCTTGAAAAATTCATCCCTGAAAAAGAAATATCAGACAAAAGCAAAGCCAGCGGGGTAGCCAAAGCCGTGGTTTGCATGCAAGCTGGCTGGTTCACATTGCAGTGTCTCACACGTATAGCACTATCATATCCAATCACCTTATTAGAGGTTCGTTTAGCATAATCTTCGCGAGAAAACCATGGGACTAACCTTGTCGTCAGCTTAACACTTTCGGGCACTCCGTTTGCGTACTTCTCGTCTATATCTTTTGGTGGCACAAACCAATGGATGTAGAACAACCAACATCGATCACAGGCTCTCAGGCTGACGAATTCGCTGCTTTTCTGTGGCTGATATCGATGGACTTTAAGCCTGAGACCATTATTTCCCCGCAAAATGAGGAGCTCCTGTCCATCCAGGTCAAATCCATGGAGAATCCGAGTCTCCCAAAAGCGACAGGCGAAGTAAATAGCGACACACGGCATATAATCGAGCTTGAGATTCCGAGGAAATATGGATATCCACAGGACATTTCCACCGATATTCTTCAGCTGGCTGAAGGTCCTCTGACACGATGCTATGAACACTTCCGAGAAGTTCCTATCACAAGACTCCCTATCCCAGACCGAGTAGCAAACTGGCCTGTCCAGGGTTCAGTCTTCTGGTCCAGAGGCTCGACGATCAAACGACCCCTGCCCCTAAAAAGAGATGCCACGCACATGAGAAATCTAGGCAACTTTTTGCATTTGTGTTTTTATATCTCTGGGTTCATTTATGGCGGCCTCCATGCGCTTGCCTGGAACGCAAACTTCCGGTCTCCGCTCGAAAAATCAATGTGGCAGATTTCCTCAGTGGCGATCATGGCTTCCACACTCGTCATGGACTGCGGCCTACTACTGTTGCGTGGTCTGTTGTTTGGACCTAATGACCAATGGGAGAGTATGTGTTCCTTGAAGCTTTCATATCCAGCTGTCTTCTTTGCTTTGGTATACACTGTCCTGGCAGCATATCTCCTCGCAAGGCTCTACTTGATCATTGAATGTTTCTTCTCTTTACCGAATTCATCTCCTGGGGTGTATGAGACGCTGTTGTGGTCGAACTATGTGCCCCATATTGTGTAGGATCTGGCATGTGTCCATTCTCGTTGCTCGATTTATTTTGCAGAATCTTTTCCATTCTCATACATACGTTACGAAGAAGTCTTGCTTGTTGGCGTTCTGATTAACCTTCTAATTCTGCATGACCTTCGTCAGGCCCTGTTCGACGTTCCAAATTCTTTCGTACAGGGCCAGCATGGATGGTGCACCGGATGTTTTGGTCCACAATGTAGAGATCAGCTCTCTCAAATCAGGTAGAAGTCCAGATAGCGGGAGTTCAATGGCCTGTTCAATACCGCGTCAGCAAAAGCTTGTTCCGTTTTGACAAAGACGAGGCCCCATACCAAGCTTTCCTCTTTCTCCAGGAACGTACGACTGCTACTGGAAAACATGGTGTGCGCCTGTTTTGTTCCGGTCTTGCCGTTTGGTATCCGTTATCCTCTGAGGGTGGTGAATTTTGTAGGATGTGGTTGAGGCGGGCGAGACTTGAGGTTTCGTTCAAAGTTTTCTTTGTTTTCTCATCCGTGGTCTGGAACATGTCTCTTTGTTCTTCCAAGCCATGTGAGCCGAGGCCGAAAACTGAACTCTTGTCTTTGCATCCTTTGTCCGAGAGTTGACGTCCCAGCAAAAAGTAAGGTGCTCCTGCCTCAAGGTGCAGGACTCCAACATCGGTCTCCTTCCGCAAAGCGACTATGAGCGATATTGAGGAACCGAACAGTCCTGCGCACGACATACTTCAACATGAACCTAGTGGACAAGCGAAAGCTTTACCAGAGGATGAAGATATGAGGATGGATTCCGAGAATAGTCGGCTCACGGACGTCGACACTGAACATAACGACGATAGCCCCGAAAGCTCAAAGAAAGTCAACATACAGTATCCAGAGAGCCCAGAAGGAAGCAAAGATTTCGACACTAATAGAAGAACGAGCTTGCACGTCGAGGAAATCGGAAGCCACGACCTCCGGGAAGTGGGGTTGTGGCTCACAGCACAGAAGGCGCCGGAATCCACACCAACTGATGGAGGAAATGACTCGAGAACCATGTTCCAGCCTCCACAGGAGATGCCTGAGACGATAAACCCATATAAATCCCCCACGGGAGACGGAATACACGGCGACGAGGAGCTCGCTGAAACAGCCGTCGATGGCGCTGCAGGCCTTCCCCGACCAGACGCACCGGAAGCTCCCACAGGCGAACCACCCATCGAAGATGCAACAGAAGATGACAATAGGAAGTCACCTCCGGCAAGTCTTGCAGATGTCCTTGCGAGCCTCGAAAATCAAAACGCAATGACCAGAAGGGCCTCAGTGAAAAGTGTTGCCACACCAAACCTAGCCACCATCGACGAAGTCAGCGAGGTACTTACACCAGAGATACGCGGAACGCCACTTCGGCATGATCATGCAGCCACTGGTATTGCAGAAGCTCAAACTGTATATGGGCACACTATTCTACTGGATGTTGAACACAGCGAGGACGACGCTGTCCCGCGGATTGAAGAGGAGCCAATGATGGGAAGTGACGACGCAGACGAGAGGCCGGACATACAACAGTGGCAACATAGTCCGGAAGTGGAGATTCAAGACTTGTCTGTTGAAGACATGGAGCAGTCCTATAAGGCACCATCGGATGAGCCAGAAGATCGTGGAAGCCTGGGTAGCAGTATGGAGGAAAGCCTGCCTGGATCTGGCGATGTCATCGCTCAAGAGCACGATGCAACCGATGAAGTTCCGGATGGTCAGCATCCAAATGCTGAGAGCATCATAGTACCCGGCAGCCACGGGCAAAATGAACGCGCCGATACTTCATTGGTATCGAGTCGATCTCCGGTCAGAGAAGATCTTAATGCCGTCCACACTTCGTTTCCAGAGCAAGCTGCCCCGAAAGACTCGGCCCCCGTGTCTCCGATATCACCACTCGACATTACACACTTCTTTGAAGAAAGCCAAATGCAAATGAGTCCACCTGCCTCACCTTACCAAAAACCAACCCTGCCTGTTCCAGTTGCACCCTCACCGAGTGTTTCTTGGCCTCCCAAATCAGCAAAGGAAGATATGAACAATGTCCATCTCCACTCTCTTAATCAACACCAGGCGAGTCTCGTCCAGCCGACTGAACAGTCGGTCGCCACACCCGATCCAGGATCGCCATCGCGCCCGCCATCGCCCTCACCAACAGCGCCTCCTTTTGTGGACACGCCACCGTGCTTGGAGCCGGTGTTGCCACAAATCGAAGTGGAGACGTACGGACTGGACACTTACGACCCGTCGAAAGCAGCTGCTGGGCTATCGTCAGAACCAGTTGAAAGTCAGATTGAGCACAAGCAACCAGCGTTAGCGCCTGCCGAGGCCCTGCCAGACAAGATCGTCCTGTCTCCTGGCACGATGAACTTCCTTGCAAGCCTGCAGCTCCCCCCTTCAGACAATCACCAACGACCAGAGCACACCACCTACCAGTCCTCCCCCAGACCCCCACTCCCACCCCCAGAGCGCCACCGCCACCTCCAAGACCACCTCCACCAAGACCACCACCACCGCCCCTACCCCTCCAACCTCCTCGATTCCTACCGCCCTTCCACCACACCCTCCTACCTCTCCCACCCCGTCCACTCCGTCGCCACCACCGCCGCCGCCATCGCCGCCGCCGCCACCGCAGCAGCAGCAGCAGCCGCGACGCAAGAAGCCTGGACGCACACCCTCTCCTCCCCGCTCCTCGTCCGGCACGCCTTCCTCGGCAACCTCCCACGGCCCCACCACTCGTCTTTCTCCTCAAGAGCGACCGTTCCGCCGCCGCCGCCGCCGCCGCCCGAAACCCACACCCTCACCCACCCCCTCTGCCCCCACCGCTCCCTCCGCCTCGCCCGCATCTACCACGCCATCCCCATCTGCCCCGCCTGCCGCGGCGCCGCGACCGTATATGTCCCATGGTCGTCGAGGAGGGGTGGGGGTAGGAGTAGGAGTAGGAAGACCGAGTGTCGCGCGTGCGCTGGCAGCGGGCGGGTGCGGAGGTACGGAGGAGCCGGTGTGAGCGGCGGGCGGTTCGCACGGTTCGCGCGGGCGGAAGGGCCGAGGGCGGGGGCGGTGGGCGGCATGGTAGAGGGGTGGGGGGTCGAGGTTGTGCCGACGACGACGATGGGTTCGACGCCCGGGTGTGACGACGACGGCGACGGTGCGTGTGAGAGGGGCGAGGCGTGGCGGGTGGGCGATTGGGGGGAGTTGGTGGACGAGGTTGTGGAGGCGATGATGCGGTGGGTGGGGGAGAGGGAGGGGTGGGATAGGCTGTCGTCGATTGGGGAGAGGAGGTGTAGGAGGGAGGTTGGGTGTTTGTTGATGATGGGGAGGGAGGGGGAGAGGAGGAGGGAGAGGAGGGCTGAAGAGAAGAAGGAGAAAGGGATGGTGCGGAAAAGGGTTGAATATGAGGAAGGGCCGAGGAAGAAGAGGAAGGTAGACGTCGAATCAGGCGGTGTATAGGGGCTGAATAGTCGGATATATAGTGCAGAAATCGTGTACTTCGTTCTTTGAAACTCAATGTATTGTAGACTCCGAGCTGTTTGGATCACATATGTTTCATGTCCCTTCTACTAAAATCAAAAGTCTTCATCTGCATGACTACGAAAGCAAAAAAACCAATTCAACTTACTTGGCTTATTTACATCTCTTAAAACCCTTGGTATATCTTTCAGAGACCGCTACAAACCCCTGCCAAGCTCTACACCGCGTCTTGTCAACGCTCTATCGAGAGCATCCAGCTAAACTCAATAGCTCACGCATCTCTCCGTTTACTTATTTTCAATTCTTCATGAATGTGTGCTTTTTTTCTTTTTTCTTTTGAGAACCGGACACTTCCCTGGCATCCTTTTTCTCTTTTCCCTTCCCTTCCCTAGTACAACACACCCTTAGTGCTGGGTTCCTCGCCCTCCCTACCCTTCACCCTGGTGGTAGCCTGCCTAGTCGCAACGGCCAGCGCCTTGAACGCGCTCTCCGCCCTGTGGTGGTCGTTCTCGCCCCTCAGGCAATCGACGTGCAGCGTCACGGCGGCGCCCTGGGCGAAGCTCTGCAGGCAGTGGGGGATCATCTCGCACGACAGGTCGCCGATCTTCTCGCGGCGCAGGCCGAGGTTGACGACCGAGTAGGGCCGGTTGGACAGGTCGATGACGGCGCGCGACAGCGCCTCGTCGAGCGGGCAGTAGGCGCTGCCGAAGCGCGCGAGCCCCGTGGTGCCGCCCAGCGCCGTCTTGAACGCCTGGCCCAGCGCGATGCACGTGTCCTCGGCCGTGTGGTGGTCGTCGACTGTGCGCTTCGGTCAGCAAGATTCCGCTCCCCTCAAGATCGTAACCCCGTTCAGACATCGTTCATTTCCCAGCCCGACGGCATCTCCGTGCCGCGGAGGTGTATGACGTACTGTGCAGATCTCCGGTGCAGCGCAGCTTCAGCGACCAGCCGGCGTGCTTGGCCAGAGCGTGCAGCATATGGTCGAGGAAGCCGATGCCCGAGTTTATGTCAATGTGCTGGCTCTTGGAAGCCTGGGCGGCATGGCCCTTTTCCTCGCCGTTCACGTCGTCACCGACGGGCTCGAGGACGCCGCCGTCGAGGTTGAGGCTCAATTGAATCTTGGTCTCATTGGTGTCGCGCTTGAGGGTGGTGCTGCGTATTCTGTCGGCCATTGTGAAGTAATTCGGTTCGGGGGCTTCGAAGGGTGATTGGGTTGTCTGGAGGGCGGTGGAGAGGTGGGTGGTGAAAGAAAGCGAAGGTAAGAGTCAGCGGCGTTGCGATTGGGCGGCGGGGATGTTTTTCGCTGATCGCGCGATAAGATAACCTTAAATCTCCGTTCTTCGCCGCAAGTTTTGCCCGCCGCCTCGACTTCCTGAGCCAGCTACCATCTCGCGCAAATCACCGCCCTACCGAAGCAGTAACCGCCCGCCATGTCGTCGCACGATGAGGAAATGCAGGACGCCCCTGTCAACGGTCTTGCCCAGGAGAACGACGTCGAGGAGGTCGACGAGAAGCAGCGCATCCGCGTGGTATGCCGCACCACCATCGTCCGCCAGTGAAAAGACGCAGAGCTGATGCGCAATGCAGTTGCCCGGATCCGAAAACACCGCTGCATCCTTCGAGTTCGAGAACGAGGACCACACCCTGGGCAACGCTCTGCGCTACATCATTATGAAGAAGTATGAAGCATACCATGCGCAAGTTGGTTTGAGCAGTCTACTGACGTCTACCTGCAGCCCCGCTGTGGAGTTCTGCGGTTACTCTATTCCTCACCCCTCCGAGAACAAGATGAATCTCCGCATCCAGACATATGGTCAGTACAAGTACGCAACACTACGAAAAGCAATCGCAGGCTGACGGATATGGCAGACGAGGTTAGCGTCTATGATGTGCTGGAGAAGGGCCTCGACGACTTGGCGGAGCTTTGCGACGTTGTCATAGACAAGTTCACCATTTCGCGTGACGAGTTCAGCGCGCGCAACTGAGGTCGTTCCCGCATCGGCTGAGTCGGCCCAGGAAAAGTCTTTAAGCATAGTACGGCGTTCTGGCGTGAAGGTAGAAAGGCTACCCAAGTGCCACGGCACTAGGAGAAGCGGAGGGAAAAGAGAAAACTTGGTATTGGCATTTGTACAGGCATCCAGGCGGGAATGGGAAATCTAGTTGCGACCCTGTGGATGATAAAGCATTAGCTCTCCGCATCTTCCTAATGCAGCGGTTCGCATTCAAACGCGATGCGCCCCGTGTGGGCTAAACTGACCTCCAGGAATCCCGAAACGAAGTTGTTGGGAAGCTTGTGCTTGGGCTCTTCCTCGACCTTGAAGTACTTCAGAACGTGCGACAGCTGCTTCCAGTAGTTGAGCGTCTCCTGTAATGCGCAATGGCAATGTTAGCCCCCGATATCCGTGAAAAGCCCCTCTTCCCTTTCTCAGCCTTCTCGCGGCTCTTTTGTATATCAATCGTACCTGGAACTCGGCATTCGACTGCTGCAGCAGAACGTCGACAGTCTGCAGCTGCTGGACGTATCTGTGGCGCTCGAACTCCTGGCGGGTCTTGGTGCGGATCTGGGAGACGGGGATGTTGAGCATGTACATCTTCTGGATCTCCGGAGCCTGTTTGTCCTCGCAACTCGAATCAGCCCTTCCAGTTCCCAATCCACAACACCCAGCTATCCCAGCATGGCGGTACTCAGGACGCGCAATTGACGGGGATCAGAGGACGTACGGCACGCAGCCACTCGCGGTAGGCCGTCAGCACCCGGGTCTTGGCATCGGCCCAGTTGGCGGCTGTAGTCGCAATGCGTCGTCGCAGGTCAGCGATAAGTCACCTCTCACAGGGTGTCCGGGGGGATGGCATCCGTACAGGACCGCGCCTTCTTGGCGAGGAAGGTAGGGTTGATCATGGCGGCCGTTCGTCGCGTGGAGTGGAGATTCGGGGAGGTTGCGGGGGTGATTAGGGTGAGGTCAATCGCGTAGCCCGCTTCCTCTCGAAACTGACGTTTGGTCGGATGCCGGAAGGGCGAGGTACGGCGCAGATCACGTGCAGCCGCCCCTCCGATGTTGTCAGCAAGAATATATCAGCGACGACTTGCTCCGCCGCGCGCGTGCACTGTTCCTGCTTCCCCACGTAAGTACCGTCGCAACGACCACGCCCACCAGCTCCGCCTCCACTGGCATCGCAGGCGCTAACAGACTCGCAAAAAGACAACAACTAATCCCTGCGCGCGTCCTGAATTCGCACCTTCGTTATCCAGCAACTGTCGCCTCGCTCTCGAACCACCGCCGGACGACGCCACCGTCACACTTCAGCAGCTTCTTCCTCTCCGCCCGCGCATTCGCTCCAATCTCGACGCACCTCAGCAACCAACATGCCCGTCGTCCGCACAAGCAAGGGATACGGCCGCAAGAAGGCGCCGCCGGAGGGTTACGAGGACATCGAAGACACGCTTCTCGAGTACGACAACGCCATGAAAGACGCACTAAACGCGTCGCACGAGGGCAAGAAGCGGCAAGAGATGCAATGGCCCATCTTCGAGATCACCCACAAACGTACGATTTCCCTCTCACCCCGCGCGCAAACCTCCCCAAACCTTTCAACCTTTCCGCTAACGCATCAACGCTCTCTCTTTCACCAGGATCCCGCTACATCTGGGACCTCTACAACGACGAGAAGATCAGCAAGGCGCTGTACGACTGGTGCCTGAAGAACGGCAAGGCGGACGCCAACCTGATCGCCAAGTGGAAGAAGCAGGGCTACGAGCACCTGTGCTGCCTGCGCTGCATCCAGACTAAGGAAACGAACTTCAACAGCACCTGCATCTGCCGCGTGCCCCGCGACCAGCTCAAAGAGGACCACGTCATCCAGTGCGTCAGCTGCGGCTGCGCCGGCTGCGCGAGCTGTGATTGAAGAGAATAAGATGGGAAGGAAACAACGATGGCGAGGAAAAATTGAAGATGGTGGTTGGGGGGAGGGAGGGAAATTGTTGAAGAAGAAAAATAAAGTCCGATCTCTGTTTTCAAGGGCTCAGAGGAACGGAAAGGAATGGAAGAAAGGGTTCTGGGCCGGATACCACACGCGTGGCAGGACAGGGCTGATTATCGTGACGGTCGGCTTGTTGCCGCTCGATGCTGGCTGCGGCTTTTTGAGCGTATGGTCGACAAGAAAACCCAATTGGAGTGAGGGAAACGAAAAGAATCTTGGTTTTATTGGTCTTCCGCGTCACGGAGTTCTGGGGGTGGTAACGTTTTCATCGCAAGGCAAAGGTCCTATATTTGGGCGATCTTCCCTCAACACTGCCTGGATGACAGGAAGTACACCAAGGAGGCATTTTCTATAAGCTTATTACTTCTCAGTAATTGTGCAGTTACCTGCCTAGCGGTGGAATAGAGTCGGCATGATACCCAATATCATAATTTCTCCGAAAGCTCTTTTTTCAGAGTGAGAGAAGATTTGCAAAGTCCTGCATTTAACGCAATCTACCACGAATCGAAACAAATGCCAAGTGCGAATCTCCCAATATAAGGAGACTTCGCCAAGTGCTATAATAGAGAGAGGGTGGGCAGATGAAAAGACCCAACTACCCCGGGTTTCTGGCAATCCTAAACGAGCCCATCACGTCTCCACTGATCACGCATAACTGATCAGGGTCGGAGCTCGTAAGTGGGCCAGAATGAACATCCATATAAACGGTGGTCTCAGTTCGTATGCTACCAGTCCGAACCCCTACGTGCGAAGTAAATACTTTAAACCACAACACCTATTTATAACCATATTATATCCGCTTCACCAGTTGTAAGAAATTAGAATAGGGTTCATTAAATGCCGGTAGTCTAGTAAGGAGAACGATGAGTCCTCTAGGGAAGAGAAGAGAAGTAGATGCTCGTGGAGCGACAGGCCAGTACAGCATATACTTGTCCCATATGCAAGTGGCATTTGACAAGAACGAACGACATTACAAGACATGCACGCACTTTATCCAGGGTATTGATACAATCAATGTCAGGGGGACCAGTGCACAAGAGCTTCGGAAGGTGAAAAGCAAGAGATCAATAATAAATGAGTACAGCGACCGAGTTATTCCATGTTCGCTGTTCCAAAGTAATAAGAAAGGCATCAAAAACATCAATCGCTTAAGATAGTACAGACCAGACGCATGCATGAGCCGCATGAAAAGGGGGGCGGATAAGACAAACGGGAGAAATGAAAGTGGAAGCAAGTAGACTCCTAACCAATCTTGTCCCAGTGAAAGATGGTTTACGCCGAGCCCAAGGTCGAAGAACAGAGTCACTGAAAAGCTCCCCAGGTTTGCTCCCCTTTTTGTGTCAGCCCCGAAACCATGCGCCTGAGTCTATACCGACAAATCCCGACCGTAGTAACCGGCTTTCCCAAAGCCCCCAATAACGACCGACAGTGACAAACCAAATCAAAATCAACATGAAGAACCATAAAAGCCGAGAAAAACTCAATAAACAAGAACTCAAAACACAGCCAAGGTAGAACAGGCTTCAAGCCCTAGACACCAAAGACAATTGGCGAGAAGGGGCATGAGCTTGAAGGTGAGTAGGACTCGAAAGATTAATCGCCTTGAGGCGAAGGATCTTCTGCTGTCCAAAGAAACTAGGTGAAATGGAATCGAACCGCTTGGACCAAAAAGTGCGCCTAAGCCAAATTGCTCCGGGGTTACCTCCGCCTCCAGAGCGGTAAAGTCGTTGTGTGAGTGTTGTGGGGGTATCATTCGTGGTCGTAACGGTCGTGAATCGGAATGCGCTTGTCACATCATGGCGCTCGTCCCGCTCTCATCCGATGTTGCAGGCTCCTGCCATAAGACATTCGAAAATGACGCGTAATGTCAATGGTAATGGCACTTGCAATATAAGTAGCCAGCTGTACTGGACATCGCTCAGTGCAGAGTTGTGTGGCTCCGGCCGAATGCAGGCCTAGACTTCTTGGTCGGGCTCTCAAGCTGCAGCGGGCGAGCACCGATCTTCTGGAAGCCCTGGAGGATGTCGAAGCCTGGCTCCTCATCATCGTAAAGGTCGATGCCAAAGAGGTCTTCGGCCTTGGATGCGCCAGGAGTCTTAAGAGGACTAGGAGCCGCCGACGTCCTTCCAGCGAAGAAGTCGGACAGACTCTTCTTATGTGACGGCGGCTTGAGCCATTGCTTCGATGACTCGGGCGTCGCGATGTTTGCGCGCGAGCCCGTAATGTCAGCGAGGATGCTTGAGGAGGTCATAGCACGAGCACTGGAAGGTCGCTTGACGGAACGCTTCTCGGGCGAACCGCGAGAAGAACGGGCTTGCTGCAGCGGGCTGTCATTGAACACATCGAAGTTCTCGGCGAAGTGATCTTCCAGGAGGTTGAAGTTTTCCTCATCAGGCAAGTTGAAAGCGGGGCTCCAGGGGTTCACATCAGCAAGCAAACCGAGCGTCTTATCCGGGGAACCAACCAGCTCACGGACACGGTCGCGGTGGTTACGAAGGTTTGTGTTGGGGGAGATGGACGCAGGGGGCCTTGCGGGCTTCTTGAAGACGATGGCAGGTGTGAGTGGCGCTGCAAACTCGAATGGGCGGAACGGTGACGACGACGGGTACCCGTTGCCCGGCTGCTTCAGGAGAGGATGGCTCTTCGTGGGACTGTCGTACGACGACCCACGCATCCGCGCGATTTCTTCTTCGGCGCGACCACGCTTGTGCGCTGGCCGGTCAAGGTCCGCTTCCGAAGTGGGAATGGCCCCAAGGGGATGGTGACCTTTGACAGCCGATGACTCGATGGACGAGTAGTACCCGCTGTCACCCAGAGTGGAGAACTTGCGCTTCCGACCGCCGGAACGGTCCGTGGACGACGGGCGTCGTGCGCGGGGAGGGGTTCCCTCGTGCAGCGACCGAGACATAGGTGGTGGAGGCGAAGAGTGGATCTCAGCTGGGGGCGGCGGTGAAGAACGCAGGGTGTGCGACGAAGGCGGCGGCTTCTCATTTTCATTGTCCCCGGCATCCTGTCCGTCGTGAATCGCCGGATCTGAGGCAGGGATAGTAGCATCAGATGACAGCTCAGTCTCATCGGGGAATTTGCTCGAGTCGATGCTTTCGCCAATAGGAGTGGATTGGAGCGGGAACGCTGACACTGCTGGTTGCCTTGACGACGGTGCGGTTGATGGTCTCAGGATATCGCCGTGATAAGCCTGCAGGAAGCTAGGGTCTCCTGGGTTGGTCATACGGCGGGGTTTCTCCTTCATGAACTGGCGCTCAAGACCGGGTTCGATTGCCCAATAATTGCCTTTGCCAGGGTCGTCCTTGGGACGTTCCTGTTTGATGAAAGCTTTGTTAAGGCTGAGGTTGTGCCGAATGCTGTTCTGCCACCCGGTCTCACCGGCGCGGTAGTAACTGAATGTCTCGGAGATCCATTTGTAGATCTGTGCCAGAGTGAGTCGCCTCTGTGGCGCGCGCAAGATTGCCATGCCAATGAGGGTGGCGTAGCTGTATGCCGGCTTGGTGCCATCATCCTCGATGGACGGCATCTCACTAGGTGAAGGGAGAGGCTTCGGGTCGTCATCCTGAGGTTTTGACGACTTCTTCGCGTTACGGTCGCGCAGCGGCGCTGCATCCATGAGCTGGCGCTTTGACTGATTCTTCTGGTAGGTAGGATCTGAGTATTGAGGGAAGCTGTTGGCGTAGATGGCGGCATAGTCGTTCTCCTTGTCCGTGATGCCGGTCGAGTGGAAGGTGGTGAAGAGGGCATTCTGCGACTTTCGCGCGCGAAGGTCTGGCTGAGATGCCTTTCTCTTCAGAGGCGAGTCGGTGGTGAAGTCATTGTGGCGGGGTGGAGGGATAGAGATGGAGTTGATGTTACTCTCAGCCAGAGCGTGCGGGGCTGGCGAGCTGGACTCAGGCCCCAGCGGTTTGCGCGGCGACTGTGCGCTCCCCTCTGAGTGCGAGGGGTTGAGGAGGGTGTGGTGGCTTGACGACACATCGGTTACGGGTCCGAGGGCTGACAGCAGGGCGGCTTCGGCTTCGGCGACTTCATGGTGGTCGAACGAGGTGACGGGATCCTGGAAAATCTGCAGCGGCGCCTGCTGGCGACGCGTCGCAGCCATGGTGGGCGAGGGCGAGGACGAAAACTCGGGCGTGGCCAGCTCAGCAGAGCAGATGACGCGTGCGAACGCGAGAAAAATCGGGAACTGATGCCTGGTGGTGGGGATGGGCGCGGCTGAGTGCGCTGGGGTGGAGCGTCTGATTGCGGTGCGGGTAGCGGCGGGAGAGCGGCGTTCAAGTGGAGATATCTGGCTGCGCAGCGGCGGCAGGTCGAAAGGCTTTCTTGGAGGCGGAGGTGCGGCGATCTAGACGTCGTGCGGCTGTGTGAGCACGGCGAATTCTTCAGAGAAGAAAGGGAGCGGCGTCTCACGAGCTGCGCGGCTGCTGGAGATCTCGCTTGGGGGGACGGCGCCAAGACGCTCGGGCGGGCGATGAATGAGCTCACAAGAAGCGCGGCTTGAGCTCGGCGGCAGCGTGGGGCGCAAGGGGTGCGGAGGGCGCGAGGGCGACTGCAATGCGCAAACGAGGAAATTGGAGTGCCGTCGGAGCGTGAGCGCACGGCAGAGGCAGAGGTGAGGGGATAGATAGACGGGTGACTGCAGCGCGGATATGCTCGATTCTTAGGTAGGGCGTGTCGCAGGTGGGGACGCGGCTTGGGCCACTTATGCCGCCTGTGCGCCGTCCAAAGCGTTGCTCTCGCCCGCATGCCAGCTGGCAGCCGTTCGCCTTCATGAGGCACTAACGCCGCCGTGGCTAGCGTATGACGCGCTGCAAGGGCGGCATGCCCGTCAGGCCACAGGCACCCTCGTAATAGCACACCAAGCGCCATCCCAAGGCTAACCGCATCGACGATTATTGGCGCCCCGTCGCGATGGCGCGAAAGCAGCGCGAAGATTGCGCGTGGGCGCCGCTGGGTGAGCGGCTAACGCATGGATGATGAAACCGCTGTGGCTCTCCCCCGCATCGGCCGCCGCTCCGTCGCACGCTGGCGAGCCATTCAGGCGCCCCCGTTCGAGTACCTACGCCGTACAGATGTGCCGGCGCGTCGCGTCCGCGCTGCGGGCAGCTATCAGACTCTCGCGCATCCGTGGAGCCGCCGCAGATCCGCTCGACTCGACAGCTGATCGCGAGATCCCCACCGGAGCGCCTCGAAGCATCCACGCGTGCCGTTAGCAGAGCCAAAGATAGAAGGCCACGCCCGTGCGATTGTCACGATAGGAAGAAAAATGGAGGGAAAAGCGTTCGCGCAGGCGTTGGCTGACCGTCAGCCTTGCCAACGCAGGCCAGGCCCTGTCGGCTGCCCCCGAACACGGGTGCCGAATGGGCGGAGCAGGCAACCTCGCTGCCCGAACGGGTAACCGTGCTCAGTCATGAGGGCTGCACGAGGAAGCTGCGGATGGGCGGTGCGAGTCAGACTTGGAGGTGCTGTGCCGCGTGAGACCTGCCAAGGGGATCCAGCCATTGACTGTTGCGAGAGCGTGCTCGCAGGCATGGGTCCCACGGTTCCGCTTTTTCCTTGTTGGACTTCCCCTCTTCCATGTCCGGTTGGGAAGCCGCCGGTCAAGCCCCATCCGCGACAGTGGTGCGCCGGTGTCTTCAGCTGGAACTGTGCGGCACAGCAGCTAGTGTGTCCCAGTGTTCGGTGGCAGTGCGAACAAGACGAGAGAATCCTTAGAGCGATGCGCGCAAGGGCTCTCCGCCTCGTCCGGAGCAGGCCGTCCTTGCCCGTGGATCTCCAGCACGGCCCACACCGCGCTGGACGTCACGTTTGGCATGCCATGTGGCCACACATCCAGCATGGTCACCAGGTACCGCGGATTTCAGCAAGCGGGTCGTCAGAGGATCACGAAAAGTCGGCCCGCCGTATGGTGTTGGAGCTTAACCAGTTCTCCGGGAATCCCTCCAACACCACCTACTACTTCCCCATCAAGAACGGTTGGCTCAGGCCAACACAGCTGAGGGAACACTCTCTCCCCGGCGCCTGTGCCCTCGGCCCCATCCCACATGCTCGTGCGCAATTGTCCGTCTTGCAGCCGCCCCCATGTTGCAATTCCTGCGGAGCGAACTGACGTTGCACGTTGTTGAGGTTGTATGCCAAATTGTCTACCTATAGCCACTCTCGCACAACTACCCTTAAACACGAGGCTCGAACACCAATGGACACGGGCGCACAGTGTCTTTCTCACGCGAAACTGGACGCCGTTGACGCAGGTGCATGGTCCCGACTGGCGCCACAAAGTCGATGCACACAAGAGCGACGTGCAGAAGCGCCGCGGGTCACTGCAGCGGTCAATGCAACCGACGCGAATCAATCGCCCCTCACGCGTCGCGCGACGGCACTTCCGCTCCACGCGGCAAAAGCAACGGGCTTGCCTGATCCGCGTTTGACATCATATCCGACGCTCGTTCTTCACCGTTTCCACAGATGGGCAACTCTAATCCTCAAATCCCCCGCGGCTAAACGGTGCATACGAGCTCCCCGTCCTCCCTACAGTCAATGCGCATTTCTTCTAGAACACCTCCTTTTTTTCTACTATGATCAGTATAAGAAGAAGCCCGATTCCCGCACCCGCATCTTAGACAATCTCGGCCGGATCTTGCTATCTGATCGAGATCGGGGCAATCATACCCAACGAGAGACGACGCGTCTTCGGCCGTCCATGCGCTGGCGTGCGGCTTCCTTTCCGCTCCATCGCATCGGACCATGAGAGCCACACGCCGTCGGGCATACCTGAAAATCCGAAATCACCCGTGCAAGGGCTGTGACTCTTCTCTCGCCGACCAACAGATCAATGGCCACGTATGCGGACAGAAATTTAATCACAAATCCACGGCCCGTCACAGCTGCTTAAACAGCCAGAGTAATTAAACAAACAGCGAATCATCACTACTAGATAGCGATAAGGACACCAGAGTCGAATCCAGGCTCTCAGCACGCTAACGCCACCGACGTCCGCCACAAATGTGCCACTTCAGCTCGTGGCTCCACCAAAAAAAGCCCGGCCGAAGAAATATGGCAAACCATCGGGAGCCGTACCGGTACCTGGCGAGTGGGTTTCAACGCGTACTGACATGTACCATACGACTGCACCATCTAGCGTCCCGATGTTCCTTCGAGCTCTTGTCCCCCCAACTGGCAAATCCCACAGTGGGCTGCAGAGAATTTGAACCCCCTTACATGGGCTGTAATAACGAACGTCCTGAGGTGAATGTAACTTTTGTGAGCCCTTCTACGTCGGTAGTTGAAGCAAGAGTCCTGACGCAGATGAGAGTTGTTGGAGTACGAACATAGGATTCATCCATTCGTAAGTAGAGTGCATTATTTGTGGACTCGGTTTTTGCAACCCCGCCTTGGTCCCATGAACGAGGGTATTTTGCCGGGCCCGGTACATCAACCAATACGCTAAGGGCATCGGGTACCTCGTTAGCCTCACTTCCCAACTACTTATCGCAACCCAACCAACAGCGACGGAGACGCCCTCTGTCCATTCCTGGGATGTCCACGAACGCTTCCGCTTGAAGTCTCTGTTCAATGGTCTACGTCACCAAGGAAAGTTGATCAGAGGCAGCAATCGCTCCGCGGTAATGCATCAGCGTGCATCTCCTACGCCGTATCGTTACGTCTTAGCTTCAACACCCGGCGAGCGCTTTCAAATACAAAGGCACATAGACAGTCTTCACTCCAAAGACTTTTCGTGTTGTTCGGCTAGATTTCCGGCTGTTCAGCAAGACTGAGTGATATATCCTGAGAAGCAATCTGTCTCTGGGACATGACGTGTCGAAGCTTCCGTCCAGGTCACGTTTCTCACTTAACAAGAGCTACACGGCTGTTGTTACATCGTCCAAGAATGAAGAGGGCTTCTTCCACCGGCTTCTTATCGAAGTATTGGTCGAGCCGAAGGGTGTCGCTATCTATCCGATTACTCTACCACTCACTTACGATCTTTTAAATCAACTTGTACATGGAACCATCCTTCAGCAGGTTCTCTCATTCCGGAACAGAAGTAACAACAAAAAAGAAAGAAAGAAAGAAAGAAGAGGAGAGACAGGCAGAGCGGCGGTGAAGCCCGCCAGGGTCGCGTCGAGGGAAACCGACCACATGAGCAAGGCACACCAATCAGAATCGCAGGAAAAAATCACAATTAGACCGTCGCCGAAAAAATCGCCTTCCCTACCCCGGCAAATCTCGATCGATGAAGAACGAACGCCTTGCAGCTTGTTCGCCCTGCGAGGCGGCAGAAGAGAGTAGTTCCCGCCCAATTATTCTCCTTTCCTCCCCTCCCCTCCCCTCCCCATCGTCAGGGTCTAGACTCGGTGGAGTTCGAAGACCCTGTGGCTTGTCTTCTTCTCTTGCCCTTTCCCCCCAACCCCTCGTGGCCGCCAACCAACAACACATATCCCTACTAGCGCCCCCATACACACAAACTACACTGCCCTTCTTCCCTCCTCTTGCCCAGACCGACATAATGACATCGCTTTCTCTCTCTCCGGCGGTTCCCAAGCGCCCCGTCCGTCCGTCCTTCCCGCCCGAAGCGAGAGGAAAAGAGCGGGAGGATCGGTCAGCAGTAGTAGTCACCCAGTCCTCCGGGTCATAGTCTAGAGCGTCGCGTGATGGGAAAAATGGGATATTCCCGCGTTGTCTCTTTTCGGGACTATTATTTTTTCTTTTTATTCTTCATGTCTTACCTACCCTCCTTTTCACTGTTCTGTGCGTAGTAGGCGCTCTTCCGTTTTATCGCTTCGCTAGCAGCGTCTAACGTGAGAATGATGGGAGAGAGACGGTGAAAGGTAGGACCGTTTAGAAGGGCCGTTCCCGGGTAGCCGTATGATACCCTATGGCCATCCGTAACGGAAATACGACGATGGTGAAGAGAGGAGCCTGGTAGCGTACGATTAGACGGGGCTCCAACAAGGCCGAAGGCATTTCAAGATGCCTGGATCACGGCGGATGCAATTTCACCAACATGTTGGACCTCTTCGCCGAATTGTCAACTTGGAAGGAGTAGGTAAGCGGCATGCAATCTAATGGTTGAAGTAACTCCTGTGGTCTATCCCAAAAAGGTTTCCCCCCTCTGCAAGAAATCAAACTCAATCCGGCAAGCCAACCCTTGGCTTGCTCTTTTTGCTGTGGATATAAAAGCTGTTCAAAGAAAGCCGGCACCCGGGCGGCATCATACCTCTTTTTTTACCCAGAAACCGCGCGGATGTCCGATTTAAACATCGCCAGCAACGCCTGATTGCTTGCCGACTCTCTTCATGCTTTCGTAGCCACAAGCGGGCTTTTTTGCATTATCATCATCAAAAAGCCCGAACGGCCTTCCACAAACCCCAGCTTCACATCTGGCTTCCCATGGGTGATATGAAGACAGCGAAGAAGTCTGCTTAGACGGCACCAACCGAGATCATCTTCTTCCTGAGGTGGTTCTTGTACTCGCCGATGGACCCGTTCCACCTGTGGACAGTCTTGTTCTCGCAGACCATGATGTCCTTGGCAATCTTGTCGAGCAGCCTGCACAATGTGTTAGCAACTTGTTCGTGCATGCGAGATCTGATCTATGCTTACCTGAAGTCGTGAGAAACGACGACGACACCACCGCTGAAGGCGTTGATAGCATCTGCCAAACTATCGATGGTAGGGATATCGAGACCGTTGGTAGGCTCGTCCAGCAGAAGCATGTTAGGACCCTCGATGGCAAGCAGGGCGAAGACGATTCTGCTCTTCTGACCCTCGGAAAGAGTGCCCATGAGGGCAGTCTGGGCCTCACCGGTCAGACCGTAGCGGCCCAGCTGCTGTCTCCAGTACTGGTAGTCCTGGGAGACGTGGCTGAACTTGTCACGGACGAAGTCGAGAGCGGACTTGGTGAGAACGAGCTGCTCAGCGGAGTGCTGGCTGTACATGCCGAGCTTCAAGTGAGTGTGACGGGACACAGCACCGCTGGTAGGGGACAGTGCGCCGGTGAAGATGCGGAGCAGAGTAGACTTGCCGACACCGTTGGGGCCGACCAGAGCGGTACGCGAGTCCATGTCCACACCGAAGTCGAGGTTCTCGTAAAGGTTATCCTCAGGCTTGCCGGAGTAAGAGAAGGTGACGTCGTCGAGCGAAAGGACAGGCGGAGGAAGCTTCTCAACATCGGCGAAGCGGAAAGTGAAGACACGATCCTCAACAACGGGCTGGATGAAGCCATCGGCCTCCATCTTGTCGAGAATCTTCTGCCTGGACTTGGCCTGCCTGACCAAGTTGGCGTAGGTACCGGCGGAAGCAATGAACTTCTTGATGTGCTTGATTTCTTCTTGCTGCTTCTCGTAGGCCTTCTGCTGGTTGGTCTCGTTCTCGGTCCTGGTCTTGATGTACGAATCGTAGTTACCACCGTAGTACTGGAGAGTCTTCATGCGCATGTCGATCATGTTCGTGCAGACACCGTTCAAGAAATCCATAGAGTGAGAGACGAGGATAAGCGTACGGTCCCACTTCTTGAGGTACTCCTCCAGCCACACGCAGGCCTCGAGATCCAAATGGGCAGTAGGGTCGTCGAGTAGCAGCAGCGAGGGCTTGACGAAGAGGGCCTTGCCAAGGGCGACACGCATTCTCCAGCCACCAGACATGTCCTTGGTCTTCTTCTGGATGGTGTGCTTGTTGAAGCCGAGACCAGTCAAAATCAGGGAAGCGCGGGTCGAGAAGGTGCTAGGGTCCATATCATCCATACGCTAGAGGCAGCTGTTAGCACACATCTCCAAGACGTCGAAGTTGCAGAAACTCACCTCGTACAGCTCCTCAAGACGAGGGTCGTCGGGACCATGGTTCTCAAGGATCTCCTCGGCCGACTTCTCCATGCGGGCCAGCTGGGCCTGGGCCTCGCCGACGACCCAGTCAAGGGCACCGACGTCGGTCTTGGGAGCACCCTCGTTGAGCAGGTAGATGTCGATGTGGTCGGGGAAGGGGAACTCGCGGGCAGCGATGGCCCTCAGCAGGGTGGACTTTCCGCAACCGTTCTCACCGAGCAGACCGTAGCGACGGCCGTAGTTGACCTCGATGGTGGTGTCGTTGAAAAGAACCTTGCCGTGGAAGACCAACGACGCCGAGGTGATCTTGACGTCGCGGCTGGCCTCCAGCGAGGCCAGCACACCGGTGGTGACACGATCGGAGATGCCTTCGGCATCCTTTTGCATGCTGAGGGCCTCGATCTGCTTCTGGGTCTCGTCGACGCCCTCGTCGCCCGACACGTTCTCGGAGGGGGCGCCGGACTTGGCGGCTTCCTTCTCGGCCTTGCGCTCCTTGAGCGTCTTCTTGGGGGCCTTGCCATCGGCAACACGCTTAGCGTCGCGGGCAGCCTTGGATGCGGACACCATTTTGATAGTGTGTTGTGGAAAAGAAGGTGTTGATGGTTCGGGTTGGGTATCAGCGGTAAGATTTTTCGTGGACGGGGGAGGACGTCAGTAGCGGGGCACCGGGGCGGGCGGCGCTATCGAGGGCGATAAAGGACCGGCGTAGGGCTGCGCGACGGCGGCGTCAAGCTCGAGGCGCAAAAGCAGCAACTTTTGGGAGACGAAGTCGTAGGAAAAGGGCCGTGAAACAGAATCAGCGACCGGAAGACGCAGGTGCAGTGAGAGGAGTGGAGGTGCAGGTCAGAGGGCGACAGTAGTGGGCTTGGGCTCTTTTTTCCAGCCTGCCGTCACTGTGGCGAAGAGGGCTGGGAACGGCCAGCTGCCCGCCGGCCAATCGGTGAAACGCTGATCCACCCTTGCCCTTTTCTTGGCCTCCCCTCGTTCCGCTGTTGACAACCACCACCACACTCATTGGCCGAAATGCTCGACCTGGACCGGATCTTCAGGTCACGGCACGTGGATGCAGTGCTTCTCAGCTGTTCGAATCCGGGCTAAGATCAACGGGAGACAAGCCGCACCTTCGCTACTTACCTGACTGTTGCCTCCTGCAACAGCCATACCCTCGCTGTGGATGTTGGTGAAAGAATATCTTGCAAACAAAGACGAGGTAGTCGCCTTGATACGAACCGATCAAGGCGAGGAGACTGATGATGAGGTAGGCAAGAAAAGAGCCAAAGGGAAGAGATCTATTCCTGCACGCTTAGATTGGAGTGAGCGTCGATATCGAAATCAAGCTGAAGCTGTATGTTGCATGCATCTCCCGGGAATAAAACAACTGCATTTGTGTCTGGTATGCTTCGGCATTGGATTGACCGAATCGACCAACTCCTTCGAAGTGAGGTTATTCGGGATGGCAGCCGACAGACGAGCGCGATGATAAGTATTCAAGCATTGCGACGCCTTCGCGGTGAGATATGCTCAAGAAGAGCACATATGAAGGTCTCAATCTGCGTCCAATGTGCGCATGCAGGTAGTGACGGTCAGGAGTCGAATTAAAGCTCCTTCGCGCAAGTGCGGGATGTGCAGCTATTGAGACACCAGCCAGGGCCAGCAACGGCCAAGCGAACCCAAAAATGCAAAAGCCTCGCATTTCCATTCTTATCACAGCTCTTGCTGTGGTGGTGCCGAGACGCAGCATGTCGCATGGCTCGACCACTCCCGCTGCGACGTCTCGCCACCATCCCTGCTCAAACCCGGGGTGCCTCAGCACGGCCAGAACCAAAACACCACACCTTTGCTCCAAATGGCAGGATAACATCCTTCGCATTCTCGTCTTCCCTCTCTGACGCCTTGGCGCCGCTCGCATTGCCCGTCGGGTCAAAATTGTTACGCTGCACCAATGACCGACACGGTTCCTTAAGTGTTCCAAAACCATAGAACACATTCCCAGTGGAGCACGCTCATGCAGTTGCTGCCCTCGCGTGCAAGACGGAACGAGTGCCAAGCATGCGGGTAAAGCAATCGCCCAGACTTTGTGATGTTCATAAAAGAAGCTTGACGTCCGGCTGCTTCTTGGTAATTCAGAACAAACTCACTTTCCAACCCTCCCATACCCAATTGACCAACATCGCATTTAATCGAAACCCCATAATCTCTTGAGACCAACAACAACCAAAACAAGAGCCCATCCACCATGCAGTTCACCAACCTCCTCCTCACCGTCATGGCCACCACCGCCCTCGCCACCCCGCTCTTCCCTCGCGCCGACCAGGAAGTCTCCGGCGACGAAGTGACCGGCACGACTTGCACCAACCCCGATGCGTACGTCAACACCCTTCCCTAAAGTGCCCCTCTACCAAACCCCCAAAACTGACACTTTCTTCCTCCCCTCACAGCGACATCGACACGCACGACACCAACGTCGCCATCCTCTCCATCTGCGGCGGCATCGCCGGCGACATCCAAAAGTGCGAGACGCGCCCTCCCAGCACCACGGGCGAGAGCGGCACCGCGCGCTTCGACCTGTCGGCGACGGACAGCGGCGCGCAGATCAACATCTCCAAGGGCCGGTGGGAGCGCTGCGTCAAGGCCGCGCAGCAGACGTGTCCGACGGGCGAGTTCGAGAGCACTTGCGTCGGCGGCGCGACGAGTGGCGATGTGAAGTTTAGCCTTTCGCAGGCGTAAGAGAAAGATGGGGGAGGGAATCAAAAGTGATAAACGGTCGACTGTACGATATCCATAAGTTTTTTTTTTTTTTTGCATTTTGCATTTTGCATTTTGAAAGGGAGCATGATTCATGGGAAAGCTTGGGCGCAGGAAGAACTGGCATGAGGAGAGATTCTGTATTAAACACAGGGAATCATGGATACAGAAGAGAAAAGAAAAGAGTTCGAAGCCTCCCCTCCGTTTTCAAACTTCGAGGGTATATCTTTCAATTGACGACCAAGAAATAGAACATGACTTCTTACACACACATAGCAGTAAGCGCCTTTCGCTTCCTTCTGCCTCGTATTCGCCCTTAAAGCATGTCCGATCGAAAGAAAAAGGGAAGCTCTTTCCACCGTGTGATAAAATTTCACCGGCAAGGAAAAACGATCGTGACGTGGGAGCGAATCTAAGCGGACCCGTCGCGAGGGGCGGCGCCCATGGGGCCTTCGGAGTCAGTCTGGCGCTGAGGCCTGCTGAGGATCTCGATGTTCCCTGTGGTTGTGGAAAAAGCGCATTAGCAACGGCAGTTCCAATCCTTGTTTGGGGGTTTGCGGGACGACGTACTCTGGGTGAGGCTCAGGCGCGTGGCCTTCTGACCCTCGCTGGTCTCGAAGGTGTCCATCTTCGCGTCGGCCTCGAGATGCATGAGGGTGCTACGGTTAGGAACAATTCAGTCAGCCCTCCATATCAAACAAAAAATCCAGAGATGATCTGATCCACGCATTCAATGCCCCCCACCGCACAATCGCTGGCGAAATCGCGCTCGCGCCCTTCCCAAAAAAAAAAAAAAAATTCTCCCTCAATGTCCGCGCGCGCAACTTCTCTCTCTAAAAATCCACATCCTGAACGCGACGGGAAAAGAACTCACCCCTTAGGCAGGTTCAGCAGGTAATCCTTGCGCGCGCCCTCGTCGAAGCAGGAGACGCGGAACCAGCTGGTCTCGTTGCGGTCGCGCGGGCCGGTGGTGGTGCCCAGCACGTAGCGCACGTACTCGCGGCCGGTGTTGGCCGCCGTGTGCAGCTCGGGTTCGGCGCCCAGGCGGCCGATGATGGTCATCTTGGCGAGCGGGCTGCGCGGCGTGCTGCTGAAGGCGCGGCGGCCGGCGGCAGCGGCGGTGGTGCGCGCGGCGAAGGTCGAGCGGAAGGCGTTCATTTTTGCGAGCGGGATTGTATGGGATTGGAGACGAGGCGGGAAGGTTGTTGGTGGTTGGGGAGGCGGTGTTGCGATGGAGAGGCAGGAAGGGAGTCGAGGGTCTGTCACGAAACGCGCGGTGGTGTTGAGCAGGGCGGCCGGGACGCGAGGGGAGCTGCTTTGTGTAGCTAGAGCTTTTTCCACGCCAAAATAATCGCGTGCAAACACGCCAAACTTTGCTTGGCGCGACGACAACGCGCGGGACGCGTGAGTAGCGGGCGATTACTCAGCGCGTCGCAGCCGAGTCATGGCTTGGATGGCCGTCGGCCAGAGCTGCTGCGATTACGGAACACCGGACCCCGCCGATGACGCCCGTCGGCCTGCCTTGCCGCCTTCTTCACTGCTCGCTGCCCATTTCTTTGGCCTTTCTCCTGCGTTCCGAGGGGCTCTTCTCCGAAGGGGTAAAAAGATGCGTGTTGGCCGCTAGCTGGCGTGGTGGGCCGTCATCGGACACGCGTTCCTGAAGGTGGAGATGCAGACAACGCCGTGAGGTTTGGACGGGAAGATGGGAGAGTTCCAGTGTTTCTCCTGCTTCATATTTATGTCTGCCAGCGTCACCAGACGTATCGCTTTACACACCTATCTTAGTAACCTGTTCCATCCTCACGATAGTCGGCCCACGGGCTCACCGCCGAGGTTACGGTCTAGTGGACTATTATAAGAGTCGTTGCTCCGCCGGACATCCGCTCCACTTGCTACTACCTGTTCCACCTACATTCCCTTCGACCTTCTCTTGCTTCCTATTCCACTCGATTCCAGTCTTAACAAGTCGTCGCCATGCCTCTCGTCAAAATCGACATGATCAAGGGCGTCCGCTCGCCCGAGGAGATCAAGAAGCTAGCGGACATCGTCCAGGAGATCATGCTGGACAAGTTCGCCGCTCCCCCGCGTGACCGCTACCAGGTAATCCCCACACTTCCACGTCAATGCCTCCCAAACCGAAACTGATCGTCTGTCCAGATCATCACCCAGCACGAACCCTACGAAATCATCTGCGAGGACACCAACCTCGGCCTCACCCGCTCCGACAAGCTCGTCTTCATCCAGATCTTCCAGCAGGGCCGCGACGCCGCCAAGAAGCAGGCTGTCTACGCCGCCCTGTCCGAGCGCCTCGAGAAGGAGTGCGGCGTGCCCGGCGCCGATCTGATCGTCAGCGTCGCCGCCAACACGAGGGAGGACTGGAGCTTCGGGCTGGGAAGGGCTCAGTTCTTGACCGGAGAGCTGTAAGAAATACCCATGGAATACTCAGTCCGGACCAACGGAGAAATGGGATTTAGATTGTACATGCGTTATGAATAGACGAATAGACCGATGAGAACAAAGCGTGGATGTTGTGCTGTTGAAGATGATCAAAATCAAGTTTCCACACGTCCATGGAAGAGAACTCACCGGGAGTGGACGTGCCAATATTGCCCTTGCAGCCAACTATACCGCAGGACAAAGAGACTCATTCCCCCGCTATACTGCTACTCACTTCCAAGGCCGGACCTACGACAAGGCAGATCCCGCATCACGATCACACGTGGTCCAACGGATTGGCAAAGTCAATCTCAAATAAGCATAACCCAGTGCGACCCTTGCCCAAACCATCCTACCGAGCAAACCAACCCGGCCCAATCAGGTAAGCCGAAAGCTACTTCTCAGCGCCACCGCGCACCAGCCGAAAAAATCTGCCCTGCCAGCGAAGAAGAATCCGGCGTGACGCCATCCCCGAGTGCTCCACGTGCTCAGACCCTTTCCGCCCCCAGACTCCACACAGCCTCCGCGTGCTGCTTCCGCATCGGGTGTTAGCGCCAAGCCCTGCGAGGCTGACCCGGCCGGCATAGCCACGCTTGCTCTTCCTTTGCATCATAGCCTTCCAGGCAGCAACGGGACCAGGTGCCGAAAAGAGACGCATCGTGTGAGCGAGGACAAAGGGCGTGCGGTAGTACCTGTATGACATCGTACATGTACGCGCTAGCCTGATCACGGTGAGAATGATAGCGAAGTTTTGTAGCCTTTGTCCTTTGTGGAAGCCGTTGGCAAGGTGTGAGTAAGGTAACCATGGCAGGCGGAAGCAAAAATGATGCCTGAACCAATTCATCGATATTGGTGGCGGAGACATGTTTCGACGTGTCCAGAAAAGCGGATACGGGCCAAATCCTCTCGCTTTCTACGGTCTGGGACTTCTGAAAGTCTATGTGAAGCAGTGGTGCTCACTATTACCGTTTCGTAGTTGTCCTCCGCAAAGCACTTCCCTCAAAGAGCCGATGCGCACAGAGATACTAACTTTGGCGAGGCAGCTCGGCTTTGGGGTTCCCGCGCTAGACGTTTTAGGCAACCGTCGACGGGTTTGGTGGCGCGAGGCTGGCTGATGAGGCTGAGCCCGTTCCTCGTACCTAGGATTTTCTGGCAAGCGAGGTAGGGGTGTGACACCATCCGCCACTCTTGCCAATCAGCCTGAGCCTACTGACCACATCACCAGCATTCTCCCAAAAATGTATATATACCACCCGTCGTCCTTCACATTCGTGCCGCCGTTCACCACTACCGCTCATATCACTTCCGTCAAACAACCTATCCTCACCAACAAACTTGACTCAAACTCATCCTCTTCAGCCGAACCACCAACAAGACCAACCGACCAAAACCCCACCACCCCCCCCCCCCCCCCCCCCCCCCCCCCCCCCCAAAAAAAAAAAAAAAGAAAGAAAGAAAGAAAGAAATGGGTTGCCGCCCCTCCCGCCTCTCCCGCGACCAGCAGGCCGCCGCCGCCGCCGCCTCCTCCTCCTCTCCACCTCCCCGCCTCGCGGAGAAAGACGTCAACAACAAACACACCCACAAGAAGCAGTACGGCGGCAACTCCAGCAGCAGCGGTGGCTCCTCCTCCGCCGCTTCCGTCGGCCCACTGCGCAGCAATCCCCCGGTCGGTATGCAGAGTGCTGTCTCGTCGGGTCTTGCGCCTGCGGATACGGGTATGACGACGGGTGGAGGAAGTGGGGGAGGACATCATGGGGGGTGTGATAGTGGTGGGGGGTACAGCAGCGGCGGAGGCGGAGGCGGGGGGTATAGCAGCGGAGGTGGTTGTGACTCAGGCGGTGGTGGTGGTGGTGGCGGGGGCGGCGATGGTGGTGGTGGTGGTGGGGGCTGCTGAGGCGTGTCTGTTCTGATGACTGGGGATGGCGTGTGTGAGCGAGAAATGTCATTTCACCTGCAATAGATAGAGAGGGCTGTATCTTGTTTAGAATTCTACAAGTCCGAAATTACGGAAATGCTTGCTCTCAATCTGACTTCAAAAAGTTCAAATCTGACTCCAAATCTGACCCCCATTCAAGAAACACAGGTGGTAAGAGTTGCCAGCTTGGCGCCGAAGCAATGAATTCTCCAGACTTGGGATCTCGGATGACAATTGAACCATGATAATAATCAGGAAGCAGCATGGAGTCTAAATGTTTTCTCGCAGCGTACCCCCAGCAATAATACCTGCTAAGCAAGAATTTGAGTATTTCGGCTGAAGCTTCCGACGGGATAACCTCCCTGATTTTAACATGGTTTAATAACCATATGAGAACCCGTATCAGATACCGAACGTTCTGAGAGCCGGGATCGCGTTCTGCTATCTTGAGCAAGGCGAACTCCACAGGATGAGTGCCATCGCTATCGAGAGCGTTGGGATCAATGCGGTCAGAATCCAGAAGAATCTGTACCAGCTCAAGGTGGTGCCTGTATAGTGATAAGGGTCTGGTGTCAATGACCGAAGACATAGCTACGAACAGCGGGGGTCGATGTTCTCTGCTAATGTCTAAGCTCACATGAGCCATAGAAAGCAGAAACTTTGATGCGCTTCGGTTTCCATGCACGATGGATATTGCGAGTGGTTTCTGGCCGGCATCGTTTTCGAGGTTTACATCAAGTCTCGCTGACTTGACTAATGCGGCGAGGATTTTCGTCCGTGAGTACTGCACAATTGCGCTCTCGAGTGGTGTCTCGCCATCCCTGTTCCTTGAGTGCATGTCAACCTCATCTGCAGCACATAGCTGTTCGATGATTGCTGAGTTGGAACAAGAGATAGCCAGATGTACTGGTGTGTTTCCATACGCGTCTCCAATGTTTGGCGATACGCGGGAGTCCTTCAGGAGCATTTGTACTATATCTGCCTGATCGTGTTGAATGGCTTGGTGGAGCGCAGTCCATTTCTTCTCGCCAGAAACTGCATTGCAATCCACCCTAGCCGTTCGAAGGAACTGCTGAATGATCTCCATTCGATCTGATAGGCTGAGTTGATAGAGTAAAGGGATGTCTTGAGTCGGAAGCTGCTCCAGCTCGCTTGGTTCTCTCATAGCAGCATAAGAAAATGGAGTTCCGTAGCCGTCATCGATATTTGGGTCAATACTTTCGAGACCAAGAAAGTATTTAACGGTTCTGACTTGACCATAAAGCACCGCGTAGTGAAGTGGGGTCCTCGAGAATTCATCTGTCGTATTGACAGTCATACTTTCACGCGTCCTAAATTTTTGTTGAGCTTTGCTGGTCGGTCCTGCCGTGGTATTGGGATATACCGCATCTCCAGGGGTATCAAGGGCGGCCTGAATGCCAGTCTCGTCTTCCAAAAAGCTTCTCAGGGCACTGATGACTCCTATGGAAGCGAAATAGTGTGGAAAACAAGCGGGATGCACCAATCCGGCCCCGAATCCCTCATTCTGTGGGTAGGATACCAGCTCTCGAATGTCGGATTGGTCAACACCTTCTGTCTCAGCTAAGACAAGATGGCTTTCCAGATGTTGCATACAGTAACTCCAGATCGGATAAGAGCTCACAAGTGCACCTCGATGCAAACGATCATTCCTGATCTCGTCAACGAGTAAGTAACGGAGGCAAGATCTTGACAAAACGAAGTTTCCATATCCGATAGTGGTTGAGAATTGTGCTGGGCGGATTCTTCCAAACCAAGACTCCAAAAGGTACTCTTGGACGGATTGATGGATCAACTGTACCTCTTGGTTTCCTAAGGGCTCATTATTTGATGTTATTTCCGCGAAATTCCTCTCATTGGGATTTTGGTCTAAGCTTTCCTCCCGACGGTTGCCGAGGACGTGAAAAGGACCTTGTTGAGTTTCTTGTGTCTCAAGCCATGTCTCCACCCAGGATTTCGGGATTTCTGGTGGCTCAGTAAAGTAAACGTGATCTGAGAGGTCTAGCTCAGGGGTAGCTTGCCCGGAATCGTCACGCTCAGGGAGGGCTTCACGAAGAGACCCCCTAGGACTAATAGAAGGAGGTTCTCCACGAATAGACCCCGTAGAACTAATAGAAGGAGATGCTCCACTCGAGTTGACTCTTGGGCTTCCACGGTAGACAGGTTCATTCCTTTTCTTCGGAATGACTTCGGCTAGGCCCTTGCTTAATGCCTTCACAGCCTTGATCACGTCTCTTGGCTCTTCCCGAAACCCATAGAACTGCTCGTATTGCTTGATTGTTGTTGCTTTGTATTCCGGATCGATTGCCAAGGCATATTGAAACTCGGAAATGGTAAGCGGCCTCCTTGCGAAGCATATCCACTGGAAAAGCCGAATGGTCTGGGAACCGTCGCCCACAGTCATACCGCTGAGGAGGCTGTCGTAAAGTTTGGAGAGGTCGTCCGGGACTTTGCGTAACTCGTCTTGCATCTCCTTGAATGACGCGCCCTTGTCATCGAGGTCCAAGATCTTGGCGCACACGAGAACCACCCACTGGAATACTCCTCTTGATCTGTGTACAATGGCATACTCAAGGCCCTTGTTCTTCTTGTGTGCACTCAGTCCGAAAAGTTGCGCTCGGACCACCTTTACAATATCTTTACCGTTGTGTTTATCGACCGCAATAGTGTACTCATTAGCCGACGTGGAGGCCAGATTGGGAAAATATCTGCATGAAAAGCAGACTTGCACCATCTTGTTTTTCCGCGTGGCTTCCTTGACAACTGTGCTAAAAAATTCTTTCAGATGCCTCGCAGTCTGAGCACCGCATTCATCCAGAGCATCCAGGTAGATGGCCAGGGGTGTTGAGTCCGATACCTCCAGCAGGGATCTCTTCAAATAGTCTTTCAGTTCATCTTGTTCCCAGTTCCATTTCTTCTCGCACGTTCCCCTGTTCGAAGATCGTTGTAGAAATTCAGATGCCAGTTTTTCCAGAGTTTCAGGGGTATGTGGTAGCAGTTTGTTGAGAAGTGAGCGGTATAATCCCAACGAAGTCTTCTGAAGTTCGATGCCGCGGCCATGGAAAAAGTGGGAGAGCAAGGTGACATTCCTTGAATATGGGTTCCTGGAATTCTTCGCATTTCGCACCAAGTATTTCATCAATGTGGATTTTCCCACTCCCGGACTTCCTTCGATCCAGAGAACACCGGTTCCTTCCTGTGACCATTTCGTGTACATCGGATCTTTTGAAACCCAGTCACATGTATCAGATTGGGCGCTTGGAATCTGATCCTCGCGGGAGTTTTGTTCGGGAAATGATAAAGACTGCAGGCACAATTCTTGCTCTTTCGTCATGGGAGGACCTGACAGTATGTCAGTTCTTGACTTCCAGATTGCATTCATAACTTAAGCTGACTTGATTTGACTCCATGAATGACTTCGATCAGCCGCGGAAGAGCATCTTGCTTGTAATCGGGGTCATGTGCGCGAGTAAACTTGACAAGCTCCGAATGATTGCGGTCAATTGGGCAAACGTACAGCCGGCCCGTTTCCCAGGGGCGGCCATGTGTCGCTGACGAAATGCCAACCAATACATCTTTTGGGCCGGTCATGGACCAACGTCCGTCAACCTATAGATATGTCAGGACGGGAAGCTTTTGACATAACTTGTAGCCGAGAACCTACTTCTCGTGCTGTGTTTGATTCGCGTGTCTCGTAGAAAGAAAACACTCTGAGGTATGGCAATTCCAAGACTCGAGAGAATCGCTCAGATTGTGAACGTAACATTGGATCATCCTTTCTCAGCGAACGGACTAAATCCATGTTGGGTTGATCCTGAACCATGGGAAGCAGGGATTCTATCGCCATTCCCTGATTGGGCACTCCAAACATCAGGATGCCACGTACAAACCGCAGGTGAGGGCTGCCGGAGCTATTGTCCATTTCGGACATCTGACAGAGTGCCTGGGAGAGTCAGAACACGCAAACCACTTTGCTGATTTTCCCTTACCTCCTTGATGACGAGACCTCCCAGGCTGTGTCCGATAAATACCAGCGGACGTAAAGTTTGACTCTCCTGGTTTTCGTTAGCAAACTTGCCGTGAATTCTTGTTTCTGTAATAACAAACCTCAGCGCCAGACCTCGCGTTCCTAAGGATACTAGAGAATTTTGAGCCGAGGTCTCTTAAGCTCTGAAATGAGTCATTTTTGCGGAGCTTGGTGTCGTAACCGTAGATCCAGATGCGAGCTCCCGGCAGAGATGCAGGAAGATCGTCTCGCAACCACATGAAGGAACGCCCTTTAGCTTTGAAGGAGCCAAACGCGTTCCCGTTGAGGCCGGAAAGGGCAACCAGACTTGGAAAATATATCAGCGGAGGCACCCATGGAGAGACCGACAATTCTCACTCGAATTTCCAGTCCGCAACTTCGGGCGAGTGAAGGGGAGTAATTCCCACGAAATTAATATCGAGAGACAGTTCTGTGACCCGACAGTCCTCTTCGCCATTGTCATCGACCCGTACAGGCGCCCCGTCGAAGATCTCTTGCTCCCGTGTAGTTTCAGCAATTCGTTTCGGAATCTTGGAAAAGTTCAGCGTGGCAACTTTTTCGTGGGCTGTGAACGGGCTGGAGGCTAGAGACTTGACAAGGACTTCGACATCGGGTTCGATTGCAAAAGCTGCTCTGACCAATCTTTCCACATCCTTCCTGTTTGTCGGACTTCCTCGTTGGTACGCCGGGATTCCTTGCGCACGGAAGGCTGTCTGGTTGTTCAGGTCTTTTCTGAGACGAGGAACTTCAGCCTTGCGCAAGACCAGTCCGGCCCAGCCCCGCAGGCTGTAACGCTTGGAGGAAACAAGGATGAGGAGGCCCCCGATGAAAAGTGTGGAGGACACCACCCACAGCGTCGTGGACATGGCGCAGCGAGCACATGGGAATGGTGATGGTGGAGAGGAGAGCGGCTGCGTGTCAGGCTGCGAGGTGGAAGTGTTGGGCTCTCAGCTGACCAACATGGGGCACTCCTGCAGCCTTTGGCTGTATGGTCACTTAAGCGATGTGAGACCTCATGCAGCTCGACTAAACAAGAACATCCCTCTTGGCGCTTACGCATCGAACTTGGATGGTAGCTACAGGGCGGGAGAGAACACCAAAACTGATGACCGCCACCAAGAGTTTCGGAGGGGCTGTCAAAATCTCGAAAGAGAAGTTCTTTTCACAAAATTTTATTGTCCTCAAATAGCTCGACTGTGCATTATTCGGCTTGCAATCGAGAGTCAGCTTCGAGAGAAGATGGATCCACATCACACATTGAGCCACATCACACATTGAGCAATTACAAAAACAAAGTTGTGGGATTTTCATCTCCATTTTCTATCTCCATTTTATCGATCATAAAACAAGCAAACCCAAAAGATCAATGCCAAACGCCGGGGGTAGATGCCAGACACCAGGGGTAGATGCCAGACACCAGGGGTAGATGTCGAACACCGGGGGTCATATCAAATAGTACCAAATCGAACAAGGGAAAGTGGGAAAGTGGAACTCCCTATGTCATGTCATCGTCCTCTCAATCCAAGCTGTTTATTGGGTTGCAACGGGTTGCAAATCAGCTTGCGGAGAGGAACAAGTGCTCACCATCGATAAGCCAGTCGCTCCAATGACTTTCAAGCGCCACAGCGGCTAGGTAAAGAAAATGGAAGAAGAAGGAGAAGACTACTCCTTCTTAGAATGCTTCTGCGTCTCCAGCCTCTTGCTCCGCCTAGTAGCTCCAGTCCCGTTAGCCGCGAGCCTCTTGCTCCGCCTCGGACGTGATGCACTCACCTTAGCCTTGACCTTGTCTTTGCCTTTGACATCAGCCGTAGTCTCGACCTCAAGCTCGACCTCAAAAGCCTTGCCTTTGACATCAGCCTTAGCATCGACCTCAGGTTCGTCCTCAGAGTTGTCCTCAGAGTTGTCCTCAGAGTCGTCCTCAGAGTCGTCCTCAGAGCCGTCCTCGATCTCATCGGCATAAAAGACACAAAAAGGCACCTTCATACCGCTCGTGTCCAGCCACTCGCCCTTCCACCTACCGGGAACATACGACTCGCTGCTCAGACCAAACGCCTCAGCGGACCTGCCCAGGGTATCCTGCACATCGTCCGCAAAAGTCACCGTCGGCTTCGGGGGCTGCGGCTTCGGGGGCTGCGGCTTCGGGGGCTGCAAGCGGCGCAGATGCCAGTCCCAGACATGGGAATGAGCAACGACGATGCCGGCCTCGATCGCGCCATCATCATCGTGGATGAACGAGTTGTCGAGGTGGTTCTGCTCGTCGGCGCGGGCGCGGAAGTAGGTGGCGCGCGCGGCCTTGACGTGGGCGCGCGGCGGGGCCGGGTCGGTCATGCGCTCGAGCAGGTCCCACATAGCCTTGCAGGCGAGGGTGCGGGCGTGGAGGCCGCAGGCGTTGCACTCATCCTGAGAGTTGGTGGTTGGAACGCCGTGGGGGCAGAGCGGGACCGCGGGCGACGGCGGCGGGGAGGGGGTGTGGACGGTTATGGGGGACCAGGAAGGGCGGGGGGGCTCGACCCAGTGGTTGTAGAAGGGAGACTCGTGGTTGACATCGGCGGGCTCCCAGGACGGGTCGATGGAATGGTCGAAGGCCCTGGGGTCGTGGTACGACTCGGGGATCCCGTCAAGCGGCTCGAAGGTCGGGTCCAGGGATGGGTCGAATGCGCAGGGCACGAAGGCGGAGGCGTAGTTCCGCTCGGGGTTAATGGGTTGGTAAGTCGACTCGAATGTCATCATGTCAGGAACCCACAACTCACCGTAGTTCCGCTCGTCAACGTAGTTCCGCTCGGGGTTGATGGGCTGGTAAGTCGACTCGACTGTCATCGGGTCAGGAACGCACAACTCACCGGCCGGCTGCTCGTTGGTCTCGGATGGACCATCGTGGACAATGCTCAATACCGCCGGATTGATGTACTCGGGACGCGGGTCGTTCTCCCACTCATCCCAGTCAATCATGTCGTCCCAGTCCATGATGGTGCTGAAGTTGTAGTTCGACAACTGCTGTAGCTATTCGTAGAGTGTTCTGAAGTCTGAAGAAGAATGGGAAACCCCAAGTTCAGGTTCAGTTGCAAATGCAATGAAACGAATGTGACTGAAGAGGGGAATCGGTGAATACTTATTGGCGGTTAAATAGTGGTCTTTTCGCTTCCATATTTCTCGAACAATGCGTCTATTTCGCGAAGTTCTTGAACAAAGAAGAGGTGAGAGCAGACCGACAATGTGACTGAATCAGATAACATTAACAAAGACATTGTGAAGCTCTAGAAGATGGGAGTAGGTGGTGAATTGACGGACTGTTCCAGCAAATCCCCTCAGTTTTCTCTTTGAAGATGCAGTCTCAACCGGCATGTATACTATCTTCAGTGAAACGTGAAATCAGGAAAGGGGGCCTGCAGAGGACACTGCTAACGACGGGTGATAATAACTGCATATTGAGATAGCTGTCGGAGTTTCTCGGGATGCCGTTGGTTTGGAGGACTTTTATTCGGAAGTGTCTGCACGTTAACATTGGCCATCCTCTCCAATCAATCATGACTTTCTCAGAGTTCAATCCAGTTGACTATATTCCAGTCACCGAACCTTTAGAGTGGAAGGCCGTAGGCTTCGTAAGGGAAAGTTTATATTTTCGGTCTATGTCCACGGACGTGGAGTTTGTTGATACGGCTCAAAGGGGTGAGGTTGAAGCCGGCGCTAGCGGTGAGATCCCTGGGCAAATCCGGCAAGCGTTACGTCATCCCCTCGCTCGAAACACCATCACCATCTCCGGCCTCATTTGTCAGCTACTCGCTTTCCAACCAGTCTGCTGGTGCGATATCCTGCCAAACAATTAAATCCATTCGTCCCCCGAAAGGTACCTCACGACCCGTTTGATTTCTAATGCCCCGTCAGCACTACCCCGACCCCCCGCCATAAATACTGATCACACTCCAGCAGAACTCAACACGCCGCATCAAGCACCAATTGATCCAAATACACCTGCAGCAATGTCGACCCAACGCGCCATCCAGATTCAGGCCCTTAAGGTGGCCAAGCTGGTGTCCAACGCGCCTATCCCGCGCCAGCGCCCCGATCACCTTAAAGTCGCCGTCTCGCACGTCGCTCTCAACCCTACCGACTGGAAGTCCATCGATACGCGCGGCGAACCGGGCCTGATCTCGGGCTGCGACTATAGCGGCGTCGTCGAGGCCGTCGGCGCCAACGTAACGGGCTTCGCGGCCGGCGACCGCGTATTCGGCGTCGCCCACGGCGCAAACGCCAGCAACCCGGAAGACGGCGCCTTCGCCGAGCACATCATGGTCCGCGCCGCCCTCGCCGCCAAGCTGCCCGCCACCCTCTCCATGCCCGAGGCCGCCACCCTGGGCGTCGGCGTCACCACCGTTGGCCAGGGCATGTACCAGAGCCTCGGACTGCCTTGGCCGACCCAGCCGACTAAGGACCCCATTCCCGTCCTGATCTACGGCGGCAGCACCGCTACGGGCACGCTTGCCATTCAGTTTGCGAAGCTGAGCGGCTGCACCGTGCTAACGACGTGCTCGCCGCGTAATTTCGATCTGGTCAAGCAACTCGGCGCCGACCACGTCTTCGACTACAAGACGCCCGACGTCGGTAAGGAGATCCGGAAGGTGGCGGACGACAAGCTGGCGCACGTGTTCGACTGCGTCTCGAAGCCGGCCAGCGCGGCCATCTGCGCCGAAGCCTTTGGCAGCAAGGGCGGCAAGTACAGCGCGCTGCTGTATTTGGATGGCTTCCCGCGCGAGGACGTTGAGGTGGAGACGACCATGGCGTACACGGCGTTTGGAGAGGAGTTCAGAAAGGGCACCAAGACGACCCCGGCGAAGCCGCAGGATTTAGAATTTGCGACCAAGTTCTGGAAGGTGGCGGGTGAGCTTCTGGAGCAGGGCAAGATCAAGGTGCATCCGCCCGAGGTGCGTGAGGGTGGACTTGGTGGGATTTTGGAGGGATTGGAGGATATGAGGCAGGACAAGGTCAGCGGTGTCAAGCTGGTGTACAAGGTTCAGGACGTTTAGGGAGCCATCGTCGGGTAGTGCATTTGAGGCAAAGTCAATTCGGAAGTTAAGCATTGAGCATCGAGGATCGTTCGCGGGTATATCTCTCTTTGTCCGACAACAATGCATTGTACAGAATCGCCTGTATTCTTTGACCAAGCTGATCAACCCATTCGAATATACGTTATCCAACAGTCGCTAACAATGACAGTTGTTTACACACAAAGTCACGATGCATCCTGATAATATCCCGAGTGAATCCGTCCGGTATCATCATCCTCCACCACTCACTTCCACAGCTGGACCTGGAACTCAAGTTCCTTCTCCAACTACCCCGACGGGATTCTACAGGAGTATGCAACAGACCCCTCGAATCCGCACCCAATCCCCTCCAGTTCGCCTCCTCCCCTGTGCCTACGAGGACCAGATCTCGCAGAAGATCAGAGACTTGAACAAGCAGTTCGCTTCCCTCACTCTGTCTGACCCATCTTCCTCCTCCCGCATCTCCCGCACCCCAAACATGCCTGAGCTGCTCCCACCTAGTCCCTCCACCAAGAAGGAGCCCCCTACCACCACCACCCCTCCAACCATCTGCCCCCACGGCAAGATCTCCCGATCCAGCTGCGAGCCCTGCATCCGGCACCAGCACACGGCCAACAAGAAGCGCGACTGGGACATAGCAAAGCAAGTCTACGGCCGGCTACACTGGCGCACCTCTGCCGCGCGCCGCGACCACACCCGGGCCCGCGTCGCCGAGCAGAAGTGTCTGGACGACTTCTTCACCAGGGCGCAGATGGAGGACGCCCTTTCCTCCTCCCCCGCTACTGCTACCACTACTACGATCGGTGGCAAAGGTAAGTCGAGAGCGAACGGCAACGGAAAGTCGGTGTCGTTTGCGCCCGATGTCGCGGCGGCGGATGCGCCGCCCAGGGGCCGCCCGCGGAGGATGTTCTTGCGCCGCGCGCCTGAGTATGTACCCGGTAGGTATGCTGGCAGCTGGGAGGACACGTCTGGGATGAAGGTGCCGTTCTCGCTGTTCTACGGCGCTGAGGACGAGACCAAGACGATGGTGCAGATGCTTGCGGAGGCTTTGAAGCTGTGGTGAGGAAGAAGCGGTAGTTAGGGTGAGATGGGAGTTCAGTTTTGGCATAGAGGTGAGATTGAGTTCGAGTTTGACATATATTTGAGATTCATGGAGCTCAGTTCCACAGATTCATGGAGTTCAGTTCCAGTTTTAACATAGACTCGAGATTCCCCCCCCCCCCCCCCCCCCCCCCCCCAAAAAAAAAAAAAAAAAAAAACAGTATTTCTTATGAAAAGATGATGTTCGGCTTCGAGCTTTGCCCATGGTTTGCGTGACGTGAATGAATGTTTGATCCAAAAATGCGGACAATGCGGGGCAGTTGAACTTGTGGACGGCAATCCGCGTCCTCTGAAACCCGGCCTTCGGACGAGACAGTTGGCTAAAGACGAGAACGGACTCCTCCGACGAGCTGGTCCTTTATCAAAACGGGTGTCCTTAATGTAATTTCAAGCTTCTCGCCTGATCCCCGGTACTCCCATGGCCAAGGTCGACACTCCATCTCTTTAGCGGACAGAATGACTTGCTTTCGTGAGACAGGCAAGTAATCCTTGAGCCATAACACTCCAAGTGATTTTTTGCCGTTATCAGGATTCTTGTGGTATTCTTGCTGAAGATCTTGGGCTTTCGGCGGTTCGTCTGAGGTAGAGATAGACATGTCCAACCACACTCTTCGTTCTTTGAATTTTCCGAACACCACAATCGCCTCTTTCGTGCTGCTGTTCCAAAACACAACACTATATGCTTTGCCCCAGGCATCTGGAGGAAGCAGAAATGAAGATTCCGACTTTGTGGATTTTTTGGGAAATCTTCTAGGGAAGTAATCGACCAGCTCAAAACCTGCCAGCTTGGGGAACCGTACCTCCAGACGCTGGTAAAGTGGACTTATCCTCAATAGTCGAGGCTGGATTCCAAGCGAAACCGGAGACTCCGCAATGAAGAGCTCTTCGTACGCAATGCTCTCGGAAGCATGCTCCCTTTTTTCGAGTGCCACACTTCTCCCGACCCTTTCGTAACGCCCGTTCGTAGGCAATAGTGTGATGAAAACAGGATCTTCGGGGGTTCGAGAGCTTGTATCCCTACAAGCCAGCACAGCCCGAATGACTGAATCGCCGAATCCGCAAATGGAGAACCCTTGCTCTACTGGCAGCCAGATATGTAGACCAAAATTTGTCAGCTGATAATGTGGTGTGACGGCGGTTTGTCCAGTCCTTTCATCACAGCCACGGCCTTCGGTTCTTTCCACTGAACATCCTCTCCAAAATAGCCGTGGGTGCTCGGCTAGCATTCCACAGCGTTCGCGATTCCGGTCATCCCAGGCAAAAATCGTGTGGTCATTTGAAGTCCTCAGAATCTCCCTCTGTAGTCTCATGAAAGCCTTCTCTCCTTCTCCGTATATTGCAGGCATATGGACATCGAAAAGTCCCATTAGTGAATACGCCTGATCCTCGACCCTTGTAGTCGTTCGGTAGGCGGCCCATGACATCCTCTTCGCAATATTCGCATCGGAAACTGGATGTCCGGTGAGGAATTTCTTTTCGATACCAGTGATCTCCTGCACTGCATCAGCTAAGGTGGCTCTCGTGCCCAGTTCGGTCCAATCCTTGGAGAAAAAGGAGACGAGTCTCGGGGCGATGAGCTCCTGCAACGTCCATCCACGAAAGAACCATTCACTCTGTCCGAAGCTGGACTCCTTTCGGCGAGGATCATCCTCATCGTGGAAATCCTCCAGGTACGCATAACAGACGGCAGAGTTTGCGTAATAGCGGTACATCGAGTTGATTGCTTCCGAAAGTTCTGCGCTGCTGCTCTTGTCGATACAACACGAATCAATCCAGACGTAGTGGAAATCGTCTTCAAGCGCTTGGGTACAACATCCTTGAACCTTTGCGTATCCTGGCTTTGTTTCTGCTGATCCCGAGTTGATGTCGTTGAATGAGACTTCGTCCTGTGTTGGGCCCCAGCGGTGGGAGAGAATGGCGTACTCAGGTGTTGCCTCGCCGTGGTGTACCTCGAATGAAAGAGTAATGTGGTTGTCCTGCGGACTTCGCTCGCAATGCAACAGGCGCATCCCGGATTCCTGACCGCCTGTGTAGTAGAGATGTTTTGAGTAGTACTGGAGTGGTCGAAGTGCTACATGAATACAGTATGTTATTGTGCCGTGACAAGGCTGAGGTCAAAGGGCGGAGCGGGGCGCAGCGCGGCGCTGATGCCTGGAGACGTACAGCTCCTTCGTGCAGCCGATGGCTAGCGTGAATATGTTTTTTGCTCATGTCATGGGTAGTTAAAGCTATCGTCCGGACGAGAATATCGAATTAAAAATTCTACATACACATCCGGACGATAGCTTTCACTACCTACGTATTGTTCTTTTTTTTCTTTCCCTCTAAGAACGAGCTAAGGCATAGTTACGCCATGTTCTGCTATTCTTCGCGCTAGCCATCGGCTGCGAGAGGGGGCTGTATTTGCATATGCATCATGCAGCTTATTAATATAGTGAAGGCCAATCACTGGGCTCATTTACTCCAAAACACCACAAGAGGCTCTGATCGACAATCTGAATTCTGACCAATTCAATGACGTTGTGTAAATGAAGCGCAGCAGTGCAACTATAGGAATGCTCGTTGACTCAAATATATTTTAGTTCAGTACATGCAATCTAAGCAATAGAAGAACTCCCCTGCGCGAAGTGGCACAACTGAGGTCCTACTTACCTCAATGAAGTTTTTGGGTTGTCGTACAGCGGCTGGCTTTGGGGGGGGGGGGCACAATTTCGGTACTCATGTTGTTAACTGACTAAACGAAGGGAGGCTGGAGATTTTATCTTCGAGTGACTCGATGCCTTTTGACCATTTCTATGGATGTTCGATCATAATTATAAACGGCATGAGCTACACAAAATCTTCAACGGTCCAAGTTGTACAAACACGCCAGAGGGCCTCCCCCCTTGTCCAAATCTTCCGCCAGTATCCTTTCCGACGATGGCTTCCCACAGTTCACCCAGGCGTAATACGCGTCCTCGACATGCGCGGTCAACCTGGCTGCAGCATCCCTAGTGAAGTAGCTCTCCGAAACCACCTTCCTTTGCCACTCCAAAGCCGCCTTGAACCCGAACATCTCCTCTTTCCTTTGCTCATACACTCCGGACATCACCGCCCTCAACCAACCCCACATCACCTCAAAGAAGCTCATATCCCACTCCCACCGCTCCACCGTGGCGACAAACGGCGCGTCCAACGCCCTCCTCTGCAACACCTTGCCGGCAACACCCACAATCGCCAGCCCCACATTCTCCCTTACCTCGACCGAGAACTCCCTCAGCCCGCACTCCCGCGGCGGCACCCACGCCAGCAGCCATTGCACCTGTCCTTGCGCCAGCAACATGTCCGCCGCCACCACGGGCCTCCCGATCATCACGTCCACATACTTGTTTGCGTTGAAATGCGGCATCCACGCCATGCTGTCGTCAAGGAGGAACCGAATGCTCGGGTTGATCTCGACCACGACGTGCAGCCGGCGCAGCGCCGGAAAGGTCACTCCCTGTCGCTGGGGCTGCTGCCCCCACCGCGGCGCCGCCGTCGTCGTTAGAAGGTCGTTCAAAACCCGCGCCAACCTGTCCGGGCTGCACCGAGGCGACGGGCGCGTCAGGAGCCGCAGCTCGAGCACTTGCAGGTGCTGCCACGCCGAGTGGAGGCGCAACGTGTAGAGGCCCACCCGCAGCAGGGCGTCGCCGCTGTTCACTCTGACGGCGGTGCTGACGCCGGCGATCTCGCGGGCGGCGGCGATGCATTCGGCGCGCAGCTGCTTGTTGGAGTAGAGGATTCCGCAGGCGGCGTCGGAGGCGTGGAGGGCGTCGATGGTGGGGATGGTGCAGGCGGGGTCGCTGTTTTGGTCCCTCTCGTAATCAGTGAAGCCGGGGGTGTCGACGCCGTAGGCGGGAGTATACCGGTCGGGGGCGTTGCGGGATATGCGTCGGCGGGAGGGGTTGGTTCCGTGCACCCTTCCGTGCACCCGGGGGCGGATATCCTTGCAGTTCCTCCATAGGAAGGATTTGAATTCGTGCGGGAGGCGGAAGAAGAGAGAGTGGTGGGGGCTTGTGGCGGGGGTGCCGGCGGAGACGATGAGGTGGGTGTAGATGACGTCGCGCAGTTCGCGGGGCAGGCTGAGGAAAGGAAAGGATGAGGAGGATGAGGATGATGAGGAGGATGAGGATGAGGAGCGGTGATCTTTGAGCGAAGACATGATGATTTACAGAGAAAATGATAGGGAAAGAGCAAAGCATTTATGCTCAAGCACTAGCCGATCAATGGTTTCAGATCCATGGTAAATTATCAGTCAGAATTGAGGATGGGTTGAATCGGCTTCCACGGTAAGCATATTTGTTCGATTTCTACCCACTGCCGCAAATGTAACGTATCCCAATTCAGCGAGTCCGTGCCGTGGATGAGACGTATTGCGTAATGCCAGACGGTTCAAGTCAATGTCATGGCTTTGGGGAACAAGGTTGTCAAGAAAAAGGCGAGAGAAACGTGGAATGAGGGATGGAGGAAGAACGGTCGGGTGGCGCCTAATTCCCAGACTTGTGGTTTGGGCCAGGTGCGTAGCTGCCCCAAAGGCGAGCAAGGGTCCACTATCCCACCAACCCATAAAAACCTCGTCGCACAACACACGCTTCAAGAGAAATCGCGTCACACACAACTATGGAGGAAAACGACCAAGAGATGAGGGAGGCAACCCCCATCGCCACAAGCCGGCTACTGGCCTTGCCGCGCGAGCTGCGCAACTTCGTCTACAAAGAGCTCATCTGCACCATCCACGAGGATGTCGTCAATCGCGAAAAGCTACCTCTCTCCGCTCGACCGCGCCTGCGTCACCTCACCGGCCTCGCCGGTCACCCCGCCACATCCTCACCCATCTACGCCATACTCAACACCTGCCGCCCGCTCCGAGCCGAGTTCACCGAGGAGCTGTACAAATATGCCCACGAAGACTGCACCGTCACCAGCACCAGCCTCGGTCTTACCCGTGATACCCACTACGGCCTCATCTACAACCCCTTTGCTCTTGCCCACGGGCCCATGTCCCAGTCCCCCATCTGGACCATCAACGCGCTCCCCGTCCCGCAAAGCTTCTCTCAGCACCTCCGCAGCTTTTCCTTCAGCTTTCATGAAGATGAACTCTACCGCATAGAATGCCTAAACTCCGACATGGAGCTCGCCGTCACCAACATCCTCTCCGCACTGCCACAGCTAGAGTATCTCCAAGTCGCGCTCGTGCTCCCCCCTGGTCCCTGGTCGGCAGGTGGCCCCGAAGCGAGTTTGCACCCTGCCCGCATTTATGGTTTCCGGGTGCCTAGGCCCGGGGATAATAGAAGTTCCAAGACACCGGAGCCTACTCGAGTTGGGAGACGACTGAAGCAGTTCAAGAAGAGCATTCAGGTGAAGTTTGAGAGCCTACCGAACTTTCCGTTCACGTGGGAGTGCCAGGAGGACCGCTTTAAGGACGGGAAGCGGAAGGACTTCACCAGGACAAGCCGCTCCATCAGTTTCGTGTAAGTGTTGCTTTTCTTCCTCTATCCCAACCCTTTTTTTATTTTTATGAGAACGTGTGATTGAAGCACTGCTCTCTCGTCGAATCATACTGATATCTCTGGGACATTTGTAGAGGCGAATGGAGTATCGCTCCCCGAGAAAGCATTGAGCAACTCTTCTCTATAACAAACTACATCGGAGGCGGGTGTACGGATGTCAAGTTGCCTCCGGACGAGAGCCTGCTGACCGAAGCTTACTCACGGTGGGATCGTTACGGCAGGCTGACGATGGTTTGTGTGGAGGATATGTTGAAGAACGTTATCGAAGACTCCAATGAACGGGCACTTCAAGGGGATATCGAAATGATGGTGGAATAATAGGATAACACTGGCTGGTAGTCCTGAACAATGATACGTATTTCGAGGAAAATTTAGGCAGAAAACTACACACCACTTTGTTATTTTTCAAAGAGATTCAGCGGGGAAAGAAAAAGGAAACAAGTGTACTAGGGGGTACGAACAAACCGCACCTACAAACACACATACACATAGCCGACCGCCTCCACCCCTTGCCGCCCTTCCCTAAATACAAAGACCCATTGTGGAAAACGCCGGAATATGCAACACGAGGAGGAAGAAAAGACAACCTAACGGACAAATGTTCCCAGGACGCAAACGGGCGCAGATGCTGACTAGAGACCACCAAAGCGGGAAAAAGAAAAGTCAAAGCAGGGGGAGGTAAAAGCGCCGAGCTGGAGGTTGTTGTCAAATAAGGAAAGGAAAGGAAAAGAAAAAAACACTAAACCCCCCGGGACCCCTCCCTCCCAGACCAAAAAACAACATTTATCTAAACATTCCCACACCTTATCCACTAGACATCCGCTTTACATCCCATCCCACCGATGACCCCCCCCAATTAATGGAAGATGACGAAATGAGAAAAAAGGTATCAATCAGTCCAACCTCATTCAGGGCCTAGGTCCTCTCCTCATCACCCTCCGTCCCCGGCTCCTCAGCAGGAGTAGTAGGACCATCGCGGACAACGGTAACAGGCGTCTCCGCGCCGGAACCCGACGCGCTCGCCTCCGCCTCTCCCTCTCCTTCCTCGACGCCGGTGCCGCTCTCCTCGGCCACGCCGTCGCCCCTACTCTTCACCTTCCGCAGCAACGAACCGAACGGGTTGCTCAAGCTCCTCGTCCTACCACCACCACCACTCTGCTGCTGCTCCTGTTCACCGCCATCTCCACCGGGAGCAGCAGAACCAGCAGCAGCAGCAGCAGCAGCAGAACCAACAACCCCCTCACTCTGACTAATTCCCCTACTCCTCCTCCGCGCCACCGCCGCGCTCGCATCGCTCGCCCCGTCCCTCGGCCCCGCCACGCTCGACCCGTGATGCGTCAGCCACCCGCCGAAGCCGACAGTAGGCCCTTCAGTGCCGTCTTTGGTATTTCTCCTGGGTCTACCGGGGTGGTGCCCGTGGCTGCTCGACAGACTCCTCATCTCGACGCCCTTGCGCAGGCTGTCCGCCACCACCGCCGACAGCGACGAGCTGAGCGGGCTGGTCAGCGGGCCCGGGACGAGGCTGATGGAGCCGCGCTTGAGGTGGTGCGAGGAGCTCGGCGTCTTGGTGGTGGCCAGCGACGATGCGGACGCCGGCGTTGCCGGTTCCGTCTCGGCGGGGCGCAGCGTGTGCGGGCTCGGTTGCGGCTGTTGCGATGATGGCTTCTTGCTTGGCGAGGGTGTGGTGAGGGATTTGCGGCGGAGGTGACCCGGTCCGGGAGGCGTTGCGGGACGTTCTTGTTGCTCTGCTTCCGTTGAAGACGATTGCCGGTGTTGGCCTGCTGGTGTTGCGCTGGTCGATGCCATGGGCGACGTGTCCCGACGGCGGCTGTCCGGGCGCTCGGCGAGCGCCTCGGCTTCGGAGGGAAGGATCGGGGAGGAGGCAGTGGCGTGTAGAAGCGGGGGTTGGTTGTTCTTCCGGTTATGGGTGAGGCTGGAGATGAGGGATTCATCGGCCCAGGGGTTGGCGGTGAGGGAGTCGTCGTCGCCGATGTCGAGGCCGGCCGGGGTGGTGGCCACGGTGACGGCTTGAGAGGGCGGCTCCGAGGTGAGGGTAATGTGCGGGGTGTTGAGGCGGTGCACCGACGGACGGCGGTGGGGATGCGAGCCGGCGGATGTGTAAGGCGTGAGTGCGGACATGGAGGAGACGTCGTTGGAGTGGCTCGGACCGTAATGGACTTCATCGTCTCCGTATTCCTCGGGTCCCAGATGAATGGCGTGTTCCTGCTCCATGGCATGTTCGTCCTCCTCTTCCTCCTCGTCCTCCTCTTCGTCATCGTCCCTCGGACGTCCAGTCGTGATGACCCACACTCCCATGAAAGTCAGGAGGCAACCGCCAACAAATTCACCCGCGCCTTTACCGTTCGTGCGCTCGAAATCGCGGTACAAAATGGCTGATCCAAGGATTACGGAAAGCGTAAAAAGAACGAATTGCGTAGGAATGACTTGAGTTGCGTCAAATCTTTGCAGGGCACGATTAAGATACTTGATCTGCATCACGGCGGTGAAGACCAGGATCACAACCAAAAGGTACGTCACGGGGAAGGTCAGGGCGTGAAGCAGGGTGTAGGAAAGCATGGAGGCCACACCCTTGGTGGAGAGGGCGGTGTATCCACCTGCAAGAACGTCAGCGGGGGTTCACACCAGACGAGATATCACAACGCCTACCAAACAAGCCGACCAAACCGAGATCGATGAAAATGCTCTTTTTGCCGTATCTTGTGCTCGCCCACATCAACCCACAAATGGTGATCAGCGTCACGCCGAAATACGTCTCGAATTCCCAAGTCTTGATGAGGTCCCAAATCTCATGCGGGCCCAGCTTCGGGTTGTTGTCCTGCGCACTCAGCACGACCGTGACGGCGCCGCCAATGGAGATCAGCACTCCGAGGGCGTCCCTCTTGCGGAAAGGCTCCTTCAGCATGATCGGCGCGATGATGCAGTTGGAGATGAGGGCCACGACGCCGAGCGGGGACACGATGGACGCCGGCGCGAAGCCGTAGGCCAGGAAGTTGCCCGCCTCGCCCACGATCATGAGCACGATGCCGATCCACCAGTACGGGCTCTGCAGGTAGCTCGTCTGCTTCTTCGCCGGGTTCCGCAGCTGCTTGGCCTGCGCCTCCAGATACGCGGCATCCTCCTCGTCGCTCCCCGCCGCCGGTGCCCGGTCCACGTCATGGCTGTGTCGGCCGCTCCCGAGCAGCGCGTCCGTCTCGCGCGGCTCGTCGCCGTCGCCCTCCTCGTCATCGCCGCCTTCGACGTCGTCGCTGCCAAGTTTGAAGCCCAGTATCTTCCGCGCCTTCGCGTTCGCCTTGGACATCTCCTCGTCTGGGGTCAGCAGCCCGGATGCAGTCCGTTTGCGCCGCTGCCGCCGTTCCTCAGCCTCGTGGGCGAGCCGCAGGTGCGCATACTTTTGGGTGTTGAGCGCGAAGGAGATGAGGATGTTGCCGACAATGGCGGTGGTGATGCCGATGATGGATGACCAGTCGCCCTGCTCCGAGTTGTCTCCGCCTGAGCTACCATGGCCGGCCAGAGTGTTGTTGGAGGGCGGGTAGGGATATGGTGACGGGGTTGTCGCAGAAATGGCGGCGGCGGCGTGTGTGGCAGCAGCTAGGGCTGCGTTCGCGACGGCATCGTGCAGCGGCGCCTGGGCGGCGCTTGGGAGAATCATGGCAGCTCGGTGCTGCTGGGTTTGGAGGGGTGTCGCGCTTCTACGGAGGTCGGCCTGGGGCGTTGTCGACGGAGATGGGAGATCGGGCGTGGGGGTCGCGCGGCGGGCGCTGGACGGAGTTCGGAGCGAAAAATCGGGAGGCTTGTGGCAGACTCATCGGCCTATACGGAGGAATCACGGGTGGTGGTGGTGCAGGCCATGCTCCATGCAAGACGGACAGAGATTTGGGCAGTTGGTTGTGCAAGCGCGGGCTTGCCAAGGCAAGCGGCAGCAGTGCAGCTAGGGTCGCTGCGTCTCACATGCACGCGAGATGATCACCTCTCCCAGCCCCATCAACATCATCGTGCATCCAATCATCTCATCGCGCCCTGCCAGCAAATCACACCCATTCGTGTCGGCGAGATTTGCTCCACAGTTTCATCTATATGTCGCGGGTATCATCAGCACGCCTGCTATTTCTGAAGCAGGCTTTATATTTATACAATTCCCATGTCCGAGCGCCTGTGTCCCTGAATGCTCCCAACGCTGTTTTCCAAACCACTTTTGGAGCTGTTTGGTGCGCATCTACCGCTTGACCTTCTTCTTGTCGGGCTTCTCTTCCTCCTCGTCACTCAGCTCTGCGTAGATGGTCTTCGGCTGTGTTTCCTTCCACGCGTTGGTGAAAAGGGGGTCCTTTTCGGCCTTCTCCGCGTACTTGAGCAGTGCCTCGCGCGGATCCTCCTCACGCATCGAGCTAAGCGGGATGTTCTTGCGGATGTGCTCCTTGTCCGGCTGGCTCTTGGCGAACGGCGTGGTTTGCGGAATGTGGGGCCTCCGCGGATCACGCGGCTTGCCCGATGCCGTGAGCCCGACCGTCGGATGCCGTGCCGCGAAACTGGTAGCCGACTGCGTGCCAGGCGTGACGATGCTGTCTGCAGACACGCCCTGCGACAGGTCCATTGTCAGGTTCGGGTCGTCGTCGATGTGCCGCTTCTTCGGCACCTTGCTCATCACCATCTTGGCTCCCTGATGCGACATTTCTGGGTTGTACAGCACGTGCGTCTCAGCGTTGGCCGAGCCCGTGACGATCTGGTTCAGCTTGTCGTGCCATTGCACGACGATCAGCGGCGAGCCTGGCGTCACAGGAGTGACGAGTTCCGGCCGCAGGGTTGCTGGGTTAAGAATGTGGAGGTGGCCCGATTCCGAGCCGGTAATGATGTTCGCGCCAGTGGGGGAGAAGCGGATGTTAGTGCTGGGGAACTGGAACGATGTAGAGGGGTGGGAAACGGTCGAGATGGGCTGCTTAAACTTGCGCGTGTCCCATAGCTTGATGGTGTTATCTCCGCCCCGAGTAACCACCGTCCTCCCGTCCGGACTGATATCCAGCGCGCCGGTCCAAGTGTCAGGGGTATGAGCGTCTCTGACCTCGCCTGCCGGACGGGCAAACGGGCCTTCGCCACTCCACATGGCCAGACTTCCATCATACGCAGCCGCGACCAGCAGGTTAGGGCCTCCTTGCAAGGGTGAAGCCCAGGCGACAGCCGTCATGCGGGTGCGGCCTCCAGAACCAGCAAGCTTGGATTTGTGTACAATGACCTCTTTCTGCGAGCGCTTGTTGTTTACATCCCATATGCGCAAAGTGCTGTCGGTGCCCGCGGTGAGGCACAGGTCGGGGTTGGTGGGATGCCAGCAACCCGTCGTCACTTCCGACACATGACCCTTGGTGTTGTGCATGTCGCGCAGATACATGTCTCCCTTCACAAACTCGGTGATGACCTCGCCATCCCTACTGAATATCTTCGGCTGGGATGTTGCGGTGATGACTAGGATCTGATTTGCGTAGTTGGGATTGAAGGTAACATGGTGGATGGGGTGGGCCTCGACGTTGGTGGTCTGCTTGGTGGCAGTGGGATCTACCGATTTGAATGCGCGAATGGTGGTGGGAGTCATGTTGGAGAAGTCGTGAAACTTCATGCAGCAGTCGGTGGAGCCGGTAACCAGGCGGTTGCCGGACTTGTCGAGGGCAATGGAGGTGATGACTCGGTCGTGGGTCTTGATGACCATCTCGTGCGAGGTGGGAAACTCGTCATCGTCATCGTCATCGTCGCTGTCGTCGTCGCTGTCCTTGTCGGAGTTGGAGTCGGAGTCGTCTTTGGCGGGCTTGCGCTTCGACTTGTCGATTTGCGCCTGGACGTCGGCTTCTAGCTTCTGCTTGCCAAAGCCGGTGCCTCCGAGGAAGCTTTTCAGGGCGTCCTGGTCGACTCCGAAGTCGTCGATCTGCACCTCTTCGTCGGCCATGTTGGCGATGCAGGTGGGGGAATGGCCGGTCGTGGCGGAGGAGGGTCAGACAGGCGTCCAAAAGTCAACACCGCAGCTGCCAGACTGACGTCGGCCGTGTGGTCCGTGCGCTCATCTCAACTCCGCGCTCTTCTCTTTCCTCCGGTCTCCTGCGCTTAGGTCTCCGTCTTTACCTCCATTCTCCCCGTCCTCTTCACTCGGCATTACCACCCCCGTCGCAAACAAAGTCTCTCCGCTCGGCATTATCGTCGCCGCTCCATGGTGTTTTCTCCGGTCAGCTGTGTGCCAATAGCTCAACGTATTCCTCGCTTCGTCTTCGTACATTCGCCTGATCTTCCTCCTTCCGCATTCAAAGAGAGACCTCGGTGATCGTCAGATTGCATTGTATTTCTGGAAGTGATTACTGACAGCCAAGCCGGGCCACTGCACGTTTGAATGGTCGCGAGACGGGCTGAGGATGACAAAACTCACCTGCTCGGGCTTGCATTTCGCTGTTGTTCGCTGTCACCATACCGACCTCTCTTTGCGAAAGCTTCGGCGCCGCTGACGTTGTGCAAGCTGAAAGCCTCTGCGAGCCAATGGGGGCACGGGATTTGCTTATAAAGTCGATTTGTTTGTCAGCGATGCGCCAAGCCCACCAGCTTTCTAAGCTCGCTGAGATACCGTCTTTTGTCCGGCCTATTTAGACTAACTCCCTGCAACGAGCCAATCAGCGTCCATCCTTGTCGCCATGGCGTCGGTAGTCCATCTCTTTTCCATTTGCTTCCCGTCTTTCTAATCGTGCATGCCTCTCGGGGCTTCCATTGCATTGTTCGGCCCATCATTCTGTCCGCTCGTGTGCGCTTGCGGCACTGGATTCGAAATGCAGGCTGACAGTCTTGGCTGTGGGAGTCATTGTCGGACTTTGCGCCATGCAGGCCTCAGAATGCAGTTGACAATGAGAATACTTAAATTCGTCTTGAGCACGGCTCGTTTCCCCACCATCAACCACCAGTCTTCTCCATCACTGCTTCTCGCAGCCTTCGACTTGAGCATCTAACACTGCGGCAAAGCACCCTCGAAACTTGTTCCTCAGCCTGTTGACGCCCGAAGTCAATCGCCATGTCGGACCTGATCAGGGATGCCCCGATTGGGCAAATAATCCGCTTCGTCACACGAAACCGTCTCCTCCAGTACCCCGAAGAAAAGCCCGACTACAAGCTTCCCGGCGACTACACCCACTCCGATGCACTTCCTCTTGAGGTGCCCGTAGAAGAACCCTATGTCCCAGACATAGAACCAGTCCAGGAGGAGGTCGAACCTCGTGAAGAAAGAGAATCAGAGGACGAGACTCTAGATCTCGAGAAGAGCAGAACCGCCGATACTTCGCGGACCGGCTACACCACCGACCTAGAGAAGACCAAGACTGCCGACACTGCCCGCACTGGACGGACGTCTCTTCACAAGTCGGCAACAGCAAACACCGCCCGGACAGGGCTCGAGCGTGTGGGCACCCGCACTGCCCTCCAGAGATCAGTCACCAGAGCGGACCTTGAGCAACAATTCACAAATGCCACTCTAGAGCGCGGCCCGACCATGCAAATAGCTCCCACCCACCTGGATGATGGCACAACTCTCGTTGACTGGTACACGACCGATGACCCAGAAAACCCGCAGAACTGGTCTTTCAAGAAGAAGGCTTTCGTTGCCACCCAGATCTACGCATACACCCTTGCCGTCTACATGGGCTCTGCCATCTACGCTCCCAGCGAGGAGGGTGTGATGCACGAGTTCAACGTCTCAATCAACGCTGCGGCACTTGGTCTGTCCATGTACGTCCTCGCCTACGGCATTGGTCCTCTCATATGGTCGCCGCTCAGTGAAATCCCCTTCATCGGGCGTAACCCGCCGTACTTGCTCACCTTTGCCATCTTCGTCATCCTGCTTGTGCCAACCGCTCTGGTCGACAACTTCGCCGGCCTCGTTGTGCTCCGTTTTTTGCTGGGCTTCTTCGGTAGTCCCTGCCTGGCAACTGGCGGCGCCTCTCTCCAAGACATGTACAGTCTGATCAAGCTTCCCTACGTGCTCAGCTTGTGGGCTCTCGCAGCAACCTGCGGCCCGGCCCTTGGTCCCATCATCTCCGGGTTCAGCGTCACGGCCGAGAACTGGCGCTGGTCCCAATGGGAGCTCCTCTGGCTCGCCGGCCCCGTCTGGATCGTCCTCTTCCTCTTTCTGCCCGAGACCTCTCCCTCGACCATCCTACTCCGCCGCGCCGAGCGCCTACGCCGCCTCACCAGCACGACCACGTTCAAATCCCAGTCCGAGCTCGACCAGGCCAACCTCAGCATCCGCGACGTCGCCATCGAGTCTCTCTGGCGGCCAATCCAGCTCATCCTCCTCGACCCGGCCATCGCCTTCACGGCCGTCTACACCGCCCTCATCTACGGCATCTTCTACTCCTTCTTCGAAGCCTTCCCGCAGGTCTACATGGGCACGTACGGCATGAACCTCGGCCAGATGGGCCTGACCTTCCTCTCCATCACCGCCGGCGTCCTCGTCGCCATCGCCGGCTACTGGGCCTACGTCCGCTTCTCCGTCGAGCCGTCGATCCGCGCCCACGGCCTCGGCGCGCCCGAGCGCCGCCTCATCCCCGCGCTCGCCGTCAGCATCCTCTGCCCCGCGGGCCTCTTCATCTTCGGCTGGACCAGCGATTCGGACATTCACTGGATCGTCAGCGTCGTCGGCGTGGGCCTCTTCACCGTCGGCATCTTCATCGTGCTGCAGTGCATCTTCCTGTACCTGCCGCTCGTCTACCCCCAGTACGCCGCCAGCCTGTTCGCCGGCAACGACTTCATGCGCAGCACTTTGGCTGCTGGCGCCGTGCACTTCGCCCGCCCCCTGTTCGGCAACCTGGGCGTCGGCCCCGGCGTGAGCATCCTTGCCGCGTTTACCGTCGTGTGCTGCGTCGGCGTGTGGTTGTTGTACTTCTTCGGCGAGAGGTTGAGGGCCAGGAGTAGGTTCTCGGCCAAGTAAAGGCGGGGAGGGGTTCGATGTTGGTTGAGTGGTAGGGTGGTGGTGGTTGTGGTTAATGACTGGTTGTTTCGATCCACGATAATGCAGCGAAAGGGGTATGGATAGAACGGCGTGTGGGATGGAGTCTTCAAGGGCGAGGGAGTTCGGATTGCGCTTCAGCCTTCATGTTTTCTGGAAATTTGTGCATTTCAGCGGCATCGCGATCCTATCGATGTTAGATATCTTAATATCAGACAAGAAAAACATTACTCCAAACTTGGCGCTCCGTGGTATTGTTCTCAGTTGCTTGCTTGGATAGCAGGTTCGAGCTGTTGTCTTAACAGCAATCTTCGGCTGGCCAATTAAGACTGGGCTAAAGTTTGCGACAAACCGAACACAAACCAAACACAAACCAAACGCATGTCCGGCATCACGTATTAAAACGCGCAGGTGACGACTCGTGAAGAGGATGAGCTCGTGAAGAAGATGAGCTCGTGAGGAAGACGAACTCGCTCGTGATGCGTCCTTCGACATAGCATCGCGGATGTTTAAAAGACGACAGCGGGAGCCTTTGAGGTCTGCAACATGCGCGGTTCCTCTTCCTTCACAGTGGCCGTGGGAAGGGACAAATCTGACGAACAGACTGGGAGAGTATCCTTCGGGTTAATCAAACACTCTACCTTGTGCGTCTTTGGAGGGTCCTTCGTTTCGATCCACGTGCTCGAATCTTGTAGCAGTGTTGTTGTACGTTGCCCTTTGATGGTGATGGTGCTCGTTACTGGCCGGTGATGACGAAGTTGAGCAGGTAATTATCGAAGCGCTCTACAGCATCAAAGAATCATGCTTGGAAACTTTGTCGGGAAAGTGTCCAAGCCCGCAAGGTACTTCTTTGATCGTAGCAGGAGGCCATTCAGGAATACTGCTGCCCGTTCATTGCTGATGGTGCTCGTGGTGCGCTGTCTGGACGGGGTATACCCATGAAGGTATTGAGGGAGGTTCGGAAAGATGCTTCCGAAAGTGTCAAGCGGTATGAGGGTGAGCGGGTGGGGGACGATACTTGGAAAGTTTCTTGTCCTTGCCCTTTTAGTGCGTGGAAGCGATTTACCACGCTCTATTGAAGGGATGATTGTCTGTTTCCAGCAAGCCCCAAAGAGCGGATGAGCAAGAAAACTAATGAAACGCGAGACGAATTCGCGAAGGTAAAGAAACGATACAAATCCTTCAGAGGTGAATATCCCCCACTCTGGAATGGGAAGCCTGATTTTGTAGCAAAAGTGGGCAATCATCACTCGGGGTTGAGTGCGGAGGTCAGCGTTCCAGCACCGATCTTTGACCTCCTCACACTCATGATCCCCATGAAGAAGTTACGTGACGAGGCAAGGGCGATAGCAAACGAGAAGAGTAGAAGGGTGGAAAGAAAGAAGAGAGGCTTCCAATTCCCGCCTCTGCCTTCTCGTCACTTCCGGAAAACGATAACCTAGCGCATGAGACGGTGGGCCTCGGTCATCGGTTTAGTCCGAAACTAAGCATCATCAAGCGCCAATTGTCCACCTCCGAGATTGATGCTTGTTGGTGGCTTGTGGGGGCTTCATGCAATCACATCCTCGGGTGAAAACAAACGTGTCACACAAACCGATGACGCTTACTTGTGTATGAACTGGAGTTGTTGATAACAGCTGGCGTGCTAAGCAGACTGCGTGATGAGACGGATCATGTAGATTCTCTCCAACAGAAATCAGACATGGAGGAAAACTCATAGAGCAATGTTGCTTTTCAGAGCGTCACAATCGTCTCCACCAAGCTTGCCCGGCGTTGAAACCGAAGCGAATTGCCGACAACAGGATCCGTCCATCGTCATACCGCAAACCAAACCACAGCTGCCGGCGATGCTTTTCAATTCAATCGACAACAAGAACGGCTCGGCCAAGTTTCTGGGCCTTGAAACCACGAAATATAGAAAGCCGGACGAAAGGGACGACGAACACGCCCCCACGAGCGGACCAAAGGAAGTTCGAACTCAAGCGGACGGACAGGTCCCACTTCAAGCAATAGTTCGACATCGTAAAACGCCGCCGACCCGCAAGCTAAATTTAGCGATCGGCCGGCTTATCACCACTCACCCGCCGTTTCACAGCGGCCGCCGAACCCCCACGGGACGGCGCGGCGCGAGCGTAGTGATCGACTGACAACCTACGGCAAGCGGCGCAGCCACAGCACGCCGTGTCTTGCAAGCTCTGCAGCGTAACGGAAGCGAGAAAAGATGGGCGGAAGGTTTTAAGAAGAAGCTAACGGGTGATGGCCCACAACGCATGTATGTACGTTGGTTTAAAAGAAAGAAATAAGCCACCCGGATCGGCTCACGTCCCGTACGTGGCCTAGCGTCCATTCGGGAACGTGGGCTGCCGCACACCGAGGCCGGTTTGCCTACTCTATTGGGAAGTAGGTAAAGGCAGATAGGTACACAGTAGGGCTCCGAAGCGGCCAAAAAACGCCAAAAAGTCGGGGGTGTTCGTGAGAGGAAAGCTCACGCCACCAACCACCACCACGCCAAACTTTAAAAACCCCCACTTGCCTTGCGGTGCACAGCGAAGCAAAAGGTTGATCCTCATGCGTTTGCCGAATTGGAACATTCATCCGCAAGTGAGTGGCCGTTCATCGTAGATCTCGCCCCCATTCTCGTGCATTTCGCCACCACCGGGTCGGACGCAGGCTGAAAGCTTGAGCTTGGAAAAACAGATGCGGCGCTAGACTGCCAGCATTCAATGCAGCGTAGCCATTGTGGGGGTGATATGCGAGAAACGCGCCGCGTATAAGACTACGGCATCTGCTTCGTGAAACCCACCTGCCCATCGAGCTCCTTCCGGTGTTGATCCGGATTCCCTGTCCACCACAAAATTATCACTCACCATTCTCAGTCAGCACTTCGTGATGCTCAGGTATGTTTGTAGCCTTTCTCCTGCCTTTTCTTTTTGGAGCAGTCCAGCTGTGCCTCAGTGGTCTCTGCGTCGTATTTACATGCCTTGTTTAGATCAATGTCCATACCCGTGGCCAGGTCCATTTCGGACAACACGATCACCGTTCGTGGGCATTCCGTTTCTTGTCCTCCTCCTGTTGCTGCGCCCTGACGCTCCACCAAGCGGCAGCGAGACACACCAATCCGAAACTTGCGCCAATAATCGCTCTCCCTCTTGCGCCTTGCTTCTTCTTCAAGGCCTCGTTGGATCCCAGAATAGTTACAGCATCTTTAAGGATTGCATAACTGAAACCACTCCACACGGTGGTTACGCCGACAAGGATTTGCAATGCTGTCACGGCGGAGGAGAGAGTTCCTGCGTCCGTGGCTTTGTAGATGGCTGAGGGGAGGACTGGTCCTTTGGATTCACCTTGTGGAGAGCCAGTCGAGGTGACTGCGGCCGAGCTTGCGGTGGGGGAAGGGGGAGACGGGGCGAAGGAAGACCCAGAGGCGTCAGCGGGCTTGGAGTGACCTCCTTCTGTGGCAAGAGAATCTGAAATGGTGCCGTTGGGGCGCGCATCTTGGGTAGCCGAGGATGCAATCACAGGGAAGAGAAGAGTCAACCCGATCAGGGCAAGTTGGAGGAAAGTGTTGAACTTGGACACGGTCGTGGGATGGACCTCAGCGGACGGCAACGAGAAGTCCCAGTAACGGGCGAACGTCTTCGGGGAGGGCAGCGAGGCGTAGCGGAAGTAAATGGCGGCGATGGCGAGCGACGCGTCACGACCGAAGATCAAAATGGCGAGGGAACCTAATCGTGGACGAACGTATCAGCAAGTGTCTCCGACAGATGACATCTCGGCCCAACGCAATACCCAAACGGGAACATGGACAGGATGCGGGGGGGAGAGGGTGGACTGAAGCGGGGCGGGGGATTGACAACGGTGCGGATGATCACGGATGCGGGGAATAGGGGGGTGTGGGCGTGTGCGCAGGACTCGAGCCGGGGCATACCGGGCAATGCTCCCTTGACAGCCAGGCAGCCAACGGTGATGGCCATCAAGAGTTTGTCAGCCATGGGATCGACAACGCTACCGACGACAGTTTGCAAATTCCACCGACGGGCGATCCATCCGTCGACGAGGTCAGTGATGCCGGCATAGGTGAAGAGGCCCAGAGCCCACGCATGGTGGTCGTGCAGAATCAGGTAGCCAACCACGGGGGCTGCGACGAGACGCGAGAAGGTGAGGACGTTGGGGACATTCCAGACGGCTTCGTGCGTCGTCAGCGACTTGAGCTGGTTGCGGAGTTGCTTGGTCTTCTCAATCAGAGGCTTTTTTGGTTGGGGCTGGCAGACATGACTCGTTAGCAGATGTGCGCAGGGATGGGTTGGAGGTGCATGGTATCCTTGCGCGAATGCTGTCATGAGTATATGACGGGAGGAGGAGCAACAGGATCCGAAAACGTGGTAAATGAAGGCTCGCAAACGACAAGGACGGAGGGACAGAGCAAAGACAGGCGGCCAATGGCGAGCATGAGAGTGCCGATGGGATAAACCCAAGCAACGAACCTCGGCACTCAACTGCCGCGCAGCCTCGGCACCGGACGGCAGCGAGTCAGCGAAACGGCAGATCGTACGACCCGCGGATGGTGGTGGAGGAGAAGCAAATAGATGAGAACGATGGAGCAGTCAGGGCGCACGTGGAAAGCCGTGTCAGGACCAGAATCGCACGGAATTGAGCTGAGCAGATGCCAAAGACAGCGTGCCATGATTCAGACGGCGGACACAGACCAGCAGAAGGAGAGCATGAGGGCAGCTGATGCAAAGAAAGCACTCACCGTCTGGCTGCGACTGCGGTCTCCCTGCGGTCCCTCGGGCTGGTCGTGTGCTGCCCTGCGAAGCCTCGACGCGGAGAACAGCCTGCCCTTCGCGCATGAGTAAGGAAGTGCTGGGTGGTGACAGAGGGCGGCGCTCACCTAGGCGCGATGGCACATCCAGGCTGCTGCAACGCTCTGTTCCCCAGCACAGCGATCCGGGCCGCGCTGTTGCAGCCCAACGGAAGCCGTTGGCTCCGCGCGAGCTCAGAGGCGGGCGAGGTCCACGTGCGGACGTGGAGCAGCCCTCGCTGCCCAATGGCTGGGGACTGCGTCCGAGCCGGAGCGCACGACAGCGGCGATGAGCGCGCAACCAGCCGCGCGAGAAGGGCGGTGGGCTGCTGCGGATTGACGGCCATGGCACTATCGCATGATGCTGCGGCAGGGCGGGACAGGGTTGGTGGCGATGCGGGTGGCAGGTGGCAGAGGCAGGTCGATGGCTGTGTGAGGTCAGAGGAGCGTCCAGGCGCAAGGAATGGAATTGGAATTGCTTGCCGGCGATTGCTTGCCCTGGCCTTGGCTGGGCGGGGCGTGCACGTCAAGCGAGATCCGGCTGCTGTCGCTGTCGCTGCGCCTTGTCTTCCACGGCTTCCGGGCGGTGATCTTTACGCTCAGAATTTGCGCAGTGCGACTCAGACGCTGCTTACTCGGCGCGCACATGCCCCAGCCCGAAGCGGCACGTCCGCCGGCGCCCCTGACTAAGCCTAGGTCCTAGGTCCTGCCCGCGCCATCGCCCCCGGCGGGCCGACGCGATCTCTCATGTCAGCTCGTGGTCCGCCCGAAGTATATGCAGCCACACCACCACAACGGCTCTGCTATAGGACCCTCGAGCCAGGGGCTGCGCGAGGCTCATCCAAGCTCGCCAACGTCACCAACGTCGTCGACCTCTCCAGGCTTGATCCTGTCTTCTCGATGCTTCGTCCTGAACGTCACCCGCAAAAGGCCAGCATGCTGAAACATCTGTGCATTTGATTTTATCCCGCGACTGTTTTCCCCATACCCAGTGCTACACCCAAGTAGCAGCTAGCCGATTCTAAATATATCTGAATGACAATATTTTCGACGACCAAATGAAGCAAACGCCTAGCGCCACCCTCCTTTTGGCCCAGCCCTGCCTCCGACCACAGTGGAAAACTAGACGTATTTAATTGGTGATATCAAAGCAATATACGAGCAAAAGAAATGAAACGCGGAAGTATCCGAATGGGTATCGAGAGGGCTCCCGACATACGCAGTGTAGCGGTGGAAAGATTAGTTGCGGCCTGAACGCCCAGCTTTCCACGAGTCGGGCCCCGCATGAATCCGAAGGGAAATGTGGTATCGAGAGCGAATGATGCCCATGTGGCCTAGCGCCACCCAGTGCAGAAATGTGGTGAACAGAACGATCCCACCAACGCCGAGACTCGCCAGTACATCGTACAGAGGACAGGAGATAGACAAAGAAAACAAATGATTCGTAGACTCGGAGAATTCGAACGCATCATCGTCATAAGGGGACCGCTCAGCTGAAATTGTTCGAAAAATGCGGCGCCTTCTCGTCGAAGGCGCCCAGTGTGTCGTGGCGCGAGTGCTGCGCTTCGGAGCTGGAGTAGCACGGATATGCTCCGGCCGGTTGAACTGGCCCCTCGCCGAACATGTGGTCCGGAGAGACCTGCGAATCCTCGCTCATGTCGCTGATGCTGCCGTGATACTGGGGCTGGCTCGAGATACCATGGCTTGACTGCTCAAAGCCAAAGTTCTGGCCAAAGGCCGAGCCCGTGGCCGTTGTGTACGAAGTCTCGTGTGGGTACGGCTGGTAGTCGAGGGAGGCCGGTCCTGGCATCTCCGTGGGGACGCTTTCATACCCAGAACGAGGCTGATGCCCGGGCGTCTGTCCCAAATGCAAACTGCTCAACGGGCTAATCAGACCTTGCGATTGCCTGGCCCCAGGAATCATCTGCCCGCTGCTTCCAAACACGGCCGTAGGACTCGAAGAGCTCGTGGGGATTCCCGGGTAACCCGCGCCACTGCTTGCGGATGCGTGAAGGGTAGTCATGGGCTGCGAAGAAGTGTGGTACGCGTGGTGCATGCTGCTCGACATTCCATGCATGACAGGCTGGTAAGGCTGGTGAGGGTGATAGGAAGAGGCATATGACCCAATAGGGCCAGCCAGGCCCTGCGTGCCGTGCATGTAAGGTGGATACGGAAGAACGTCGTCAGGATCCTGAATGGGACCTAAGGCTGCTGTCAGTGAAATGAAAAGAATACATGGGTCGGGATTGTGCTCACTTCGGAACTTCTGGTCAGTGATAAGCTCCTTGCGAGGGTGGCAATTCGCTAGGCGATGGTCGTGACCCGGCCGGAAGAGGGTGGACTGATCCTTGGCATCCTCGATGGTGTAATATGCGATCAAATGATGTGTGCAGCCATTGACAGTGACGCTCAGAGTCCTCTTGAGCAAGCCGCCGCGTTTGAAGTCGTAGGAATCGACGAGTGATCCAGTGATCTTCCGGTCTTTCGAATCAGGAATCTCATACGGAGGATCCTCGCTATAGTGAGAAGGAGCACTAGACCGAGAGTAAGGCTCAGTGCGAGCGCTCTTCGTACGCTGGCGGTTCGCCCGCTTCTTCTCGCCAGGCGGAAATGGACGCTCAAGCTCGCGGTACACGAGGAAGTTGCCCATGATGCGGCTGGGACTCCAGGACAGGCCGTCGGTCCACCGCTTGATACCGGAGGTGGACTCCTCGTACACGAAGACGGACCCGCTCCGGATGAGGGAAGCTCTTTCTCTGTCGTGCGGTCGGCGTGGGCAGTGAACAAGGGTGCCGTTGAGACACGCCTCAATGATGGTCAAAGCATCTTGGGTGGTGTGGACGAAACCGTGCCATGTAGGCTGCATGTTGGCATTAAGATTAGACGGAACAGGTGGGATGGAGTTGACGTTCGGTGCGACAGGAGAAGCGCTGGTGGTCCTTGTTAGGCTGAGACGATCGCTGTCGCTGGTTTGGGATTCGGAATAGCTGCCGCTGGCATAACGGTGGGCGATAGCATGGCTCGGAAGAGCACCTGGCAGCTTGGGCATCCCCAGGCTCTTGGTAGTCTGGGAGGCGTGGCTCGTCGGAAAGTAAGAAGAATTAGAGTGCACCGGCGAGTCGCTGTAAGGCGAGGGGAATGAGCTATCGTGGCGCATGGTTGAGTGGGCGAGTGAGTAGGAGCCATTGCTGGAGCTGGTCTGGCTCTGCGGCGACATATAGGCGCTGGTGGACCGGATAGGCATCAGGGTCCTGGAGTTGTGGGCTCTGTGATCGTCGTTGAAGTCCATAGCGCCGGCCTGCACACTCAATTAGGCAAAGCGACTCGGTGCAGCGGCCGGAAGGGGAAGGGTAGAAGCTTATTGATGGAGGAGCTTATGCGAGTGTTGCGGAGGCAGGGAGCGCGACTTACAGAAGCTGGCGGCGAAGGGCTAGCGATGGAGGGTTTTGGGGCTTCCGCAAAGGCCAATGGCTCGCTGGTGCTGAAGGTCCTCAGGCTGTAGTCGAGCAGCGGGGCGAAGAGGTCCTTTCCCACCACGTTTTCGCGGTAGTGGTCCCCACCAAAGCGGGACTCGGGGTGCAGTACACGAAGCATTCAGCCTATGGAGCGCGGCGACCTCGAAGGGCAGGCGGCGCGCGGTGCGGCGGCGGCGAGGGGCAGCGCTGGCGCGGAGCTTGGGGGAGAGCTGGAGTCGGCGGCGGGCGCGCTCACGTGCGAGAGTGCGGTGTGCAGTGTGCAGGCGCGGAGGTGCTGAGCGGGAGCAGAGTGGTGCTGGGGAAGAGGGCGAAGGCGGGCGAGTTGTGTGTCTGCGAGGCCGCGATGAGCAGAGGGCTGAGGAGCGATGACGCCCTCAAACCGGCCGGCGAGGTCCCTTAAAGCTGGAGGACGTTAGGCCTGGCGGGTAGGGATAATCCTCCCCGGCAGGATGATCAAAACGTCGCTGCTCACAGAGGCGATGCCGCTTCTGGGATCGGGTGGTTTGCCGGTAACGGCGTGGGAGGCTGCGCAGGACGTGCGCGAGGAATTGGACCGCTTTAGGGCGCGCGGTGCTTGCGGTGCGATACGGAGCGCAGTGGGCAGCGAGCTGGGACGTTGGAGCCCTTGCTTGGCCAGCGGCTCGGCGACGATCTGCCAGCACGCACAGGCACAGGCACACGGCGCGCGGCGAGGGCGAGACAACTAAGGTTGACCCCGCGCAAACCACGGGTTCCTGAGTCGCTCGACGGCCACAAACGGTCCGACCGCACCGTCATTCCAGGCCTGGGAGGTGAAATGAGCGCGCGCGCCAGCTGGCGGATGCGGTGCGCGGGCTGGCACGGTCGAAATGAGCGTGCGGCGGGGGGTCCTGGCGTCCAGATGCGGGCGTCGGGATCTACCTGCTAGCAGATCCTGGCCTTGATCCTCGTCGTCTTCCCGACGGGGCCGGCGCCGGGGGCGTGCAAGTGCAGAGCCGGTGTTGCAGATTGCTTGGCGCACCCATGCTGACAGGGGGCGCGACAGCGCCCGCCCCCGGTCGCAGAGCTGCCGCAGCGCTGGCGTAACGTTCTCGCGGCTGAGCGCGTAACTCCGGCAAGGCGGCTGTTCTGGCAGCGTGTCAGCAGCAGCGACAGCGTCGTCGCGTATCAGGGCGAGATGTGGAGCAGCAGTTCTTGGGAAATTCATGGCGTGATGTCCTGTGGGCGTGTTTTGTTTTCTTCCCTTCCTTGTCGGCACCTCAGCTGCTCGTTCACCTGCGGTTGCAGTAATGGCACGCGGATCGAGATCGTGAACGACACCTAGCGACGAGAAACCGAATCCAAGGTTCACATGTGACGTCGGTGCTCCTGGTGTGCTAACGTCTTGAACGGTGGGGAAAACCAGAATCCTGAATTGGCCGCTACTAAACGACTTCGGGAGAATCCCATCAACGTCGATCACGGAGAAATAGAACTGATAAAAACAAAAACAGGCGGCGATACCACCACGCACGCTGTGCCTGTGCAATTCGAGGGCCCTGCTGGAGATAGGAACGCGGCGGCTGTGCTATTGGACGTCGTTGGTGCGCTGGAGTAGGTGCTCGTCGAGCAAAGTTACAATACGTCGTTGGTTTTGAGCTAGAATGTTTTGTGGCCGACCCTGGTCCGTAATCCAGGCGATCGCCCGGCTCGAAAAGGGCCTCGCACGGCTGCCGTGTGATTGCCTGCCCTCCACACTGCCTTCGACCATAAATCCCCGAGTGCATCGAAACACTTTGCCTGCTGCCGGCCAGGGTTCTCCAGCCCCGTCTCCGTTGCTGACTACCCATGCACGGCTTCGACTCCACCACGCACAACCACCAGCAGCGCGCGACAGGCCTTGCCAAACCACGCGATGTCCTGACGAAGCCACCAGGCTCATCAGCGCTATCGAGCCAGTCTAGCGATGCGGCTGCCATCTCCCGGCGGCGAGTCCCCCTAGGCCGGCTTCCGAACGCTGCCCGTTGCGGTGTAGCGGCCCTACGGCCAATAGTCGCGGGCCGGGATCGCTGCTCAGCGAGAAGTCCTGCTTCCCTTCTTCGCTGCTCGATCCGTTGCGACTCCACGACTGCTCTGGCCGGTGCGTGCGGCAGGGAATGCTCACCTCAACAAGTCGCTGAAGCATCGCTCTGACCACAGAGCCAGCAGAGAGTCGCATGTGTGCAGGCCCGCGCTACCGCCCATCCGTCGCCGCGCTCGGCCGCTCGCCGCATCCCGGCCTTCCGCTCATCAGCCAGCCAGCCAATGCCGCCAGGCGCTATGCGAGTAGCGCGCTCTTGCGCTTGGCGAACCGTTTCATCAGGCTGCGCAAGGCATGGCTGCGTACTTGTCACGGCAGCCTGTCGAAACCGACTATTGTCAGAGACCGCGCGCAAAGTGGCTGGCGCCCACGAATCACGCCGCCAGATTGCATTCTTCTGCCTAGCTCACCGGCCGGCCAGGGTACTGCGGCCTCGAGCTCCGCCGATCTCGTCCGTGTCGAGACGCCATTTCATTACAGGCGGTCGCTGGGGGCAGGCACACCTGCGCTAGCCGGCTCGAGCACGCCGTACGCAGCCTGAGCGCAGCGTTTGGGCCCTGAGCGCAATCGAACGACTTTCGCACACCAATGTCCGCAATCAAGCAATCCCGTGCTGCGGAGGACCACGCCGCCGCCCCTCGCTGAGACAGCGTGGCCCACGGCTCCTGTCCATGTATATTGCGCCGCTGCCTCCCGTCGCCCAAGCAATTTGCCCGCACGCTGCTCTGGGCATGGCCGATCTATATTTGCACTCGCGCACCGCGCTTCCGCACGCTGCCAGACGACCGCCTCCGCCCTATGCACTCCACACGTGCCACCAAGCCTGCTGGCCCTGTTTCACGATGGCCGTCCCGCCGACAACCTAAAGTCTAACGGCGGTTGACCTCATGGCCAGCGTCTCGACCGCCGCTCGCCAGGGACCACTGTTGCCCACGTGATGCTGCGCACGACTCCGCCGACGCAATGACGTCCCCTTTGCGCAATCTGACCCTGATGAGTCCGCGCTATTGCGGGAGCCGCTTGGGGCGCGCGAGTCCGCGGTGGACATGTTGACGCCCCGCGCCGCAGAGGTCTGGATGCGTGCTGCGCGGTGGCGCTGACATCATGGATGTGACGGGGCAGGCGGCTACCATCAGACTAACCACTATCACGCGGGAGTGGGCAATCCAGAACCGCAAAGGATCGCTCGTATCTGGGGCGTTGTCCTCATTCAGGAAATCCTGCAACCTTGAGGGGAAGGCGGCCGGGATGTTGGCTGCCCGAGCCGCCAAGAGCCAGGAAGACTGCATACACTCAACCACCAGCTCTCTATCTTGATCTTCAGACATGCTCGGTGGTCCAGGCCGAGCCCCCCAGTGCCGCACAGATCCGCAGCAAGGTCTTACGCACGATATGATGAAGGATCGTACAGGGCCGCCCTCTTAGGCATGGTGATTCCAAATGCTCGGACGCGTGTGGCTCTTTCTGCTACAGCTACGGAGGCGCGTCGCAACGGCTCATGCAGATCACGGAAACAATTTGGCCTTCCGCGCAGCCTTCCATTGCGCATCATCAAGCCATCGGCGCATGGTTGCGTCCGCCACACTCGAGCATGCACAGCATCCCCATGAAAACATGCATCAGGAAGAGAGTTAACACCAGTGGCGAGCTCAAAGTCCACCGTTATCATTTGCCATCTCAACGTTCGTCACTCGCTTTCTGAAACCTAGCAATCAAGCGCGTGCGAACCCTAAGTGGATCTGCAACCTCTAGTTCTCGACCCATGTGGTCAGCTTTATTCCCGCCTCCACTCCAGGCCATGTGACCTTGAAAGTTGGCTCCTTCCATGGTGTGCGGGTCACAAAGCTCTTGCACCATCCTTCCCCGGGCCTTGGAACGGCGATTGTCCTACTTTGACGAGATTATGCTTCGTGTTGGTCTAGAGACGATTGCGGGTCCCATTCAGCCGCGCCACAAACGCTCTTGCAACGCCTCTTCAACATGTGTTCGCCACGCAATTTACCAAGTCCCGGTATCGTGTGTGATACAACTCTTGCCGCTCATCCTACGTGCGTTAGGATTGTGGAGAAGCCGAAGATAGTGCGGCCGAATGCAGGATTTGAATTTTGGAGCTCTCCTCCATACTTGGTAGTTCGAGCACTTCCCGCTCACTTACATCCTGACAATCTCTCTGGTTTCACGGCTTGTATTATCCACCTGCCAAAAGTGTCTACGGATCAAAAACGTAAGGGGTGCGTCGACATCAGCTGGCGGTTGTCGTCGCCCGCCAAAGAATCACAGTCGAGTCCTTGGGAACAAACTCTTCAGACCTAGGTTGGAGTCCCCTCACAGTCTTTGCTTATAGATGACTGACTCATGAAAGCACTCTCGCCGCCGACTTCTGTGCCTCTATGAACCGCAGCGGCGGCAAACATAAACTACGATAGCTTGACGCTGTATGTTTTAGTCTTCGTGCACCACGATATATCTGCTGGTCGGTATACTCAGTACTGCGACATAACCAGAGAGCTTGAACCTCATATAGAAGCATTTGTGGGCATGTCTGTATGTGGATGTACGTCTAAATCAGTGCCTCTAGTGCCCCCCCGACTGTTGCGATAGTAGGCTAACCGACCTCGTATATGCTCTCATCGGATTGGCACAATGAAACGAAGCCACGAACGCAAGGACAGGGCACCAGAAACCTGTCTGAGTATTGCTGTCCTCGAACCCTTGGTATATCGACTGCGGGCGCTGCCGCGTATGCAGGGAGCCAAATTGGCATGCGTAGACCTGATACGCAACGGAACATCTACCCGCTGCCCCCCGTAGCAAGGAGAAGTGGGAATTTCCAATATGATGGTGTGAATCGCTGATCAACATTGATTTCTAGGTACGTAAGAACATGGTCCGCGGGAGCCAAACATGATGTCCGAGATTCTCGTACAAGCGTCGAAGCTCAAGTATGGCACCTTCCCAACTTCGACAAAGGCCGACGCACAGTGCTGACTGGAATCTAGGCCCTGGATATCGAGTGGGATAGCACGCATGGTGCTTTGCAGACGCCCACCGGCCAGCACAACCAAACACTAGGTGTGCCTCCCACTGCCGCAAAAGAATCGGGCCTGGGGGGCTGGATGCATGAAACGGCCAAGGCACCGTAATGCTTACGCGAGGTCATCAGTATACGCGCTGTCTAAGTCGCCTTTTTTTTTTTTTTTTTTTGCATGCCTGCGAGCCCAGGTTATTCGTGATTCTTAATGCGTGGAATATGTATGCACATCCAATCCTCGCCACACCGAGCTTTCTTGTCCAGTCTCTTCTTCGTTGCAAGCCCTGTCTGCAAGATCAAGCGCACACTTACAGCTTCCACGCCCCATTGTCTCTCGACAAATTCATTCGAGCAGCCTTCAGGAGCATGAGCGCCCGGTCTAGACATGGCGCTCAGATTCCCTCGCTAAGCGCGCTACCTATCAAATGGCACAGCACCACCCTGGACACAATCTATCATGGCCCATTTTCTCGCTGTGGTCACTCGATTCGGAATATTCTGAGAAAGTCGATCAACCGTGATAGTCCCACTGCCGACGAGCTCGAGGTCATTCGGCCCTGCTATCTTCGACGGCTAAGCCACGGACCAGGCAGAGACACTGGGCTAACACCAAAACAGGCGCGGTTGACCGAGTCCCTGACGAACCACATCGTGTCGGCACTCCGCTCCCGCCAGCCAGGGAGAAAGAAAGCGGACCATCAATCAGGCCTCCAGCACCCGCAGCCCAACAACGGCGAGCCGTCCCATGGACCAGATCTTGCTGTTGCTAGCCCTTCCGCCGCGAGTACAGGGCGGAAAGGGCTTTTCTAGCCTCAACTGACGCGACCGCAATACGACAATCCTTTCACGCCTACGCCCGCGGTTGCAGATACAAGCGCTTTGGTGTGCATACCGTGCCGCTGCGGCTGTTGCGCTTGTGCCAAATGCCAGCTACGCTATGACGACGACAGCCGCGCTTGTGCCGCGCCTCTTCGACCTGTCTACCGACCACAATCTTGGTCGCTTGCGCTGTGCGGCGTTACACGGCAGATCGCATCGAATGCAGCCATGGTCTCGCCGGGGGATCTGCAGCAAGCCAAGAACAGCGACTCCTCGACGCAATGGCGGAGGGCGAGGGAGAGCAGGATGGAAGAGGGTCGCAAAGCAAGCTGGCCGGTTCCATCACCATCGCCGCGCGGCTCCTGCGACCCTGACTGAGGGGCAGGAGCCGCTTCCGGCCGGCAGTCACCTCCAAAAAGCCCAGCTTCGCCCCCACAACCCCTCTCCTCTCTCCCCCTCCGCCCTGCCGGTTTTGCATACAAGCGGCGGGATTATTGCTCTCTCGTGTTGAGGCAAGTACCTACGCCGCACACTTACGCATGTACGTGCGTCGGTACCAGACTTCTGGCCGGTCCCCACTCCGCCGCCCTCCTCCACTTTCTTCCCGCGCGTCGTCGTCGTCGGCAAGCTGGCGCTGCATAACTTCAATCCCACGGCGGGCCCCGAACCCGAGACCGGCTATGCAACCGACGAGAGCGAGGCGTCAGCGGCACGTCAGGCCTCGGCCCGGCACTGCTTCGGACGGATCGCGAAAGCAGGCGGCCCAGTGGTGGCCACCACTGGCCACAGACACGGCACACACAACAGCGGTCAAATCCTTGGGGCTGCATCGGCAATTTCGCTACCCTGCTGCGTGTGAGGGGTGGGGAAGGGCAATGTTGCAGAAAGTAGAAAGTGGAGCAATTGGCGATTATTCCAATAAGCAAATACACGAGGCGCTGGCTGATAGATGACTACAGGCGATCCGACCAGCTGGCATTCGCCGGGTAAGTTCTTTGCCCCCCCTCCCTCCCCTCTCGAGCTCTAATCACGTTGCGCTGCAGTTGCAGACAGACAGGCATCTAGGCCCAGCCGGTCCCCGTCCCCGTCTCCAGGCTCACGTGGAAACAAACTGCACAGGCGAAAGCAGTGAAGTCGTAAGGCGCGGACCCTGGAAGAGGCGCTTTGCTCTCCACGGAGTAACCACCGGCTCGGCTACGCTAGAAAGCAAATCCCCCGATCTTAGTGGCATTTTTTTCTTTTTGCATCATTCCCGGGCCTCTCTGGAAATTGCTTTTTCGTTTTCGTTTTTCTTCTTCTTCTCCTCCTCCTCCTCCTCCTCCTCTCTTTCTCAACACGAGGCTCACCAATCACGATTACGACGACGACGCCGCTGAGGATGAGCGGAAAATTATCCGATAATCACTCCGCCTTCACCGGATGGGCCCCTCGTCTCGACCGACCGATCGAAAGCAACGTGGCTGGCTGACTGACCGAAAACGTGCAGCATCTGACAAGATGCCTAGACAAGGCCACAGCGCATAATACTGCTGCTTCTGCATCCCTAACTACAAGTGTTTTTTCTTCTTGCCCTTGCTCTCAGGGAGCGAGGAGCCCCGCTCAGCTCTTACCCGCCGCCGACCCCTTTGCCCTTCATTACCCTCACTCCCCCCTGTACGCGCGCTGGCTGCGCCGGGCAGCATGAAGAGATGTAAGACGTACACAGTATGCGTGGCGAAGAGGGCGCTTGCTTGCTCCTGGTCGTTTGGCGACAACGACGACGACATTGACACGTAACGTGATTACGCAGTCCCCTCCCTAAGCACCCCCATGTCATCTCGTCGAGTTGTCTTATCTCCTCGAGACGGGGGAGAGAGAGAGAGAGAGAAGAGGACTGATATTTTCGACTACTCCTAGTCGGCATGCGTCGTCTTTGCATAACTAACACCCCTGCTGGGAGGCGCAGTAGTGGTAAAGATGGTACCGATCTTCAGGCGATCAGTAGCTAATCGTTCCTAGATAGATGACGAAGAAGAAAAAAGAAAGGAAAACAAATGTCACCGCTACTACGAGACGCGGGGCAGGGCAGGGGGGATTCAGTAATGCAGGGGCCGCTATTGGATGTCGAGAGAGGGAGCCGCAGCGCTCTGTGACCATTGTTCATCTACACTATATCGCGGCAGACGCAAGACTAGAGCATGTCGTGCAGGGGTGGTACCTGTCACGCGTCGGGCTATATCAGAGGCGGTGTTAAGGCTCAATCCAGTCACAGCGGCTTTTTTCTTTTTCTTCTTTGCCTGCATGGCGTACGTACGCGGAAGCCGGGTCTTCGCCTTACGGGGACGAAGAAAAAGAAAAAAAGTAGGGGGAAATATTGAATCGGTGTGTGCAGATTCTGAATGGTGCCTCGTATCGTCTTATTATGGCGCCGGGCTTCTGCTTTCGGAAAGGAATGCGAGGCTGGATTAACGCTAATTTTACGCATGGAAAGACGCGGTGTGCAGGTATTCTGCTATCGCTTCAGGTGTTTCAGGTGATTATACAGGTCCAGAGGTAGCAACGTCGAGATAGGACGGGGGGTGCTCAGAACGGTAAGGCGTCTTTCCTCTCTTGGACGGTCGACCGTCGGCACTTGTATAGGAAGCGTTTTCCCCAGCCTCAGGTCTCGGTACCAGCAACTTACCGGTCTTTGGCTATTTGCCTCCGTCTATCACCGTAATCGCCAATCTCGTGTCCTGTTTCACATCATCCGGTACCCGGCTCCATCCGGTAGCAGGGAGGGGTAGTGAGGAGTCCTGCATTTCGGCAGGTGCCAAAGCAGCAGGCGGGCGGGCGATCTACTCGCGAGAGGCGCTGAGGGATCGTGATGGCGGGGGTCAAATCCGGGACGATGACGGATCTGTCGGTCAGACGATAGATTCTCATGCAAAGCCAGCAAAGCCGCGTCGATCTACCAAGCCTTCTGGCTGATGCGGTCTTGGAAAAGCCATGCGTCGTGACACCAAGGCATTGGTCGTCTGCACGCTGCGGATGGAGTCTCCCCTTCTTCACAGGAATGAGGAAAAGGGCCTTCATCGCGCATTTACCGCCGTTTGCATACCTGTTGCCGATGCGCCCGGCGACTCATGCCCGGCATGTGTGAGCCCACATTTGCATTACCGCGGGTGTCGTGTGGGCTGGTTGGGCTTCGGTGCTGTGGGGACGGACGATCAAGCCTGCTGCCTCGCGAATGATGGTTGTCGATAGTGCCGCACCAAACTGCCAGAAGCCTCTCCAGCACCTCGGTAGAACGGTGCGCGGTTTTTTCCTCGTCGCCGTTGCTTCTGCTGCTCGCCGAGATCCTGAAGAGTGCTGCCACAAGTCGTATGATTTGTTTCAGGGCCAGCAGTAGTGGACAAGGGCCACGAGGCCGTAAGATAGCCGACCATGGCGCTGGGATTCTGCTGCTTGCGGGCTTGCGGGCTTGCGGGCTGGCCGGGGCTTTTACTTTTTTCTCCTATCCTCCTTTTCATTATTCTTGTGGTATGATCAGTCAGCGACCGTTTCTGTTGTGCTGCCAGCCACGTCTTAGTGACAGCGGGTGGCGCGAGCATCGTCGTAACCATCGCAATAGCCACAGCGGCATTAATGGAGAAGCTGAGCTGGCGAAAAAGTAACACGGGGATTTACTTCGCGACTTGAAGACAATTAGCAAGGAAGGGGTACGTACTCAGACCGCGCACTAGACGACGGGGCAACTTAATAGCTAGGGGGTTGGGCGGGCAGGGTGGAGCGTGCGCAGCATTAGCAGCCCATCGTCATTGGCTTCTGTGCGGATAAGTAGTGCGTGATAATCATAATCTATGGCTGGCTGGCAGGCAGCACAGTGGTTAGCTGGCGTGCGCGAAGGAAGGGGTGGGCGGGCACCAGCTGATTAGCCAGCGCTACCGCGCAGGAAGCAAAAATAACTAGGCAGTCGGTTGTGTTTAAATCGCGATCGGGGACGGGCCGGGCCATAAAGGCGCACCGGAGGTAGGACCGCACCGCACGTGTGGGTCTGACAGGGAGGGGGCGGAGGAAGGGTGGAGTCGCTGGTGATTGCAGAGGCGGGATGGACGTGCAAGCAAGTGTGGAGATTTGACATGGGGCTGCGCGCGTTGTGTGTTGCGATGCGGTGCGTGCGGGCGTGCGTTGCGCGGGCTGACAAGCTGAAGGGACAGCAGTGGTCAGCGCTACGACTTGCCCTGCTTTCGTGTGCTGTTGCTGGGCGGTGAGGGGCATCATGTGCTGGGCTCCCCGGCCGGGGCTGGGCCGGGCTGCGGTGGCGTGGCCGTGGCGTGGCGAGCAGCGCCGCAGGGCGCAAGGCGCAGGGCGTTGCAAGAGATGGCAGAGGGCGAGGGGTGAGATCATCGTTAGCGATCGAGTGGGACGGCGGTGGCCGAGGGGAGCAAGGCAGCTGGGCCGAGCAGCGAATAGGGTGCGGCGCGGTGCGGTGCGAGACGGTGCGAGATGTGGAGGAGGGGCGGGGGGAAGAACGGCGGGCGAGGGTCAGCAAAAGCAAAGGATGGGCGGAGGGGCATCTAGGCAGCGGGCATCAGCTGCAGGTGGAGGGCAGCGAAGCGCAGGGCGGCGTTGAGCGGAATGATGATCGCTGCTGACTGGTGCGCGGCTGCCGGGTAGCTCCAACGCGGCAGACCGGCTTTCTTCGACCTCGTCGCTTTCTTTCTTCTTCCTCATTCCATCTCCTCACGCCCCGACGCCGCATTGACGCCTGCCGCATCGTTCCGCGCCTCCTCTCTGCCTCCTTTCCATCGGAGCAGCACACGGTCACAGCGAAGCCTTGTTATCAGCGCGCCGTCGTGAGGCACCTCGGGCTTCGCTGCTTCGGGCTCACCTCCGCTGCTCTCCTCGCTTGCGACTGTTCCTTCCGCTGCTCTACTCTATTGCAACAACCGAACCCCTTCGCTTAGCCAGCGCATCCGACTGCCGCGATACCTGACTGCCGTGACACACCGGCTCCGGCCCGTTGGCGCCGTTTCCAAATCATGCTTCTTGTAGCGCCATGCTTAGTTGCGGGTCACTCGAAAGCTGCATGCTTGGGATACGGCCACTTGGCCAGATACAACACAAGGGCAACTCGTCTTGCGCCCAAGATCCAGCCCAATGCCCATTTCACGCCCAAGCAAAACAGGCCTCGCCCGGTACCGGCGGAGCGAGTGGGCCCTTGACTGGAATCGGAGTGGAGAAAGATCATGTCAAGAACGGCCGCTCATACGAAGCGTTGACAGAACATGCTTACTTGATAACGATAGGTCTGGAAACCACAGGTGGCGCGTGAGCACACGACTAGTGTCTGCTGGCTGTTATTCAGGGTCCATTATTACCCGCCCTGCCGATATCGTTATATTGCGCTACATCACGGATGCCGCATCTCAATGCCCTTCGTCAGCACTTCTCGAAACAGCGGACACGGAACAAGCGACGGAAACGGCGCAAGCGAAGCCCCTCGCGTGCGCGACTGACTCGGATTTTCATCCTCCGCTTTGGCCGCTTCTCGGGCATCAATGTCATAATTCATTCACTGCATGACGTACCGGTGGGATGAAACGCATTCATCAGCCCGTAAGGCTGGACTCTCCATAAAGTCGTATGGGACGGCAGATCTAGCACAGAGTGAGCCGTGTAGGTACCGTGATGGTCGAAGAGGTGGTTCGGGAAATGGAAGGAGCAGTGCTGTGACTTCCGCCGCCCCCGTCCCACTCCACACCTTGCCACTCAGGCGTTGTGACTATATTCCTTTTTCTTCAGTTTTCAACCAACCTTCACCGACCATATAGCACAGCCCGTCCGCCCTGAATCGATACGGTGCGGGGCCTCGGCTTGCGAGTAAGTCTTTTCCTTCTCGTCTGAAGACGCCGGCGACGCTGTCTGGACCTGGCGCGCGCTCTGACTACGAACTCAGCTATGGTCGAATCGGAAGAAGAAACACTGACAGTGTCACTCTAAGCCGTGCCCGGAAGAAGTGGCGGAAATCATGACAATGAGTAGGCCGGCAGGTCCAAGCAGCTTCCGTGCTCCCAGGCACCGGCAGTTACAGTTATCGATGTCCTCCTCGTGATACCATAGGACGATTCATTTCGGCAGTTGGTCTCTGATATGACGGCTGCTGACGATCATCTAATCGATATGTCGCGTGTTCTAGATGCAAAAAGAGGAGCACAGGAGGCATCGGTACGTGCGCGTGGTTCACGACTCGGATTCATCTCGTCTCCTAGCCTTCACGACTCGGTGTGTGAATAGGATGAGGTGCAATTACAGTTTCCCTTTCATGTTCACTCACCGCCTTATCAGACCGCCATTTGCAGTGCCGGCGTCGATGTAGTAGAAACCAGGAGGTCAGTTCCGGCATGAGTTGTGGAATTTATCATTGCCGCATACACCACCCAAGTTTTGCTTTCTCTTTCCTGTTTTGCTTGTGCTAATTATATCGCGACACTGCTTACACACCTACTCTATGTATCTGCTGTGTAGATTGAAATGTGTAACCGTATCGCCAGGGCAGGTCGACAGCCATTTCCACGTGTTCGGCAGTTACGATGAGCGCCAAGCTGTTTGTCTGACTTGAGCCGTCAATCGATGCGGAGAACATGACAGGGACGCAAGTACCACACCAGCATCCGCCTCTCCCGGCGGCTACCCACGGCTGTCAAACGGTCAACGTCCAGTTCGTCCCGTGCGCACACGACGATGCGGGAAGTTTACCAATGAACTGACTGCGATCGAACCAGAGCTTTTCGGCAGCTGAGTTAATTCACGGTTCCCCGGCAGTTGGCCGTTCGAGACATGTACATGCGCGTAATTGGGCCTGATTGACATACAGCGGCGGTGGCGGCGATCATGGCGAACGCGCGATTCGGGCTGGGCTATTACTGGGAGGATATGGCGGGGGTGGTGGGGCCCAAGACGAAGAGGGCAAGGAAAGAGCAGGAGAGTGGGAAAAGGACCGCATGGTGGTTAGGGCGGCGCGCACATGCTTGCAGTGGTATGTGCACCCCTCTTCGCGCCCTTTCGACCATCTCTTCCTTCTCTTCTCCAGGACGCCTGAACACATCGACGAGACGGGGGCCAGGGCGTTAGGAGAGTGCTCAGACAGACTCACGGGGAAGGGGGAAGAGAGGGCCCGACCGGCCATCAGGCTTGTTTTTTTCGTTTGTTTGAACGTGCCCGGCTGCCCGCCTTATTTTTGGCGCGCTTCGCTCTTGATGAGCTGGCAGGGCTCCGCCGCCTTGTTACGCTCGCCTTACGCTCCTCAATCGCCCTGTCGTTGCACACCACGCACCACTCCGTCCGCCTCCGCCGGCCCCGCTCGCGTCGGTTCCGCCTTGAGTGCGCCTGATGATCTACGCTCTTTTTTTATTTATTTTTTGCACGTGTCATCTTCTTTTCTGATAGGTGCTGCGCCTCCCATTATTCGTCACACGGACGGCGGATGCGGGACGCCTGGTGGTCCCTTGGAGAAGAAAAGGGCAAGTATTGGGTAGAGGGGAGGGGGAGAAAAGGGATCATGAGTCGTTGCAAGTGGCGTTTCGGCTCTGGCCGGGAGAGCGTGGCTTTTCACGGCACTTTTTTGGACAGGGATCCGTGGGGTTCGCACATGGCATCGCAAAAGACGTACGTGTGTAGTAGGGCAACGAGGGACGAACGGGCAGCGTCGTTGTTGTCGTGATCGCGAGTCGTTCGTCGATCTGCTCAACTTTCTGTCCATCGAACGCAATGATGTTCGGGCGGCCTTGGTGGTGCGTGCGCCGCCGCCGCCGCCGCGCGCGCGCTATCGATGGGCCTTGATTCAACGTTTGTACTATATGTGGTGCACTTGCGGGATGGGCACGGGGTCAGGGGAGTGGTGGACCGAGGCTGTTCTTCAGGTAAGGTGATGATGTGTGCAGGCATCCATGGGTTTGGCTTTTGTTGATGCCCCTCTCTCGGTGGGGCATGGTGATCGTGGTGCTCAATCTCTTGGTGTTGAGCATGGGCTTTCGTTTCTTTTGCTTTCTCACTATTGATGGCTATTTTTGGTTGTTCGATAGTGGATGGGCTTTGTGGCTGCGAGAGACGTAGCGTCGCTGCATGGATGTTCTTGCTTCTCCGCGGCTTCAGAGGTGGGTGCAGTCCGGGCCGAAAGTGATCTCGAACACCGTTAGTAGCTCGATCAAGGAGTCTGCGTCGTCGGTCTTTCTGCAGCGGCCATTCAAAATCGGACCACATCTAGGGAGTTCAAGTTTGGGATAAGTAGAAAACGGTCAATGTGACGTTTCAGGGTCATCGACGCTCCCTTCTCCGCATCACGTCTGCGTGCTCAATGTCGAGACATGATTTACATCGTCGAACCGTCTTGGTGGTCAAGATGAGACGGTATGTGGGGCTCGATTGATTGACATCCAGAACTTGTGTAGCTCTGGCCGGCACGAAGTGTGGGTCATGTCCTCTCCATTCTTCCGCCACTCCATATGCTGACCTTCCCGAAATCTTTCCATTCGGCCCTACACTGTACACTGCCTCCTCATCGACGAAGTCTGGCGTTAGGTCAACTCCTGGCTGCTGCTGAGGCACGCAAGCACTCATTGAGCATTATGAAAACATTGTATGAGCGCAATTTCTCCATCACGAAAAAAAGGAATGGTTGTTGTTCGGCCCGTTCAGCAGGCCACAAGAGCTATTACTTGAGGTCTGCCATAGTGAGTCTGAATGCTTAATATTCTGCCACTCGCGGAGAAGTCAGGCTGTATCTTGCGTCGAAACCGCCGAAGAAGTTCGCACACTCGGCCAAAATTGAAATTGTTTTTGGTTAAGTATAAGGCTGTTGCCTGCCATGGTGTAAAGCTCTCACATATGTCGTTAAGTAATTTGATTTGGCTCCTTGTTCAAGAGATGGTAATGGAAAGGGCAGCGGTGGACATGATCTTGTTGCGGATATGGATGCGTTACGTGCCGACGGCAATATGAAAGTCCCACATCCTCGAGGATGCGGTATTAACTTTTGATGGCATGGTATATCATCGTGTCCATTCATGAACTCTTGACTACAGCACCCTTTGATTTACTACAGGTACAATGTAAAGTGGCGTAGCATCTTGCCAGTAAAGCAGCGGGCACAAGAAAAGAGCTGGTGTGTACGTAGTTTTTTTGTCTGTAGCTTCCCTTATTTAGCGGCTCATCGATAGTATTCTCATATTTCGAAATTATATGGCTCAATGGACACTTTTTGCTCAGCAACGTTGTAAAACATGACAATGAGACAATTCTACCGGAGGCAATTGATTTTTATTTCGAAATCAAAGCGTGTTTCCTACGGAACGAAAATGACAAGCAGCGACGGTAATGGTTGTGAAATAGCACGTTTCAACATAATCGATGATCCGCACGATGATCAAGTCACGATTTCCATCACTTCTACATTCGGATATTGGGTATGCTGCCTACCGTAGTAGAGAAGGAAATCAAAGAGTTTCACCGTGGGTTTAAACAATAATAGAACAGTGGGCTGGGTCGAAGATACTGTCCCCACGCAGTCTTCAAAGCGCCGTAGCTGTTTAGCTCTCTCTACCGGAAGTTGCTCACTACGAAGAAACCCAACTTGGAGCGGTAGAATAAAACTGGAAGCTGTGGTACCCGCCGTGTCAGGTATACTAAAGGCTAGACCGCAAGTCACTTGAGATTGATAACAAATTCAATCACTCAATTCATAGCGTGAAGTGTCAGTGATGTTTTGGGAGTAAGCGACGCGGCAAACACTGCTCGGGGAAGAAAGTTACTGTCGTAAAATCTTAAGCCCCATGGAATGACTGAGCATAACTAAAATCAAAATCATGAAAGACACGCGAAGAGCAATAAATAAAGCCATGGCTACGTATCAGCATTATATCATGTTATTGTATGTCAGCATCTTTAATCATGAGTTGAAAAGCTGATATTTGAGCCAATGCCATCCGGGAGAGCGCTTGGAAAGAAAGGAAAACAAAAAGCCAGTCTGCCATTCCTGAAGATCGTTTAGATGCGCACAGTTGCGAGGCCGATGAGCTGTCAGGGAAGAGAATCAGACACCCTTTTAAACTCCCTCGCTCCAACCAGCCGAAACCGGCAACCAATTCGACCAAACCCACCAATCACCACGCACCACCTCTCCAACCCTTCACCGAAGCCTTGCAAAGCCCTCAAACGCTTCCAATAACCGCCCACGCAACACAGACCCAAATTAACCATACCTCTCACTACTGGTCGCCTGCCGAAAACTCCGCCGCACCCAACACTGCCACGTCGTAAAACACGCATTCTCACCGGGTTACGCCGCCACCGCCCCCTTTCCCCAGATAGTCGAACAACAACAACAACGGACAAGCCACGACCACCATGTTGCCCGCCAACGCACACACACAGGCCAACAGACCGCCGCTTTGCCAGCACCGGCTCCCGCCGCCAGCGAACAGTGCGCACCCGGAGAATTGCTTCAGACGTTCGAACTTGCAGCGTCCCCGGCCCTACCACGAGGGTTCCTCTGGTCGTTTAAGTGGGTGCAGTGCATATACTGGTTTGTGCGGGTTGCAAGTGCGGTGCGTGCGTGCGTGCATGGTCAAAAAATGAGCGGCGGGTTGTTGGCGGACATCGTCCCGTGGCGGTAGGTGGTTCGTTCGGTCGGGTCGCCCGTTGTTGTTAATGCGAGCATATGGCGCCGGACGTACCCTACTTTGGGGCGGCCGTTCAGTAGTACGTAGTGGTACATAGTCTGTGTACCTAGTTAGTGACAACAGCTGCAAGCTCCGCGCTACAGCCGGCGCCGGCGACCATGGACGCGCTAATGAACCGACACCAAAGCTCGAAGCAAGAACGGTTGGTCATGTGTAAGGGTCCCAGAGTTTCTACGGACGATTTTTTTTTTCCTCTTGACCGCCATTCCTTCCACTGCTAGTTTTCGCTCCTAAAGACCAGCCATTCATGGTTTCTGGAAAACATTATCCTCCGCTCAAGTGGCTCTCTGTGCCAAAACACGTCTAGTCTCTGATGATTCCGCCTCTATGGACGCCTCCGCGGATAGCCTCTTCCTCGCGGCAGCTGCCGGACTTCTTCACACCTCCTCCCCAAACGGATAGTTGAACTTCAGCAGGCCGTTCAGTCCACCCACCCAGTGATCCTCCCCTCTAGACATACCATTCGTGCCTCTCACGATGCTCGGCACGCCGCCCAACAAAGCCCCCTTCTCGCCCCTGCCCAACGCGCGCAGCCCGACGTCCTCGCCGGTGATGCGCACCTCGCCGCCGCGGCCGAGCGGCTCCTCGAGACGCATGCCGTCAATGCTGACGTCGACACCGTCGGAGCGGTTGCTCTCGGCGACGCGCAGTGTGACCTCGGCGTTGGCGGGGAGGACGAGTGGCCGGAACGAGAGGCTACGGGGCGAGATGGGCGTGAGGATGAGAGATGGTACGAGCGGGTGCACGATGCATCCGCCTGAGGATAAGGAGTATGCTGTGCTGCCTGTGGGGCTGGCGACGATAAGCCCGTCCGCGATGGCATCGGTCAGGTGCCGGCCGTTGACGGTGATGCCGATCACTGTCAGGTGCGGGTTGCGGCCGCGGTGTAGGATTATCTCGTTGAGGGCATAGAGCGGTGATGGGGGTATCTTGGTGTTGCCGCGAGCGAGGGTCTGGGCTGTTGCTAGAGATGGGTGCTTGCCCGTTAAGAGGGGCTTTTTATGTGTGGGGCCAGATGCAGAAGAAGATCCCGGGGACGTGACTCTTGCAGGACTGTGCACTGAAACTTTGAGACGATGACGGAGAAGGATGCGGGCGTGCCGATGTGTGCCCATGAATTTGCCTCGAAGAGATGCCCACGGATCGTCAGCGACGCGAATGATATCTTCAGCCCCCATGGTGGAGGGTGGGCCAAGCGTCTGCTCCGCGGCCGCGCTGGCACCAGACATGTAGACATCTCTGAAGGCGCGTTTATACTCGGCAAACTTCCACTCCCCTAAGAAGCCAAGCGTTCCCATGCTGAAAGCGAGAATGGGCGGAACCTGTCGGGCATTCGCATAGAGACTTGCAGCGTGGAGGATTGTTCCATCTCCGCCCAAGGTGGTTATGAGATCGACGTTGTCATGGAGCACCTTCTCGGCTTCGCGTTTTTGGAGTGGCAGTGCATAGACAGGAGATGGGAGTCTGTCATGGACCGCACGCGCGACGTTGGGCTCGAATAGCAGGTTCACGTCGGGATATGTTGTTTGAATATGATACGCGAGTTCAACGAGTGACTCAGTGACATGGGGCGCGTCTTCTTTCTTCATGAGCAGCACGGTGCGCAGGGGAGAGTGCCAATGGAGGCCGAGGAGATCATTCTGGCGCGTTGCTGGATGCAGTCAGCCTCAGAGCCCTGGTTGCTGGGACCGCACTCGGGGACGGGAGCGATTGGAAGGCAGGGTAAGAATGTTGAGCTCACCATGTGCGTGTAACGCCTATCGCTGCTCACCTTGGTATACGGGAGGATTGCGCTCGGGCAGTGCAGCAGCTTGCGGCAGCTCGCTGACCTGCTGGCAACGGGCGGTGCGCGAGAAGGCCCTTCGCGGCGGCGCAAAGCGCAAGCGCAGCGGGAGTCGCGGCGGCATTGTGGAGGTTGTGAGGGGTGACTCGGGGCAGAAGAGCAGCTGCGCGGGGTCAGGGGTGGTTCATGCTCGCGCGGAGGAAGCCGTAAGGGACGGTTATCGCATGGTGACGCGGATCCCAGCAGGGGCGGTGGTGGTGAGCGGAGAGAAGTCGATGGAGACTCGCTGATGTCAAAGGTGGCCCATGCTCCTCCGCGCTCCGCGATGCTCGACGAACCGCACATCCGCGTCCCACACGTCGTTTGCTGGACCCTCGCAACTTGCCGGGCGCGCCTCACCGCATTCGTGGACGCCTGTCTGCAGCCCTCGTCTCGGCCCTTCTCATCTTCTTCATCCTTCGTCGGCCATGCCTGCTGCCGGGCAACCTCTCCTCCGCCGCTGACCCTGACCCCCACCAGCTGCTGCCTCCCGTCGCGTGCTCATCAGCCACGGTCCCGCTCCTCCGCCCTTAACTCCGCCTCGCCGCCACTGTCCACGCGACGCCTGAGCAAGACCTCCACCACCTAGCCTCGCTCCCCTCCCTCCGTACCTCAAGGCCGCCGCCATGGACTCCGACGGCCTGAAGCACCGGCATAATGCTGCCACGCAGCCCATACCACCCGAGGACCTGCACAAACACGGCGCGGATACTGGCAAGATTGTACACCCGGCAGGCCCCGTCAAGCATGGCGGGCCCAAACAGGCTCTGCGCATGTTCCTGTTCGGCGTGTACTTCTTGGGCAGCTGCGTGTGGTAAGATACTTTCTGGTCTTCTTCCGCTTTACTAAGAGAATAGTGCCTCACTCGGTCTCAGTATCAACGTCACCCAGCTCATCGGCGCCCCGCTATACTTCTGCAGCAAGGACTGGTACTATGCCTGGATGGCCGTCACCAAGCAACACTTCGGCTTGCTCATCACCACCATGACACAGTGGTGGTCGCCTACCGTTGTGAGAGTCAGTGGCGACGAAAGCGTGCGCGGTCAGCTCAGGCAGACCGAAGACGGCCGTCTGGAGTGCGACTTCCCCGACCGCATACTTCTGATTGCGAACCATCAGGTGCGCCACATGCTGCTGATGTGGGAGAACCAAACGTTGACAAGGCGCAGATCTACACTGACTGGCTGTACTTGTGGTGGATTGCTTACACCTCGCGCATGCATGGGCACCTGTACATCATCCTGAAGGAATCGCTCAAGTACATCCCTATCATTGGCAACGGCATGCAATTCTTCAGCTTCATCTTCCTCTCGCGCAAGTGGGCGACAGACAAGCCCCGCTTCCAACATCGCTTGCAGAAGCTCAACACTCGCCACAAGGGCCCCATGTCAGGCGAGCACGATCTGGATCCAATGTGGCTCCTCATCTTCCCCGAAGGCACCAATCTGTCCTCGAATGGCCGCGAATCGAGCGAGCGCTGGGCTAAGAAGAGCGGTCAGAGCGACCTGAGACATGCGCTTTTGCCAAGAAGTACTGGCATGTTTTTCTGCTTGCAGGAATTGAAGGAGACTACCGAGTGGGTTTATGACTGCACTATGGCATACGAGGGCGTTCCGTAAGTCTCGATATACTTGCGCCGGGAATTATGCCTAACAAGAAACAGCCGGGGTCGATACGGCCAGGACCTTTTTACTTTGAAATCCACCTACTTCGAAGGCCGACCCCCGCGGTCAGTCAACCTCCACTGGCGCCGCTTTGCTGTCAAGGACATCCCAATATCGTCGCAGCCCGAATTCGAGCAATGGATCCTTCAGCGTTGGCGCGAAAAGGACGACCTTCTCGAAACATACCTCGAGACAGGCCGCTTTCCTTCAGATCCCGAGGGCATCCGTTATGAAGTTCCCGGCAGACGTCTCAATGGCATGCCGATGCTCGACAAGGACAAGACTATTGCCGAAGGCAGAGGCTACATCGAGACCGAGGTCCGACCGAAGAGCCCGGTCGAGTTTCTGCAAATTTTCATTCCCGGGGCTGCTTTGGTGCTGGTGGGGAACGTCGTAATTAAGACGCTGAGACTGATGAAATCAGTCGCTGGCAGCGCGTAGATGGTCCCTTTTTCACATGTCAATACTTTCGGCCCACCATCCTCACCTCACATATCACCTCATCCGACACGATCCGGACGTTTCCACATTTTTTGTTTTGGGTGGAATTTGTGATAGCCGATTACCGAAGGCTGCAGCAGAGGAACTTTCCGTGGGGCTAAGGGTCTACGAATACGCAAAGGTCATGGCAGCAGTCTGGCCGGTCTAATGTCTTCCATTATTACATCGCTACACCGCTCTTAATCCCTTTTGGCTTCCCCTGTTTTTGCGACTGAGACATCTGCGTCATACCCAGGTCTGCTTCATTGGTGTAAGTTGGATGCTTCTTTGGATCAGCAATTGGGGTGGAAGATGACGTTTGTTGGACTTTCCTGGCAGATTGTCTCCTGGGGTTATACATAAGCTGAGGCTCTATTTCTAGTCATTTGCCGGCGTAGAATAGATGACTTGGAACAAGAGGCGGGGCCTTTTCGAAGACTATCATGCCGCGAGGCTAATGTGCCACACCAGGCACGAGGAACACTGTCATTAGTTAGATGGATGAGTGTACTCTTTGGAAAAAAAAAACATGGAGTGTTACGCATTTTCATAAAGTAACAATTCGAGCATAAGGCTGAGGATCTCGCAGTGACCTCGAGAAGCCGTCACACTTTGCTGATACCTAGCGGAATCTCGAACTGAAAAGCAATTATGTAGGACGGAAGAATAACGTCTAGATGTCTGCCTGTAGGTTTTGCCACAGCTACCGGGGTGTTTACAGCATCGAGTTCATGGAAGGAAGGAGATCGGGTCAGAATTTGGGCCAGGGCACGCCTCCACCAGTGACTCAACGAATGATTAAGGTCAAAGGTAAAGCTAGAGATGAGAATTCCAAAGGTCGCGATTATGTCAACGATGATTTGGAAGGACCTCGTACTCTACTGGATTCCGTGCGGATCCGACGCGTCTGAATTGTTCGGGCGAGCTGCATATCTACCGTCCAGCCACCGCACTGCAGTAGACAAAGACAATGTAGGGCCTCAGCAGATTCCCAAAAGGGAAGTAACGGAGCCGCACTGATCGACGGTTTAGAAGATGCTTCATAGGTTGCTCGAGAGATTACAAATCCAATCTTTAATCTGCGTTCCACCCACATCCTTTTGATTACTCTTCCTACACTTGGCCATCCAGCAACATCCCAATGGGGAAGTAACGAGAAATTCCAAATCTAAGAAAGTCCACGTACCGCACATCTGCAGAACTGGACCGGCACTTCTTCATCAAATATTAAGTTCATTGCAAGCTAATGTGAGTATCTCGGGCGGCCATACTGGAACGGGCAACTGTCAACTGCACTCTTACAGGGATCATGAATATTCCCCGCATCGCAGCGGGGAGCACAAAAAGCGAGCTCAAACCTCACTTCAACTGCACGTCCAAACGCAACCGATCACCAGCGATAGAAAGCGATAATTCAAAGTGAGTTCCTCTCGGGCCATCACTACCAATCCAATACATCATAATTGCTGCCTGCTAACCGCAACCCAGAAGACATCCATACCAAGAAACATCACTTCTCAAACCCATCCATCTCAAACACGAAGTCACCACCACCACCACCACCAAAACCACCCACAATGTCCACCACCCCCTCACTCTTCCCCGCCCTTCCCCCCACCCTCTCCCACCTGACCGCCCTCCTCACGCGCACCCCGCTCGTCCAAGCCGCCCTGCAGCACGCGCACGCCCACTCCGCCCCCTTCGCCTTCAACCACGTCGTGCGATCCTGGCTCTTCGCCGCGCTTGTCGGCCGGTCGCACCCGACGCTCCGGCACGAGCGTATCGACCCGGAGGTGGTCGCGGTCGCGTGCCTCCTGCACGACCTCGGCTGGGATCCGACGGGCGCGTGCGTGAGCGGGGAGAGGAGGTTCGAGGTGGACGGGGCGGACGCGGCGGTGAGGTTTCTGCGGGAGAAGGCGCCGGCGGGGTGGGATGGGGTTGGCGGTGGTGGTGAGGGAAATGGGGTGTTGTTGGCTGATGATACCGGGAGAGGCGGAGGAGGCGGAGGGGAGGATGGGGATGATGGGGATGATGGGGATGATGGGGATGATGATGTACGCGGGTACAAGGGCCGCAAGACGCAGCAGGTTTGGGATGCGTGCGCTTTGCATACGACTGGCAGTATTGCCTTCTGCAAGGAGCCGGTCGTCGCGGTGGTGGCGTATGGGATGTACGTTTTCTTTTCCCTCTCTCCCTCTCTCTCTCTTCCCCTGCTTTCCCTCCCCTCTCCCCTTCTCCAACCAACCTCCACATCTCACGCAGACCAACCAACCCAACTAACCAGAAGCCAAACCGCCATACAAAACAGCTGGGCCGACTTCCAAGGCCCCGCCAACACCCTCCCTCCCGACATGCTCACGTGGGCCGACTACGACGCCGTCGTGCGCGCCTACCCGCGGCTGGGCCTGCTGGGCGAGCTGAAGGACATCATGTGCGGCCTGTGCCGCACCAAGCAGGCGACGACCTACGACAACACGGTGGGCGAGTGGGGCGAGCTGTTCGTCGACGGCTACTCGCGCGAGGGCCACCGGACGGCGGAGATGTTGCTCAAGTTTACGCCGGCGTTGGATGCGAGGGAATAATGGTATTGGCGGTGGACAGAAAAGCGGGAGACTCATCGCTTTCAATGATTGAAGCTATCAGAAAGATAAGGCTGGACGCGTCAAGTAGCAATAATTACATTAAGGACTATGAAGTGTTCGACACCAGAGGCGACACTGAAATGACTTTCTCGTAGGTTGAATGGGCACTTTGTCTTGACTGCAGTAGTGGCATTCGTTTGGACAAAACAGCTGATCCTTCGGAAATCGCATCATGTTGGTTCCCTTTTCTGACACCGAATGCAGTGTCACCGCCACTCTATTCCGATTCCTTACCGCCCGACTCTATACTGTACACTCAAGCACATCTTTATGTATAGTCACTAGCTTCTCTTCGAGGCAACGCAAAATAGAATCGAGCTTCCACCTTCCATGCAATCATTCATTCATTCACTCATATGGGCCTCACCCAACAACTCAAAGGAACAAACAAGATCCCGAGCAAGGAAGAAGGAATAAAACGTGCACGCCGAGAGCGAGACGACTAGAGATCAAATACTAGAAAAAGTAATTGTATTGAGAACGATTAGGCACAGAAAAAAGAAAACGGGAAAGACTAGAAATACGTATACACACCGAAGAGGTAGAAAATAGAATGACAACAGAGAAAGCCCAGCGAAACACGAAAACGGGATGCGTGAAATAGGATCCAAGCCATGCTCAAAAAAAGCAGAAAACCACCATAAATCAATGCTCGGAATAACACCAATTGCTTTCTCTAATACGAATGAGCACCGGTGGTATCCCCCCTTTTTCCCGCTGGATGATCCTATCTCTTGAAGATTTTTTTCCCTTTCCCATTCTTTCTTACTCTGTTCGCCCTTCGAGGAGAACCGTGATCATTCCTTCGTCCGAATAGCAATACCCCAATTCTCCTTCGTCGACAACTTTCTCATATCTTACTGTCATCGCCTCCCCACTTCTATACTTGTTTGTACAGACCCTCCCCTATTCCATTCGACAATCGTATTCACGTATCAAGCCATCATTCCATCCCCTCACTGACCACTCTGCCCATCAACCAGCCTCCTGCCCTCACTCGCCTTTTTCGCCTCACGCTCCAGCACGTCCAAATCGCCGCTCGTCTCGCACATGCCGCGGAAGATGCCCTTCTTCTGCTGCATCAGCTCCCACGGGTCGCCAAACTCAATCACCTCGCCCTTGTCCAGCACCAGCACCTTGTCGTAGTCGACAATCGTCTGCAGGCGATGGGCAATCGTGATGGTCGTGTTGCGGATCTCGCGGATCGTCTCCTGGATCTTGCTGTCCGTGGCGTAGTCGATCGACGCCGTCGCCTCGTCCATCAGCAGAACCTTGGGCGCCTTAAGCAGCGCCCGCGCCAGGCACAGCAGCTGCCGCTGTCCTTGCGACAGGTTGCTGCCCGACTCCGACACGGTCGAGTCGAGGTTGCGGAAGATGTTCTTGTTCTCCAGCATCTCCGACGAGGGCGTGCCCGGCGTCGAGACATCCGAGGTGCCGTTGGCCGTGGCGCTCTTGACTGCGGCGACCGCTGATCTCAACTGGTCTTTCTTGTCGTTCGGCCCGTTCTTCTTGGATCTGACGCCGTTGGACGAACCGACCGGCGATGGCGGTCTAGTCGTCTGCGCGGAGGGTGCTGCGGATCCGACGAGCTGGACGCGACGAAGTGCCGTGAAGATCTCCTCGTCGGTGAACAGGCCGAAGGGATCAAGGTTACTACGGATTGTTCCGCTGAACAATGTCGGATCTGGCGGCTTGTTAGTTTCGTTGTTGCGGAATTCGTTGTGGGGAACGCGGAGAAATCCTACCTTGCGGAACCATAACAATGTTCTCCCGCAGATCCTGCAATCCGATCATGCCAATATCGACGTCGTCAACCAGAATCTTTCCCTCCTCTGCTTCCAACGCGCGGAATAATGCGAGCGCAAGGGAACTCTTGCCCGCACCTGTCCGGCCCACGACACCGACCTTTTCTCCGGGCAAGATCTTGAACGTAATGCCCTTGAGGACGTAATCGAAGTCTTTGCGGTATCGCGTGCTGTAGCCGATGAATTCAACTGATCCTCGGCTTGGCCAGTTGGCGGGCGGTCGGTTGTCCTCAACAATCGGGGGCGCCTCCTGCTCGACATCAAGGTACTCCTTAATTCGCTCGACGGAATTCATGTTCTGCTCATTGGCGGCATAAAGACGCACGAACCAGAGCACGTTGTCAGTAAAGGTGACCGCATAAGTCATTGCCAGTCCGGCGCTGCCAGCATCCAACTTGCCGATGCTGAGGACGACGAAAACACCGGAGAAAAAGGACACCATGGAGCCCACCACATCAACGCGGAATGCAAGCCATCTGTTCGCTGCCCACAAGTAGATGAAGGGCCGGTTGTGGGTGTTGACACGGTTAAGATTCTCGCGGATAAAACGACGTTCGTCACCGTATGCCCGGATGGTTGTCATGCCAGACAAAGTCTCTCCGAACTGCTGGTACAGTGGGCTGCGTTGAATGGACTCCAAACGCTTCAGATCGCGAGAGGCGTTGATGTAGAACATGCCAATCAGGAAGAAGAGCACGCTGATGAAAATAGCAGCAATCAAGAACTGCGGGATAAGGACGGAGATGAGGACGACAACCGTAATGATGGAAGCCAAACAGTGGACAACACCAATTGCGACAGGGGCAATTTCTTGGTCGATGGATTCGATATCCTTGGAAAAGCGGTTCATGAGCTGGCCAAGAGGCGTCGAGTCGAAGAAACGGAACTTGGCGTGCATGACCGCTTCGACGAGGCGTTGGTGGATTCTCCTGGATGCGCCAAGGGAACCCCAGAACAAAACAGCTTCTCTGCTGAGTGTGATGATCATGAAAACCACTCCGAGGATTGCGTAGACAGCCAGGTAGTACCCAGCGTCGACATTCGAGTTGTTGTTTGAGACGATGGACACCTGGAGGTCATCGTGGAAGTTGCTGTGGTCTGCTTGCGAAGAAGAGAACCAGGGAAGAGGCCAAACACAGCTTCCGCTAGTCAAGCATGAGCCAAGACCAGTAACGACATTGGTGTGCGTGATATGACTGGTCTGCTTCTGGGCACCGAAGATGCTGACCTGCTTGTTGTTGTATGCGTTGGCCCACTGGCGAATCCAGATATTGGTCCCAACGGAGGCAAGCTGCTGGGCAGCGAAAGCAGCAAAGGCGGCAACCCAGTACCACCAACGGCCCATGGACTTGAGGTACATGAGGATAATTCCAATCTTGACTCCTCCCACTGCCTTGGTCTCTTCTTGGGATTCTGCCTGCTTGCCATCCTTGGCCCCGCCGACATGGCCGTTGGCACTTCCGTTTGCGTGTCCGTTCTCCCCAATAGCCTCTTCACCGCCAACGTCGGAGGGGACACGTGAAGCCACCCGGGACGGGGCGCGAGAAACAGGGCGAGACTTCGAGAGGTCTTCGCTGAGCCTTCCAGAGTCGATGAGCTCATTAGGTGTGCCTTGAACGGCGATCCTTCCGTTGTCGAGGAGAACTGCAAATTCCGAGTGGGGCAGGCAAAGCTGGACGTTGTGCGTGACCAAAATGCAAGTCCTGTTATACATGAGAGGGCCTAGAAGCGCCTGGTCGAAAATCCACTTAGCAGTGTGCGAGTCAACCGCGCTAAGCACGTCGTCCAGCAGAACGTGTCGAGCTTTGCTGTACAGTGCTCGGGCAAGAGAGATGCGCTGCTTCTGACCACCAGAGAGCGTGACGCCCTTTTCACCAACCAGGGTTTGATCGCCCCCGTCAAGGATTTCAAGATCCCTCTGCAGCGAGCAAGCTACAATGACATCCTTGTAGCGCCTGGCGTCGAACGGGCTGTTGAAAATGATGTTGTCCTTGATAGTACCGTTCATCAACCAGGCCTGCTGCGCACAGTAGGCGACGCTTTCGGTAAGACCAGTATCTGGGTCGGGAGACAGATCCTCGCGGCAGCGTCCACCAGGAAGGTAGACCTTGCCTTGGATGAGCGTCATCTCACCCAGAAGAGCCATGAGCAGAGATGTCTTGCCGCATCCAGTGGAGCCCACAATGACGCTAAGCTGCCCAACAGGGAAACGTACGTCCATGTCCAGCATCTTGAATGCATCGTCCAACCCACCGTCCTCGGATTCTCCATTACCCCAGCTGAAGGTACCGTGATCGAAACCAATGAGGGGCTCGTCGTTCTCATCAAACTCCTCGCTCTTAAGCTGCTTGTACTTATCCGTCTCAGGCTCGTTCAGGTACTCCTCAATACGATCGACCGACACCTTGGATTCCTGGACGTGGGCGACCATGTCCGCAAGCTGGTCAAGCGGAATGCGGAGAAGTTGGAACAGTGAGAGCGCAGTGAAGGCGACAGATGGGACCAAATCCTTCTTCTCGATGATTGTATAGAAGAAGAACGAGAGGAAGGTGATGATGATTGGAGCTCCAGACCAAACAGTTGCCGCAGCGGCCCACCATTGATACCTGCGACGGAGGTTGGCGAGTTCGGCAGTACGCTTTTCGCTGACTTGTGCCATGAAGCGTTGTTCCCACGCGAAGTACTTGATGATCCGAATGTTGGTAAGAATCTCATTGGTGGTGTGAATGCGGACATCGGTGGCTGCGAGGATCTGCTTCTGGATGGCGGCAAAGCGTTTGGAGATGAGCATGTTGATGGGGAGAAGGAATATCATCATGCCAATTCCGGCAACAGAACTAAGACCCAGGATGCGGTACAGGAGCACGACTGACACTACCACTTGGACGGGAGTGCTGGCCCATAGGAAATGAAGATAGGCGGATATTTCAGCAACCTTGAAGGAGTCCACTGCCATCAAGTTGATGATGGCTCCAGAGCTGACCTGCGTGTCCGCCGTATTCGTTACCGCCGAGTTCGTAATCTTGGATGCCTCCGGTCTGGCCTTCTTGCGGCGGAAAGACATAACCCTCTTGAAGCGGTCCCGCTTCGTCTCCGACCACTCCGGCTTTTTCTCACCCAGAACCTTGTCTCCACTAGAGGCCGCCCTGCGCTTTAGAGCCTTGGCATAGATTTCTCCAATGATGATAGCTCGAAGCCTAATACAAATCTTGCGTCCAATCCAGAGGGCCTGACCATCGGCGAGAGCAGAAGTAACGCCAGATAGGAAAAGCAGAATGACAAAGAACCAAGCAGCATTGCGAGGCGTCGACGAAGGGTCCTCAACGTACTCTAGAATGAGCTTGAGGAGTATTGTGGGAACGAAAAGGAAAAAGCCGGAGCAAGCTGCCCACACTCCCTGGATCAAGAGCTCAGAGCGGAAGTAACGCAGCAGATGCCACGACAGCGCCTGGGTCTTCTTGAACTGTCTGTATTGCGCAATGATGGCATTGGCCTTGTCTTTGGGAGCCAGGTTCCAGACATCGGCCATCTCGAATGTCTTCTTGTATCCCTGCCACACAATTCCGTCAACCCATCCAAAAGTGGCGAGAGACAGGACACTGGCGGTCTGTTCCTTGGAAGGGTTGATGTGGCCCTCATATTCCAGCTCCACCGGACGGTTGCCCTTGCGCGAGGTCAGAGCAATGACTGCCAGCAATGTAGTGAGAGCAAAGTCGGCAATGGTGAGGTTTTGGGCAAGCCGGGACTTTGGGTGGATGATGGCTGAGCGGAAGAGGAGGATCTCGAAGAGCCAGAGGAAGCAGTAGATAGAGGCGGTATGGAACCAGAGCCGGGGCAAGGATAGCCGGTTCGTATTGGAGACGAGCAGTCTCGCAGAGGCGAGGGTCGCTACGTATGCCCAGACCGCAACTCCAGAAATCCTCGACACAAGCGTTCCCTTGCCTTCGACCAGAGCCGCCACATGTATCGCCAATTCGCCGAGCACTGCCAGTTCCTCGACCACAACCAGGAGCACTTCACCCTTCGGTCTGTCCAGCTCTACGAAAGAGTCGTTGGTCCGGGTTGGAACCAGGGCGAGGCCCGCATTCCGCTCGAGCTCGTCTTCAGTATCCGAATCGCTGTCCTGTTGGAAAGGGTTCGTGCCGAGGCTGTGCTGGACGGGACGGAAGGACCAGACATTGCGCCACGAGTCCAGCGAGTGGTATGCCGTGTAGTACTTGGATTGCTGCCATGCGCGGTAGAGTTGCAGAGAGAGGTACAAGAGAGACAGGCCACATATTATCAATGGGAGAAGCGTCTGCAGATAGCTGGAGCGGACGTTAGCGCAAATCGGCAGGAGACCAAGGGCTCACGCACTCCTGCTCGAAGCACTCGGTAAAATCATCGCCGCGCCATACTGGGCTGTCGCAGCGGGCGAACATGGTCTCGCTCGGCGGCGGCTTGGATCAAGCGCCAGTAGTGGGGGAAAGCTCGTCCACCTCTCCTCGCCTCGTGGTGCGCGGGTTATCCAGATGGCATGGACAGGAGAGGAATGCTCTCGTACGGAGGTGCAGGGTACGGCGCCGAAGGCGGGTGGAAAGGCGGTCGAGGGCGAGGCGGTCGCGGCGCGCAAATAATACTTAAGTCCACGACGTCGACGCCGCTAGTTTGTACGTCACCGTGGTTGCCGAGCAGCACAGGCGCGATCCTGCCCTAGCATGCAGCGGAATCCCGGTCGGCCGTGTTCCGCGGACGGACAGCGCAGCGAAGCACGGAGACGCGGTTTGATTAACTGGCACGCAGCCAGCAGCGACGGTGAGGCTCAGTGGCGGCGTTCTCGGGCGGCGCAGGCCTTATCGCCTGCCAGAGGAGTCACGACGGCCGTGAATCGCGTGCTGCACCATGCAAAATCAGCGCACCGCCTGCACACCGCAATTCGGCGCCGCCCAGCATCCTTTCCGGCTCGCCGTCCCAGCCCGCGGGCTCCGACCGGCCGCTGCTTGGGGTCAGTAGCGCCGTGCCCGGCGCCAGGGCAGAGACGCCGCGAGCAAAGCAGAGCGCAGCGAGCGTCGAGCCTTCGGCTACCCCACCTCACGATCTGACCCTCGTTCCGAGAGGCGCGAGCTTGCAGGCATCAATGCACATCATTGGCGCTAGGCGATGCGCATCCCAACCGTCGTGCAGACCAGTAATCTCGATTCCGCGATCCTCGCTGGGCGCTCCCAGAAACACATGTGGGCGGGCCATGTTCCAGCACCGCCGCGGCGCCATAGAAACATCTCGCACGCGGCCATTGCTGTTTCTGGGTGGAGGACGGACCCGTTCGAGCCGCCGGCGCTGCTTGCACGCCAGGCGCACCACGCTTGGCCGCCGCTGTCGTCAGCCGTTGGGCTCGTTGCACCAGGGCCCGTGTAAGGCTAAAATAAAGTGGTTTGACAACGACGCCCGCACCCACGCTATCTGCAGGATCAGCTTAGCCTCCAGCCTGGTCTACGTAGTCTTGCGCTGAAGAAAGCGCACATGCTCTCTTCGCTCAGGTACCGCAGTGGTCCCGGATCTCACACCTCCAATCCGTGCCGTCCACCAGCTGTCTACCTTTCCCCAGCGGTCGATAGCCTGATACGCCCAGGGTGCCTGGTATGGGCCGGCGGTATGGATGCATGCAGATGGGCGCTGTACACCGCCGCTCTGTGATACTGTACAGGGGCTGGTTAAATGTTCCCATGCACCAGCCTGGCTCCCATGCCGCCTGTTGCGTGAGGTTGGGCCACAGTCGTATTCCGTTAGGTGAAGCTGCAGAGACCTGGGCCCTCGAACTCTGTTTTGGACACTGCCAATGGCCATATGGCCGAGTCGGTATCTCCGAGTTGCTCTCACTGCTCTGTTCCTGAAGGATTCTAGCGTCGAGGGTCTTCTAGCGCTTTCAATAAATAAAGCGATGATAAGCTTCACCTATCAGAAGTTGAGATGTTAGTTCACCTTGCTTGCCTCGATTTCTCGTGACATATGCGCCCCGATTAGCGCATCTCCTCCTTCTGCATGCGCTTTTGCAGTCCCTCACAAGTAAACTTGCTGCGTCTCGAAACGTTCCGCCGTAGGCTCTTGCAATGGCACAAACAAACTGGTATGCATTGGCGTTATATACACCTCTAGAAGACAATGGGAAGAGCATCTACGCCTTTTACTTGCGCGGCGCAGCAACCGGAGTCCACGGCATGTACTTGGCCTTCGTGCTAAGCTTCCTGTCAGCGACCTCCAGCATATCCAGAACAGTCCCACGTACGTGCTGTAAGTCTTGAAGCCCGAACGGCTCCAGGTGAGCGTCGGCCTGTGCTCCTTGGGCTCCCACGCGCGGATCTGCCTCTGCAGGATCTTATCCTCGGTCGGGGGCTTGTCCACCATGTAGGACATCCAGGCGTGCCTCGGAAGGGTCAGTCGAGGGACCAGTACTAGGAGTGACTTGGGAGCCTACCAGCCAGGTTCAATCTGGGACCTGCCAAATATCAGCAATTATACCCCACACTTGAAGCCCCGCGGTTCTTACGGGTCGAATTCATGGTCCTTGTAGTCCACCCATCGCGTCCTCACTGAACGTTATCAAGTCAATTGTTGTCGGCGCGCACGCTAAGGCTCTACTAACGAGGCAATTCTTCCGCAAGGTTCTCGAAGTACTTGTTGCCGTACTTGTCCGTTCCAATGAGAGCACCGGCCTTGGTGTCGCCTGCCCTGGCGTTAGCCCCTGCGCCATATCCTCCCAAAACCACATTGACTGACCGATGTACTATGTCGACGAAGGATTACCCGTCAGTCCGGAACGTGAATGGAGGTCGGAGGGCCGGTGGAAAGCATACCTGCATCTGGTGCCAGGCGTCCTATTCAATGCATGTCAGTAACTGAAGACCGGGGACGCGGAGCGCATCGCAAACCTTGACGCCGACTCTGCGCAGGTTGCGCAGCGTACGGGTGATGGTCGACATGGTGAGCTGGTGTGGTCGTAAAGGGCACGCGGGTCCGCCGAGGAGCTTCAATCCAAGGACGTTGGTGATGCGGCAGGGCAGCGGGAGTCTTGGCGCCGATTGCATCCAATGCGAGCTAGCGCATTTGTCCGGTTCCACCCCCGGGCCCGAAGCGAGTCAAGCGAGACCGGAGCCTGCAGCAACAAACACCATCCTCGCGTCCACCGGGAATTTCTGCAGCAGCCGGCGGTGAGCGCACCTGCAGCGGGAAAAATAATGTTCGCCCGGTCTGCCATCCGCTCCTCCCGGTCTAGGATTGTGCTGCCTCTGCGCCGCCCCGTTTCGCTGGGAAGAGCTGCACGGAGATATTCGACCTCCAGCTCTGCAGCACCCGCTTCCCCGCCAGCCACTCAGTCGGGCGCCTCCATGTTGGCCAGTTTGACTTCCGAATTCGATAGGCTGTCTCCTCGTTTTGAGGTCCAGCCTACCCAGATTGAGATCCTCTCGACCCCTTCTGAGTTCTACGACGTGCTCAAGGTCAGTTGATCTTGTGTCTTCACGTTTCCTGGACTGCACTCGTTGTGATGACCAGTCTTTGCTTCTATTCCACTAGCTATTGTTTACCAGCAGAATTTCAAATCATAGCTGTGATGTTCAAGATTCCTCCAGAATAGTTCCAACTTTGTCCGAAGACCCAAACTAACTATACAGAAGTAGGCTAAAATCTCCACCGCCAAGCGGAGAGTATACCTCTCCACTCTCTACATAGGCAAAACCGAGCATGAGTTGGTAAGCCTCTTTTCACCACTGACCTCATCAACCGGCTCACCTAACCTTCGTTTCGCAGATCTCAGTTATCCGGGATGCTCTTCATCGCAACCCAGAGCTCAAGGTATCATTCCTGACTGATGCACTCCGCGGAACCCGTGAGACGCCCGATCCATCATGTGCATCCCTCCTCGCACCTCTCGTCGCGGATTTCGGGGCGGACCGCGTGGAAATTCGTATGTTCCACACGCCAAACCTGTTTGGTCTGCGGAAGAAGCTGCTCCCTCGCCGCATCAACGAAGGATGGGGCCTGCAGCACATGAAGCTGTACGGCGCAGATGATGAGCTGATCATGTCTGGGTATGTGACCAAACATCTTGGCCCCATAGAGCCTAGCAGCTGATGAAACATCCAGAGCAAACCTCTCCAACGACTACTTCACCAACCGTCAGGACCGCTACCACGTCTTCTCCTCCGCTGAGATTACCGACTACTTTTTCCGCATTCACTCTGCCATTGGCAGCCTCAGCTACCTCATCTCTCCCTCATCATCCTCTCCAGGAGGTTACACCATGACATGGCCTACCAGCAACGCCGGCCCATCTCCCCTCGAGGACCGCAACGCCTTCAAGAAAGCCGCCTCCGACCTCCTGACGCCCCTCATCCGCCCGGCCGCGACTCCCCTCCCCTCCTCGCCCACTTCTACCCTCATCTACCCCCTCCTCCAATTCACCTCCGTCCTGCCGCCCTCCAACGACACCAGCACCGAACTCCCCGCCATGACTTCCCTCCTCACGCACCTCACGCAGGCCGCGCACGCCGGCAGCACGTGGACCTTCACGGCGGGCTACTTCAACATGACGCCGTGGATGCGCACCCTCCTCCTCTCCACCGACCCCACGGCCGGCACCGTCGTCGCCGCCTCGCCGCAGGCCAACGGCTTCTACGGCTCGGCCGGCGTGTCGGGCATGCTGCCCGCGGCCTACACGCTGCTGGCGCGGCGATTCCTGCAGGCCGTCGGCGCCGCCGGCCTCGACGGCCGCATCAGGCTGCTCGAGTGGCGCCGCGGCACCGTCGGCGAGCCCGAAGGCTGGACGTACCACGCCAAGGGCTTCTGGGTCACGTTGCCGGGCGAATCCGCGACGGGCAGCAACAAGCAGCAGCAGCAGCAGCAGGTCGACGCTGCTGCTTCTTCCTCTTCCTCCACCCCATCAACACCAACAACACCCACGCCATCGGAACCCGCCACGGCAGAGGAATCTCCTGGTGGCGGCGGCGGCCCCTCCATCGCCATCATCGGCAGCAGCAACTACACCAAGCGCAGCTACGAGCTCGACCTCGAGGCCGGCGCCCTCATCGTCACCCGCGACGCCGACCTGCGCCGGCGGCTGGGCGCCGAGGAGGCGCGGCTGGCGCGCGGCGAGTGGGCGAGCGAGGTGGGCATGGCCGAGTTCGAGCGGACGGAGCGCAGGGTCGGGCTGCACGTGAGGGTTGCCATGTGGATCGTGAAGATCTTGGGTGGGGCTTTGTAGGGAGGGGGGGGGGGGGGGGGGGGGGGGGGGAGAGAGAGAGAGAGAGAGAGAGAGAGAGAGACTGGAGGGTAGAGCGGGGAAGAGCGTGGGAGAACGGGAGATGGGTCTGTACGAGTGGTGCACAAAAGAGAGGACCGTTGTTACGCGGTTAGAAGTATGAAGACGATAAGGCGGTGGATTGTGGGAATTTGTACTCTTCTCACCTTATTCCTAGAGCTTTATATACGTAGAGTATTGGGGCCTATGGTCCATATTTGCATCTGTAGACTTGCTTCGAATCCCAGGCAAGAGCACCGTGGAACCCTCCGCAAGCCACGGGATGGAATTTCCCGTAAGACTTAGTCCATCCCTTACTTAATCCAACAGCAGTTCAAGCAAATGTCTGTTCTGCGAATCATTGCGCAATCGAGTGACCCACAAAATGGCATCATCCTACCACGCTTTCGCTTCTACCCAAGCACTTTGAACAACGCACCGTTCATTTATTTCAATTGGATTTTCCACAGTCCTCTCTATGGCATGGCATTTCTTTGTAATGAAGCTTTTTTCTACGATGAGCCAACCCCGAGAAGAGGCAACTTCCATCCGCAGAGAAAAAAGCAGCGAGCTGCTGATACCCGCTAACCCGAATTTGGTATGAGAAACCCATAGAATAGAGGTTTACCCTATCCCAACAACATATATGGAAGAATTGATGGGGGAAAAAGAAAGTGACCCCGACGCCAATGGAGAAGAATCATTTCCGCCGTGAATGCATGACCCAGCGCATGAAGAGCAAAAAATCGAGGAATCCTTGAGCCGTCTGGACATCTCGTGCTGCTTTCGAACCACACCGTAGCCGGTTGGCGCCTCGTTAGTCGTTGAGGTGATGTGCATTGTACATCGGCGGGTAATAAACGGCGGCCGCGAAGATCATTCCGAATTGCCTTTTTTCAGAGATGCCTGGGGCTACGAGGAGCAGGAGGCGACGAGCTTAGCGGTCCTCCGCCCACTCGTTCTCGCGGCGGATCTGGTCCTCCTCCTCGGGGGTGAAGTCGTTCTGGATGTTGAAGGTCTTGCGGATCTCGTCAGGGGACTTGCCCTTGATCATGTTGGCGACGGTCTTGCAGCCGACATCGAGAAGAGCCTTGATGTCGAGGTAGTTGGCGGCCTATGATGCGAAGAGTTAGAAATAAGCATGCAGTGGCGTTGGAAGACGGTGGCGCTTGCAGCCGACCCTGCGCGCACGCGGCGGGGGTTGGGGCGAGGCGGGGCGGATGACGACTCACCAAGATGATCTCGAACAGCATCTCCTGGTCGACTTGCATGAACTTCTGGTCCCACTCGTCGATGTCCGTCGACTTCTTGCGCGAGTCCGAGTCATCGTCGGCGGACGCGGGGGGGTCCTTCTTGTGCTGTTCGCACCACTCGATGACCTTGCGCATCACCTGCTCGTTGACCTGTTGTGCGCTGTGTCAGCGGGGAAACGAGCCCGCAGGGTGAATGACGGGAACGTACGTTGGGGATGGGGATGGCCTCGCCCGAATCAGCACCAAGATCCTCGAGCAAGTTCTTGATCAGGATGGACCTCTCGGCGACCTGGCGCTCTGTGTGACGCTGTCAGCTCGCAAGATCTGGAAGCGCGGAGCGGGGCGCGATCGCACGTACCGACATCGATGTCGACGCCGTCGGAGGTGGTGAGCGTGATCTTCTGGGTGGACGACATCGTGCTTAGCGATGTGGCGGTGGTCGGAAGGTTGTGGTGTGGGTTGAGGAGTGACGGTGGAGCGGCGAAGGGCGGTGGTCGAAGGTCGTGGGGCGGCGGAGCTTGAGTTCGCCGATGGGTGCACGGAAAGGCTCGGGGTGGAGGGTTTAAGTAGGGCCAGGGCGAGGAAACAGCGGGCGCCGGCCTTTTAAAGTTATGCGAAGGGAAGGGTCCAACAGTCAGTAGTCAGGCGAGCGAAGAGCACGAGAAGAGAGGCACGCAGGCAGAAAAGCCCGAATAGGTATGACGGTTCCTGGTGAGGCTTTCGCAAGGCAGCAGCAGCGCCGCTAGGCCGTCTGTTGTCGGTTCCTCATAAGTCGCCAGGCTGCCACATGCTTCGTGCCCACATCGGCGAGAGAGCGACGTATCTGCGCCTGCGCGCACTGAGAAAACGGCAGGATCTCACTTGCTGTGTGTACCACTGTCTGCGATTGCACACCGCACGGTATCGGGGTTTCCCCGACAAGCAACGTTTTTTCAGTGCAGATTTTGGTTGTCGCAAGCCTCTCAGCACCATGGTAGCTAAGTATTCGTTTGTATAATAATCATGCAGGAACTCTACAACAGCTACTAATACGGCGGTAGCGGAGCCTGGCAAATGGCGTAATGGACCGATGACGTCCTTATAGGCGAAATGTTGTGGTCCGGCAGTAGTAAACGCAGCGACGACACGCAAAATTAACGGCAAGCGGCCCAGCGCGTCGACCCGTCGGCCAGCCTTGTGATCGGACCACCCTGCTGTCCTGCTGCGGGTAGATGTTTCGGGTTTGAGCCGCTTTGGGAAGTCATAAGGCTGGTAATCACCGCGTCATGCGGGCCACCACCAATCTGTGTGGCCAGTCTCGCGCATCGCAAACAAGACCTGGAGCTCCAACTGCACTGCGCACCACGCGGGACAGCCACTCTGCATGGTTGCGACTCGCCGCACAGCGTGGTTAATTTCTGACTGCATCAAAGCCGGATTCTCTCCGAGCATCGAGCAATCTCAGCCTATCGAGACGGCCACTCCTTATCCTTATCGAAACGGGTACCTTCATTAGAGAGACGTGGTGAGCTCTGCGTTTGTGTCGCACAACAACCATCACCCCCCAGCTCCGACGCCCTTTCCTCCACCGTCGATGCTACCTTCCAGGTGCCCTACAGCTACTGTTTCCGATGAGCTGAACCCCGCGACACTATCACAATGTGGCGGCGCGCGTACCTCTTTCTGCTCCTGGTGCGCCTCTGGTTTGCTCTCTCCCCGAGCTACCTGCACCCGGACGAGAACTTTCAAGGACCCGAGGTGATAGCTGGTATGTTCTGGATGCGCATTTGCAACGAGACTAGCTTGCTGACACCCTTTCCTACCAGGGCGCATCTTCGGCTACCCTGTCCACCTTACCTGGGAGTTTACCTCGAAACACCCCATTCGCAGCTCGTTTCCGCTATGGATTTGCTATGGCATACCCATGTCCGTGCTGCGCGGCATTGGCGAAGGCATCGCGGAGGAAGTGCCGCCATTTGTGGTATACTGGACGCTGCGAGTCATGATGTTCGTCATGAGCTTCGTGCTTGAGGACTGGGCTATCCTGGAGCTGGTATCGCCGCATCAGCGCAGCTCGGCTTCTATGCTCGTCGCCTCGTCATATGTGACATGGACCTTGCAGACGCATACTTTTTCGAATTCATTGGAGACTCTCGCGCTCATTTGGAGCCTGGTTTTGATCGGGCGCATACTGGAGGACAAGGTACGGATCTTCTGCCTCAACCTGAGGGCATAGCTGACTCCGTATGGCAGAAACGCTCCAGTCTCAACGCAACAGCGTTGTTAGGCTTCTTTGCAGTGGGCGGTTTCTTCAACAGGATTACATTTCCGGCATACCTGATTATCCCGTTGCTCCAACTCATCCCGCATTTCCACCGCAAGCCGCTGTCTCTAATCGCGCTGCTACTATCGGCGACCATCACGACTATAGTAGCCATAATGTTTGATACCGCCTTTTACCACCCGGACGGCCTGACCCTCACGAACCTTGTTCACAACCCTGTGATTACGCCTCTCAACAACTTCCTTTACAATTCCTCGGCGCACAATCTCGCCCAGCACGGCCTCCATCCGTATTACCAGCACATCGTTGCGAACCTCCCGCAGCTGATCGGTCCCGCCTTCCCGCTCCTCCTCTTCAGCTACCGCAAGAACCTCCGTCTCGCGGCCGCACTCTCCGGCGTCGGCCTTCTCTCGATCTTCCCCCACCAAGAAGCGCGCTTTCTCCTCCCAGCCGTCCCACTGATCCTCTCCTCCATCCGAGTCCCCACGAACAAACGGGTGCGGCGCGCGTGGTTGGCAACCTGGATTGTCTTCAACGCGGCCATGGGCCTGTTGATGGGCGTCTAC